>NC_053171.1:24703087-25306420 GCF_016835505.1 Polypterus senegalus | reverse complement strand
CACGAAGCATCTCACTTCACAGATTTGCACTTTGGTGAAATATTGGAGTATTCTGTTAGGGTCTACATAATAAAGAGTCTGACAGCGTCTCCCTAGGACCCTAGCATGACAACACCACACATATATACTGCTCAAAAAGTGAAGGGAACTCTTAATCATCCCAGTCTAACCCCAAGTCAGTGAAGCTTCAGGGATATCAATCTGTTGTGGCGGACGGCCGGGGCCCTTGCCAGGCCGAGATGCCTCTGTGATGGAAGGACCTGGGGAAAGGACATATTCAGGGCAATACCTCCCCCCGGAACACGAAAGGGCAATCACTGCCAGGGGGCGTCTGGACAGTTCAGGGTGCCTTTGCAGCACTACCGCCACACCCGGAAGTGTGCACTATAAAACAGGCGCACTATAAAAGAGATGCCTCACTCTGTTCGGAGAGCCAGAGTCGGAAGGTGGAGGACCAAGCTTGCAGGGAGAGTAGTGGAGACGACAGAGGAAAGAGAGAAAGAAAGGAGGAGAAAAGAAAGAGAGACACGGGACTGAGCATTATTACTGTGGGTAATTCTGTACTGTGATCTGTAGTGGGGAGCAGGGAATAGAGATGCCCATTGAGGAAATAAACTGTGTGTTGCTTTTGGACGTGTGTCTCTGTGCCTGTCTGTGTCCAAGTTTGGGGAGCTGTATGCCACCGGTATAACACACTGTCCAGTTAGGAAGCCAAAGCGATTGTGAATCAACCTGCTTTGATGCAAATGAAAGTGACAACAGGTACACTGGAGAGGCAACAGCAAGACACCCCCCAAAAGGGGAACAGTTTTGGTGGTGGCCACAGACAGTTGCTCCTGACTGATCCTTCTCTAGTTTTGCGTTTTGCTAGTGTCCTTGTCACTACTGGTAGCACGAGGTGGTACCTGCAGCCCATTCAGGTAGTCCAGGATGTAGTCCAGCTCCTCCAGGATGGCACACTCTACGTGACGTCCTAAGAAGGTGTGCTGTGTCACCCAGCACAGTCTCAAGAGCGAGGAGTCTCAGCACCACCTCACGTATCAGAGTGGTATTACAGTTTATTTCAGAGCCCTGCAGACATCCACTAAGCACACATGTCTGACAATACATTGTAAAAGACAGGAGGTGCCACAGACTCCCAAAACCCCAGATACGCCACACTGAACAGTCCCAGGTACAATATAAATGGTTTTATTTTCACAAAATACCTATTACAGGTCACTCCACAGCCTTTCAATATACAATCCTCCTTCTTTTCCTCCTCCTCAAGGTGAGCTTTGCCTTCTGCTTCCTGACTTTGACTCACCAGAGGAGGCTGAACGGCTCGATTTTACTGTATGTCAGTCCCAGGAGTACCTCTGGTACCACAGGGCTTAGCACAACAGAAGCACTTCCAGGTCAGAAGGAAGCCCCTCTAGCTGAGAGTCCCTCTAACCTGCAGCACCCCCTGGCAGCACCCAGGAACCCCAACAGGGCTGTTCTTCGGAGCTACGATTCCCATCCCTCCCTGCTGGCAGCATTACTGGGTCCATGCCAGTGGAGCACTGCCATCTACCATACTGGGGGAAGAACTGCCCTGAATACACCGAGCCTCCCCACATTATCCATATATATATAGTGGCCTGCACAGGGTGCTCCTGCCGACAGACGCAGGACACAAGTTAAGCAGACACGTTTTTTATTTTTCCCTTATGGGAAAGCCTTCCCCTGTTTCCCACGAGTATAGCACATTTCACACATAACTCTGCTTTTTTTTCTTTTTCTGTTTCCTCCACTCCTCTTTGCAAACTTCGTCTACCTCCTCCCGATTCTGGCTCCCCGGATAGTGGCTGCTGGCTTCTTTTATAAGGCACCTGGAAGTGCTCCAGGTACTCGTTAACTTGCTTCCGGCAGCACTTCCTGGTGTGGTGGAAGAGTTACACCAAAGGGCTCAGCAGCACCTGCAGCACTCCCTGGCGGTGCCCACAGAACCCTACAGGGCTGTATCACAATCCAGCTCCTATGAAGCCCTGTGGGAGTTCAAAGCACTGCTGCAACCCAGGGGGGCTGCCACCTAGCGCTCCGGTGGAGGTAACACTCTGGATATGCTCCCTCCCCTAGTCCTTCCATCATGAAGGCCCCGGCCATACACCACAATATATATATTGTGAGTCCCCTACAACCCTGGTCAGAGAATGACATGACATGACACGACACAACATACATATAGATTACACAGTATTTACACAAACTCTTAAACATACATGTACAGTACCCACATTTTCACATATAGATTGTGGACCACTCTCCAGGCTCATCTGATGTATGTACTACCAGGTCGATTTGGGGCGCTGGCGCTAAACTTCTCTTCCCTTGTTCCCTCCGGGCGGCACGGTGGCGCAGTGGTAGCGCTGCTGCCTCGCAGTTAGGAGACCCAGGTTCACTTCCCGGGTCCTCCCTGCGTGGAGTTTGCATGTTCTCCCCGTGTCTGCGTGGGTTTCCTCCCACAGTCCAAAGACATGCAGGCTAGGTGGATTGATGATTCTAAATTGGCCCTAGTGTGTGCTTGGTGTGTTTGTGTGTGTGCTGCGGTAGGTTGGCACCCTGCCTGGGATTGGTTCCTGCCTTGTGCCCTGTGTTGGCTGGGATTGGCTCCAGCAGACCCCTGTGACCCTGTGTTTAGATACAGCGGGTTGGAAAATGGATGGATGGATGTTCCCTCCATAGCAGACACCCACTGAGGGCAGCTGACTCCTCCCCTTCTGGTCCCTGACCTATAAATCCCGCCGCTGCCAGAAGGAGGTTGCTCACTCTTTCACTGATCTTACCGCAGCACGGAGTTCCTTTCTTTGCAGTACAACCCCTACGTAGCCTTATGTTGGAAAACTTCATTGTATTGCCGGTCCTATGTTTTGTTGACTTTTTCAGATATTTTGTTGGAATTAAATGGGGATGACCGGCTTGACACCCCAAGATTTTCCAGGATTGACGTGCAATTCCTTATTTGACCACCAGATGCATAGGCACACACATTAATCAGTAAATACCTCCACCCATGAATACTACAGACACAGATTGACTAACATGTAAACGTGAACACACGCACATATGTTTGTGAATGCCTTCACACATACGCTTAAATGTGTACTCACACCTTGATGCAGACAGTTCCTTACAGTCTCACGGACATGGTGGTCATATTCATATACACATAGAGATGTTCTCCTTCATACCTCCACCCAAGCACATGCTGTGACAGATTGGGGGCGCTATCACTCCCTTGAACCCTTGTCCAAAACGCCAGACACCAGATAAAAGTCCAAATGTAGACTGTATTTATTCTGCACAGTGCACAAAGCACCCTCCTCTCCACAATACTCATTAAACCAATCAATAATCACAATACAATAAACAATTCCTCCACTCCCAGGCGCGTTGCCACCCTTCCACCCAGCTCAGCTCGCCGTCTGGGAGCTCCCACAGTCCTTTAATATTCCCTGACCCGGAAGTGTTCCAATCCCCAGTCCATGTGACTCTTATCACTTCCAGGTCGGATCAAAAGTCCTTTTCTTCACCCCGGAAGCACGTCATTCCTCTTGTCCATGTTTCTCAGACGTACTTCAAGGCCGTATGGCAAATAAACATCGTTCCTCCCTGCAGCGTCTCCTAGTGGCCCCCATGGTATCCAGCAGGGATGTGCATAAAGACTCCAATGTCCATGATGCCCTGCTGGTCTTCGGGGAAACTCTATACTGCAGGGAGGGCTCCACCTGGCGGCTTGGGGGTATTGACCGGGATGAACAGCCGGCCATACACCACAATGCATTCTCACAAACAGACAGATATACACACATATACTTATGCACACTTGTGGAGGGTGTTGGTGTATACAATACCTTCAGGTAAACACACACCTTCTCACACATTTAGACACAGACGCACAAATATATTTATCTGCACCTATGCTTACGCTGTACATGCTTCTCTATTTATTATTGTTGCCATACTCCCCCTCACACAGACATCTTCATGTATGCCCTTTAGCAGGTCCTGCTCACCTTCCCCCTGCACACATTCCCTGTTGGAGTGTACAAAGTTGGACCTGCTCACATCAACATTATATACTGTACCTCCTCAGCTTTTAATAACTCAGCAAAGTGACCCTTAAAGTGCGGGACGGTGTGTTGTCAGAGATTAATGTATGGTGATCGTGTTGGTCTGCAAAACTCCACAGTCCGAGACGTGTGTGTTTGTGCGTTAGTATGAGGAAGAGCCGGCTGAGACCCCCCAGGGAATGGTGTGCCATCCGGGAGGGTGTGAGAGGCACTCCATAATAATTCGACACTCTGGGGACTCACAGACTTAAAGGTTGACCTTCTTTTTCCTTATTTTTTTTGTTGCATCTTGACTGCATTTGTTCTGCAGCTTTGACTCCAATTCCGTTGATTTGGATTCAATTAATCAATTAATGAAGCACATGTTGCCGTGATTTGGATTAATTTCTGTGGAAGTGTTCCTGGAGTGACAGCTTGTTTACGCCGCTGCTGTCGGAGTTTCACGGTTAATTGTTCTCTCCGGGGAGCTGCTCGCTGCCACAGCTGCGGTGTAATCTTCTGCCTGCTCTGCGCCCCCTAGAGGCGGGTTGTGTGGACCTCCTGCTCCAATCCCTTGAGACATGTTCATTTGTCTCGGGAAGCCCTTTTGACCTTCTTTAAAATGAACTTGCTAAGCACAAATGGTTATCTCTCTGAAAGTGCGTCTCCTTCCTGTTGGTTGTGTTTTTGTTTTTTAATCTTTTGATCGTCTCTTCCAACAATGTGTTAGCCATTGATTACTAAACTGCAGATTGTGAGGTCAATGTTGCGTATTTCATTGATTCTAACAGGACACCTGACTTGAGGAAATGTGCCACTTATTGACCTCCTTACCCTTGAACAATGGGGCTACTGTAGCTCCATGTTTGCCCGTCACTCTCCTAGGCTTCTCACCCTAATGTCCTGTGACAATGCCCAGTGAAAAATATAAAGCAGGCCAATGAATCTGTTACACGAATCTAAGGCAAAGTAGGCACTTTCAGCTTAAGGGTCCATCACGTACTCGAGGACATCAGTGAAAATTAAGGGGAAGTGTATTTAAAAATGAAGCCAGGAGGCACATCTTTACTCCAAGAGTTGTGAAAATCAGGAACAAACTGCCGCGACATAAAAACCTTTGTGGATGAGATATTGGGCCAGTGTAGCTATTAGCTGAACAGCCAGTTTTGATGGACTGAATGGCCTCCTTCTCGCTTGTCAAATTTCTTATGTTCTTAAGTTCACTGTGCCCATGTCTGTTTGGTCCGACTGTTATCCTGTCAGTTAAATGCCCCGCTTTCAATCAACTGATCAATAAAACAGTAAGTGTCTGTCTCCAGTGCTGTCATGTAGGTCCTGAAGTCTCCTGGGTGGGCACTCTGCTTCCACACATGCAGGCATGCATGCCAGTAAACATTGGCACACCTGCTCAGAGCCTCCATAGCATAAAGTGAGGCAGAGCCGGCCACTGAGTCTGTCCGTTTGTCTATACGTATGTTTGTCTTTTCTGCTTTGCTCTCAGTTTTTCTCTCCAGTTGCTCATGCCAGTCAGCCCGGGCACCCATTCATGAAAGTCTGTTTGTCTGTAAGTCTGTATGCCTATCTGTCTGGCTGCCCATGTGTGATTTTCTAACTGTATGTGTGTCATTGGAGTCAGCTCATCTCTATCTGAGTGGATCCTTGGCTCATCCCAACCCATCATCCTCTGCTGCTGTCACATGATAGAGGTGGTCAGCAGTCTAGGGTTGGGTTTACTGGTCATTCTGAGGTTTGCTTTTATGGCTTGTGTTTTTTTTTACCTTTGCTTGTGCTTTGCCCGCCTTTTGTGTTTTGACGTCCCCCCCTTTTGTGGTTTACATTTGTGCTTTTGCCGTCACACGTTGCTACCTGCTGTCCGTTATGCTCTTTGGCTGTCTTTCAATGGAAGTTGATGATATCAGAGTCTGTCACAGAGTGAATGACCGCTTCAGAAGGTGAACACAGTAGGCCAGGACCAGCCGTCAACAGAAAGAATAAAACCAAAATGTCCCTCTGTAGAGAATCAAATACCTACTAACCAATCCAGCGAAGCACCAAAGTGCCAAAATTCCATGAGGGTTTGACATTTGGATCCTGCGAGGGTCCAAATTTGTCTCTGTGTCTGTTGGTTTCTTTTTTCTACCGGGCAGTGAGAGTCTGCCTCAGCTTTTGGTCATTTGTCACTGTCTCCTGTCAGTCTGGATGTTTGGGTGGCTGTCATTGTCATCTTATCTGGGTCTGTCCATCTTCTCAGTGTGTGACTGCCTGTTTATATGTGCCATTCTTGATTTGCACTTGCTGACGTCTCTCTGTCATTGTCTGTTTACGTGTATCAGATAGTCAGTGTGCTTCAGTTTGTGTATTCGTGTCGGTCTGTCCACCCTACTCCGTGTCTGTCTCCCTGTCAGTGTGTGTCAGTTTGTCTATCCACATATCGGCAGCTGTTTCTCTGTCATTGTCTATCTGTCTACTTGTCCATGTGTGCCTATCAATAATTAACAATTTGTCTATTCATCTTTTCCATGTCTGTCTGTCTGTATCTTTGCCTGCCTGTCTGTCCATCCATAAATTGTAAAAGAAGAAACTGGCAAAGATAAAGAGTTGGGGCACCACCGTGGTGACCCCGTATAATTAGATGAGAAAAATAACAAAAAACATGCAACAATTGCAGAGACGGCTTCTCAGGCAGGAGTTTTCTAGCGAACTAGGAATGGGTGGCCAGTTTCCAGGTTAAGTGGTCATGTGACAGGAAGAGGTGGGGCCAGTTGGACAGACAATGGAAGGGATGTTAGCAATGGAGTGGCTGGCAATCTTCTGTTGTGCAGAGTGAGGAGAAGAGACAGCATTAGAAAATAGCGCCAACCTCTAGCCTGGCGGGTAATTACCGTTACCAAAGCCCAAATCCTATGCGTACACGTGTAGCAGTCTTGTTAACATCTGTCACTCTGCCTGTCCAGCTTTTTATTGTCTCTTTATGTATCAGTCTGTTTGTCCACCTGTGTGCACCTTGTAAACGCCTGTCTGTCTGCCTACCAGTGTCTGCTTATGTCAGTCACTCTGTTCAGCTGGCAGTGCCAGTCTGTCCATCTGTTATGGTCTGTTTGTCGATTTATCTGTGCTTGTTAGTCTGTCCAACCTTTTAGTGTCTGGCTGCCTCTCTGTGTGTCAGTCCACCTGCCAGTGCCTACCTGTGTATGTCAGTCTCTCTTTTTACCCGACAGCGCCTTGTCTGTCTGTTTGTCTATCCAGGTGTCAGTGTCCATCTTTCTGTGTCTGTCAATCTGTCACTCTGCATTTGCTGATATCTGCCAGTTTGCCTGTCCACCTTATAAATATGTTATCAGTTTATGTTTTAGTCTGTCTGTCCATCCACCTCTTAGTATCTGCCTACCAGTCTGTCTGTTTGTCCATTTGTCGTTGTCTGTCTGCCAGTGTCTCTTTACATTTGTTAGTGTCTGACAGTTGGCCTGTTCACCTTTCTGTTTATGTGTCAGTCTGTCTGTCTGTCCAACCTCCTTGCAGCCTCTATTTGTATGTGTGGGTCTGTCTGTCCATCCCTTTGTCATTATCCATCTATCTCCCTGCATTTGCTAAATTCTGTCTGTTTGCATGCTCACCTTTCTGTCAGTATTTCTCAAACCATGGGTCGGGATCCAAATGTGGCCCTAGATGTGTCGCCATCTTAACTTTTTGAGGGCTGAATATTTTTTCCAGAAAACATAGTTTTCTGAAAAGCAATGGTTTCACACAGAAACTAACATAAAACATCTGTTGCTGTATGCTGTGGCTACCAGTTTGCCAAGAATATGTGGCAGGCTTGCTGCCAGGCTGTCTTTGCATGGCTGGGAGTTCCAGTGCACTGCAATCTGGTTTCTACCTGTTATCATTGTTAAGTGGCAGTCCTTCCTGCCGAACAGTGTCAGTATAACGATTAGCTGGGGACCATTTAGCTGAAGCGGGAACCTCACAGTCATTTTCGATCACTTGTATCAAAATCTGAGTCCGACAAGTCATAGTCCAGTTCAGAGATAATAGGCAAAACGTCGTCCACGGGGTGTTTTGCTTTACGCATTCGCTTTGATCTCTCGCCAGATGTCAGTGCCATTTTTGCCGTTGCTTGCACCTTGCTATTCACGGGAGTGAAGGAAATCTCAATCAACACTTTCCTTCTAGCAACGAGAGTTCAACTAAAACATAACGGTTGGTTTTGTCACAGTTTACAGTCGATTACCATTGTCAACTCCTCCTTTTGACAAAAGTCGACATCATCATTGAAAGAGTTAAGTAAACAATTATATCAGCCACAAGCTGCATGTGGTTTTCAGAGACAGAAAAACAACCCAAAGACTCCCCAGCAGCTTTACTGTATTTGTGAACTTGGAGAGGTGTCAGCTAACTCATAAGAATTACCCAGCGCAGAGGACGTGGACCCACCTGTGCTCGCTGCCCCACTAGCTTTGTAAGAAGACACTGGTGATACCATACCGTAGCCGTATCGCTGGCATACGAGTCCTGTTCATCTTTGTCTCAAGAAAATACCTTCAGATAGACAATGTGTTTGGTGAAAACGTCAAGCCTTACCCTCCATTGCTGAGGTGTTTCACTTGCATGTTGTTGAGCCATGGAGATTGTTTCATTTCGCTGTTGCGTCTCTTCATCTGTGTCTTTAGTAGGACGTCGTTGTTACGTGGCGGCGTTTGCTGCACACGGGTCTTTAGTAGTGAGAAGTGAGGTGCATGCGAGCACTGAAAAAATGTAAGAGTGCATGCCTGTGCCATCTAGTTACTGTGGTTGAGCATGAGCAGATCGGACTGCTCCATACACACGCACACACACGCAGGTCTTTCATTTATATATGTCTAATTGTTTTACTATTTTAGGGGGCTACTGATTGCAGATTTGAGGTCTGAATCCAGTCAAAGGGATACTTTGCTCTTGCCTACTGGGGAACTGAAATGACGGACATAAGTCCGTTTATGAGTAGATGACACCCTGTTATACACCACACTGCACGCTTCATTAAGAAAGCCAATGATCGAGGACAAATCCCTCAAATGCTTAGTATTATCGCCTACACTAAACTCTTTTCAATTCGATAAGAACCTCACAAGATTCATCCCAAAACGCTGGTTAAAGAAAATCCAACTCAGATTTACTGAGGTATAGGTTTGCTTATGCCATAAATACGTTGGAAGCAATGGCCGTTGTGCATTATCTGTCCACATGAAGCCTACCAAACTCTAAAGACTTTCAGAAACAAAGGAACACTTGAGGCTTCATAAAAAAATCCTAGCATGTGTGCATAGTGGGCCAGCTGACACTCGGGGGAATCATCTTGATGCACATCAAACTGACAAATATAGGAAAGCGCACGCCATTTCAGAAAAGCCCGTCTTGCCTCGTGCTGTAGATGTGCGCGTCCCAATTTTTAACGAGTCAGCCGCCAGCCAACTTCAAACATCCTCCTCCTATCGACAAACTTGTAAAAATCAGGCAAGTCCAGGTTACCCATTAAAAAGACAAATGGATGCTAAATTTGAGTCCGTATTAAACACCCAAGCATTGGGTTATTTTGGGATGAGTGCTATGCGTCTTTCATTATGTACAGTATATAAATGCTGAATATGTGTCTACTGTTATTTGTTAATGTGTGTCATTCTTGGGAAAATGCTGGCAAGTTTACATTATAATTACCACTAATAAAGGATTATTGCTGAACAGAGCTACATATTTATGGGTCCCAAGGCCAAAAAAGGTTTATGTGTTGGTCTGTCTGTCCGTCCTCCACTCAGTATCTGCCTATGTGTGTCAGTCTGTCTCTCTTATTTATCTCTGCCCATCCCAGTGTGAGCGTGTGGGTCCTGTAGGCACCCTGTGCTTTATAGAGAGGCCTCCTTGTCCTCCTCCACCTCCCCTGCGAGACGCCCTTCTCATTTTATGTCACACTTATTGTTTATTATATTGTTAAAGCTGATTGCCATGACAGTCAAGTTATTTTAAGTTTGAATTTCCTTTCATCTCCTCTGGGTCTGTCGGTCTTTCCAGTCCCCTGTGAGCTCCTCTTCCATGTCCCATAGGACGTGTCTCACTTGCTTTGTCCCAGACCCTTGTTCCCCTTCTCTTTATCTTTGAAGCTCTGAGGTCGTTCGCCTGCCTGCCTGCTTGCCTTTTTTCCGTTTCTGCTCCTGTCTTTCCCAATCTGTGAACCCCGGGTCATCTTAGACGTCGGGTCTTTTCGGATTGTCTCCAGTTCTGCTCCAGAGAGCAGCTGCTCACTTTGAATTAGCTTGAGGGCAGCCTGATCCCATGAGGTGCCTCCCCTGAGGCTCACCTGTCATCCCTAATGATGGCCTCGCTAGCTGCCTTCCACTGACTCTAATGACGCGAGCCAGTTTCTCTCTTTCTCTCAACACTCACCAGCTCTTCTTTCATTTCAGGTGTTCTAAACGTGTACTTGAAGTTAAAAGGGCAGACGACATCTGGAAACCCTGTATGGTCAATGAGAGGAAGCCAGGGACAGCACTGGAGGCAAGCGAGCATGAATATTCAGCCCAGCACATCATTCCAGGTGAGAAGTCTGCATTGGCCTGAGCACTTTTAGGTGCCAGCTGGGTACAATGATATTCAACTTTAGAATAACTAGTAGACAGAATAGAGGGCTTATATCTTTTGAGCAATGCCCAGTTTAAGGTGTCAGCTGGGTACACCCATGTAGATAATATTCTAGTTAGAGTAGAGGAGTTGTGCCCTATGAGCCATTATCATATGCCAGCTAGGTACCTATATATACTTGAGAAATGAAACCACACTTTTCAGAGTAGAGTGCTTCAGTCCCAAGTTTAAGTGGCAGCTGGGTATCTGGGTACACCCATGTAGAATAACACTGTAGTTAGAGTAAGGGGCTTAAATTCGTGCTGGGTAACCGCTGAAGGAAACAACTCTATGTAGAGTAGAATGAAGCGATCCAGTGTCCGTACAACAAAATCAAGAGTGCGCACAACCATGCTGAATGATCCACCTGGTTTTCCACATGCTGAAATGAATTGTCAAAAATGAGATCAAGTCTAAGTTAGGAAGCTCCATTCAGTAAATCACCCAGTGGCCTGTGGAAGTCTTAAGCCAGCCTTGGCCATGGGGGATTGTATACCGCTCCTTAGTGCTATGGGGAATTTGCAGTATGTTACCCACAGTCGTTACTGTCCTAATTCATGAGGAGTAATTTCACCCAGTAGAACCCCCTGTTGGTAATAATGTACAGGTAGGTTGTTATCTACCATCCTTCCAGATTAGAAAGTTAATGAAAGAACAGTCCCGTCTCCAAATAGGGGAATCTGCAGAAACAGTTTTCTCATAACCTCCACACCCTATATAGCACCAGGATGTAGAAAAGTGGCAGGCCACAAAAGCAGAGAAAGAAAGGTTGGAAGATAAAGCGTAAGTAAGTAAACATGTCCAAGTCAAAACCTCAAAATCAATCCACTTTCAATGGAAAGTCGCTAACGCATGCTTAAAAAGTCACCAGAAGTCGCTGGATGATGTAAATACCTCATTTGCATATCCATATTAACTCTTTAGGCTCCGCCCCATTCATCGTAGCTGTCGGCGCAGACTGACATTAAGCTTATTTTTCTAAAAAGGTACTAGAGATCATTCGTTTACCAAGCGCTATACTTGAGGTGCAAGGCGTTTGCTGTTAAAATGATGTATTGAATGGGTCTCTACGCTTCTGTGTTGTTTTTCTGTCTGCTTGCAACGATGGCTGATCTTAAGTGTCACAGTCCAGAGTGCCCATCCCTCCATATGGGAGCATAAACAAGATCATTATTTCCTGTGTCGTGTGGATTGTGAGACAGGGCGATTTGAATATAAATGTGTCAAGGTCTGCCTTTGTTTGTTAGCTATTGGATCTGAACTGGATTTCTTTCACCAATTGGATCTCTAAATTTTCCAGACACTGCCCTGTTCAAACATGGTTTAACGTGTCTACTGTCTGCATGGCAATCATTTGTTACATGAACTGTCATCAGTGACTTCAAGAAAGAAAAGTCACTTATGTCAACTGAAAATGTTGCTAGATTTGTCGCTAGGCTCTTTTTTAAAATAAGGTCATCAAATGGAGTCTGAAAAGTCGCTAGATGTAGTGAGAAAATCGCCACGTTGACAACACTGAACTAATCCTGTCTTTCAAGTAAACCAAAACGTAACCCAAAGTCCAAACTGGAAACACAGTCGTTTAATTATTTTCCATCCATCCATTCATCTTCTGCTATTAATCCAGGTCTGGGTTGTGCTGACAGCAGTCTTAAGCAAAGATGCCCAGGCTTCCCATTTCTCTGCACCTTCCTCCAAGGGAAACTGAGGTGTCCCAGCTGAGAGATATAATGACTCCAGTGCGTTCTGGGTCTGCCCTGAGGTCTCCTCCTGACTGGACTTGTCCAAAATGTCTCCACAGGGAGGAATCCAGAAGGAAAACTAATGTGATATCTGAACCACCTTATTTGGCCCTTTTCAATGCAGAGGAGAATCGACTCTACTTTGAAATCTTCCAAAATGTTGGCGCTCCTTACCCTGTTTCTAATGACGAGCCCAGACACCCTGTGAAGGACACTCATTTCAGCTGCTTGTGTCGGTGAATCTTTTCCTTTCTGTCATACCCAAAGCTCGTGGCCATAGGTGAGGATAGGAATATAATCAATCAATATATGAAAAACTCTCTCTTCACCACAACTGGGTGGTACAACATCCACATAACTGCGTACGCTGCTCCGATCCATCTGTTGATCTCCTGCTCTCTTCTTCCCTCACTCGTAACCCTGAGATACTTAAAACTCTTCCATATACAGTAGCACTTCCTGCCCAACCTAGAGAGGGCACTCCACCCTTTTCTGTTTGAGAGCCATGACCTCAGACGTAGAAGTGCTGATCCTCATCCCACAAACCTGCCCAGTGTGTACTTGAGGTCACCACTCAATGACGCCAACAGGACCACATCATCTGCAAAAAGCAGAGGTGCAGTACTGAGGTCACAGAGGTGGATCTCCTGCATTACTTAGCTGCACCTTGAAATTTTACCCATAAAAATTACGAACGGGATCTGTGACAAAGTGCATACCGGGCTGGTAATGTGAACCAAGCTCTTGTTCTGATTTTGCAGGGAATAAATAACTCTCAAGGGCAGGTTCCCAAAGCACCCTCAACAGGACACCTCAAAGGACACGGTTGTATGCCTTTTCCAAGTCCACAAAACACATGTAGACTGGTTGGGTTATACTTCCATGAACCCTCCAGAGTTCTCATGAGAGTAAAGAGCTGGTCCAGTGTTCTGAGACTGGGAAGAAATCCACATTGTTCCTCTTGAATCTGAGGTTTGATTGCTAGATGGACCCTCCATTCTAGTACCTTGGCATAGGCCTTCCCAGGGAGGCTGAGTAGTGTGATCTCCCTAAAGCTGAAGTACACCTCTTTAAAAATGGGGACCACAACCCCAGTATCTCGAGACACAGTCCCTGCACTTCCACACAATGCTAAAATGCCTTGTCAGCCAAAACAGCCCAACAACATCCAGAGGCTTCAGGAATTCTGGGTGAATATCACCTACTCCTGGGTCCTTGCCAGCAAGCAGATTTTTAACTACCACACTGACCTCACCTGTAGTGACTTGTTTCATAAAAACTAAACCAAAAATGCACAAGACCTTACAGAGAGCGTGCCGACAATTTTACACAATGAGAGCTCCTTGCTGTTGTGGACTTTACATTTACATTTAGAGGCTTGGCAGACGCTTTTATCCAAAGCGACTTACAAAAGAGGTAAATGTAATCAAGTAACATTAGGCTGGGGCCTGTTTGTTCAGCAAGTATAATAGGACTGGGGACAAAAGTTGATTGCCACAAGTGAAAAGATGTGATAACTAATAATTTACAATCATAGATAGATAGATAGATAGATAGATAGATAGATAGATAGATAGATAGATAGATAGATAGATAGATAGATAGATAGATAGATAAGAAAGGCACTATTAGATAGATAGATAGATAGATAGATAGATAGATAGATAGATAGATAGATAGATCTTTGTTGTCATTGTCACTGTTAACTAGATTAACAATTGACTAAACAATTAAACTTAAAAAACAAATAAACTAACAATATGAAAGGATCACAGAGCAAAATATTCCTCTATCAGTTAGACTGACATTCACAGAAGATATGGGTCTTCAGTTGATTCTTAAAATCATTGAGGGTGGGCAGCTCATTCCACAAGGTGGGAACTACACAAGAAACGAGTCTGGACTGATACTTGATAACACACAGAGCTGGCATCACCAGACACTGTTCACTGGCAGACTTGAGTGGGCACCGCACCAGTGTCTCCATATACTCAGGTGCTAACCCATTGACTATTCTGTAGGCCAGCATCAGGGGATTTGAACTTAATGTGTGCAGCTACAGGGAGCAAATGGAGCGACCCGAAGAGAGGAGTGACATGTGCCCACCTCAGCTGGTTAAAAACAAGCCAGGCTGCTGCATTCTGGACCATCTCCTGTGGCTTGATAGCACATGTGGGTACTCCTGCCAGGAGTGAGTTGCTTTAGTCCAGACGCGACAAGACCAAAGCCTGGACCAGAAGTTTTGCTGCATACACCCACCGTCAGATAAGGTCTGATCTTCTGGATGTTGTACAGCGTGAAAATGCATGATCGAGAAATGTCAGACTTTAGATTTTCATGACTTTCAGAACCATCCCCTAATAACATAAGAGTGTATCCTAAACTCCAGGTGCTCTATATAGTGGCGTCCAAAATGAAAACAAAAATGTTCTCATGGCAATTTCAATACATAACAGAAATACAAGGTGAGACACAAAAATAACCAGACTGGGATTGGGGCTTTCCTGGAAAACCGTCTGGTGCTCAACCAAATGTGAATCATAGAACTATATCTTTTCCTACACGCCCTCTCAAATATACCCTGCGAATAGCCCAATCAGTATTTGCACAACAATTGCTACATGAGTTGCCGCTATAATGTCGGGTGAAAAAATTGAACCGCGAATCACATTCAAATTTCTAACGAAATTGAACAAAACAGCCACAGAAGCTTATGAAATGATAAAAACAGTGTACGGTGATAACAGTTTATCTCATACACAAGTTTTTGAGTGGCACAAACGTTTCAAGGAAGGACAAGAAAATGTGGAAGAGGTTCAACACCCAGGTCAAGAGGTGGGTGGGTGCTTCACCAAGACAACGCTCCCGCGCACAATGCTTTTTCTGTAGAGGAGTTTTTGACTGACACAAACATTCCTGTCCTCGATCATCCTCCCTATTCGCCCGATTTGGCTCCCTGTGATTTTTTCACTTGATCCCGAAAATCAAAAGTGACCTGAAGGAAACACATTTTTCTTCAACGGATGAAGTGGAAGACAAAAACGGCAAGCCTGTTGAAGAGCCTCAAGCAAGAAGACTTCCAGCACTGTTTCAATCAATAGAAGATACGTAAGGAGCGGTGTAGAGATCGGAAGGGGGAGTATATAGAAGGTGACAATGTTTAGAACGCTGTAATTCAGCAATAAATATTTTTTTTGTTACCAATCCGGTTATTATTCTCACCTCGTAATTTCTATTATGTTATAGCCACAAAAATAACAACAACCAAATATACAAGAATGTGGTAAAATCATAACACACTGAAAGCAGATATCATCTCAAAATATAGCACCCTTACAACATGACACCTTGAAGTTTGCTGTTTGGCAGAATCCACCTGGTTTTTGTGTCTCAGTGGGTACTCAGGCTGCTGTAATATTCTTCATTCTTCTCTCTGAGTGAATGCTTTTGATTGCTGGCAGCCGCGGTAAAACCAACAGGCACAAATCTCTATCAGAAAATGACATAAAGAGTGGCAGCTAAGTGACGGCGTCACACTTTCCACTCAAGGAGAATCAAAGCACCTGTCTCCTGCCAGGCAGCCATGGATTAGAGCGGCATTTAGAGAAAGTGACAGCACCTTCATAAGCACAAGTGGAACGAGCGAAAGGGGGCTGAATCACACAGGATAATTCAAGAGGTGTTGCTGCTCGAATACTGAGTGGTGCCCCAAGAGCTGTTAGATGGTGGTGAGTTAGTATGCAATCTTAATTTCAGGTGTCTAGTGAGAGGAACGTAAAATGAGAGAAGCTGTGCTGACCCCCCCACCTCACACCACCGGTTTTGCTTTTAAAGAGAGCATAATATGAATTGAGCAGCCCCTCTATACTGCATCTCCTTTTCCCAGAATTAAATATGTCAAAACAAAATTAAAGGTATTATTGATGGGGAAACAGAAAAGATCAAATGGAATAGGACAACAAGAAGCACTGGCATTCAACCCTAGCCTCATTGTTGGGTTTCAGACTGCACTAACCAGGTTATTCTACCTGAAGAAAAAGGGGCAGAATAGAGATGGATTCCAAGGACCAAGAAAATGTTAAAGTCTTTATACAAAGCAGAATATAAAAAACAGAACTTCAAACCAAGAACTGTACCTAACCATACATCACAGACACAATCAACCAGCCAGAAATCCATAATCCTGAAATCCACAAGAATTAGCTGATATTATCCACAATCTCGGACAACCTGGGAGAGCACAACCCTGACTTTTATACTGTAGCCATGATAATATCACACATTGCTTGCTTCTTGTTGTCATGTGATAGCAATCAAGGTGACGACCACAAACAAAGGTTCACAAAATCGTATGGAAACAAAATTGAAGAACAAATTCACACTTCTAAATCTTCTATATTGCACAAGCCAAATAGCAAAACAATTGTATAGTGGGGGTTGCAAAGCATGTGAAGCCTCTAAAAGATCCATAAAGTTGGCCAGGACCTTCATTGACCACCTAAACTCAGCCATGCTCCAAATACCCACTTGGTCGCCTCAACCAAAGCAGGCCCCAAAAATGGGGAGCTGGTGTTAAAAGTTCAAAATACAACAAAAGGTTCCAGAATATATCAAAATGTTTCACAAGGGAGAGGACGTGAACTCTGGCTTGTATAGGGACAAGCTTCACTAGAATCTTTATAAATAAAGAGAGATTAAGAAGTATAGAAAATAAAGCAGAAATCCTCAGCAAAATAAAAAAGGCAAAAAGGACTGCAATCAAACCGCAATACGAGATCCAGAAACAGAGATTCCAACACAGAATAAAAAGAAATACAATACTCACACAAAACTTCAAATCAAACTTATTGCTGAGTCTGTCTTTCTTGACTGAATATAAAGCCAGAGGGTGGACCCAGCAGCAGTGATGTCAGTGTGGCCCCGCCTCCTGGGGCTCCACCCACAAAGTACTCGGAATGGCTAACACTATAACCTAAATCATAGGCAAACATAACAGAAATGACATGAAAAATAATCATTTAAAAATAACATTAAAAAACAAATATATGCAAGTCAGGGTAAAAAAAAAATCCTGGCTGTAACATATCCAGTGAGTGGTCCAAAGGAAAATCTTTATTAAGCCCAGGAAAAAATGAACAAAGTTCCAGACACCATAACACAGTTTGGGTGGCTTATCCTTGAGCTCACTGACTAAATATATTAAATCAGTACCTAAAAATCTCTAGCACACCCCCAGCCCAGCTCACCTTCCAAACTTTCTGTCTGTTTTCTCTCTCTGAAGCTCTGACCATGCCCTCTCCCTGCCAGGCTGAAGCCTTGCCCAACTCTTCTTCCTACTCAAAAGCTCAAGGGAAGTGTCTCAACTCCAAGAGCACCCTCTGGTGGCCTGTACATCCCAGGGCACCTATGGTTTATGTAGAGGAACAGGTATCCTTAGTAGCCATCTACCATTTTCAAGCTGCAGCATGAACCTCTATGCTCCACACTGGAAGCCTTTGGTGCAACATAATAGTTTTGGGGAAACTCTTTTAGTCTTTGGTGTAGCTGCCATAACACTTCTAGTATATCATTGATTCTTTGTACTGTATTAATAAATTTGTTGCCTTTAATGGTGACTTAACTATGCTGTATTACCCATCAGTCCCTGCTTCCCAGATGAAATATAAGCGTGTAACTGGTGCCCACCTATTTCACCTTTGTCCTGATTTTCCTCCTATCATCTGCCTGCCCAGCTTATTTCTTACATAAAAATGCATATGGCTATCCTTAAGTGGTTATTTGGTCAAATCATTTGTCTTCTAGTATACACGCCACACAACCTCATTTATCTTTATGATTGCCTTGCCAACCTGGCACCCTGTAACGGTATGTTAACTCTCTAAAGACCCCATCTCCACCCATTTTGCACTGCTGTTCATTCGTCATTAGATAGCTGCAGTAAAACCTGTATCACCTTACTGTCTGGTCACTGCCTGCTTTTAAAAGTTAGTTTTACTACACGTACTTGCGTGCACTGAGCTCTATGACCTTTCTCCTTTCTTAAAAACCGTCCAGCCACTGCTTCCAACGCAAAAAAAAAAAAAAATTAGACTGTGAGAACAGAAAATAAAGCAATGTCTGATCATGTGGGAAAGACAAGCCAGGGTGTGGTGGCAGACATGAACAGAAGTAAGCCCAGTGTCAAAATTAGAGAAGAATTAGAGAAATAAATCTTTATGGGCAAGACCTAATCGCAAGAGGAGCATAAACTAGCAAAGGTCAGCAATGGTTGGGATTGTGTTTTGAACCTCTAGATGTATTTGTGACATTATTTCACTTTTTAAGGTGATATTACCTTTCTTTTGTGATGTCACTGCACTGCCATTTTGTGGATCATTTTCAGCCATGCACCTTTTAGATTTTTCTGCATTGCTGCAGTTGTCTTGTTAGTAATGGTATCCTGTTACTACATGCCCAATTTGTGATGTCATCACCACAATGCAATTTACATTACCTTTGCACTAATTCTGATGATCCAAATCCAGAAATTTGTTTAGAAATTCATATCAGTAAAGGGCTTAAGGATTTTTGTTTGTTTCATTAACTACGAGTTTAGGTTCACATTTTGGGCTTGGTACTCTCAGTATTTTTCAAATCTCTAGCTCAGACCACTGTGTGTTTGCTTCTGTTTTGCATCTTATGGTCCAGTTCTCAGATTTGTCCTTTGTGGCCTGACATTTTGCCTTCACTGGAAATACAGCAGCAATATGTCAAGTCAAGGTATGCAAAACACAAGCCAGAATTGGAATATCATAAATCCAAGAAACACACCAAGACATACTTAAAAAGTATCAAGTGGTTAGAAGCAAAAAAAAAAAAGAGTCCAGAGCCCTCTTTCATTGTCCTGATTCCTTCCATTATATGTTTTCTGGTGAGGAGACAATTTAATAAGGAAGAGGCCAGGAAAGCAAAAACCAGAAAGTCCGGCTGAGGATCATAACCAGAAGACAGAAGATCTGTCACTAGATCCAAATCGCTAAACAAATTTATAGATCTTTAACTGTTGCAAAGATCAAAACCCTAATAACTCTTTAATCTTTCATTAAATCCCAATATCCATCCATCCATCCATCCATTATCCAACCCGCTATATCCCAACTACAGGGTCACAGGGGTCTGCTGGAGCCAATTCCAGCCAGCACAGGGCACAAGGCAGAAAACAAACCCCGGGCAGGGCGCCAGCCCACCGCAGGGCCTTATCTATCTATCTATCTATCTATCTATCTATCTATCTATCTATTATCCAACTCGCTATATCCTAACTACAGGGTCACGGGCGTCTGCTGGAGCCAATCCCAGTCAGCACAGCCCACCGCAGTAAATCACAATATCTAATCTCAAATTCAATTTCAAAAACATGTTTCAGAAATTCAAGCCTTCAAAAGTCCGACACTAGAGAACCCACTCGGCTTTCGTTTAAGTATTTATCCACAATCTTGCACAATGAGAGAGGACTGCGATGCCACCCTTCATACTGTTGATTGTATGAAAGAACCTCAAATATGGTGAAAAGAGGTTGAGAGGCTTCCAAAATGATCACAAAGCAGGTCAGGACCCTCTGTGGCTAGCCCAGAAGAGACTTACCCAAGCCAGCCAGTCCTGCAGCTGCTAGCTCTAGGCTTCGGCCTAAACAGGCCTGCAAATTTGGAGCTGGATTTTAAATCTCAAAAATATAATAAGAGTCACAATTTTTATAAAAGTTTCACAAGGGAGACAGAAACCGTCAAGTCTCACAAAGAATCTATATAAGATAAGAGATTATTTAAAAAATAGAAATATTAACAAAGATAGCAAATTGATATGTCTAAAAAGGCAATTGAAGGTAACCAAGTCCAATCCAGAACATGAAAGTAGTAATCCAAGAACAGAAAAACAGGAATATCAGAAGGAAACAATAGTTAGAAGAAACTTTACAAACTAAATGCACCGCTACTGGGTTCTCTTTCTGGCTGTCTTATTGTAAAGCTGCATTAACAATAGGGTGGACCTGCCTCCTAGGGTTCCACCCACAAAGTACAATAGATAAAGAGACAGTACCTCATTAACAAATTTAACAATTTAAATTTAACAGAAAAAAATATGAAAAACAAAAGAAAAATAAACACAAGCCAGCAAAATAATCCCTGGTTGTAACGTAATACTGCTCTGCTAGTGACGTCATAAATCGCAGCTTCTGAGATCACAGCTCATATCAGCACATCACTAAATGAAGGCAACCAGGCAACAAAATGGTGGCACATGTCAAAAAAAAAAAGTTGTATTAGGTATATAATAAAAACATAATGTTATAAAATGTCAACACTTCCAAGATGAAACCGAAAGTATAAATGTATAGATAGATAGAAAGATTCGGCACATTTGCAGACCTCCAGAAATCTATAAAATTACCATAAATATGCGGGATTAATCAAAATAATTTATATTAAGTTGGGCTGGGCCTGTAGTGAGTTTGGAGTGAATTCCCAGCCCACTCCTTACACTGTAAAGACATGTGATGGGATGTGGTTAATGACTCCTGGATATTTGTAGCTACAAATATAAGGCTGATTGATGACAAATAGGGGATCGGGCACAAGAGATAATTTATAAAAGGTGAATCCCATTGGCTCTAAGTAGAAGGCTGCTAACGTCACCAGCTTACAGGACTAATTCACACCTTCAGTACACTCCCTCTGTGCCTCGTTTGAAATGACTCCCTGCTCCACATTGTTTTGCCCAAAGTGCATTATGGGTGTGCCCTTCAGTCATCAGGTGTGTTGCTGAGCTCCACAGCATGGCAGAGTGCTTGATGTTCAATTATTGTGTTTTCAGGTGATCTTCGAAGGGGTCCGCGGCGAGGGAATCGAGGGTGACATCGCAATTGATGATGTGTCAATCGTCGAAGGCGAGTGCATGAAAGATAACCAGCCACCCAAGAGTGAGTTACATTGACATGTGCCTGCGCTCATATGTGTTTGTGTGTGTTTGTGTGCATACTGTAACAACAGAAATTGCGCATTCCAGAAAACATAATAAGTGAGAGAAAACTAAAAGTGATAGTAATTTGGTAAAAAAAACTCCAACTAACTGCATTTTTTTAAGAAATTAAAATTGGAAAAATATTTAAGTCAAGATTGATGATGTAAACTGCTTTTGATTCATTCTGAAAAGCAGAAAGGAAAGAAACAATCTTGGGATACTTAATGAGAAACCCCTCATTAATTCCAAAAGAAGATAAAATTGAGGTTGTGAATATTCATCTCAATTTATTCTTATGAGATCCACTTGAGTGGGCGCACCACCAGTGATACCTACAATAGTGCACAGACCAAAAGAAGAGAGCATAACAATGCTGACCTCTTGTCCTGAGACAGAAGTGGAGTGGATTGAGGGATCATTTATGGAGACGGATGAGTAGGTTCCCGCACGTACAGGTGGGGGTGTCACTGTTCAGGAATGTGAAAGGAAGCAGCAGATTCAACATTCCACCCTCTACCTCCTTCAGTTTAGTCTCACCTGGTTAATCCCAACTGGATGGTCTAAGGATGCTCTTCTCATCGATGGGGTTGTGCAGTGCATGTATTAGAAGATGAAATGTTGCCATCATCTTATTAAAGGGTGAAGGGCTTTATGAAAAAATCGAGAGTGTGCTCCCCTCGACATTCTCGAAAACTGAGATAGAGGAAAAGGTCATGAGAACGGCTTCCAGTTGTGCAATATTTCTCAATTATCATATCTCTTTGTTTCTCATCATAACTAATTGATAATATCGATACATAATCATTTATCTCTAGTTATAATCAAAGTTTATATTAAAAGGATATTTTCGCACTTAGGGAGGTCAAAAACGGTGGTGGAATTTTTTCATGATTATATCTGCATTACCTCGATTATGTGCAAAGTAAAAAGAGTTAGAGTCACCTAAAAACATAGAAAAAGTGTTAGTATTATATAATATTTGTTGCAATAAATTGTTATAGGTAAAACTGCATTTAGCTGCATTTCATTATGATAATGATGGCGGAAATAAAACAGTAAAATGAAATGTATTACCAGGAACACGACGGGGACGTAGCAGCTTATTGTTCCTATTACATCATTATAGTTACATGGCATGTTCAATAATTACACATGATTGTTAAACTGATGATGTATAAATTAAAATAAAATGAATAATAGTTGTTGAAAGAATATGCATTATATTAAATACAATTTTTAATATCATGTACACATTTATATTTCCATGATACAAAAAATTAGCATGGTTGTTTAAATAAAATACTACTTCCGGTCGTGTAGTTTTTCTCAAATGTCATATCTGTTTGCTTTTTATCATTATAAATATCGATACAAAATCTAACTGTCACTGTTTACTTGAAATTTTGTGAAAGTATTCAGTTAAACTACCACTTCTGGTTGCTGGAAGTGACCCAAAAGTTGACAGGATTTTTGATATAAAGCAGGTGTACAAAATCTTATTAACCGAGGGCAAAGCTTTTTCGAGATATCATGTTTACACACAGACAGAAATCCTTTTAAAAATGGTATTTTCGGACTCAGTAAAGCCTAAACTGTCAAGATTCATCAAAATCTCGAGGTTGAATTTTTTCACGATTCCTATACTTTCTCTATATTATGTATACAAAAAAAGTAAAAAAAAAAAAACGGAAAACCTCTTTCTGGTATTAATTAATTCCTAATGTATTCAAGTTAAATATAATGATGCCTTATCAGACAGATTTATTTAGTGAGTGGCAGAAATCAATTGGGGCTTTCTTTAGGAACAAAACTGTGTTTGCCTTCGACTCGCTAAGATTAAGTAAGCGAAAAGTGCGACTGAAAATCGCTGGAAAAGTCGTGTGATGCCTTATAGGAAAACCAAAAAGATCAGCGGTAGGATTTTGAACTCTGTTTCCTTCAGAGTTCCTTCTTTCCTTTCACTATGTTTAGATTTAGTCCCCTGCTTAACAACCAACTGTTCTGCAGAAGGCCAGCTAATAAATTGGAGCACCTTGTTGGTCCAAAGTAATCCTAACGGTGGGGTGGACAATGTAAGACGAGGGTGCGTCCTTTTCAGAGTGCTCTAGCATTGTGCCCTTTAGCTTTGCTTGTGTGTATTTGTACATCGCATGCTGTTGTGTGCTGGCACTGCATGTTGCCTCTCTCCATTAGGCCATGAACGCTGTTGTGGTCTGTGGTTGTGTTTACATGTACGTTGCATCTGCCAGCATCTGTTCTCATGTTTTGTCCCGCTTCTCGTCCTTTCATGTCTCTCACAGCCATTTCCTTCTGCGTCCATCAGCACACTCCTCTCATCCCTTTGCCTCCTCTCCACGTCTCACCGCCCACGTCTCCATGCTTCTTTGTCTGCGCAACCTGAGTCAAGGGGCTAACAAGGCTTGTCCATCCATTTTTTCTCAGACTTGAAATCATCGTCCCCACCTTCAGTAAGGACGCATATATGGCAGTTGCCTGTCACTCTGGTGGTGGCTCTGTTGACGAACCGAAGGTGACCTTTCCCTGGCAGAGGCTGCTGAAATGAGCCATTGGGTACTGGCATGAAGAAGGAGTCTTTGTACTTGGACCTTCAGAAAACAAAAAAGAAAAAAATATCTGAAAAAAAAAATAAGAAAAAAAAAGAAAAAAGAAAACTACCAAAGATTCATCCGCTGAACTGCTGAGCGTCAGACTGACATGTGAAAGGAAAGCACCTGAGAGCAAAAGAACTTCAGTCAGAGTCCCGTGTTTGTAAAGAAATATATGCAGCACGCCTGTGAGGGCAGATGGGAGAATCCTTTTGTGGACAAGTCTCAAGTGAGCGAGAGAGCCAGCGAGCGAGAGACATGCTCTTGTAAAGCACAAAGTCATGGCTGTGTGTGTGTGCGCGCGTGTGTGTATTCTCGTTTTTCTTTTGGTCGTTTTCCCTTTTTTCCCATGTTGCCAAGGAACCCTGAGGGTTATGGATTAACAGTTCCTCCCCCTTTTTTCCTCCCCCCTCCTCGCTGGCACCGGCACCACATACCTTCAGCTTGTCTCTTGTTTGGCTGTCCTTTTTATTGGCTCCCATGCCCCAAACTCTTCCGCACTCTCCTGTTTTCTCATTGTCAGCATGGCAGTGCTCTGGGTGGCTACCGTCTCTCCCTGCATGAACTCCCACTGGTTTCAGGAAGAAAAAAAATTATACAAAACAAAAACAAACAGAAAAACAAGAAGTCCTGTTTAAGGCCCGTTGGAAGTGTCTCCCTTCCTGTCAACACCCCCACCCCACATCCGTCCAACTTTGGGAATGTGAGCCTCTGTCTGCCATGAAACCAAGTGCCTTCAAATTTCAAGCCTGAAAGGGTGAAGAGAACACTGGCGGGCCCAGCAGAGCCAATGGAAAACGCCACGCCACCAGAGGAGCGCATCTCCGAGCCCCGCGGCTCCTCCACCTATCACGCTTCTTATAGCCATCAAGACAGCCATGGCCTTTGAGCTCGCAGTCCTCTCGATATGGGATGGGGGGGCGGGGCCTAAAGGGAGCAGCTTGTGTGAGTATGCGTGAGTGTGTGAGTGTGAGCGAGCGAGTCTGCGGGTGCGTGTTAAGCGTCTGAGGGGACGGAGTGGACCTTGGGACTCCAGCGGCCTCCTTCACCTCTGCCCTTTTAAACTGTGTGGATTCTGAAAAAAAAGAAATATTTTATTACTTTACGCGGATTCGTGTAGCCGGACTTTTACACGAAACAGACTCGGAGCTACCTGACACCATACAAAACCTTAACCAGCTGGTTTTTCAGACGTATTGTAAATCTCCCCAATATTGTTGCATATGATGACATTTAAAGACTCTTTCCTTTTTTTTTTCCTTTATTTGACCTTTTAACTTCATATAACAGGCTTTCTTTTGTTTCAGGAAGATATACTTGTCCTTTCTTAGCACCCTTGCATTTTAAACAAGAAGAAAAAAAAAAGATATGCAAAACAAACAAAAAAAAAATTGGTAAATAAATTATTTCAAAAGGCAAGTTCTATAGGTAACCTTTGTGACTATTGATACAAAAAAAAAGCACAAAATGTAATAATAATAAAAAACGATGCTCACCTTGATTTATTTTTACTACTCTTTAGGAGTACCAGCCCACATTTGCAAAAAAGAAAAACACAATCATTCTGGAATTAAAAAAAAAAGAAGGAAAAGAAATCAAACCACAAATTTTACGTCTGTTCAATAAAATCTAATTTCAGGTAAGAGGTGCCGTCTGAATGGTTGTGTGTTTGCCATCACTGCTGACATGCTGTGGGAAATGTGGGTATCGGGGCGCCAAACTTAAAAGGGGTCTTTTTAGAAGGAAGATGGGTGGCGTAAGATCTTTACAAAGGGACCCCAACAGCCTTCCTTTTTTTAATTGTGTTACAAGCTTCTTTCATGTTGCTTTCTTTTCCATTTACCCACCAAGCAACTGTGTTGTGGACTTTTGCAGATAAGCAGTGCAAAACAGACAGGTGAATCAATGCCCACATTTACTGGAGGTCTACACAGAGCTCTGCTCCTTGGTTTCATAGTCACTAGTGCTGATTCCTCTATGAGGGTCTCACAGAAAAGTGGAAATCTGTGACATGGAAACTGGCGACTCAGAAAAAAACTGACTGACTGATCCATGTGAGCCATCAGGGGCTTCAGGAGGACTCGAAGAAAAAGGAGCAGAATGGTCCCCCCCACTTCAAATCCATCTGAGGAGACCGGACCCATGGAGAACATTCAGCCCCTTCCCGTTGCACAGGCAGTTGTGACAACAGCATCTGAACACAGCAATGTTAGCAGTAGAAATAACTGAGACTGGGAATCAGGGTCTCCAACATCCAGCCTCACAACATACAGTCAGCCTCGCCCTATTGTTGAGTACAGCGTCTGAATGTAGCAGGTTCAAGTAGTGCAAATAACTGAGACTGGGAGTGAGGATCTCCGGCATCCAGCTCTGCCCCAAACATCCAGACCCACCCTATTGTATAGGCCGTCATGAGGACAGCATCTGACTGCAGCAGCATAAACTGTGGAAATACTTGAAACTGAGATGGAGGGTCTTTAACATTAAGCCTCGCCACCAAACATCCAGCTCCGCCTCATTCTGCTGCCTGCAGTGTGGAATGTGTGAATGCAGCAGCATCAGATGTGGAAGTAACAGACAGAGACTGAGTGTCTCCAACATCCATTGTGACTCCAAACATCAGGCTCCACCATGAGGACAGAATCTAAATGCAGCAGAATCAGCTATTGTAATAATTGAGACTGGGGTTGAAGGTTTTTAACGTTAAGCCCCGCCCCAAACAAAAAGCTCACCTCATTATGCTGGCTGCAATGAGGAGTGTGTGAACTCAGTGGCATCAGATGTGGAAGTAACAGACTGGAATTGAGCATCTACAATGTCCAATCTCGCCCCAAACATCCAATCCTGCCCCGTTGTGCAGGTTGTCATGAAGCTGGTGTCTGAATGTGGTAACATCAGTGGTGGAAATATCTGAGATTTGGGATTAAAGGGTCTGCAACATTAAGCCGAACCCCAAACATCCTGCTCCACTCCATTTTGTGGGCTGCAGTGAGGAATGTCTGAATGCAGAAACATCAGATGTGGAAGTAACAGACAGGGAATGAGTGTCTCCACCATCCACTGTGACCCCAAATATCAAGCTCCACCATGAGGACAGCATCTGCTATTATAATAATTGAGACTGAGGTTGAGGGCCGCCAACATCTAGCCCTGCTTCAAACATCCAGCTCCACCCCACTTTACAGGCTGCATGGTGGATGTGTCTGAAGTCAGTGGCATCAGATGTGGAAGTAACAGACTGGGATTGAGCATCTCCAACATCCAACTCCGCCCCAAACATCCAATCCTACCCCATCGTGCAGGCTGCCATGAGGACAGCATCAGCTGAAACTGGGATTGTAGGTCTCCAGCGTCCAGCCCCAGTCCATTCAGTGGGGTTTTAGCGAGTTGAACTTGGAACAACTGTGTAGATGATCAGCTGTTAGCACACATTTGAAGGTCATCCCAGATTGTTCATATGCACCACTTTCCTGAAATATAGTAAGCCCATCTTTTAGAGGAGTGACTGAGTAAAGCATTGCGTTTATTTGCATAACCATTTTGTTTTCTAGGTAAATATTGTAGTAATGAATGTGTGTAGCAAATACATCGGAATAAAAGTAGCCATTTGGGTTTGAAGATGTAGTGAAGTGCAAGTGAAAGTAGGCAAAAAATGTCATGCTTATGCAAAGTTGAAATCTTCACAGAACATACTGAAGTACAGTAGCGAAGTAGGCCTATAATATTGGGGCAGCTCTCCACAGTTGGAGTTCAGGTGGGAGGCCATTCTGCTACTTTTTGTTCAAGCCCTCCTGAGGCCCCAGATGGCTCTCACTGGTCAGTTCTTTCTGTGTCATCAGTTTTCACGTCACAGACATCCTCTCGTTGTGAGACTTTAACAGAAAAACCAAACAGCAGACCAACCAATAGGTGTGTAAAACAGTAAATGTGTGTGGGGGAGGGTGACTTGAGTAAAAGAGTTGCATAGGTGGCACCGGACGTGAGTTTCCCTGAGACAGAGAGAGAATATGGAGCGACATTCAACAAGAGGATTGAGGTAGGTACAAAAGTTCATACCAGGTGAATACACTCTGAGAAATAAAAAATAACTGCCCCTGGATAGAGTGGTCTAATCTGTAGTAAGATCAGCATGTAGATACCAGTAGGTAAATTATGGTGGTCTTACCAAGAGCTACCAGCTCTCTCAATAACAGGACTGGGATATATGCATCTGGCAGTGCACAACCACGAATTTCTAGGAAATGTCACTGAACAATTTTGTGAGTAACACTGTTAATGTAAGTTAGAGGTGTTCATTTTTTACATGTTGGTCTTTTTGATGTGACTGTGTGAACCATTATGTTATTGGAAGGTAAAGCAGGACTGTCACACTTTATGAATCAGGATTCAGGGACCACCACAGTACCTAGGGAGACATTTCCCAGCATTCACAGAGACTTGGCACCCTCCATCGACTGTTGGGTAACACCAGAGACCATGGGCTGCATGGGGAGAATGTCATCCATTGAGACATCTATCACTGACTGGCTGTAATTGTCAACTGCTTCTATAGTGGTGTTGTGCTTGAGAGACCTGATTGTTCATTGATCAGTATTGCTGTCATGATGTCTGTTGTTTTCCATTGAAGGCTACCGGCCAATGGATGTCCACACAGAGGGGTTACAAGTGAAGTTGAAGTTCATAACTGTCAGGTGTCAAGGCCTACAATATACAGCAACCCTGATGTTTGTTATGGGTAGTTTTGGCCATGTGAGATCCTGTCAACCAGTGTGTGCCCCTTTGCCAGTTTGTAACAGGACCCCACTCCTGAGTCCAGTTCAGTCTGTCCAAACTGTGTGGTCTGTCAAGGTGTCCGCAAAATAACACGACTTGACGTAAAGGAGATCTTAGCAGAGAAGTCAAAGACTGGTTTACATGGCCCATGATTCTCTTCTTAACAAATATGATTAATGAAATTAATTAATGCAAGATTCTGTGAAGTTCACGGCCCATAAAAAGTCTTCACCCCTTAGAAATTTTCACATATTATTGTTAGTAAAACATTGAATCACAGTTGACTTTGTTTGTGTTTTTTGACAGTGATCAACAGAGAAACACTCTTAAATGTCAAAATGAAAACAGATCTATGAAAGGTGGTGAAACTTAATGACAAATATCAATCACAAAATAACTGATCCTGTAAGTATTCATCCCCTTTAATCTGGCTCTCCTACATCCTCAGCAAGTGGTTTTAGAATTCCCAGAATGAGTTCAATGGATGTGATCGGTCTGGGGTGTCAGTTGACTGTTGTTTAAATGCACCCACACGTGGATGGGCCACCTTGTTGTGGGACAGTATGGTAGACTAACCCACACAATGAAGACAAAGGAACACAACTAGTAGCTCCAAGTCAGAGGATGGAGACAAGAAAATCTCCAAGTCACTGAATATCCAGTTACATCACTCGTTAAGAAATGGAAAGAGTCTGAAAGAGCAGGAAATCTGTTAGAGCAGGCCGTCCACAAAACACTGAGCAATAAGGCAAGAAGAAGACAGATGAGGGAGGGCACCAAGAAACTTCAGAGAACCCTAAAGAAGATACAAGCTACAGTGGCTAACACTGGAGAGACTGTGCAGACAGCAACTGTGACCGAGTGCCTCACCAGTCGCAGCTTTATGGGAGAGTGGCAATGAGACAAAAATGTCCAAAACATCTTAGCATATGGGAGACACCGAAGTCAGCTGGAAGAAGGTTCTGTGGTCTGATGTGACCAAAATTGAGCTTTTTGGCCATCAGACTAAATGCTAGATTTGAACGCTGCACATTATCACAAACACAGCATCTCCACTGTGAAGCTTGAAGGTGGCATCATCAGGCTGTGAGGATGCTTGTCTGCAGCAGGCCCTGAATGGCCTGTGAGGGTAAAATGAATTCAGCAAAATATGGGGAGATCCTGGAGTAAAAAACCTGATATGCGAGGGGGGACCCAAAAATAACACTTTTTTTTTTTTAAATTGTATATTTCTCGGAACATTTCCAAATTGTAATCACCCTTAAAATACTCTCCCTCAGACGCAATACACTTGCCCCACCAATTTTTCCATTGTTCAAAAATGTTCTGAAATTCTTGCAAAGTGATATCCTTCTGTGTCTCCGTCGTTTGCCTCTTGACCTCCTCCACATCCTGAAAACGCTTTCCTTTAAGGTCACTCTTCATTCTTGGAAGTAAGAAAAAAATTGCAGGATGCAAAGTCCGGAGAGTAGGGGGGCTGGGAAACTGTTGTCATCCTGTTTTTCGTGAGAAACTGCCACACACTCAATGCTGTTGCATTGATGCAGAAGCCACTCGCCTGACCACCACAATTCGGGTCGTGTTCCTCGCACTGCATCACGCAATCACTTGAGCACTTCAAGGACGCCACTTGGCCAAATGATGGAGAGGGCAGTCTAGTACACAAACCTAGCAGCAAATGTCGGATCTAACGCCCCTCTAGCCTCCAAAAATAAAAAAAATTCTCATTATTTTTGGGTCCCCCCTCGTAGTCTGCAAGAACTCTGCAGCTAGGGAGAATATTTGCAGTCTAGCAAGACAACGACTCCCTACACCCGTTTGTGAATTTCAGCAGATTTCACTTTCTCAGTCCTAAGAAATCGCACTATGGTGTGTTGGTCAACAATGGTGCAATCCCCCAGCAGAGCATCCACATTCACTTGACGTTTGGCTTTAACTAGACTAACAGCAGAGCGCCATGCTGTACATCTTTGAATTACCCATAAGCCATTATGACGTGTTGCATTGCGTCAGCTTCTGTTCATTCAAGTTTTGAATTGTCTTTACTTTTTGATTTCCTCTCATATTCTTCTTCTTCTTTCGGCTGCTCCCGTTAGAGGTCGCCACAGTGGATCATCTTCTTCCATATCTTTCTGTCCTCTGCATCTTCTCTGGTATACCCATCACCTGCATGTCCCCTTTCACCACATCCATAAACCTTCTCTTGGGCCTTTCCCTTTTTTCTGTTGCCTGGCAGCTTTACCCTTAGCATCCTTCTCCCAATATACTCATCATTTATCCTCTGCAGATGTCCAAACCAATGCAATCTCGCTTCTCTGACTTTGTCTCCCAACCGTCCAACCTGAGCTGACCCTCAAATGTCCTCATTTCTAATCCTGTCCATCCTCGTCACACCCAATGCAAATCTTAGCATCTTTAACTCTGCCACCTCCGGCTCCGTCTCCATCTTTCTGGTCAGTGCCACCGTCTCCAACCCATATAACATAGCTGGTCTCACTACCGTCCTGTAGCCCTTCCCTTTCACTCTTGCTGATATCCGTCTGTCACAAATCACTCCTGACACTCTTCTCCACCCTAAGGAAAGAAAAAGCAGGATTCAGTCACAGAGGAAATACATTCAATGAGAAAGTGAGGTGTCCAGAGTCACATCCAAGATTTCTGATCATGACTGACAGTGAAAGGGTGACATACTAGATCTTTAAGAGCAATGCTTTGAGAAGGCAAGTAAAGTTTGAAAGGTTAAGGTGATGATGATGCATCCATGATTAGAATGCAGAGTGAGAGCTGCAGATCTGGATCAAAACTTGTGGTTCTGTAAGAGGGAAATGAGATGAAAGATAGCGATGGTAGGAGACTCCATGAGAAGAAATAGAATTGCCTTAGGTGAGAAGAGGGAAGTGGACCCAATACTGACCTCTGAGGCACATCTGTGCCCTGTACTGACCCTATAACATGAGCAAGGTAGGAAGCAACCTCAGGGCAGGGTGCCAGTCCATCAAACAGCACACTTAACTCACACCCCCAGTGTCACTCACAAAGGAGCATTTAAGACTTGACAATCAATTTCTTTGGGTTGAGTGAAAATTCTACAGTATTGGAGAAGACCCACAAGGCAGTTAGTGGGCCAGGATTTGGCGACCATACTAACCACTTTGCAGTCTCCCGGCGTTTCCAGTTTGGTCCAATTAGAGAAAATTCCTTTTTTTTGCTCCCAGATGAATTCAGCCAGGCTTCTCGCACTGCAAAGTTAAAGCAAAACTGCCACTTGGCTTTTAAGTAACAGACAGGTGCTTAGCATGTTTCACCTGAAAAGCGTTTCTGTGTCCGATTTAACGCTGGATCAGCACCTTGGAGAGCAGCTTGTGAGAGCAGGCAGGGTGAAAGGAAGGACCAGGAGGACCTCCAATTAGTTCTGAGTCAGGGGACGTTCCCTTGAGGGCGACCCAGGGGTGTGACACCACGACTGGCCAGAATTAGAGTCTGCCCTATGGGCTGGTGCTGTCCATGTTTCCAACGTGAGTTTTAATTTAATTGTAGCACCAGAATATTTCCAATATGGAATCAGTACTCTGTAAATAAAATAATAAGTATTAGTCATTTATTATTATTTCATTTTATAAATGTATTATTATTGTGCCTTGGAAGTATTCACATTTTATTTTGATGCAACATTGAATCACAATGGATTGATTTAAAATTTTTTGACACACTGAACGACAGAAAAAGACTCTTTAATGTTAGCGTGAGAGCAGATCTCTGCAAAGTGATCTAAACTCATGACAAATACAAACACAACAGACTAAAATGACTTTGCAGGGTGTTTTACTTGAATATCACTTATGACTTGTCATGGGTGGCAGGTTGTTGGGAGGCACCACAGAGTCTTCTTTTGATGGGAAGATGGACTTGGTCACTGCCTGGATGGGATGCCAAGGAGCTGGAGGAGGCCGCAATCCAGGTGGAAGGTTTAGGGAGTTAAAGGCTGCCAGAAGAATCCAGGAAGTCTATAGTTGGGGGCATCAGGAAGCTGAAGCTGTGCCCAGGTCACAAGTATGGGCACTTGGACCTCTAAGACTGCTGCTTGCTTCACACAAAGAGTCAGAGTTGAGCCAGGACCAGGTGCAGATCTGGGTGAAACTTGTGGTTTTGTAAGAAGGAAATGAGAGGAAGATCTGTGCATCATTAGCCTAGCACTTGTCAGAGGAGAATGGCTGGACTGGTCTGAGCTGACAAAAAGGCTGAGACAACTCACATGACCACTCTGTACAACTGTGATGAGCAGAATACACAACATGTCAAACCCTTAGGCAGTTGGATTCGGCTCCCGTCCACCAAGAACAGAAACCTGAGGCTGCAGTGGGCACAGGAACACCAAAACTGGACTGGTAAAACACAGACTGGTCTGATTAATCTCGATTTCTACAAACAGATGGTAGGGTCAGAATTTTGCACCAACATCATGACTCCATGCATCCAACGTTCTTTGTGTCAACAGTTCAGGCTGCTGGTGGTGGTCTAATGGTGTAATTCAGGGGTGTCCAACTCTGGTCCTGGTGGGCCACAGTGGCTGCAGGTTTTCATTTTAACCGTTTTCCTAGTCAGTGAGCAGTTTTCAGTGCTAATGAACTCCTTTTCCCTTCATTTTAATAGCCCTTTTTTTAAGGATTCAGTCCTCTGAATCGATTCGTTTCTTCATTAAATGGCAGCCAAACAGAAATGTGATGTGAAACGAGCCGACAGATGACCAGCTAAACTGGAACGTCAAACTCCAACCGGTTTCTTAATGAGAAGCCAATTCTTGCTGTTCATTAAAGCTGTTATTGAATATCATGACTTGTTGTGGCTCTCATTCTGCCACAGCAGACTTATGATTTTCTGTTTTTTCTAAGACCACCATCAAGATGTTTTGGTGACCTGAGCAGACCAACATGACTGAGACTTTCACCTTTCTATATTTTCAGGTTACCTGGCTTGTTTTGTGTCTGATTATTGTTTGGCTGCTCATTAAGGAAAATAAAAAACAAGTAAGAGGTCTAAGTCACATCAATTAAAACTAAGGAAAAACAAGTTAATCAGCGGCAGAAACGGCTCACTAATTAAGATGATGGTTAGAATGAAAACCTGCAGCCACTGTGGCGCTCCAGGACCAGAGTCAGACACCCTTGGTGTAAGGGATGTTTTCTTGACATGCTTTCATCAATCATTACTTGAATGTCGCGGCCTTTTTGAATATTGTTGCTGACCATGAGCATCCCTTCATGACCACAATTTACCCGTCTTCTAATGGCTACTTCCATCATGACAATGCACCATGTCACAAAGCAAATGTCATCTCAAACTGGTTTCATGAACATGACAGTGAGCTCAGTGGCCTTTCCAGTCACCAGATCTGAATCCGATAGAACATCTTTGGGATGTGATAGAAAGGAAGATGGTGTAGCTGACAAATCTGCAGAAATCGCATGAGGCAATCGGGTCAACAGAGTCTCAAAGCAATATCTCCAACATCTTGTGGAATCCATGCCACAAAGAACTGAGGCTGTTTCGACAGCAAAAGGGGGTCCCGCCCAGTATGAGTTGTGGAAGATCATCCTCGACACAGACAGACACTGAGACACACAACGTCCAAAACACACAGTTTATTTTCAGTTCTTCCTTTACAGCACAAAGTGCCACAAATAGCTCACAGTCCTCTCTTTTCTCTCTTTCTCTTCTTCTTTCCTCTCTACCACCTTCACTCCTCTCCCACAAGCTCTGTCCTCTGCCTCCCGACTCCGGCACCTCGAATGGAGTGAGGCGGCCCGTTTTATAATACACCAGGATGTGCTCCAGATGCTCCGTGGTATGGCTGAAGTACTGCAGTCCAAGGCTCCATAGTTATCCGGGTGCCCCCTGGCAGTGGCCACGGGAGCCAACAGGTTTGAGCTTCTAAGCTCCAAACCCGTGGCTCAGATGCAAATCTTGGCGACTGCCCTCTTGTGTCGCGGGGGAGGTATTGTCCCTCTCCCAGTCCTTCCACCTTCCAGGTGTCCTGGCTGGGCAGAATCCCCAGAGTATAGTGGTTCTAATGATTTGCTCAGTGAGTGTATATGTTTATTTAAGTGTATGTACAGTATGTGGACTATCATCCCGTCCAGGGCCGATTCCTACCTTCTGGGAGAGGTTCCAGCCCTTTTGTGACCCTATTCCTGAATTACATCCCATAATGAATGTAGTCAGGTATTGAAACTTTTGGGTGCAGACAGGACAAGTAAAGAGAAGTGGCAGTGCCAGACTGTGACCATGTGTGCTGCTGTACTGTATGTGTCCATATGTCTCAGTCATGGAGGTTGCGCTGCTCCTTAGTGCACTCATTTACACACGCTGAAGACGACGTGGAAAAAAAGTGGATTTTTTTTTTTCAATACTTTCTAAAGAAGGGCCTGAATAAAAAAGAATGAATCAAGTTAATCAGTGAATACTGATAGAAGATTGCGCCAAAGTAAATCTTCTTCTTGCTCGGTCTTAAGGTCACCGTATTGTTGGGAAATGTTTCAGATTTATCTTTCTATTTAATTGGGATTCTCTGAAAGTTCACGGAATACATGAAGCCCATAAGGTTAAAATGGAAATGACTATGTGCAAGACAGTAGGAATACTAAAGTGGTTTCCTGGGTTTATTAGCATTCGGCCCTCTGGCTGTGGTGGTGGGTACGTGAAAGTCTTGAATAGCACTGACCTGGGCACAGTGGCCCGCAGCGCCCAGAATTCTGGCTTCTTCTCTCAGGTGCACTGGGGTTGGCCTCTCGTTGGTGAGCATGCAGTGCCAGGAAGCAGGGGGCATGCAACAGCCACAACATGGTAGTAATGATCTGTGCCACCTCCTGCTTACCCTGTGACTAGTGTCCCAGACATTTTTGCTGTTATGCACCTAAAAGTTGGAATACTTACCAATAGCAAAATTGCCAGGCAAATACTGTAGAACAGTTTTAAAAAACTGCTAAAATCCCATTCTTTTATTTTACATTTTAGTTGAATCCCTGTTACACTATATGGTCATTGAATTATTATTTTCCGCTGGGCTCTGCAATTCCATACTAATCTCTACTATTCTCTGCTGTCTTTTCTGGTCCTCCTGTGGTGGCGATCTGCACCACCACCTCCTGATCAAGGTACCATGCGGAATGGTGGGTATCCCAGATGTCCACATGACCATTATCATCAACTCCTTCCATGTGAGGCCTGTAAACTTTATGAGGACTAATTTGGACCATCTATGTTAGGTAGAATGCCCAGTGTGGGACAGGGTGGTCTTTTAGCCTTGGAACCCCTGCAGACTTTGTTTTTCTCTCCAGCCTAACTGGAGTGTTTTTTTTGATTGTTTTGTTCTGTCCTCCTGGCCATTCAACATTACCTTTTTCTTTGTTACATGCTATATAATGTTATTTCCTAATCTTGTTTATTTGTCTTTTCTACTAACTTCCTTTTTACTTCACTTTGTAAAACTACATTGTTTGTATGAAAATGTGCTATATAAATAAATGTCGTTGGTGTTGTTGATTCGCCGTCCGTGACAGCAGCAGCAGTCGCTCAAAGACGGCTCGGTGGCTCCTTGGCTTCGTATTCCTACCGCATAATGCTGGCTGCTGTTCACGGTGTAAAAGAAGCCCGGACACAGACAGACACCGAGACAGCCAGATGTCCAAACACACGCTTTTATTCTTCTTTCTCAGCACAATACTCACAGTGCACCAACCCACAATAATGGCTCAGTCTTTCCTTTCTCTTTTCTCAAGCCACCTCTACTCCTCCACTCGCAAGCTCCATCTTCTTCCAACCGGCTCCGGCTCCGGCTCCCTGAATGGAGTGAGGAGCCCCCTTTTATAAAGCAACGGGATGTGCTCCAAGTGCTGCTCGATGGCCTTCCTGCAGCACTTCCTGGTGTGGTGGAAGTGCTGCATGGGCACCCGGACGCACTCCAGGTGTATCTGCTTCTTGGTCCGGCAGCACTTCCTGGTGTGGCAGTCCTTCAGGCGCCCCGTTTCCTTAGGAGGCATTAGCTCTCCGGAAACGTGTTCTTTTGAAATTGCGGCATGTAAAGTAACCGAAAAAGTAACCGAGGCGATATCCCTCCCATCGTGATTATGGCGGTACAAAAATCACATGAGAGAAAAAGATATATTTTAGCTGACTTTACTGACGGCTTTACGCGGTTACAGACGGGAAGCTTATGACAGACTCTATCAAGGTGGGAGTCTTGATCTACGCAGTCTGCCATCTTTTGTCACCATGCTGAAAGGATTTTCCAGACGGATGATATAATCTTCCGCCCGACAGCTTCAAAGTGTATTGGCAGTAGGTCCATCCTTATATACTGGTCTCCTCCACGTGCTGGTCCTCTCTGGTCTCCAAACAAGGACAGGAAAGGCTCAACTCCACCTCCAAAAAATACAGGAATGGCACAATGCCTACTTGCAGTTCTCATTCTCCCAACAAGGAAAGAAGATTTTGTGCTGACAGAGGACAGAAGTATACTATTCTGTCTTTTAGGCTGACTATACAATCCTCCAGTTGTCTTTGGCTATCTAAATCCTATGCTTGGCTGTCAATTCTAAATTCTGAGCCCCTGTGTACCATACTTGGTCTGCCTGTATGAATGAATCCATAACAGTGTGCACAGATAGTGACATTAAACTTCATATTATAACAAACATATTATAACAGCCCCCTGGCAGATCCCCACAAGGTTGATCCTTCCAGCTCCTTGGCTTCCACATCATCCAGGATTGGTCACCCTCTTGCGACCTGGGGAAGGAATTGCCAATCTCCTGGGCCCCTGCTTCTCCAGGCCTCCAAGTGGGGCAAGGTCCCTGGCCATCCATCACAGCGGTTACTCTCTTAGTTATGTCTGTTAGACAGTAAACCAGTGGCAAAGAAACACCGCTGCCCTTTGAAAACCCAGAATCGCAATGGGAAGCAAACACACTTTTAATCGGCCTTTTGCAGGATCAGCTGTGACTTTGCTCTCTTACCGCATAACATGCTTCTCGTGCAACATTTAAAAGGCCGAGCCCCGGCCAGCCCAGTTGCTCACTCTTCTGTCCTCTCTCCCCCAGGCTGCATTGCTCCTTGTGCGCTTCAGTGCCGAAGATAAACTCCAGTTGAGTAAACTCTTCTGTTCCTGCCTGTCTGGCAATAACATTAATCTTCCTTGGAATACATGACTAAGCATTGTGGTGGACAGCAGGACGTTAAGGACTCTCAGAACACGACCTTATGTTATGTAGGTGGACAGGATTAGTGAAATTTGTTTGGGGTGAATGGTCTGTACTTGTAACAATGATCTAATGTTCTCTTCCTGCATTTACTTGTCCAAATGTGACTTCTTATTCATTTTTATCATTAATTTTCATTTCTTTTGTGTCACTATTTTGCTCTTCTCAGATGCTACCATTTTGAGTGTTTGCATGTAAATAAATAGTGATCAAGTCTACTTATTGAGCCCAACAAATGCAATAAAAGTACAGAGATGACATCTGAGGGATCCAACATGATGTGAATGTTGCACACAGAATAAAATGAACAAAACAACATTATACTTAGAAATGTTAAGGTTCAATACCCAAAATGAAATGCATACTTACATTGAATATAAGTCTGCCCTAGCCGCTGCGTCCGAGCCAGTGAACCTACTGAATTTAGCACGACCTGCTGCTGGGTCACTTTTATTAAAATTCAACATGGAGACACAAAGAATGCAGAAAGTGGGGAGAAAAAAACTTGCAAGCATTAACGCCAAACTAATGGGAAGACTAGGATAGGCCCACAGGAGACATGATTCTTTTCAATGAAATGTTATGATTTATTTTTGCACATTTTTACTTTCACTTTTTGGTTATTGCTTCTTTTTATCAATATGCCTTATTACAGGGTGGGCCATTTATATGGATACACCTTAATAAAATGGGAATGGTTGGTGATATTAACTTCCTGTTTGTGGCACATTAGTATAGGTGAGGGGGGAAACTTTTCAAGATGGGAGGTGACCATGGTGGCCATTTTGAAGTCGGCCATTTTGGATCCAACTTTTGTTTTTTCAATAGGAAGAGGGTCATTTGACACATCAAACTTATTGGGAATTTCACAAGAAAAACAATGGTGTGCTTGGTTTTAACGTAACTTTATTCTTTCATGAGTTATTTACAAGTTTCTCTTTGTTTACAGCCATTGACATGTCGCAGAGGTTAACACGTGAGGAGCGGATAGAAATTGTGTTGATGTCTGGTGAACGCAGTAACCGGGTCATTGCAGCAGATTTCAATGCAAGACACCCTACGAGACCACCCATCTCCCATGCTACAGTTAGCAAACTGCTTGCTAAGTTTCGTGAAACTGGTTCAGTGTTGGATTTGCCAAAATGTGGACGCATGAAAACTGTCACTAATGAAGAAACATCAGTGGCTGGCCTAGCTTCATTCAGCAAGAGCGCACAGCGTAGCACTCGCCGCATGTCACTGGAGAGTGGCATTAGTCGAACATCCCTTCGGCGGATATTAGCTACTCAAAAATGGCACCCTTACAAACTCCAGCTACTGCAGCATCTCAACGAGGATGACCCAGATCGGCACACTGAATTTGCAGAATGGGCAAAACAAATATTGGAATTGGACCCTCAGTTTATGCAGAAGATTTTGTTCAGTGATGAGGCAAACTTTTATGTGAATGGTGAAGTTAACAAACAACTGACACTAACCCACATTGGATAGATCCCTCCAAGACTGTTGGAACAAAAAAATTGATGGTATGGTGTGGTATATGGGGTACAAAGATAGTGGGGCCATTCTTCATCAATGGAAACCTCAAAGCCACTGGATATGCGAAATTGCTACATGATGATGTGTTTCCCTCTTTATGCACTGAAGCTGGCACGTTCCCTGAGTTTTTCCAGCAAGATGGTGCACCACCACATTATGGGTGTCAGGTCCGAGCATTCCTAGATGAACAGTTTCCTGGAAAGTGGATTATCGTCGTGGGCCAGTTGAATGGCCCCAAGGTCTCCCGATCTGACCCCCTTAGACTTTTATCTTTGGGGTCATCTGAAGGCAATTGTCTATGCTGTGAAGATACGAGATGTGCAGCACCTGAAACTACGGATACTGGAAGCCTGTGCTAGCATTTCTCCTGCGGTGTTGCTATCAGTGTGTGAAGAGTGGGAGAAGAGGGTTGCATTGACAATCCAACACAATGGGCAGCACATTGAACACATTTTATAAGTGGTCAGAAACTTGTAAATAACTCATGAAAGAATAAAGTTACGTTAAAACCAAGCACACCATTGTTTTTCTTGTGAAATTCCCAATAAGTTTGATGAGTCAAATGACCCTCTTCCTATTGAAAAAACAAAAGTTGGATCCAAGATGGCCGACTTCAAAATGGCCACCATGGTCACCACACATCTTGAAAAGTTTTCCCCCTCACATATACTAATGTGCCACAAACAGGAAGTTAATATCACCAACCATTCCCATTTTATTAAGGTGTATCCATATAAATGGCCCACCCTGTAGAATAAAATTAGCCAAAGTTTTTTGTTTGGAAATTCAATGTGGCTAAACACAACCTATGATAAGATAAGAGGATGTACTTGTAGCTGCCGGAGTGTAAGGCGAGTTCAAGCACGGGTAACACGCGTGACGAAAGATATCTCTCAGCCCAAAAGTTTGTTTGAAAATATTTAGTGAAAATTGAAAGCAAATAATCCACACAAGAATAAAGAAAAAAGGTTGTTACACACGTAGAATAAATGGCACAATATTAGAAGAAATTTATCAGTTCTAATGTTCTATTCCTGCATTTACTTGTACAAATGTGACTTCTTATTCATTTTTATCATTAATTTTCATTTCTTTTATGTCACTGTTCTTCTCAGATGCTACCATTTGAGTGCTTGCATGTAATTAGAGATCAAGTCTACTTATGGAGACCAACAAATGCAAGTACAGAGATGACATCCATGGTATCCAACATGCTGTGATTGTTGCACACAAAATAAAATGGAAAAAAAAATGTTATATTTAGAATCTTTAAGGTTCAAAACCCAAAATGAAATGCATACTTACATTGAAAATAAGCCTGCCCCAGCCGCTGCTTCCGAGCCAGTGAACCTGCTTGACGGAGAAGACTTTGTGTCCGTTTAAGCTGAAGGGGGGAGTTAGAGTGGGACTTTTGCCTGTCGCTCTCTGTGCACTTGTGTGCCGAAGTTAAACTCCTGTTGAGTGAACTCTTCTTTCTGTTTAGCAATAATGTTAATCTTCCTTAGAAACCCGGTCCCATCTTCCTATCTACGACCCAAGCTTGACAACCTTTCTCACTTCCTTTGGTGGTTCTGGCTTATTGGAACTCAACTAGCGGCTCTTATCGTCTTGCATAATATAACTGATGGTGCACCTTGACCTCATGTGTGTGGTCTGTCTGGACTCCATATTTGCTTCCCTTTAATTCTCCTCATTTTAACTTTTACTGACTTACAGACTCTGGTTCTGTGTAGTGGATTTCATTATGAAACAATGTGGAAACAGAACTGCAAGGTCAAGACGAGGGCTAATACAAGAGGAGGACATGACCAGAAGGTACAATCCAAATATGAATTTAGCACGACCTGGTGCTGGGTCACTTTTATTAAGTTTCAACATGGAGACACAAAGAACGCAGGCAGTGGCCAAGAAAAGAAACTTACAGGCATTAACGGCAAACTGATGGGAAGACTAGGATGGGCCCACAGGTGTCATGATTCTCTTTTCAATGAAATGTTATGATTTATTGTTATACATTTTTACTTTCACCTTTTGGTTATTGCTTCTTTTTATCAATATGCCTTATTTGAAAATAAGATTAGCCAAAGTATCAATTGTTTGGAAATTCAATGTGGCTAAACACAACCTGTGATAAGACAAGAGGATGTACTTGTAGCTGCTGGAGTGTAAGGCGAGTTCAAACACGGGTAAAATTCGTGTCGAAAGAAATCCATCCATTCATCCATCCATCCATCCATCCTCTTCCGCTTATCCGAGGTCGGGTCGCGGGGGCAGCAGCTTAAGCAGAGAGGCCCAGACTTCCTCGAAAGAAATCTCTCAGTCCAAAAGTTCATTTTAAAATATTTAGTGAAAATTCAAAGCAAACCGTCCACACAAGAATAAAGAAAAAGGTTGTTGCTTAGAATAAATGGCAAAAAATTAGAAGAAATGTATCCTGTCTAAACTTAAAGATGCTTCAGTACGCTTTAAACGTATGGTGCTGCATATTCAATAGAGCAACTTGGCACGTAAGGCACGGTTTATAACCAAGTGCCCTCAACGCCTAACACCTGGCAAGGCAGGTCAGTCACTAACTGAGTATAATGTTTAGTGAGAGAGGCTAGAAATAGTTAGAATATACCAATTCAATTCAACTTATGGGGATTGTAAGAACCTCCCCTAGACGACACACTAATATTTAGGCAAACATTTATAAAACTTAAATAACTAGCAAATGGCTCTTACAGTTCTTGTGCACAAAAACTCTAATCTAGGAAGATGATGAAACCATTATGCAGATTAGTTGATGAGAAAATGCAGTCCGTACTGGAGGTCTTAGTGGTCATGATTTGGCCGTTAGAATACTTTAAGTGTGCTGATCACAATGTCCTCCATCACCCGCAGCACACACCTGCTGCCTGATGGGAATTGTAGTCCCCTCGCCTGCGCTAGTTTTTGGGTTGCCCTCCTTCCGTTATAACCCCTGTCCATAATTTGACATATAATCTATATTTTATGTTGCAATAATAGTATGGCTCAGGCAAAATTTTGTGATAATCAGCTTACCCGTTTTTCCCTGATTAGCCAACAAACAAAGAGACATTCAAACGGCTTATGATTTTCTTTATATAGAGGTTCTATTTTGCTCTCATTTTGTTTGTAACCACAATGCCTGTGACATGTGACGTCATCTTCTTGTGAGTGTGCCTTTAAGATGGTGGGGAGGTAAGAGTGGCACCCAAGCTTTTGCATAAACATGAAAATCGTAAAGTTAAATTTAGGCTGCCGTTTGAGATTTCTAGTCTGGTGTTGATCTTTTCGCTCAACTGTTTTGATTTATGGATTTCATCTTGTTACTCTTTTCAAGAAGAACACGGGAACACAGTTGGAAACTTGTTAAGGGTAAATTTCACACAAACGTTAGGATGTCTTTCTTCATACAGAGCATCACAGACATAAGTGACCAAGTAGTGTGGTGGACAGCAGGACGTTAGGGACCCTCAAAACATGACCTGATGTTATGTAGGTGGACAGGATTAGCGAGAGTTGTTTGGGGTGAATGGTCTGTACTTGTAACAATGTCCTAATGCTCTCTTCCTGCATTTACTTGTCCAAATGTGACTTCTTATTCATTTTTATCATTGATTTAAATTTCTTTTATGTCACTGTTTTGCTCTTCTCAGATGCTAACATTTTGAGTGTTTGCATGTAAATAGAGATCAAGTCTACCTATGGAGACCAACAAATGCAATACAAGTACAGAGATGACATCTGAGGGATCCAACATGCTGTGATTGTTGCACACAAAATAAAATGAAAAACCCACAGTATGTTTAGAATCTATAAGGTTCAAAACCCAAAATGAAATCCATCCATCCATCCATTATCCATCCCGCTATATCCTAACTACAGGATCTTGGGGGTCTGCTGGAGCCAATCCCAGCCAACGCGGGACGCAAAGCAGGAAACAAACCCCAGGCAGGGCGCCAGCCCACAGCAAAGCACACACGCGCACACACACACACACTTAAGACTTTGGGAGGAAACCCACGCAGAAACGGGCAGAACATGCAAACTCCATGCAGGGAGGACCCAGGAAGCGAACCGGGGTCTCCTAACCGCGAGGCAGCAGCCCTACCCACTGTGCCACTGTGCCACCCCTCAAAATGAAATGCATACCAGGACAGGCTACAAAAAAATAAAGACTACAGATCATAACAGAAGCAAAGTAATAGAGAATATGCCTTAGACTTAAATAAGATGGCTGCCAAAATCATGTGATTACACCCTGTGATGGCACAGACACATCCCTAGCAACACATGGCATCATGACAACTAAAACTTCTAAAAGATGGAGCATTATATTAAATAATAAAAAAAAACCAGAAAAACTAAATGTTAACATTTTCATCTAAATGAGGTTTGACTGCTGTCATCGCCAAGAACATCATTTGTATCATCAGTGAAGTCGAGACATTGTTCAATGCACAGAGAGACAGGACGAAGCCCACTTTGTTAGTTGAAGGTTCAGGGGGGCTGTGGTCAAAGACAAACAAGAGTTGAAAAACAGAAACCCCTAAAACTCGCCTGATACTCCAAAAAGAGATCTTTCCTTTATTAGAAACAAAATGCAGGTCCCTCCTAAGAACACAGCTTACTCTTTTAAGTATGGCTGCAAGAACCACATAACCACACCCCCCATGATGTCACACACAGGCCACACCCTCTTGTGTCATAGCTCCCTTTACCAAAATGGAAATGCCTGATGAAGCTACCATCCATATCAGTGTTTCCCAAGCCAGTTTTTGACATGTCAGTGTATTTGTGACCCACCTTGTTCCCCTACATAAATTTAGTGTAACCCACCAGGGTAGGGAGGTCACACGCGATCGTTAGAACATTACATGAATCAAGCGTGATCGTCATCAATGCTTTTAGTCCTTGGTGAATCGAGCCGGAATAGTCAGAGCTGGCATTAGTAATGTCATCCAGGATTGACTGCGATCGTCTGCGTGGTGAGGGATGTTGGGAAATGTCGATCCATATATAACTGTAAACAAAGCATAAAAGTAGACAACAAAACATTAAGGTTTACAACATCCAATTCAGTTTTATTTTTGTATAACCTCCTTCACTGAGTGCTAGTGCAGAACACCTTGACAAGTCCTCAGGTAGACACAAATACAAAGTTTACAAATTACACAATGAGCTCACATAAAGACACAGAATTGTTTAGGGCAGGAAAGCAATTACCATAAAAAATAGCCCAGCTATATCAGCCCAATAAATGGCTGTAATTGTTGAGCTACATTACAGCTGGTTAACAATGAAGCAGAGGAAAAGTAAAACTCCAATCAGCAGCATCTCTGGAGAAAAGAAAAATCTGTGGGGTCCACGATCAGTTGTAAGAGAGAAAGTCGGAAAATGTCAGAATCCTCACTAGCTTGACATTGACGTCGATTACGGGTCGGTTTTGTGGACTGTGACAGAACGCCGGCTGGGTGGAAGGACTGATTGAGAGATCCTCTTTGGGACAATAATCCTCCCCGAGATGCTAGAGGATCCCTGCAGGACATCCTGGGAGTTGTAGTTTATAGCAGGCCTATTGGGCTCCATGGGTGCCACCAGGGGGTAAGGCAGATACAGCTGAACCCCTTGAGGCACCACTTCTGCCACATCCGGAAATGCAGCCAGAAGAAGGTCAAGAAACATGTGGAGCACTTGGGGGCGCACTGTAAAAGGAGCCGCTTCACCATCAGTCAGTGAGCCAGAGTCAGGAGGTGGAGGACAAAGCTTGTTGGAGGAGGAGTGGAGACTGAGAGGAAGAAAAGGAGTCAGTTACAGAAGAGGGTACTCGCCACAACCATCTGATAGAAAGAAGAGGGCACTCGCCACAACCGTCAGATAGAAAGAAGAGGGCACTCGCCACAACCGTCTGATAGAACGGGCACGGTAGCACTGCTGCCTCGCAGTTAGGAGACCCAGGTTCACTTCCCGGGTCCTTCCTGCGTGGACTTTGCATGTTCTCCCCATGTCTGCGTGGGTTTGCTCCCACAGTCCAGTGTGTGCTTGGTGTGTGTGTGTGTGCCCTGTGGTGGACTGGCACCCTGCCCCGGGTTTGTTTCCTGCCTTGCTCCCTGTGTTGTCTAGGATTGGCTACAGCAGACCCCCGTGACCCAGTGTTAGGATATAGCGGGTTGGATAATGGATGGATGGACATTTTATTTAGAGCAATTTAGTTGGTTTGGTTAGCAATTTAGTCCAATTTCTGTGCTATTTCTAGGCTTGTGTCAGTTAAGGATGGTGTGGTCCACTGTGAGGTCCGCTCAGTTGACATTGCTTTTGTTATCTGCTGCTCACCCCTGCCCTACTAACTCATCTCCTGCTGCCTTAGTTTTAAAAATAACACATCTGCTCCAGCATGTCATAAATAAAAGAACATCTCCCTGTCCGTCTCCAGACCGGCTTGTTTGTTAGCTGGGTCAGGTCATGTCTTTCATCTCGGCCCTCTGCTTGTTCTCTGCTCTTTGACTGTGGTGACTGATGCCACACATAAATTGCAAAAATAGAGCACATACCTCACAAAACCATCAAAAGCCAGAGCTGCCCACTTTACAGGATGGCATCTGGTGAACAGGCCTCACCCTAAAGAGCCTAGCCCCAAATTCCAATGCCAGACTCAAAGTCTCAAAAGTATCCTTTAAGGAGGAGAGGGAAAAGGTTACAATCTCTGGTTCAGAAACAAATAGAAATTAAGTTCCTCATATGTAAGATTTTGTGAAACAATTCAAACAGAATAAAAAAATCACAAAACTGGCTTAAGCAAATCCCAGACTTGTGCAGACCGGTAAACAGTACCTTTATCCAGAGCTAAAATCAGAGAATCCAGAGCTTATGATTAGGGGGCAGGAACATGGTGAAACAATGTTGGCGGCTGGGGGCTGTGCCCAGCCGGGACTCCTGGAAGGACCAGGAGAGGGACAATGGCTCCCCCGGACCACGAGAGTGCAGCTGCCCTGGTTTGTATGGGGGCCACGGGAATTGAGCATGGAAGCTCAACCCTATAGTGGCTCGTGGCCACCGACAGGGGGCACCCAGACAATTGTGGAGCCCTGGACGTCAACACTACTGCCACACCCAGAATACCAGGGACACCCGGAGTGCATCCAGGTGCTCATGCGCCACTTTCGCCACACCAGGAAGTGCCACTGGACGTTCATCAGAGGGCACCTGGAGCATGTCCGGGTGGGGATAAAAGAGGCCGCCTCCCTCCAGTCGTTAGCCGGAGTCGGGAGGAAGAGGACGAAGCTCAGAGGAGAGGAGTGGAGGCGGTGAAGGAAGGACTGTTAGAAGGCCCAGACGTAGGGTGTTTGGTGCGGGGACATTGGGTTCTGTGAGGGACTGTGTTCATTGTAAATAGTGTAAATAAATGTGTGTGTGTTTTGGAACTGTTGGTGTCTGCCTTGGTGTCTGTGCTTGGTGTTTGGGCTGGTTTTCCACAAGACCTTGAAAAGACCATAAAGCAGGCCAGGGCCTTCACTGGCCTCCAAGTCAGCCTGACCCCATACTGCCACCTGAAACCTTTGGCCTCTCTCCCCATCTTTGTCTCCATTTTTACTGCGGCAAAAGCCACCAGCCAGAGTTCTGCAGGACACCTCAGTCCTAAACTAGGTGTGCCTCATCCTGCCTCCATGTCCCACCACCAACAGTTTGTTTGTTTCGCTTCTTTTTCTCTTTCCCTGTGGGTTTCCATGTAATGGCTTGCCTGGTCTTTTCTTTCTCTGGCTCTTGTCTTGTTTGCTGCTGCAGTTTTTGGTTGCCAATAGCATTCAGCCAGCATATCTGGAGGATCCTTTTCAGACAAGTATTGAAAAAAGTCATGCTATTCTTAGTGGTGGTAACAGTAGTCCTTGTCTGTGCTCCATACAGTACGACTAACTTCACGTTGATATTGAAGAGGCCGATCTTAATTGTGATGTACAAATCCCAGGAGCGCCACAATGTTCCTAAGTTTGAGGAAAGCTGCTGTTGCCTTGTCAATCCTGGCTGTGTTGTCAGGGTTTGTTCCCTCCAAAAATGATGCTTCCAGGGTAGTTGGTCTCCTTGTCCATCCTATTAAATGCTTCTCATAATCAATGACATTGATATAAAGGAGCTAATTCCACCCCAGCTGTTGCTCTTCAATAATGCCCAATGTCGCCACCTGATTGATGCAGGATCCATCCGGCTTCAGCCTACACAGGCCTAAAAATGGGGAGCTGGCTGTAAAAGTTCAAAGTGCACAAAAATGCCTTAAAAAAACGACACCAACATGCAAACCCACACCATAACTTAAACTACTCTACGGTGGCCCCCAAAGGATAAGCATGTTCTCAGAATTCACCAGTGGAATCCACCATGTAGCATGAATCTGTGCCTCTCCATCCAGTGGTTTATTGTGCTTTTCTTACAAACTGCCCCATCTCAGTGCCAACAAGCATACAAAGCAAATGAAGGTAAGCAGGTGGAATAATGAAAAGCAGCCATGCAATACAATACAATTTATTTTTGTATGGCCCAAAATCATGCAAGAAGTCCCGCAATGGGCTTTAACAGGACTTGACTCTCTAAGAAGACAAGGAAAAACTCCAAAACACCCCTAGTAGGGAAAAAATGGAAGAAACCTCTGGAAAGGCAGTTCAAAGAGAGACCCCTGTCCAGGTAGGTTTGGCGTGAAGTGGGTGTCAAGAAAAGGGGGTCAATACAATACAATACACAGAACCGAACACAAGTAATCCTCAATACAATATATTACAAGTACAGAGCAGAATTCAACAGTAGATGATGTCACATAATACGATTTGGAGCCATCTGTCCACCTAGCCGTAAGTTCAAGACATCCTTTCCTTCATCCATCCCTCCATCCGCCCTGACTTCTAAATCTTCTTAATCCAGGCAGATGGACCAAATGTCAGCAGCATCAGTTCCAAGGCGGGACCTCAGCCTGAAAGAGACACCACTAAACACGTGAGCCGGAGACTGACGGATTGAAGGTCAATGTGACTTGCGAAGAGAACGTTCCAGAGCTACCAATCCCACCCCAAGGCATCTCTTTCTCCTTTTATTTATTTATTTATTTTTTCTTTCTTTAGCAGCCTGATGCCCTGGAGCTGTAATTATTTCAAGCTGCGCATTAATGAATTAAAGAAAGCCTTCATCAGCAGAGCCAAGTGCTTGTTGTTGTGCGGGCTGCGTGGCTCTAATGTGGCTTAGTCACACGTCTATTTCGGCCCGCGTCAAGGCCTCGCCGAGCTCTGGCAGCACGTTGCACTCATGCAGTACTTTGGCTCGGCTCCCACACGCTTGCGGTTTCAGATGTGTCAGAAATGTTTTAAAAGGTGCAGATGTGAGTTTAGAGCTTGTGGCCGGGCAGTCGTGCGTGAAGCACTCGGCCCGCCGAGCCACCCCGGCTAATGGAGCACGTCGATCAAGTGAGGTTTGACTGCTGCACAGATCTGTCCTGAGAGCACCGTGGCCGGTGAGTGGCGCTCCACCTCTGCTGTGCCACGTCTTCAGGGGGATACGAGGGGGGCAGATGAAAAGGTGAAGAGATGAATCTAAAGAGAGTTGGGTAGAAATGTTAATAGACATGAAAAGGATGGAGATTGTATTTTGTGGGTGTATCCCCAAGAAGCAGGACCGCTAAGTGTCCCCCTCCATCTCTCTAAAGGCAGTCATAACTGGGGTCTGGCGCAGTTCTGTTTCAATGCACTCCAATGGAGGATCTTGTAAACATTTGCAACTTCTTGGAGATTTTGCTCTGCTTCTTGACTTATGCTTGCTGTTTTAAGAGCACCGTGGTGCAGGAGTGGCGCTCGATGTCTGCCTTGCCATGTCTTGAGGGAGATACGAAGGGGCCAATTAATAAGGTGAAGAGAAGAAGCTAGAAATGTCAATAGACATGAAAAGTATGGAGAAGCAGAAATGGCAACAATTTCTGGGAGGGCCAAAGGCTAGTAGACCCCCACTCTTAAGCAAAAGAAGGAAATCTTTACCCAGAAATAGGTACTAATTTCAGTGCTAAGTTCATTTGTTACAGTCACTCAATGGGAAAATGTCCCCAAGCTTTCCTTGAGATTCCTGCAGCAGCTCCATCTTGAAACTTGACTGCCCCTTCTTTTGTTTGCCCATATCTTACTTCTTTACAAAAAGTTTTCATATTTTGGACCCCATACTTTAAGTATATGTGACATATAGTAGAGGTCAGAACTGTTCACTCACAGCTCAAGGTACCTGTGATTAAACATTAGCCCATTCCCCATGTCTCCATCTTCTCTGGTGTCCTCTCAGATCACCAATATGCTCACGTTCAGGTGACTGTACCAGTGTGCACTCCTGTCATGGACTGATAGCCATCCATCTAGGGCTTGTTCTCATCATGCAACAAATACTGGCAGGATATACTCCCAGTGACCTTCAAGTGAAAGACTGGGTTAAAAAAATGGAGTGAGACAGAGTTTAGGATGGCTGCCAGAGTCATGATTTGGCCACGCTACCTGTGTGGATTGTTCACCTTCTCCCCAAGTCTGCATGGATTTTGCTCTTATGTGTGTGTTTCACTCATTGACCCAGCCAGGGTTAAGGGCATCCACCTCAATAAAAGGATAAGCGTCTGTGTGTCCATCCTGTTGTAATGTCTTTGTCATTCCAATAGATGGCGCATCACAAACATGATAGATAGATAGATAGATAGATAGATAGATAGATAGATAGATAGATAGATAGATAGATAGATAGATAGATAGATAGGAAATGCACTATATGATAGATAGATAGATAGATAGATAGATAGATAGATAGATAGAACTGAATAGCGCTATCGAATAGATAGATAGATAGATAGATAGATAGATAGATAGATAGATAGATAGATAGATAGATAGAACTGAATAGCGCTATCGAATAGATAGATAGATAGATAGATAGATAGATAGATAGATAGATAGATAGATAGATAGAACTGAATAGCGCTATCAAATATTTTTTTATTTTTTAAAAACGTTTATTGATATAATTGTTAAAAAAAAAAAAAAAAGTTTATAACATCACCCAACAAACAAAAAAAACACATATATACAGAAAAATAAAATAATCTTGTTCAATATAACAAATGAGGAAAACATTTCCAAAAAAAATCTGTCCTACCACACTCTAATTAAGCATATGTGTGGAGATATTATACCATCAAGATTAACTTGTCTTCTTCACATTCACAGAGCACACTATTTACAAGCGCTATCAAATAGATAGATAGATAGATAGATAGATAGATAGATAGATAGATAGATAGATAGATAGATAGATAGATAGATAGATAGAACTGAATAGCGCTATCGAATAGATAGATAGATAGATAGATAGATAGATAGATAGATAGAACTGAATAGCGCTATCGAATAGATAGATAGATAGATAGATAGATAGATAGATAGATAGATAGATAGATAGATAGAACTGAATAGCGCTATCTGATAGATAGATAGATAGATAGATAGATAGATAGATAGATAGATAGATAGATAGATAGATAGATAGATAGATAGATAGAGTGGCGGATGACACCAGCGCCCTTACCCTGGCCAAGACGCCTCTATAGTGAATGGGCAGGGGGAGAGAACATATTCGGGACATCACCTCCCCCAGAATGATAGATGGCAGCTTCCCTGGGTTGCAGTGGTGCCTCAGACTGCCACAGGGCTCTATGGAAACTGGTGTTTGGTGCTGCCCTGTTGGGTTCCATGGGCGTTGCCACAGGATTTTGTGCCTGGATAGGACCAGACCAGTGTTGGCTATAAAAACGCCCTGGAGGGCTACACACTGACAATGGCAAATGCGACGGCCTTATCTCGTGTCCAGTAGGGGTGGTGAATGTAACATATCATTGTGGACAACCGGTCAAAGCTGTAGTAGAATTTGGGGGGGGGGTCACCATGGGCAGTGGTAGCCAGTTTGCCCCAGAAGCCATTGCTGAACCCAGAAATAGTTAGACAATGAACATGAAAGTGGTCTCCAAGCACAAGATAACAGCTCTAGTGTTAGAGTCAGGGGGAATAGAAAAGAGTTGAAAAGAGAAGAAGAAGAAGACAAAATAGCAATGAGCTTCCAGGTCAGTGAGTCTCCTGCCAGCGTAAAAGCGGACAGAGGTGAGTCTGTTTAATTAGCCCCTATGGGGATTGTTGCTGCTAAGTGTTGTTTCTTCATTATATTTTTATCTGTTTTGTACTTTTTGGTGACCATGACTCTATACTCTTCTGATCATTTCCTTTTTTTAAATAAAGTTCTTTTTTTAGTTATTTTGGCTTTATTTCAGTGTGGCTGTTGGCCATAGGTGGCATAACAAGCCTGATTTGTCTGAAGTGCTTTGGGCTTTTGCACCCTTGGTCAGGTTGTGATGGCTGTATTGTGGTCATCAGAAAGACCACGTGAAAGCCAGTGGTCTGGTGGCACATCCAGTACATCTTTTGAAATGCATCCACCTTCACATTTGTTGGCCCAGATGTGTATGGTTTACATGTCTTCCTATCTGTTACACAATCATTGCCTTTCACAGATGTTGTCTTCTATTGCGGTCCTCCTGTGCAGACCAGAGGTATTCTGACAACATCATGGAGCCTCCTCGACCTGGCTTCAGGGGCACACTTGTGCATCTTGGGTTTAACGCAGGGCTGCCAAGCTGAAATCAGAGATTTGGGCCATAGCCTCAGCCTTCCAACTGAAACGGCATTTCAAACAATCAAAAGCAGCAGACTGAAACCAAAAAACAAATCTAAGGATGTGGCGGCAGGTCCAGCATAGAGTGGCAGCAGGAGCAGGCCTGGCATCCATCTCCCTGAAATGCACCTTTACTCATCGGCTAGCTTCTCCTCACTCATTAAATGACAGTTTAAGTGTTTCTCTGGCCAACCTTGCCTATCTCTCCGCAACATATTACTTAAAGCTCCAAAGAGCAGTAATTTCACTAGCCTGAAATTGGCACTCCGACAGCAGAGTGGGCATCTTGATTGCTGACTGCTGCTGCCGCAAGATGCGAGGCTGTGTTACCAAATGGGAGGCGTGACGGAGACAGACAGGCTTATAGCTCTAGTGGAACATCTTCACGCTTGGAAGAAAAAAAAAATTGTGGGGAAAAAATACTCGTCTGCTTCTGAACCAGCAAAAAATATGAAGCTACCAAAAAAAAAGGAGAAAATGAGCCATCTGTGGTGCCACCTGCGGAGTCCATTCAGGTTTATCATGAAAAAATACACAATGCAATTCTTATTCACGCTTCCTCCTTCAGCAATAGCTATTTAGAATTTAACAGGGCGCCGAGTAAACGTACAAAGTGTAAGGAGTGCACATAGCCCCTGTAGGATATTGGAATGAGTGTGGTCAGGGGAGTATTTTATTACCAAACTCACCATGAATTCACTTACTGCAGATGTTTATTCCTTGTGCATACATTAAAGAGACAACAAATCAGTTCTAACTGATGGGGAAAACAACTGTACCAGCTACAGATAAACCACCATGTTGGACAGGGCATTTCAAGATGATTAAGTACAACTTCCCTGAAAGACTCTTAAGAAAGACAACATTTTCTCTGTAGATAAGTTCATTCTGACCTTTGACCCTTTACCCATGGACAAGAACTGTTTGGTTACACAACACCCCTGTTTTGATGATTTCTGATATCAAAGTCGAACTGCACATTTACAGAAGACAGATACCTCTGTCCACCTGATAACTACTGATCTGCAATGGCTTACGTAATTGTGTCCCAGTCATTGTTTTCAGTTGCGGTTCCAAAAACAGTCTACTAACTTGTCTTACGCTGCACAAAAGAATATAAAACAGCTGGACCCCAATGGCAATCTGGAAGATTCTAGGGCAATCTCCCAGAACATGTCTTCATTCTTAGCCATTAGTGGAAGAAACTGTTACCTTAAATTATATGTATATAATATGTAGATGAACAGTGTACCCAAGGGACAGAAAGTGGTGATTGGAGTGGATTACAATGGGCATGTTGGTGAAGGGAACAGTGGAGAGGAGGAGGTGATAGGTAGGTATGGTGTCAAGGAGAGGAATGAAGAAGGTCAGAGGATAGTGGATTTTGCCAAAAGGATGGACATGGCTGTGGTGAATACGTATTTTAAGAAGAGGGAGGAACATACGGTTACATACAAGAGTGGAGGAAGATGCACACAGTAGATTACATGCTATGCAGAAGAGTTGATCTGAAGGAGATTGAAGACTGCAAAGTGGTGGCAGGGGAAAGTGTAGTTAAGCAGCATATGATGGTGGTCTGTACGATGACGTTGGAGATCAAGAAAAGGAAGAAAGTGAGGGCAAAGGCAAGGATCAAATGGTGGAAGTTGAAAAAGGAAGACTGCAAGATTGAGTTCAGGGAAGGAGGTAAGACAGGCACTGGGTGGCAGTAAAGAGTTACCAGACAGCTGGGAAACTACAGCAGATGTAGTAAGGGTGACAGCAAGAAGGGTGCTTGGCGTGACATCTGGAAAGAGGAAGGAGGAAAAGGAAACCTGGTGGTGGAATGGGGAAGTACAGGTGAGTATACAGAGGAAGAGGATGGCAAAGAAGAAGTGGGATAGTCAGAGAGATGCAGAAAGTAGACAAGAGTACAAGGAGATAAGGTGCAAGGTGAAGAGAGAGGTGGCGAAGGCTAAAGAAAAGGAGTATGATGAGTTGTATGAGAGGCTGGACACTAAGGAGGGAGAGGTGGGCTAGACAGAGGGACCAAGCTGGGAAAGATGTGCAGCAGGTTAGGGTGATAAAGGATAAAGATGGAAACATACTTACAAGCAAGGAGAGTGTGTTGAGCAGATGGAAAGAGTACTTTGAGAGGCTGATGAATGAAGAGAACGAGAGAGAGAAGAGATTGGATGATGTGGAGATAGTGAATCAGGAAGTGCAACGGATTAGCAAGGAGGAAGTAAGGACAGCTATGAAGAGGATGAAAAATGGAAAGGCCATTGGTCCAGATGATATACCTATGGAAGCATGGAGGTGCTTAGGAGAGATGGCAGTGGAGTTTTTAACCAGATTGTTTAATGGAATCTTGGAAAGTGAGAGGATGCCTGAGGAGTGGAGAAGAAGTGTACTGGTGCTGATATTTAAGAATAAGGGGGACTGCAGTAACTACAGGGAAATAAAATTGATGAGCCACAGCATGAAGTTATGGGAAAGAGTAGTGGAAACTAGGTTAAGAAGTGAGGTGATGATTAGTGAGCAGCCGTATGGTTTCATGCCAAGAAAGAGCACCACAGATGCAATGTTTGCTCTGAGGATGTTGATAGAGAAGTTTAGAGAAGGCCAGAAGGAGTTGCATTGCATCTTTGTGGACCTGGAGAAAGCATATGACAGGATACCTCGATAGGAGCTGTGGTATTGTGTATGAGGAAGTCGGGAGTGGCAGAGAAGTATGTAAGAGTTGTACAGGATATGCATGAGGGAAGTGTGACAGTGGTGAGACCTGCAGTAGGAGTGATGGATGCATTCAAGTTGGAGGTCGGATTACATCAGGGATCGGCTCTGAGCCCTTTCCTATTTGCAATGGTGATGGACAGGTTGACAGATGAGATTAGACAGGAGACCCCGTGGACTGTGATGTTTGCTGATGACATTGTGATCTGTAGCGAGAATAGGGAGCAGGTTGAGGAGACCCTGGAGAGATGGAGATATGCTCTAGAGAGGAGAGGAATGAAGGTCAGTAGGAACAAGACAGAATACATGTGTGTAAATGAGAGGGAGGTCAGTGGAACAGTGAGGATGCAGGGAGTAAAGCTGACGAAGGTGGATGAGTTTAAATACTTGGGATCAACAGTACAGACAGAGTTAAAGATGCTAAGATATTTTAATTGGGTGTGATTAGGATGGATAGGATTAGAAATGAGAACATTAGAGGGTCAGCTCAAGTTGGACGGTTGGGAGACAAAGTCAGAGAGGTGAGATTGAGTTGGTTTGGACATGTGCAGAAGAGAGATGCTGAGTATATTAGGAGAAGGACGCTAAGGATAGAGCTGCTAGGGAAGAGGAGAAGACGAAGGCCTAAGAGAAGGTTTATGGATGTGGTGAGAGAGGACATGCAGGTGATGGGTGTAACAGAACAAGATGCAGAGGACAGAAATATATGGAAGAAGATGATCCGCTGTGGCAACCCGTAACAGGAGCAGCTGAAAGAAGAAGAAGACTAAAAGTGCCAGAGAGCTGGCTGAATCTTGGCTATCAAATGAAAACGCCATTAACAGACATTTGGATATAAACCCAGAATATGCAAACTTAAGAAGAACATATTCATAATAAATAAAACTTTACGACCAATACTCCTCCCAACCCTCACCTCATTACCCCCCCACACACACTGACCTCCCCCCCCACCTAATTTTGCTATATATAGGCCGGGACACCTTGAAGGACCAGAAGTGGGTGTGCGCCCATCTGGGATCACGTGGGGGCCGCCTTCCTGGTTGCTTTGGGGGCCACGGGTTCACGGCATGGAAGCCCCACCCTGTAGGGGCCTGTGGTCACCGCCAGGAGGCGCCCCAATGCCTTGGGGATTTGTGACCTCAGCACTTCTGCCACACCAGGAAGTGCTGGGGGGAAGATTTATAAGGACACCCGGAGAGCTGCCGGGAGAACAGCCGGCACTTCCACCACGCTGGGGCGTGGCCAAGAGGGGAATGCTGGGAATCACCTGGAGCTCATCCGGGAGACTATAAAAGGGGCCATCTCCCTTCATTCAGGGCTAGAGTCGGGTGGAAGACGGACAAGGCAAGAGAGAGTGGAGGTGGCCCGATAAGAGGCATTTTGTGGCCAGGACTGAGTGTTGGGGTTTGTGCACTCTATTCTGTGACCATATTATTTGTAAATAATTGTAAATAAACAGGTGTGGTGGTGAAGAACAACATATCCGCCTGTCTGTGTCCGGGCTGGCTCCACAATATACACATACATACATATATATATTGTAGCCACCGGTGCATAAGGCGAAGTCAGAGGTAAAACACGTGTAAAAGAAATCTCACAGTCCAAATGTTTGTTTTACAATATTTAGTGAAAGTTAAAAGCAAACAATCCACACAAGAATAAAGGAAAAATAGTTACACACATAGAATAAAAGGCTAAAAAAATGGAATAAATGTATTTTCTATAATCTTAGCTTTTCTTGAGAAACGTTAGTTATTTCTGTACTTAAAAGTTTTTTACTTCTTTCTATACCTTAAGGTTCTTAATTTCTTCTTCCGTACACCTTAAGCATACGGTATAGTACTTAAATAAGCAAGTTTTCTTTATGTGTTACTTGACACATTCTAAGAGCCCGTAGGCCATCAGGCACGATCACGATCACGAGCACGAACACGGGTAAAAACCGTATACCTCTGTACCTTACACAAGGGAATGCTAGACACTAACTGGAGAACATTGTTCACTCAAAACTGTTAGAAAATGACAGGAAAATACCAACACAATTCTGTTCACGGGGGTTATAGGAACTGCCCATATTTTATGCATTATCATCTTGTAAAATATTCATGAATTTTATAGAACTAAGAAAATGGCTCTTACATATATATATATATATATATATATATATATATATATATATATATATAATCAACCCAAAGAATCAAACAAGAGGAGGCTTGTTCATTGCATCCTTAATTTCTCTTCATGAAGAGGCATACACTATGTCACAGCAGCCTGTGATGGAAAGTTCACAAAACAGTCCCATATTCATAAACAATTGAATTTACATAACAGAGCTGAACTAATGTTTACTTATCACCTGACATTTACTCTGATAGGTTCATTAGCTTACACACATCTGGCATTTTTTCTGATTGGTTAAAAGACTTGAGATGTTTTCAGCAGAGAGCATAGCGAGGTTACACACCAAAAATAAAAGTCTCCTTCCACTACATTCATGTTTTTCTTTTCCAATGTTTTTAATCCTTAAACTGCTGGACCTTGCCATAGTTCCCAATGCAATTTTCCAGCTCGCCAAAGCTGAGTATATTTGTCAACATATATTCTTTGAACACTGCAACCAGCTCTAGTCAGTTCCCAGTGCAATTTGCCATCACGTCGTAGCTGATCAGTCAGTGCCGTACATTCGTTGAGCAGCCAGCTCATGACCACTGCCGCCCCCTACAGCACTGCAGCCTCACTGTCCCTGCGACTCAGCCGCTGCACTAGGCTAGCCTGCAGTCATCAGCGCTTACCTCTGTGTGTTTGTGTGCAGCCAGTTCAAGCACAGTTGGCTCAGTGATTTACTGAATTTCATCAATGGCGTCAGGTGCATGTTGTACATATAATAATAGACTGTTGCAGTAGTTTTTTTTAATAGTTTTTACAGTTCATTGGCAGTGTGTAAAATGTTCAGTGTTGCAGTAATTGTGATGCTCTTTGCATGAAAAAAATGTGTTCCATTAAAATTTCAAATTTTCTTGGTAAATTGTGATGTTTCCTTAAAAAGTGCAGCAAAAAAGTATTTGGCATCCAGGGGTTCATTAACCCCCCAAGTATGTGTCAGTTTAAGGGTTAAGTTGAGCTCTTACCCTTTTTTTATACAATTTTCTGTGTACGTGACAACTGTCAAGTCATACTGTGTACATGACATTTAGCCACTTCTTAAACCACCAAGGACATTTTATCTGTTTACATTTCCCAACCACTGAATCACTGTTCCCATGCTATTTCTAAGACTAATGCTGTATACTACAACAGTTCATGCATACAACATAGGTTACTCCTCAATAACTATATTATTCTCTCACACATTATTCACCATTTACAGTACTTTTATGAATATATTATTTATGTTACTGTATATCATTTTTTTAAGATTTCCAGGCTGATCCTTGACTCTGCTATCAAGAGTACTAATGCTGAATTCCACTCCGTGCGCAACGCTGGAATCGCTGCCTTTGAAGTTCACAGGCTCATAAATAGTGAGCATTATTTAATAGTGTTGAATAAAATGTAACACACGTTAAGTTAAGCTGCCAAGCATCTGAGGTTTTACTGTGAAACACTGTGAAGTAATCGTGCCTATCCTCTGAGGGTGCACGTGAACAGTTATTCATGTAATACACGCCAAGATAGCCGCCTAGCCCCCGAGGATTCATTGTAAAGCACACACTAGTTAGAACATTAGAACATTAGAACAGACAAGAACAGGCCATTCAGCCCAACAAAGCTCGCCAGTCCTATCCACTTATTTCCTCCAAGAAAACATCAAGTCGAGTTTTAAAATGTCCCTAACGTCTTACTGTCTACCACACCACTTGGTAGCTTATTCCAAGTGTTAAATGGTTGCAGATGAACACTTTACTATTAGCCATCAAGGGTACGTATCTAAAGCTTTTCAAACAACAGTAAGTCAGGGCTAATTCACATATTACAGTAACTTATAATCAATTCTGGACTGGCCGCAAAAGTGATCTTAAATATTAATAATAGATTGCGGTCAGATTAAGAGATCCACACCCTTATTCTGTCATTGGTTAAGATAAGTGCCAATCTTAGCCTGTTTAACGTTAATGTTAAAATGCACACAAGTGATCACTTAATTTATGTAGAAGGAGAGTTCTCATAACTACACAGATAATGGACGATTCTGTTTAAGCCCTTGAGCTCAGGAGCTTGCTCAGTGCTCAGCTTTATCTGAACTCCATTACTAGAATTCCAGCGAGTCTGTAGTTAGCTAGAAACACAAGGGTTTGGCTGGCCTTGATTTCATTGGGGTAACGATGGCAAGTACTATTCTAATATTCATGAATCACGTCTACAAGTTTAACATATGAGTATGTGACTGTATGTTATATAGAGAACTTACAAGAGAAACTCATGACATCAGGTTTAAGAGACTTAAACAGAAACATCTTATATAAGAACTTTTCTTTTGTATTATCAGTTTTTCCCTTTATTTTTGTGTAAACTGTTCTGCTTTGAATTTTTACTGAAACTCTCCAAACGAAGACACTTGAAATGTGGATATACAGGGTGGGCCATTTATATGGATACAGTTTAATAAAATGGGAATGGTTGGTGATATTAACTTCCTGTTTGTGGCACATTAGTATATGTGAGGGGGAAAACTTTTCAAGATGGGTGGTGACCATGGTGGCCATTTTGAAGTTGGCCATTTTGGATCCAACTTTTGTTTTTTCAATAGGAAGAGGGTCATGTGACACATCGAACTTATTGGGAATTTCATAAGAAAAACAATGGTGTGCTTGGTTTTAACGTAACTTTATTCTTTCTTGAGTTATTTACAAGTTTCTCTTTGTTTACAGCCATTGAAATGTCGCAGAGGTTAACACGTGAGGAGCGGATAGAAATTGTGTTGATGTCTGGTGAACGCAGTAACTGGGTCATTGCAGCAGATTTCAATGCAAGCCACCCTACGAGACCACCCATCTCCCATGCTACAGTTAGCAAACTGCTTGCTAAGTTTCATGGTTTCTGGTTCAGTGTTGGATTTTACAAAATGTGGACGCATGAAAACTGTCACTAATGAAGAAACATCAGTGGCTGTCCTAGCTTCATTCAGCAAGAGCACACAGCATAGCACTCGCCGCATGTCACTGCAGAGTGGCATTAGTCGAACATCCCTTCGGCGGATATTAGCTACTCACAAATGGCACCCTTACAAACTCCAGCTACTGCAGCATCTCAACGAAGATGACCCAGATCGGCGCACTGAATTTGCAGAATGGGCAAAACAAAAATTGGAACAGGACCCTCAGTTTACGCAGAAGATTTTGTTCAGTGGTGAGGCAAACTTTTATGTGAATGGTGAAGTTAACAAACAAAACCACCGCTATTGGTCTGACACTAACCCACATTGGATAGATCCCTCCAAGACTGTTGGAACAAAAAAATTGATGGTATGGTGTGGTATATGGGGTACAAAGATAGTGGGGCCATTCTTCATCAAGGGAAACCTCAAGGCCACTGGATATGCGAAATTGCTACATGATGATGTGTTTCCCTCTTTATGCACTGAAGCTGGCACGTTCCCTGAGTTTTTCCAGCAAGATGGTGCACCACCACATTATGGGTGTCAGGTCCGAGCATTCCTAGATGAACAGTTTCCTGGAAAGTGGATTGGTCGTCGTGGGCGAGTTGAATGGCCCCCAAGGTCTCCCGATCTGACCCCCTTAGACTTTTATCTTTGGGGTCATCTGAAGGCAATTGTCTATGCTGTGAAGATACGAGATGTGCAGCACCTGAAACTACGGATACTGGAAGCCTGTGCTAGCATTTCTCCTGCGGTGTTGCTATCAGTATGTGAAGAGTGGGAGAAGAGGGTTGCATTGACAATCCAACACAATGGGCAGCACATTGAACACATTTTATAAGTGGTCAGAAACTTGTAAATAACTCATGAAAGAATAAAGTTACGTTAAAACCAAGCACACCATTGTTTTTCTTGTGAAATTCCCAATAAGTGTGATGAGTCAAATGACCCTCTTCCTATTGAAAAAACAAAAGTTGGATCCAAAATGGCCGACTTCAAAATGGCCACCATGGTCACCACCCATCTTGAAAAGTTTTCCCCCTCACATATACTAATGTGCCACAAACAGGAAGTTAATATCACCAACCATTCCCATTTTATTAAGGTGTATCCATATAAATGGCCCACCCTGTATATGTGTCGGCGAGGCTCAATCATTTTCTAAACAGCATGAGAAAGCTGTAGAAGTTTTGAAAATCTGAAGAATGTACAGTAGTGAAAGGTGTGACAAGTGTAGCTTAAAGCTGGTGAAATAAACAATTAAAATAATATCTTTAATGAATAACTAATAAATACATACAATTGACCAAATTTAGCAGGTTTTTAGAAATAGAATTTGAACCCATGTTTGTGTTAAAATCTCTGGAACACTGCTGCACTCATCAATTCCCATCCTGTTCTGAAAACGAGTGACCCTCCAATTCCTGGACTGTGTTGATTGGTCAGAGTGTTTTGTTGTGTTAGGGTCCTCCAGTTGTAGCAGTGTTACATAAAGATTAATGTTTCCTTATGATCAGATTATAAATGTGGTTTGTAGGTGCCTGATTGCATGTATATGAATGTGAATGTACTATATGTGTAAAGGTCGTTGTCCATTAACAGGCAGTAATCACAGCATTGTTCCTCATTAGTGATGAAACGTCCAGTTTGACTCATAGGTCTGTTCTGGTGATTTGGATTTAAAACGCCACCCAGCAAAGTATGATGACCTCTGTTCAATGACTATTCTTAACCCGAAGCCTAAGCCTAACCCTAACCCTAACCCTCACAATGACAATTTTAAACAAGATAACAACCCTGGAAATATCCAAACATCAAACATCTGCAGCCTCGGCCTTTTGCCTTGTTCATCTTGCCGTTGCTCCACATGTCGTCTCGCGCAATCAGTCAGTAAGGTGGCCACCTGAACTATCATTTTCAGACAGTGCTCCCACGGCTTGGTGCATCTTCACGACACGCACGGTGAGGTTCTTCTGACTACTTTTCCTGGGGACTCAACCACTTCACTTAAAGGTAGGCTTCACAAATGGATCAGCTCCACTTCTTTAATTAACTGTTTCAAAACTGGACCGTCTTTCTTGTACATCAGTTGCTAACTTTGTCTTTGTGATTTATTTGTTTCTACATGTGTATTTGGTGCTGCGGGAGAATATTCTTTAATTTAGTGCTTTTGTGTATTGAAACTTAAGGTCTGTTTGTAGCAGTGCTACCATTGGTTAGAACTGCATCTCCCAGCAGTCCTTGCAGGGCTGTTGGGGGCAAAGGTGGCCAGACGGGTTCAAAAGGAGGGCAGGGGACGAAGAGAGGAAATAAAAGTTTTGTTCTTGTTTGTTTGGTCCTTGTTATAACTGTTGAAACTGCCTGTCGTTGTCTGCTTTACATCTTCGTGTCCTGGATTGTGTTGTTTGTTGGGGTCTGGAATCATTCGTCTACCTGTTCACTGTTGCTGAGGACGTTGTCTGGATTATTTGGCTTTCACGGAAGAAGGAGCGCTCCTGAACCATTCATCTGTCAACTTACTTCAGCAACTACCGGTAGGACTGTGTTTTTCCATTTCCCTCGCTTCATTCAAATTGCTGTACATAACTTCACCGCTATTATTTCATACATGGACTTTACTGCGTGTTTGTCGTGTTTATCTGTTAATTGTAATATCGCCGAAGGGATCAGGGGTGGTATTATTGTTTTCATTTAGTTAATTTAATTTCATTATACTTTTTTATCGTTTAAGTTCCCAGTGCGTTTTCTTTGTCTCTGTAGTGTGTGGGTGTGTGGGTCGTGCCAAGGCTGGGGTTGTCCCTGGTAATCCTCATATAAAATAAATAAATCACCGTCTTCCACGACGGTGTGAATCTTAGTGGCTTCTGACCGCTACATGTTAATCTGAAAACTCACTTTTTTAATAAGATTATTTTATGTACTGCTGTTTACAGAGTAAAGAAATTATTATACAGTATAAATCAGTCAAACAATCATTCAAAACGTATTTTATATAGCACCTTTACCTTCACATGGGACTTTAGAGAGGAAATTAAACTAATATACAGTGCCAGACAATCAATCAATCAATCAGTCAATGAGTCACTCAGTCATACTTTTTTGTATACTGTATAGCGCCTTTACCATCACAAGGTACCTTACTGTGCAAAGAAAATTACTCTGTATTATCTGTTAATGAATCAGACATTTAAGCTTTATTTTATATAGCGCCTTTACAATTAGAGGGGTGTTTAACAACAAAATTTATTTTTGTTACACATTTTCATACAAAGAGCGCACTGCAACTCAAAGTGCTTTACAAAATATCAAAGAGAAAACAAATAATATTAGGTGTTAGAAAATTCATGTTTGATATTAAATCCGTATGTTTGCTTAATTTCAATAACAGAACGATCAGTTTCTTATAGCTACATAGAATATTGTATGGCCTTTCTCCCCCTGTAAGTTATCATAGGATCAGACCTCCTTAGCTGTATCTGTAGAGCAGAGAGTTAATTAAGCCAGTTAGGAAATCGTCTTACTGCTCGCACAAACTATTAGATATATTACAAATGGCATACAGTTTTCTGACCGCGTTTAACGTGCTTAGCGTGCCTCAAGTACGACTGTATGACCAAACCTAGAGAAATGAAACAAGATATGTAAGCCTTAAACAGGACGTTTCTCAAACAAGAACTTTTCTTTTCTTTAACATCATATTTCTCTGTTTTTGTGTGAAGTGTTTTGCTTTGAAATTTTAATAAAACTTTTAAAATAAAGATATTTGGTGCATCCAGCAGAGAGCACTCGCTCCCTAGGAATGAGTTCTTTTTATGATTGTGGCGTGTTACTTAACCCATATCTATATAGATATAACATAAAAGACGATATACCTCCCTAGTGATACGGCAGTAAGAAATCATGTAAAAGAAATAAGTTTGTTTAATGTCGGCTTACAATGCAGATAGTACAAAGACAAATGAAGCCAATGACAAGACCCGGATGGGAGTGGGGGCCTGAGGAGTGGAGCCTGTCGATGTCATTATTGAAGATGCGGAAAGCATTTTCAGGAACCGATGATGACATCTTCCATCCATTCGTTGGTTTCATTTGTCTGCAGTATAATCCAACATTACACAAAGTTAAGTTATTTCTCCTACGTTTTTTATTACCGTTGTATCACTAGGGATGGGTATCAATACAGATTCCGGTTAAGTAACATGCCACAATCACAAAAAGAACTCATTCCCTAGGGCAGCGTTTCTTAACCGTTAAGTATTTGCGACCCGAGTTTTCATAACAGTTTTAATCGCGCCCCCCTAACATTTTTTTTGAAAGGAGCCCACTAATACCAATTTGTTCTTTTTTAATTAATGATATATCATAGATGCATATTTTATTATACCTACTTAACTTTTATCGACATTTATCTAATTCTATATTTATTTTTCTAGTATCAGAATGTAGTTTAAGTTCATTTGTTTTGGTTTCAATAGATGTATTTTCATATTTTTGATTCTTGTTTTCTTTTGTTCACATCTTTGTGCCCCCCTAGGGCAGCCCGCCCCACAGTTTGAGAACCACTGCCCTAGGGAGCGAGCGCCCCCTGCTGATTACATTTGGTCTGTGGATTTATTTGAACACGCGTCACAGTGTTACTTGAATCACACTATGAAGTAAACTGAAAGCTGCAAAACTTTAGCAATTTTGGATAAACACAGCTACATTAGGTAAGAATGTTAATGAATACGTAACAAAGAAAAAGTAAATAAATACATCCATAAAATTTGGCCAGGAGGACAGAAAATGCAAAAAAAAAATTCTATAGTTAATCTGAGAAAAAAAAAAACAAAATCTGCAGGGTTTCCAAAGCCAAAAGACCACCAAGCCCCCATTGGGCATTCTACCTAACATGAATGTCATTAAATCATTCGTCATTGTTTCCAGGTTTTGTCTGATTGGATTGATGCAGATGGTCCCCTGGACTGCCTGGGATAAATGCCTGTATATATATTATATATATATATATAGTCGAGGATGCCAGGGACCACGACCCGGCCGGGAGGCCTTGAAGGACCGGAAGTGGGCGTGTACCCATCTGGGATCATGTGGGGGCCACCTTCCTGGTTGCTTTGGGGGCCATGGGTTCAGGGCATGGAAGCCCCACCCTGTAGGGGCCTGTGGTCACCGCCAGGAGGCGCCCCAATGCTTTGGGGACTTGTGACCTTAGCACTTCCGTCACACCAGGAAGTGCTGGGGGGAAGAATTAGACGGACACCCGGAGAGCTTCAGGGAGAACAGCCGGCACTTCTGCCACGCTGGAGCGTGACCAAGAGGGGAATGCCGGGAACCACCTGGAGCTCATCCAGGAGTGTATAAAAGGGGCCATCTCCCTTCATTCAAGGCTGGAGTCGGGTGGAAGCAGGATGAGGCAGGAGCAGAGATAGTGGGGGCGGCCCAAAGAAGAGGCATTTGTGTGGCCAGGACTGTGTGTGTTGGGGGTAATTGTGCACAAGACTGGGTCTGAGTGACCTTTAAATATTTTAAATATTGTAAATAAATACGCGTGGTGGTGATTAACAACATGTCCGCCTGTCTGTATCCGGGTCGGCTCCACAATATATATATATATACACTAACTGTGTAAGCCCATGCTGTAAAAAGCCCAGGGTCCTTGAAATCATCAGAAAAAAAACTGAACTGGTACTTGTCAGGTAATTGAAAAGAACTACTCTGGACATCTCTATCCTAGGATGATTCGTTTTGCTGACATGCTTGAATCGCTTGTGCATTAGTGGCGGGATGAAAAGTAAAAGGGATACCGTTTTGCAGATGTTAGCAGCTAAGCAACTTTCTCTTTCTTCAGAGGTTTCGTTTTGCAGACGTGCTCGCCTTGCTTGTGTTATTAGCGGCTAAGCGAGTTTTCTGTTTCCTTGGAGGTGGAGCCCTTACCCCGACTTCACCTCCCACTTCTGGGACAGACAGACAGACGCTCACACCTATATATATATATATATATATATATATATAGTAATATGTGAGTCCCTGTCCTTCACCTCGAAACACAAGGCTGATTCTCAGTACTTTAGCAAAACCAGCTTTATTCATCTGGTCTACCACTCTCCTTTACACAGTCACAACAATCAGGCAGGGTCGGGGCCAGTTTAGTGGTCAAGTAATACTGCTCCCTGTATTTCTAATTTTCCTTGAATGACCCATGGACGACCATCGCTTTAAGTGTGCCCATAATCTTTTTGGATTTCCTTTTGTGGCGAGCTGCTACAGCATTGGGAGCCTGCGACTGCCGTTGTAAATGATAGGCACAGAAGTGGCGATCACTCTTCAGCGTGTCGCCCTGCTAGGAGGTGTGCCGAAAGAGTTTCGAAACCTTACAATATATATACAGTGGTACCTTGGTATACGTCCTTAATTTGTTCCAGACCCTTTGACTTATACCAAACAGGACGTATACCAAACAAATTTTTCCCATAAGAAATAATAGGAAAATGATTAATCCGTTCCCATGAAAAACAAAATCCTATTGCTATTGGCATATTATACATTGATGGGGTTGTATAAAATAATTTAAACACTGCTTAATACTAAAATACATAAATACAAAAGCAATTAGATGAAATAAATGAAAATTTTACCTCCCTTTACTTTTTAATAATATCTTTGTTTTTCACAATCGTAGATACCGTCGTTTTCGGCAAACGGTATGCAACAGCCATGTCCCGGATACGCATGCCACCTTCATACTTTTCAACAATCAATTCAAATTTGCATGAAAAAAACACAAAATCACGTTGTGACGATGCCAGGGAGCCCTTGAACCCTACACCGTCGGTAATGTGCCTCACTGCTAACCTCATCGGTAAGCAAGGGGATGGTGAAAAAGTGCAAAGTGCTTTTATTAAAAGAATTAACAAAACAAGGTGTTCAAATTAAAGTGCAGTCTCCAAAGTTCCAATAAATAATCCATAAAATTAGAAGTGAAACGTGGAGGTTAAAAACAATAGAAAAAAGTATTCTTAAAAACAACGAAGTTAAAATACAGCAGGAAGCATTCTTAAAAATAAAAAAAAAATAACGAAACAAAAAGAAGCGCCCGGTGCCTTTTTACCTGGCGGCCCCCTGCTTCCCGACAGGGGAGTCGCCCTACTTGCAGCTGACGTTAACTCTGCCTACTTCAGCTACTTCGCTCGCACTCTCTCTCTCTCTCACTCACTCACTCTCTCACTCAACCTCCCGTCCGTTCTTTCTTTTTACTCCCCTTCAAGCCGACTCGCGCTTCTGTTTATCAAGATAAGCAGCCCCAGGAACAATCATGAATGCGGACGGTCCCTCACAAGTGCACTTTGGTGAGAAACGCCCACATTGCTAATCGCCCTGACAACCTTTAGCCACATAACCACCAGGCCCCCTCACCAAGCCGCGAGTGCGGTGATTATTTATTTTAAAGATGGACTTTGACAGGAGCTGTGGACCCGCTATATCACACACGTGAAAGTTCACAGAGAGTTATAGCGCGGGTTGTTCACTGAATGCTAGCAACTGGCGCACTAACGCTCGTGGGCAGTCGTGGCTTTGTCTCGAGTGAGGTAAACAAGGTTAGCACGCGAGTCGTATTCCAAACAAAGGTCGTATACCAAGCAAAATTTTTCATGTCCAAACAGGACGTATCCCAAGTTGGACTTATTCCAAAGCAGACGTATACCGAGGTACCACTGTATAGTATAGAAAAAGTAGCCTGCCTCCCTGGCGAAAAAAGGCGCCCTTCCATAAAGAAAGAAAGAACTTGAAATGCAAAAATCTTTACTAACTCTTTACAGAAAGTGCTGAAAATTATTCCTTGTGGAATGGAATACATGTCGCTCAGCTCGCACTCACACGTTTGCACTACGTCTGCACAGCTTTCGTGATGAGGGTAGTCAATCGGCGCGCCACTCTGGCAGGAAGGCGGGCTACTTTTTCGTGGGCCACCCTGTATAACACCTTACATGTTCATCCCAGGTATTTGATACCACCCCAGGCAAAGAAGGGGTGCTGCACTAACTGTCTTGTCTTTTTCTACCTCCACAGTGACGAGAAACCGCCCAGTGAGGGTAGTTAACCCCACTCCTTTCGGTCCATTGACTATAAAAGCACGACTGGCTGGAAGGAGGTGTCACTTCTTCACGAATCAACCAGACTTTGCTTTGCGTGGCAACTATTTTTGTTTCCTTTTCACGCCATCACGCATTTGTTTTGTGTTGAAGTTAAAGTAAATGGGGATAACCAAGTTGGCACCCCAAGAATTCTTCCTTAATAAGCCTTTTATTCCCTCTGACTACCACTGTATATATATGTGTGTGTGTGTGTGTGTGTGTGAGACATATGATAAGTCAGTCCAATCAAAAAAAATGCAGATGGTAGTAGAAATCAAAAGTGCAGCAATGGCAGACACAAAAGGCAACTTGGAATCCGGATTGGTTTTAATTGTTTCAAAAACTAAATGTCTACATTGCAGTTCGTACTTTTCTGCCTAATGCTCATTTTCAATGCAGCCTAAAGATACAATTTCTGAAAGTATTTCTGTCCTTACATTGTCTTGAATGCTTGTATTGCATTTTCAAAATAAATTCAACCGACTCAGTTCTTGCCAATAAAAGTCTTCCACGTTTTGATGGTTGCTTCTTTCCCTGGTGACAGGAGTCAGCATGAAGTATCTCATTTATACTTTGAGCATAAAAGAGAAAATCAGAGGCTGATTTCTAGAGGACAGAATCAGTTTGCTCTTGCGCACTCACCGCTGAAGTTGTGCATTGATATTTTGTTATTTCCTGTAAAGCGACAGATAAGCTAACGGTAACACTTTGGAATGGCGGGCTACCTGCTAGCATCTCTTAGTCACTTGTTGCCTTTGTTACATGCAGCAAAGGGACTAAGAGATGTGCCAGTAGCCCCCATTCTGATTGTGAAGCTCTCAGTATATAATGTGACTTTCTTTGACCTGCCATGGGGTCAGCCGTACACAGACACCAGTCCATTGCAGGACACCCACCCCACCGTGATGCCAATTCAGAGTCACCTTTTTGGAGATGTGGTAGGAAAAACCTCAAAGATGTAGAGAGAAGATGCAGACTCCACACCGCAGATTTGAAACCCCAGACGCTGGGCCTGTGAGTGGCAGTAGTGTAGCTGACTAGGTGACACACATGAGTGTATTTGTATTTTAGTCCTGCTTTATGTTTTCTTCTTGCCACCCAGAGCTTTGTGTGCCATGTGTTTATCTTTTATTGCTCTCCTTTATTTTATTTGTGTTTATCTTTTATTATTATCTGTGCTTATCTTTTATTTGGCGGGTGAGGCTCCGATTCCAGTCTCTTTCCTTCTGATGTTATTTATTGTGCTTCTATTCTGACTGCCCACCCTGTTGAATAATTGTGAGGCACCTGAGCGTAGGAGAGGTGCTATATCAATACCCTTTATTGATGATGATGACGATGATTACTGTTATTCATATGTTATCTGGTAGCTCCTATTCTAAAATGTCATTGACATGGTAAAGCTACGCCATTTTTCTTGATTATCTATCTCTGCTCTTAGCCCCTTCCGAAATGATACTGTTGTGCCAGGACATGATAAGTGTTTAATAGAATCTTCCGTTAAAGTGCACAACATTAATACTGTAATAAGCAATCTCAATGCACGTAGAAAATCTAGGAAATATGGCATAAACTCCAATAATCTAATTAAAATCACTATTTTAGAGGAACAATGTATTAAAACTATAAAACAGATCACAGATTAAAAAAAATACACAGAGCGCGCTAATAAAATAATTTAGTTCCTATTCCAAATATCAATAACGCACATAGTATTCATCTCTGCACCTCCGAATCATTAAATATGGCACTATTGAATGTCAGAGCTTTAACTAACAAAACGTTTTTTATCAACGATCTTATTAGTGATAAAAATAGATCTTATTGCACTAAATGAAACATGGCTTAGTTCAGATGCCGGCAGTTTTAATCGAATCTGCGCTCCGGATTACAGTTTTACTCATGCAGACCGCCAGGGAAAAAGGGGCGGAATGGCTAACATTTACTCGAGCCGATTAAAATGTAAAGATGTCAGTTTTGGTAAGTTCAAGTCCATTGAGTATCTCGCCGTTGTTATCCATGGAGATTCTCAAGTTCTAGTACTATCCGTGTATAGACCTCCTAAATATAACGCGTCTTTTTGAGGAATTCTCTGACTTAATGTCAATTTTAATTACTAACTATGACACACTCCTAATAGTTGGCGACTTTAATTTTCATATAGATAATCAGTGTGATCTAAAAGTAAAAGAATTTATGAACCTCCTGGATTCTTTTGATTTGAGACAACTCATAAATCAGCCTACACATAAAGCAGGTCATACGTTAGACTTAGTGATTACTAAAGGACTGAAAGTTGATATAAAACAGATCATTGATATTGGTCTATCAGACCATTTTCTTCTACTTTTAATATAGAAATAATGATAAAAACACTCATGAGAAGCATATTGTTAAAAACGCTTCTTTGACTCGCAGCAGCTTTAAAACTTACAAACATTTTAAGCAATCAGTCCGTTTATAGTGCCAGCTATAATAGCGAGGACAATGTAAATAGTAAGGTGGAAAGATTTAATACTAAAGTGAGAGCTGCTGTTGACATAGTTGCACCTGAAAAGACAGTGAAAAATCTTCTAGCATTGGTATACCATGGAAGACCCAAAGAGTGTCTGATTTAAAGAGAACATGCCGTAGAGCTGGCCAATGGAGGAAGACTAAACTTACTATCCACCATGAAATATTAAAAGTCAAAATAACAGAATACAATAACACTGTCCGTCTTGAGAGACGCTGCTATTTCTCAAGATTATAAATAACAATGCTAGTAATCCCAGAGTCTTATTTTCTACAATTGATCGCCTACTAAACCCAGGTAGCTCAAAGGAATGCCTCCTAAGTGCTTCCAGTGAAACCTGTGAGGCTGTCGCTGTATTTTCAATCAAAAAATTAATGATATTAGAAATAACATAGTATATCCCTCCAACACTAAGGATCCTCCTAAACCCCAGCATCCTGTTATAAACAAATTAAACTCTTTCACTAGGATAGATTTACCTGATTTACAAAAATAATATCTCAATTAAAACCTCCACCTGCGTCCTTGACCCGATACCAACAAGGTTTTTCAAAGAAGTATCAGGCGTGCTAATTGATAATGTTCTTGACATAGTAAATTCGTCACTAGATACTGGGGTCTTCCCAGACTGTCTTAAGACTGCTGTAGTTAAACCCCTACTTAAGAAACATAATCTTGACCCTCAGCTCTTGAAAATTTTAGACCCATCTCTAACCTGCCTTCTTAAGTAAAGTTCTGGAGAAGGCAGTCATTATGCAGTTAAATGACCACCCAATAAACATGCTATTCTTGATAAATTTCAGTCAGGTTTTAGAACAAATCACAGCACAGAAACTGCACTCGTTAAAGTAGTAAATGACTTGGGTAAATGCAGACAGAGGCCATTTATCTGTTCTCATCCTCTTAGATCTGAGTGCTGCATTTGACACCATTGATCACAACATTCTTAGAAATCGCCTTAGTCAATGGGTGGGCCTCTCTGGCAGTGTCTTAAATTGGTTTGAATCCTACCTGACAGGGAGAAAATTCTTTGTTAGTTGTGGGAATTACAACTCAAGACACATGATATCCAATATGGTGTTCCACAAGGCTCTATCCTGGGTCCGCTGTTATTCTCAATCTACATGCTTCCGTTAGGTCAGATTATCTCAGGGCACAACGTGAGCTACCACAGCTATGCTGATGACACACAGCTGTACTTATCAATAGCACCTGATGACCCGATTCTATTGATTCACTAACACAATGTCTGACTTGTATCTCAGAATGGATGAATAGTAATTTTCTCAAGTTAAATAAAGAGAAAACTGAAATTTAGTGATCAGCAATAATGGATACAATGAGGCTATTAGAAATAAACTGGATACATTAGGATTAAAAGTCAAGACGGAGGTAAAAAGCTTAGGGGTGATTGTTGACTGTAATCTGAATTTTAAATCACATATTAATCAGATCATTAGGACAGCATTTTTTCACTTAAGAAACATAAGTAAAGTTAGACCTCTTATATCACTGAAAGATGCTGAGAAATTAGTTCACGCGCTTGTTTTCAGTCGACTAGATTACTGTAACGCACTCCTCTCAGGACTACCCAAAAAAGATATAAATCGTTTGCAACTAGTGCAGAATGCAGCTGCTAGAATCCTAACTAGGAAAAGAAAATCGAACACATCACTCCAGTTTTAATGTCACTACACTGGTTACCTGTGTCATTCAGGATTGACTTTAAAATTCTGCTTATGGTTTATAAAGCCTTAAATAATCTGCTCCATCTTATATATCGGAATGTCTGACACCTTATATTCCAAATCGTAACCTCAGATCCTCAAATGAGTGTCTCCTTAGAATTCCAAGAACAAAACTTAAAAGAAGTGGTGAGGCGGCCTTCTGCTGTTATGCACCTAAAATCTGGAATAGCCTGCCAATAGGAATTTGCCAGGCTGATACAGTAGAGCACTTTAAAACACTGCTGAAAACACATTACTTTAACATGGCCTTTTATAACTTCATTTTAACTTAATTTAACTTAATCCTGATACTCTGTATGTTCAATTCATCATAATAACTATTCATGGTGGCTCTAAAATCGTACTGACCCCTACTCTCTTCTGTTTCTTTTTCCGGTTTCTTTGTGGTGGTGGCCTGCGCCACCTCCACCTACTCAAAGCTTCATGATGCTCCAACAATGATGGATGGATTAAAAGGCAGAAGTCTACGTGACCATCATCATCAAGCCCTTCCGTGAGAACCCTAAATCCAAAGAGGACTGTTTCATTTATGTTAGGTAGAATGTCCAGAGAGGACTGGGTGGTCTCATGGTCTGGAATCCCTACAGATTTTATTTTTCTCCAGCCTTCTGGAGTTTTTGTTTTTCTGTCCCCCCTGGCCATTGAACCTTACTCTTATTCGATGTTAATTAATGTTGATTTATTTTGTTTTCTTATTGTGTCTTTTATTTTTTTATTCTTTAATATGTAAAGCACTTTGAGCTACTATTTGTATGAAAATGTGCTATATAAATAAATGTTGTTGTTGTTGCCATTGCTATCATGCATCACTGCTATCATAATCGGTTTCAGTTTCATGGTTTGTTTCAATTACGACAGTATTTGCAGGACTTGTGTTTGAAGTGACATTCGGCATCTGTCAAGCGTTGTAAGTATACAACCAATTTCATCGATAACTTCACATCCAGCTTTTGAGAGTTTAAACATTCATAAACATCAAAGTGTCCACTACTGAAATCGTCACCTGTGAATCTAAGATGTTTAAGAGGCATTGGCGGTTGTCGAAAGGTGTAAAATATTTGGCCATTTCAGTACACTTGAAAGCGACAACCGAACAATTCAGCGGCAGCCATCAACTCACATGCAGAACCATAGGTGAAGGGCTTAAGCATTTCACTCTTCTAGTGCTCCTGTGTAGTATAATTATCTCCTGTACCGTCATCAGTCCATACCTTGAACCTGTCCCAGTCATTCAACACATAAGACACAATGTTCCTCCGGATATCAAGAGTGAGCCTGATATGGCCGTGCAATATGTAACAAAGAGAATGGAAAAGGTAGGTGCCATCTCCGGGCATGGAAACCATTCGGTAAGTGACAGTTCTTTGATCGATGGTGATCACCTCGATAGACATGTTAATGGGGTACGGTTGGAACGATAAAGGAAATGGGTACCTGAACAATGTAAAGTAAGTCTAAAATACCTACACAATGACTATAATCGTAATAAACAAACAATAAAACAGCGGAGAAGCTGGGAGACATTAATCTGGTGGCGAAGCAAGGAAGGGAATGTAGATACTGGAGCGACAGATGGCCTTATATAGGCAGGCAGCCAACAACGTGGGAGACATTGGGATGGGGGACCCAACGGCGCCTCACACAGTGACCGAGCTGCAAGCTATGGACGTATATATGTATGTAAGTAGGATTCAGTTAGCGTTGGGAACGTGCGTTCCAAATTTCTTGAAGATGGGCCCATAAGTAACAAAGACCGTTGGAAAGTTCAATATGGTGGTCGACAGTGGCGTCATACCACTGAAATAAGCACGTACATCGGTTTCGGTTAGTGCAGGGAAGCCGCCTACCAAATTTCGTGAAGATGGGGCCATAAATAAGAAAGTTCGATATGTGGACGTTGTCGACCGTTATGACCGTTACGTGTAGAATTTCAAAATGAAACCTGCTTAACTTTTGTAAGTAAGCTGTAAGGAATAAGGCTGTCAAATTTCAGCCACGGGAAGTTGGAGAATTAGTGAGTAAGTGAGTGAGTGAGGGCTTTGCCTTTTATTAGTATAGATTATTTGGAACACATTCATTTCACGTGTGTTCCATGTCTACAAAGATCTATGTAAACGTAGGATGACAGGAAATGCAAGAAATGTTGAACACATACCTAAAAGACAAACTTTTTTTATGTTTTAGTACTAATGGCAAAATTTTGACATGAAGTGTATAATGTGTGAGGTGTTATAATGCCTTTTTTGCAATAAGTATTGTGTTATCTCACAAAAGAAACTCATTATTTTACACAAGAATTGCATTATTTCACAATAACTATTATGATATTCCGCAAAGGATTTGGTTCTTTTGCAAATGTATTGTGTTATTTTGCAAATAATTACTGTAATATCTTGCAAATAAATCTCATTATTTAACAAACATCTTGTGTTATTTCAGAAAAGTATTATATTATTTTAAATTAAGTATTATGATATTTCATAAAAGAATTGTATTACTTCACAATAGTCATTGTGAAATGTTTTAAAGAATTGTGCTGTTTTGTAAATGTGTTGTGCTACATTGCGTTTTCAGTTATTTTGCAAAAGAATCTCATTCATTTTGCAAGTATTGTATTATTTTAAATTAATTACTAAGTTATTTTGTGTGAAGAACTGCGTTATTTCACAATAACAACTGTGAAATTTCACAGAATTTTATTCTTTTGCTAATTTATTGTTATTTTCCAATACGTTTTTTTTATTAAAAAAAAAAAAGAATCTCATTATTTTGCAAAAATATCGATTTAATTCACAATAATTGTTATGTAATTTCTCAAAAAAATCTTGTTATTTTGCAAAAGAATTATTTCACAATAATCGTTGCATTACTAATGCAAAGGATTTGGCTCTTTTTGCAATAATTACTGTAAAATCTTGCAAAAACATTCTCATCATTAATTTTCAAAAGTAATGTTATTTCATAAAATTATTGCATTATTTTACAGTAATTATTATGATATTTCACTAAATAATTGCATAATTTCACAATAATCGTTGTGAAATTGTGCAACAGAATTGCGTTCTTTTGCCTGTGTATTGTGTTATTTTGCAATAATTCTTGTTTTATCTCTAAAGAATCTTGTTCATTTGCCAAGGTACTGTGTTATTTCACAGTAATTCTTATGTTATTTCGGCAAACGATTGCATTACTGAGTTATTTCTCAAAGATATTGCCTGCCGCCGACTGCTGACAGCCATTGGCGTGGAGATTAAGTGCACACACAGCATACCATCAAGTGACAGGAACTGATAAAATGCTGCAGGTACGCATTTAGTTTGAATCAGTAAGTTTAGCAGAGATGTGTTAAACACTCGCAGAGTGAAGCTGCAGAGATGCCTCACAGCACATGGGGTTTGCATGTACTCCCCGTGTATTTGACTGATATCAGTAATTGATCACCAGTTATTGCACTCAATACTGAGTAATAAGCGGAGACCAGAGACGTGGAAAGGTTTGGGGCAGCCACCCGTTTAATTCGGTTTCCCGGCTGCAAAAGTCTTTGAGGCATTGTAATAGTAAGTACATCAACAGAGTCCAAAACAGAACTGCCTGCCTAAGCAAAGGCAGTGAGCTTTATAGCACAGAGAGCGGAAATGATGTCGTCCTCTGGGCCGGAACTGGAAGTGACCTCATCCTTGGGGCCGGAACCGGAAATGATGTGTCCTTCCTGGAAATGGCGGCTCCTGGTGAGATTTCCCGGGTAAGACCTACAGAGACTCAGAAAGAGCGTCAGCGTACCCCGCCCCCCCCCGGGCAGATGTATAAACAGTATTGTCTAAGCCCTTCAGCTGCTTCCCATGCACACGTGCGTGACAACTGGAAATGCATAAATGATGCATCTCAATTACCAAAAACGTTTAGTCCATCTCATGCCATGAAATAAATATATCCATCTATTTTTTCCTTCCCCAAACTGAGCCCCCGGACACTCGATGTATGAACACTAGCTGCTGCACCACCACATCACACTGTTTCAAAATATCAAGAAGTGTCCAGCTGCAGTCCAGACAGTTTTAGGCCTCGGACAGATCTGAGCACTTTTGACATAATGAGGTCCATAAATGGACGCCCCCTTCTGGAGCCATTCCCCTGTTTCAGTGGTGAACTGACGCCTTTATTACTCATGACGATTTCAATTCCCTTTAGTTCCTGCACTCAAATGCGCATTTCGCATTTATTAAACTTTTCAACTATAGAGGTCTTTCAGTTCTGCATTCGAATCAGTTGTTTTGGTGTCATATATTAGAAACAAATTGAACAAAACATCTTAACATTTTCTATTTTATAGTATACGTTTTATATCTGAGTTTGCCGCGTCTCATTCATGAGACTTCATTTTTTAATCCGTTAGTTATATGCTACAGTCAGCGGACTAGTGGCTCTGTGGCTCAGGATCTACACAGGTAATCGGAAGGCTGATCCCATATAAAAATAGGAAATGCTAAGGAAGAAGACGAAGAAGAATATTATATATTCTTATACTTATAAATTATAGGCTGCCCTCAGCTATGATTAAAACTACATATTCTTACAGACTCTGAATCGAATAAATCATAGACTTTGTCTAAACAGTCAAAATATCCATCCATCTATATCTGAACACAGGGGTCTGCTGGAGCCAATCCCAGAGTGCAAGGCAGGAACAAACCCCGGGCAGGGCGCCAGCCCACCGCATGGCACACACACTAGGGACAATTTTTTAGTATCATTAATTCACCTAACCTGCATGTCTTTGGACTGTGGGAGGAAACCCACGCAGACACGAGGAGAACATGCAAACTCCACACAGGGAGGACCTGGGAAGTGAACCCGGGTCTCCTAACTGCGAGGCAGCAGCGCTACCACTGCACCAACATGCCACCCACAGTCAAAATACTGTATGCAATACTATGCGCCGGATGTTTAGGTGGTCCTCTCTGTGTTATATCATAAGTACTGTATTATTACTGGTGTACAAAATTTTAATTTATATTTACATTGCATTAATTGTGATGGAGTTTATGCTCCAGAAGAGTGACACACTCGACCTCAGAAGCACGAAGAGGCATAAAGTAGTCATTTGAGTCGCCCAGCTAAGACCCTTCTCTGTTAGCCGAGCAGCCCTGCGTACCCACTGGTGATGGGTCGTGACCTGGCAGCAAGTACGAAGAGACGTTTATTACATTAGCATGACAATTTATCCTGGTAAAGCTTATATTTATTTATAATAAATATTTTTTTGCACACATGCCATCTGAACTATAGTGGTGCTGAGGTATCACCCGTTGCTTGGCTGCACTCGGGTCCAAATCTGGGTCCTGAGTTGGCTTGTCGTGTGGTGGGTGCGGCAATGCACTGTATCAGCGTGCGCTCCTAACCTCATCCTCATACATTTAGTTTGCCACCAACTACTATAATAGTACATTTAGCACCAAAGTGTACCGCTAACACTTGGAAAGTGGGTGGAGTCAAAAGGGATGCAGCTGACAGGGGCGTCGCCTCACGGGCCTCAGAATGTCTCAAGTCGCTGAATCTGTCCGAGGCCTAAAACTGTCCTGACTGCAGCTGAACTCTATTGAAAATATCTAATGTAAGTAACTGGATTAAAACAGAATTTATTTCTAGGTTTCTGTTACTGGACTGCACGCAGCGCACTTTACAAAGGACCACCATACCGCCCACCATGTTTGTTTCTTGCTTTACACCCGGTGCTGGCCTGCCGGTGACCCTGAACTGGACAGATTACGTGTACCCCTCAGCACATGCAGGGTCAAATGTATGCCTTGATATAGTGACACATGTGCTTTAACTCTTGCTCAGTAGTTGTCACTAGGCTGTCACTATAACTCCCGCCGCCACGCCTCTCTTACTTGATCTTTTCATCCTCTGGGCCAGAAACTCGCCCCTAGAAGCGCTTGACACAAATAACAACATGAAGGAGTAGAGCAGAACCCCAGAGAGGAAAGCAACTAGGACAAAGGGAGAACATACAAACGTCCCAGAGAATGAAGCTGGAGCCCCAGCACTGGCACGGTGGCATTTCCATTAAAGCGAATGTCAAGTTAAAGCAGAAGTGAAAACCTTTCAGGCACTTGAGCCCATTGGCACACCAGTCATGAATGCTGCCATCATTTCCATGAGATGACATCTCATTGTCAGTCTCTCCGGCCAATGAGATGGTGTGAAGAAGACAAGCAATTCTGTGCCTAGGAAACAACTCATTATGTTGGGCTGACAGGCCTGTTCTTCTCAAATCATTTCTTACTCTTGATACCAGCCTCGGGGGGCTCTCCTGCCTCTCAAACCAGGGGAAGCTTGCTGCTGCCATACCCCTGTCTTAATGTTGCACAATCGATGTTCATCTTCCAGGCCGCCTGATGTGCCAGCTTCTTCCAGCAATGAAGGCCTGCTGCTGCCATTCCCTTGGACGTGCACCTCATTACGAGCGCCATCTCCCCCCGCTGAGTCACGTTTCGTTCCCGCTCGGGGGCCCTCTGCTGTGGTGAGGAGCAATTGAAAGAATGAATTTGTGTGCCCCTCGGGGTGGTGCTGCTGCTCGACTGGGTGAATGCTCTTTGTTTCAGAGCGCTGGACCGATTCCAGCCAGGAGCCGATTGTGAATCAAGTTCTTGTGGACTCGGCCTGCCGCTGGGCGAGCATCAGCAAATCGCTATGACAACGGACAAAGACATGCAAATCAGCGTAAAGGGAACTGAATTCTTACTGTTTGTAGGAGTCGGCGGCAATCATGTGTGGGGCTTTCGAGTTGGCAAGCCGGGCCCTGTCAAGAATGTAAACCTCTTCTTAACCCCTTGGTGCTTCATTAAAGAAGAGAAAAGAAATCCATGAAAGTTTTTTGTTTTATTTTTTACCTAATCACTTGCTGCCAGGTATGAAACCCTGAAAAGCAGACACCTCAGGGACGGGACGGGCAACAGTGTCACAAACATCCTGGCAGGAATCTGACAGCAACATCATAATGGAGGTATTCATCCATGTCCTTCAAACCACTGGGCCTGCCAAACCAATCAAAGCAGAGCAAGTCGGGACGGGTCAGGTTTTGGGTTTTGCTGTGGACAGCGTGGCGAGTTTATGATCCACGCTGCATGTCGATTAACACTTGCAAGGAAGAATTTCAATGCCCTCTGTGCACGTGGTTACAATGACCCTATAAGCAGGAGCAAAGTGAGAAGGAACCCCTGGGCAAGGGGTGCGGAAGACAAATGAGACTTGGGGGTCATATAGTCATTTAGGGGGAATATAGTGTCACACACATGCCCACGGGAGACATTTTATGGGCTCAATAGTATGTGCTTTTCAGCCAACCCAGGGGTTGGCACTGTCCAGTAATACACTCTCCTTTACTCCCTCTGCAGACCCTCATCAGAGCCCACCTCTTAAAGACGTCACTTCTGCCTCTCAAGATCCCACCTGATGATGACATCCCTTCCAGTTCCATTTTCCTCAAGATCCCAACTCTTCCTGTCCCCATCATGTAAATGCACCACCATCATGCTATGGCTCAGTTATGTGTTTTACCTGTAAAGATGTTTTCTTTTTTTTTTGCATATTTTTCAAGTATATGGGGTGATAATCCCTAAACGTTTATGCTCGTCACTGGGTCTTATTACAATAGTTATTGCGCATAGAGTGTTTTGGTATTTTTTCCATATTAAAATATAACATCTATTTCAGAAGTGGCAGGTTGGGCTGGTCTCATAACAAAGAGAAAATAAATAAAAAAGGGCAGAGGGGAACTCTTTTATCTTAGGAGACTGCATTCCATTTATGTGTGTCGTGACATCCTGCACATCTTCTACAACTCTCTGATGGCCAGTGGGATTCTCTGTGCTGTGGTGTGCTGGGCGGGTGACATCACTTCAAGAGAGGACCACCGAATCAACAAGCTAATAAAAGGCAGGCTCAGTTATGGGGCACATTCAGGACCACCTGGAGGTAGTAGAAGAAGAGAGAATGAAGACAAAACTGAGAGCCATTATGAACAAAGCTGCACATCCTCACTGTGACACAACACTGAGGACTTTCAGCCAGCGAGTCATTCAACGGCAATGGTAGTACATCCAAATAAATCCTCAGTGTGACTGCAACGGCCAAGTTAGTGTGACTTGTTCATTTTATTTATTATGGAGTATGTTTGAGAGGGTATTTGTCATCTGTCATACCATAATAATATGATTAATTATTGCACTTCTGTAAAAAGTCAAAGTTCCCCTTTGGGACAAATAAACATCTATCTATCTATCTATCTATCTATCTGTTATATAGTGCCTTTAATCAATCAATCATTCTATCTATATATTGTCACAAACAAGAGACAGAGTCATATAAAGGTTTGAGGCAGCCACCCATATAATCTGGTTTCCTGGCTGCAAAGTAGCTTTTGATAGATACAGCACTGATGTGCACAAAACCGAGTCCAAAACAGAACTGAGGGAATAGGGAGAAGGTGGAGGCTTTTAAAGGGGAAGACAGGAAGTGAAGTCAAAGGGGTCGGGCTCATGTAGGTCTTCTGCCATTGGTGCGAGCCCAGACATGACATCACAGGGACCGGAGCCGGCAAGGTCTCCTTCCATTGGCTCGGTCCCGGAAGTGGCGTCAAGAATGGTCTGCAGGCAAGGGAGAAAAAGAGTCAGTGCACTCTGCCACATCCCGGTATGACTCGGAACTGTCCTTACTCAAGCCCTTAAGTTGGCTCCCATGCGCACGTGTGTGACAATATCTATTTATCTATCTATCATATAGTGCCTTTCATATCTATCTATCTATCTATCTATCTATCTATCTATCTATCTATCTATCTATCTATCTATCTATCTATCTATCTATCTATCATGTAGTGCCTTTAATCAATCTATCTATCTATCTATCATGTAGTGCCTTTAATCAATCTATCTATCTATCTGTCTCAGGTGGGCTTCTTTCAGAGGACCATTCAGGCTGCGGTTTCAGCTATGTGCCTGTGTCCAGCGCCTTTTCACTACTTTTCATTTCTTATTATTTAGATATTTTTGAAAAGGGTGCTCATAGGTAGCCCACTATTCAGGGGAGTGATTGACCTTTCTTTATGGTGTGTGTGTGTGTATGTGTGTATGAATCTGATTCAGCTTTCTTTAGTACTAAGCGAGCTTCTAGAAGCAAATGATGAAAGCCAAGGCCAGTACTTTTACTCTTGGTGGCTAAGAGTTGAGGGCTTGCAAATAAATAAATAAATAAATTAGCATATGCATGACAATCATTAGCATATGTGCAGTTCATACATTGTCCAGAGGGGGTGCACTGAACTCTTGTGTTATGAGGGACTTGGCCATCTTGAAGCCAGAATAAGGACCATCTCAACTAAGATGAACAAAAGGCAGAGTTTTATTGCTAAATTATCACACAAGGGTAAAAAAATGAAGAGTAAGTAATAAATACAAACAAGGAAAGAATAAATAAGGATGACAGCAACTCAAAGGGGCTCCAACCCAGGGGTCTCCAATTCCGGCTCTAGAGGTCCGCAGCTACTGCTGGTTTTCATTCTAGCATTTTCTTAATTAGGGGGCTGTTTTTGCTACTAATTAACTTCTTTTGAATGAATTGTATTCACTTGCTCAAACAACAATGAGGTGCAAAATGAGCCAAAAGATAACCAGCAAACTGTGTCCATCATATGATATCTGAAAATAAAGAAAGATGAAAGTCTCAGCAATGTTGATCCACTCAGGTCCCCAAAATAGTGCTCTTAGAAAAGAGAAAATCAACAATTTCAGAAATGTCTGCTATTGCGCAATGAGTTCAGCAACAAGCCATGGAATTAAAGAGCGGGTTTTATTAACAACAAGACTCGGCGCCTAATTAAGAAACTGGTTGGAGTGAAATTGGTTGGAGTTTGAGGCCCTGACTTAGTTGGTCTTCTGTTGGCTCCCTCACTTTACATTTCATTTCTGTTTGGGTGCCATTTAAGGAAAGAAATGAAACGATTCAGGGGAATAAATCTTTTTAAAAAACGAAAGGAAAATGAGTTAATCAGCAGCAAAAACTAGTCACCAATTAAGGAAAGGGTTAGAGTGAAAACCTCATTGTTTTCCACTGTGGTCCTGCAGGAATAGAGTTGAGGACCCCTGGCCTAAATACTGTAGACAGGTTCCTTCACTGGGTGCCCAGTCCACTTAACCCCCAAAATAAAGTCACACACACACACACACTCCTCTCAACACTTCTGGCCTCACTTCCTCCTGTTGGCTGAGCTCCCGACTCCAAGCTCTGTGGCCGTATTTCCAGAAGGGCCTTTTGAACCACAGCCTGCTAGTATTTTTAACACCATTAAAGGTCTCTGACTTTTATATGGGCAACACTTTATAATACATTTTCATAATTAAACCTTTACAAACCTTTAAAAATAGATGAAAAGTTTTAACCTTAAATTAGGTACTACAAACTAATGGATATACAATTTGTAAAGATGTAAAGAAGCATTTCATAATGACTTATTAATGAAAGTCCCCAATATACAAATTATCATTTAATGTCCATTACTGTTTGAATGTGAATGAACTAATAACCTGTTAAGCATTGCATAATGTGCGTTAACGACTTATTAATGAATGTTATTATGAAGTGTTACCTGACAACACAATCCTGGTTTTGGTTTTGCTTTTGCTTTGTTTTTAATCCCAATTTGGATTATCATACTCGCGGATAAATTCTCCTGTGGGTAAGTCAGAACTACTGTATGATTTCTTGTATTTTAAAATGTTGGTCGTATAAGTCAAATGCGGAAATCTCCTGCTATTGGTCCAAGAGATTATGATATGCTATATATAACGCCCACCTGAGAGAGTAACCACGGAGTGCACTGCCTTTCTTTTCTATGTTGGTGCGGCAATGCGCTGTATCAGCGTGCGCTCCTAACCGCTCTGTCTCTCTATTGTGCCTACGTGACCACACGGTGATACCTGAGCAATTCCAAAGCGACAATTGCACTGTTTTGTATTTTTTGTATCTCACAGCCGCATACACCTTTATCATAAGAGCATCCCTTATCTACGATGTAGTGTTCGATCAGAAGAAAATATGAAGATGGTTTTACATTAGAAGTCATTGAAGTGGCGAAAGAAATTGGTAACTGTGCTGCTGCAACAAAATTTGATGATTCTGAGAAACTGAGGAGGCAAGAAGATGTAAAAAAAAAAATGTAAGTGTTGCATTTTTGAACGGGCGTATAAATCGGGGTCTGATTTTATGATCGATTTTTCGGGTTTCAAGACCCAACTTATATGTGAATAAAGTGATTCTTCTGACCTGAATCCCTGCTATGAATATCTCACAGTCCTCTCGCTAAGCCCCTCAAGTAAATGCTGGCCCATCTCTGCCGCTCGTTCGATTGAACTCCCCATTCAGTCGAACTCGAACACGGCACACTGGCCTCCGCTTCATCACGCCTTACTGCCTTCCTCTTTGCTTTCCTCTTTCATGACAGACTCTGCTGTCCTCTCTGATTTCCTTCTTCTCAGTGTCAGTCTCCCATGTTTGTGTTAGAGGTGAATATTTCTTCTGGTCTTCCTTTGTCTTGTTTATTCTTTGGAAAACAACTCCCATGCAGTCTTTGTCTATTCTTTAATAGAAAGAAGAAAAGACTGTCCTTACTATTAGCTTCTTCTTCAGATTGAATTTCCTTATTTTTCTCTATATGTGTAATAACATCTTCTTTTTATCTGCTTTCGTTTGATAATTCGGATTCCTCAAACTGAGGCCCACCAGGCCCAACTCGTCTGTGTGTACAGTCGTCAGTCTCATGTCATTTTACGATATGTCGATAACCTGCTCCTTAAGCTCTGTAATCCCGTCTTCCCGTGCCTGACTCTATCCTGACTGTCTCCCTGTCACTCGTACATTTTCTGCCTAATCTCTGATACATAATTGTATACTCCAGTGACTCTCTTTCATTTTTCTTACGCCTTACTAATTCATCTGTCAAGTCTTCTCCTCTTTTTATTATGATCTTCAAACTCTTTAAACCTTTCTTTAGTTCCTTTACAATCCTAGTGTGTAGCACTGTGGTGTAGTGCTGTTGCTTCACAGATCCACAATTCTGGGTTCCCTGCCAATATAGAGCTTGCATGTCGTCCCCACGACTGTGAGGACCTCCCTGGTTTTGCTCACATATCCTCATATCCGTGCAGGTGAAGTTAATTGATAGGTATTTTAATAATTATTGAATGTGTATGCACATGGGCACTGTGATGTATGGATACCCCATCCAGGTCACTTCAAGTTTATTGTCATTGCCTAATACACCAGGATACAGTAGATGTGAAACAAGCGGTCCTCATTCTAGTGCCATCTTACAACACAATTCAAGCAAGACATTGCATAGCTACAAATACAAAGCAAAACACAAACAAGCACGGACCCTTGGCACAGAGAGGCCAGAGCCTGTCCCTGCAGTACTCCTCCCAAGGCTCTTTGCTTGTGGTCTCATCTGCCTTGTGCACAGCCTGCACATTCACGCTGCTGTCTCTCATTCGGAGTCAGGCTTTGCCTACGTTCCTCAGTTACAGAAGACAGGATTCTTCTGAAGGTTTACCAGTGGCCACATGCCCAGATCAATGGGCTACGCCTGTTCCAGACTCTGTCCCAGAAGAAACTGTGACATGCTTTTGCACATGGAGAAGAAGGATGTAGATGAGATGAAAATATACGGCCCACGTTTCTCTTGTGGTGAAAGACAGCGTGAATTCAGTTTTGCACAAATCATTTCATTCATCGCTACTGAAAGTCTACCACAGGTTTCCATCTTATTTTGCCTGTATAGTGTGGCCAATCAATGTTGCCTGCACATCTAAGAGATTTGGTAGGAAACATGAGAACTGTGTGGAAATACCACACAGGAATTGGAGGACATGCTCATTTCATGCTGTGATTTAAGTCCAAGTGGGAGGCAGCCATACTAAACTCTGATCCACAAACAATTTTGAATGACTGTTTCCAGTGAGTCCTACGAATCAACTAACAAATCACTTCTATGGCGCTCAACAGGAGTGCTGTAGCTCATGTATGATGCCATCAGTGCCTTTCATTTTGCAGACAGATGTTTAAAGCACATGTGCAAGTACCACACATCTGTTTCATGTTTCTCTTACACTTCTCTTATGATTCTTTCGAGTTTAAACTGACCCATTACCGATGAACAAGAATTCCATCACTGATGATTCTCGTACAAGTACAATAGAGTAACAACACATCTCACAGACTTTTTATCCTGCGACAAGATGTGATCTTTTGAAGAGAGACACTTTCACGTCCCGCGAGACGGTCAAGTCACATCATACTTACAACCTTTGGAAGCAAGTCCCGCGAGAAAGTGACTTTTACAAGTCACACCCTACTTACAACCATTTTCAAACAAGAAAAGTAGTGTTTCTTCCCAATCAAGAGGCGTATCCGCGAGGTTTAAAAGATTTGTTGTTTGGTGAAAATGAAATCCACAAAGCCTGTCACGCTTGGGTCACAGAGTTGCACAGATACACAGGAGATTTTAGAGACAGAAACGTTCTTCAAACACTTCAAACAAACATAAGTCTCTTTTAGGAGGGAATCGAGCTCTGTGTGTAGTTGGAGGGGACAGTTCATATTCTTAATGAAAAGAATAGAAAATCTTCCCCTTCATAGGGGCGCACCTCGGCAGCAGAGACCCCCAACATGAGAAGAGGATGTCCGGGGGAGAAAAGAGAGACAAAGCAGTGAGACACAAAGACAGCTGCTGTATAGGCTTTTAAATGTTTGAAGTGCCATGTGAGATGAAGATCACATGGCACAGCAGAAGCAGCAGCAACAAGCCAATAGCTGATTGAGCAAAGAGGAGGTAAAAAACCTGTATTTGTTTTCCATTGTATCACCATTTAAGAGGGGGTTTTGGAGGAGTGGCCACATCTCCTTGGGGTGCGTTCAGCCACCCTATTTACAACACGAGCGGCAGAGACGCGAAGGCCGGGCAGTTTAGGTTTTGGCGAGCAAAGCTAGTTTATATTAATACTAACTGTGTAAGCCGGTGAGTGTGAGTTTTCTGTTTTCTCGGACGCGGAGCCCTTACCCCAACCCCACCTCTCACTTCTGGGCCAGACAGACACACACACTTCCACGTGTAGACGTTTATATTTAAGAAAAGTCATGTATGCACATCTGAGGATCACCATCCAAGCTCTCCCGAGGTATGTGATATAACCCTGTGTCGAGAGGGGGCACTGTCGCTAACGGTCTTGTCATTTTCTTCCTCTACAGTGTCGAGAAACTGGCAAGTGAGGACAACTGACTCTGCCCTTTCCGGTCCTAGAGCTGCAAAACAATGGCTACCCTGAAGGAGGGTAATTTTACACTTCAACTATGTTGTCATGCGCTGTGCTTTTAAATAAGACATTGTCATATGAATGATCAATATGCTAAGTATAAATTACTATATGTAATTTATTTGAATTATAGGACTATATATATTTGTAAAACAATTCATTTAGTTTTTTTTTTTTTAATGCCACTGGCCCAGTATCCCATTAGTGAATCAAACGAGTCAAAAGAACCACAATGAATCACAATTAAATGGGTAGTTAAAGAATTGAATCATTAGAGTGAATCAAAATGCCTAAGACTAGTTACATCCTTTATTTTATCTACTTTATCCAATTTCAGTTTGTGAGGTCCTGAGCCTACTCCTGCCCCACTAGATAAAAAGCAGGAACCAATCCTGGATGGCATGTCAGTCCATCAGAGAGCACACTGCCAACACATCCACTTTCTTTCAAACTGAGTCAGTTTAAGGCACAGACTAACCTGACGCGGGCACCTTTGGCATGTGGGAGGAACAACATGCCAACTTGAACTGATCACTCTAAGACTGCTTTGCGTTTCCTTTATCCAGAATTCCCAACAAAGCATTTTGAAAGACTCTGCAGCCTGTTCCAGCACCATTCAGAGTGACCTGAAGCACATACCTCCATTTTTAAACTTTGCCAGGTGTCTTTTCTTTGGATTGCTTAACAGGTGGGCTGTCAATATCTTCTTTCATTTAGCGACCTGTAGCCATTCAGACAGGGCACTACAACACGTGATGACGCCTTCATTCATTCATCCAAAGACTCGGCCTGTCTCTCCGGTGTCTGTGCTGCCCTCCTCCCACATTTGCCAGCACTGCAGACTCCATCTGAGCCCTGAGGTGCCTTGATTGCCCACATGGCTGTGGCTCACCCTCATTAACAGCTCAAGTCCACCCCCGCCGCCATGACACAGAAAGCTAATGTAACATCAATGCTTGAAATGACAAGTCATGTAGGCCAGAATAAATGAACCATTTCTTCAACTGCAAAGCTAATTTTCAAAATGATCACCTAAGCTTTCTCCCAGCCGAGGTAATAGACTGCTGCAACACAGAATGGTAATTCCAGCTACACGGACACCCTGGCAACGGCACTCAGCTTTCCTGAGCCCAGTGCTGATTTTACCCATTGGAGGAAAGAGGGCCCAGAATAAAAGGAAAAAATTGAGAAAGTGTTTCGGAAGAGCAGGAGCAGGAGGTTCCAGAAGTCCTTTCTTATTGCTGCCATACAAGCACACACACGCAGACACACACACACTTGCCAGGTCTCATTAGGCTTTAATGGCACACGGGCATTTTCTATTCCACACTTCAGTCCTGTCCTGATGCCCTGCTTTGCCCAAGCCTATCCAGTCGGCTCCCAAAGGGCTCATATTCTGATCGAGAAATTCTCTTCAGGGCTTCTCTAAAGAATAAGATAATGGGAGACATAAAAAATTCACAAATCGTTCTGACAGGTCTATGAAAGGAAAAAAAAAAAGTGACATTTAGCTGCCATTTTTCGACCCTATGTAAATAGGCCCATAGAGAGTCGTAGAGGTGCCCTGCCAGCCATTATGTTTTACTGTTACGCTGTTATTTATTTAAAATATTCACAGTGGGTAAGCCATCCACAGGAGCAGTGAAGGAACAGCATAAATAAAATGGGTGACAGCAAACTTGAAGGACCAGGCTTTCCAACTATAAAGCTCCTCTGTATAGTGATTTAAATTCTCCATCCCACTGTGTTAAATGTTGTGGTTCCACAACATGCCTGCTTACTCCATCCATGTGTATGTCACACATACAGTACTTTGCAAAAGTCTTGGGTGCCTTACATTTTTTTAAATACCCTGCTCAAAGAAATTAAGGGAACACTTAAATCACACATTGGATCTTGATGAATGAAATACTCAAGTAGAAACTCTTCACTGAGTAATACTGTGTAATTCATTGAGCACAAAATGATGAAAATCTAAATCACCAACCCACTGAGGGCTGGATTCAACATTACACCGAAAATCAAAGTCAGGAATTGAAATCGAAGGTGGAGGTAGATCTAGCTTGTGTAAATATCATCTCAACAACACTACTGAGTCAGTAGAGTGTATAACCCCCATGTATAGGTGTGCACTCTCGAGAATTTCTGTGCATGCTCCTGATGAGATAGCGGATGATGTCCTGTGGAGTCTAAAATTTCAGGCAAACAGGAGATTCAATATGTGCCGTCTGATGTGTTCTGAAGAAGCACAAGAAATGCACAAGATTGAGCATAGAGTAATGGAATTGGAGGGGAGGCCACCCAGGCCTGTATTTTTACCCCATTTTTAGTGATAACCCAACAATACTGGCAAAACTGAATTTGCAGTGAAACCTACGAGTTTTGCATTGTAAAAATAAAAATTAAAAAATGAATAAATAAATTATGAAATTATGAAATGCTCACCATTGACACAAAGATGTTTAGTATAGTATATGAATAAATCCTTTATCTACCATATTTACTATGCAACCTTATGGCAATGCTGATGGGACTACACATCCCATCAAGTAGCATTGCATTGGAGATGAGCTGGGAAGACGTCATGATCATCTCACACAAAATTTAAATATCACTCACCAAAGTGGGACCTCATGTAAGACCACAGCTGCATCGTTTTCTTCTCATGTAATTTAGATTACATCATTTGTCTTTGAGTAAATCTTTTTGCCTCATCATGGGTTGTGTTAAGTTCGATGGAATTTTCAAAAGACAAAATCCCAGGTATTTTCATTTGGATCCTTTTCTGAGAATTTTAAGGGTCCTAAAGGAGGTGTATGGTGTTGCCAAACCCAGAATACTCCACCTGAAAATGATTTGCTTTTATATATTACTTAACCCATGTAGTTTGTAGTGGTGGCTGAGGAAAAAAAATGGCATGTTTTCATGCAGAAAGAAGAGGAAAAATGCTTATGGCATAATACAAGCTAATAGTGACCAGAGCTGTACAACAGGAAAATGATATGAAAAATTTCCTTGGGAAAAATAAATAAAAATATTATGTTACTCGTGTCACCTAATCTACATATCAGTTATCCAGTCCTATGCTCAAAACATACAAAACACATTTTTTTTTTGCTAAAATATTGTTAACTTGTTACTTCCTGAATTATCATTGCACATCACACCGTGGAACCTTGGGTCACAAACTTCTCGGACCACGTACAAATCGGGTTACGACCAAAACGTTCGGCAAACTTTTGCAACTCTTCACGACCACACACTCGGGTGACGAACAAGCCAGTTTCCCTTCCGGTTCGTACGTTCGTTCCGCACGTGTTCAGTCTCTCCCTGTGCATTCCCTGTGCAGCGAGCGAGCGAGAGTGAGAGAGAGAGAGCTTGAGAGAGTGAGCGAGCGAGCAAGGGAGAGAGAGAGTGCGAGAAGGCAGTTAAAGAATGCACCAGGCTTGTTTTTAAAGAGACTGCAAGGTTAGTTTTCTCTCTTTAAAGTTTTCTCAGTGTTATTCAATGTTTTTACATTTAGTTTACTATTACACTGTGCATTCTATGGTATAATTAACTATTTTTGTGCTTAAAAATCTTTAAAAATTATATACTTACATACAGCTCGTACAGTCCAGAATGAATTAATTGTATTTACATACAATCCTATGGGGGAAATTACTTCAGGTCATGACCAAATCGGGATGCGACCAGAGTTTTGGAATGAATTACAGTCGTGACCCGAGGTTGTACTGTATATGAAAAACCTAAAGCCTCATGGGAATGACTTTTTGAATTGAAGACTCACTCACCTCCTCCCCCTCATTAATTGGTCCTTGAAAGACAGAACGTGATAATTTCCAAGAATGAGAAGGGCAGACACTCTCATAGATGTAAAGGTTAAGTTTGAAAGTGGATGAAAATGTCCATTTTAATGGCAAAAACTGACTAATGGCGTTGTGCCCAAGTTCCCACACCTTTTGACATAATCATGTAGCAGTCTTTTTGTATGTCAGTAACAATACACAATCAACAGCCAAAGAATAAAAAAAATTAAAAACAAAGAGTATGTGTGATAAAAGCATTGAAAAATCCATGTGAGTGGTACATTTAAAACATAATATGCTCGTTTCCCTAGTTTTTATTGGTCCCTTTGTTTTCCCATATCCTGCCGACTATGCCAATTAACTTTGAAAAGAAACACAGAGTGTAAAATTCAGGTGTGTTCAGAGACTTAGTTAACTGTTTTGAAATTTGGAGTACTTTTATTTTATTGTTGAAATAAATAGTGTAGCTATCATTGGGACTACAATTATGCTCAATAACTAAGAAAAATGAACTGATTCAGCGACTCCACAAAAGTACTCTTTTTTCTGAAACTTTGTTAATGCTTTCTTGCCGCTCTTTCATCATAATGTATAATGACTTTGAAGGACAAGTTAGATCTGATTGCTCAAAAGATTGAAGCTGCCTGCTGACAGTTTATAACAGTTTATGGTTTTACAACGTCTGTTTCTCGATGCAAGGTTGTTTAAGCTGCCTCTGACTGGTTTTAGAAGCCCTGCTTCTGAATGTAAAGCTGCTGTTTCTGATATCATTTGTGAGCATTGCTTCTGGGAGCAAAGCACACTTCGATAGCTGGCTTTTCTGGAGGCAAGATCTTAATTCTTAGGAAGAAAGTTTATTGCATAAGAAAGGTAGGATTTTATATTTATAACCCTCACAGATAAAAGGACTATAAAGAGACACTGAGCTGACTAGAGAAGGGTAAAAGAAAAAGAAATGAAGTCAACAAACATGCATTAAGCTGCTGCCAAGAGTTCAAGTAACTACAAGATTAAGTGCCACCTCACAGACCGAATGTCTAGCACAGTGAGGTTGTACCATTCAAATTGCCACATCCTATTTGCTTTTGTTTATGGCATCAGTTATTTATTTAAAACTTATTAAGTTTGCTTTTCTGCTTGCATGTTTAGCTCGATCCTGCAGCAATGGCCGGGAAATGAGTTGCTTGGTCAATCAGAAGTGAGGATGAGAGAAGACTCTCAATAGTGACATTTAAGTGAAGTGCGCAGGTAATGGACTGCAGTCCTGGGTGCAAGTATCTTGAAACTGTAAACTGTATCCTTATATATAATTTGATACTATCCGTATGTATGGTGTTCGCATCAATACCCCGTATGTATGGTGTTTGCGTCAAGCCAATCCCAGCCAACACAAGGGTGCAAGGCAGGAACAAACCCCGGGTAGGGTGCCAGTCCACTGCAGGACACACACACCCACACCCACACACCAAGGGACAATTTAGGATTGCCAATGCACCTAATCTGCCTGTCTTTGGACTGTGGGAGGAAACCCACGCAGACACGGGGAGAACATACAAACTCCACGCAGGGAGGACCCGGGAAGCGAGCCCAGGTCTCCTTACTGCGAGGCAGCAGCGGTACCACTGTGACACCGTGCCGCCCTTCCCCAAGACATCCTCTGCTTTATTCTTTATGCTTTATTATGTTGTATACGAATACATTTTATGTTTCTTGAAAACCCAGAATGAACCTGTGCAACTATGGGACCCAAGCCTGACAGTGGTAATAGACTACTATAAAGAGAGACAACAACTAAGGTTTGGGGAAACCATCCCTGTGTACTTGAAACTGCAAAGTGATTAAAGACAGTCTTCGCAGACTGGAGTCCAAAACAGAACTGAATATGTTAGTAAAAATGGCGGGGTTTATAGTCAAGGAGCAGGAAGAGGAGGGATCTTGGGGCCGGAATCAGAAATGATGTCATCAGGCTGCAACTTCTTGGGAATTAGGTCACTAGGAGGGTGGGTTATTCTGATGGTCTACAGAGGGAGAAAAGAAAGAAGCATCAGAAGACAGCGCCAACCCCCGGCTTGGTGGAGAAACACTTATATTTGAGCCTGTAAACCATGGGTGTAAAACTCTGGTCCTGGAGGGCCGCAGTGGCTGCAGGTTTTCATTCTAACCATCTTCTTAAGTAGTGACCATTTTTTGGTGCTAATTAACTTTTTTTGCTTTAGTTTTAATTAACTTGATTCAGGCTCCTTAATTGTTTCTTTTTCCTTAATTAGCAGCCAAACAATAATGAGACGCAAAACAAGAGGCCACATGAGCAGCTCACCTTTATCATATATCTGAAAGTAAAGAAAGGTGAAGGTCTTGGTAAGGCTGATCTCTCAGGTCACCAAAACATTTTGATGGTGTTCTTAGAAAAAACAGAAAATCAACAGTTTTGGAAATGTCTGCTATGGCAGAATGAGAGCAGCAACAAGCCATGGAAATAAATAACGGGTTTAATTAACAGCAAGAATCGGCTTCTCATTATGGGATTGGTTGGAGTTTGAAGCCCCAGTTTAGCTGGTCATCTGTCGGCTCGTTTCACATCTCATTTCTGTTTGGCTGTCATTTAATGAAGAAATGAATCAATTCAGAGGACTGAATCCTTAAAAACAGGGCGATTAAAATGGAATGGAAAAGGAGTTAATTAGCAGTGAAAACTGGTCACTGATTAGGAAAAGTTAGAATGAAAACCTGCAGCCACTGCGGCCCTCCAGGCCCGGAGTTCGACACCCCTGCTGTAAACCGTTTCCTATGCGCACGTGTGTGACACAACATGAAGTCCATGCTGTACAGTAGCACTTCACAGTATCAGATAGTTGAAAACAGAGCCCAGATAGGCTTTGGGTTACTCAGTAGCTTTCATGGACAGAAGAATCCAACTCAAGTGATGTGAGAATGGAATTCTTTGATGTGCTATTGTTAGCTGTGAGTTGTGGAGGATCCGTGACTGATTGTAGTTCATATTCTTTAAAATTTCTCAAAGAAGCAGTCGATAGAGAGTTAAATCGACAGCACGCTGACGTCGGCCTGTTCGTGTGCAAGTAGCTGAGGTGAGAATGAGTTCCCGGCCATACGTGCTTTAAGGTAATTTGTATCGGGGATTTGTCTTGCCATTAACCGCAACAATGTGATGTGCAAAATAAGAAAATAAACGAGATGAAATAACCTCTCCCCAGGTACATTTGAAACAGCAGATTAACCAGTAATTGAGGTCAAATGGAATGTTTTCATTGTTTCAAGATTTTTGAAGAATCGCTGACGATTTTTACATGAAATCTTTGGAATTTCAAAGATGCGTACAAAACCATCTATTCAAAATATCTCTCCTCCTCTTTTGAGTTGCTTCTTCTGGTGAGGGTCGCAATGGCAGCCCACCAAGCAGGTCAGCCTAGACTTCCCCATCTCCAGCAACAGAATCCAGCACTGCCTGGGGAATTCCCAGGTGTTCCCAAGCCAATGGAAATACAGTATATAACCCCTCCAGCGTGTCCTGGGTCTGCCACAGAGAATCCATTGAGTGGGACATGCTCAGAGCAGCTCTTGGGGGTGCCTAAACCATGCCAAGTGGCTCCTTTCAATATGGAGGAGCAGTGACACCACTCTGAGGTTCTCCCGAATCGCTGAGCTTCTCACTCTATTACAGAGCGTCAGGCAGGCCACCCTGCAAATGAACCTCATTTCTGAAGCTTTTACTCACCACCACATTCTTTCGGCCATTACCCACAGCTCATAACCGTAAGTGAGGAGAGGGATGTAAAGCGACTGACAAACCAAAGTTTTTTCTTTAGTCTAAGCTCACACTTTACCAACATGGCCTGGTACAGCACCCACAGAACAGCTGCCATTGCTGTAGTCCACTTGTTTCCCTCACTTGTAAACAAGATCCTGAGATACGAGGTGTGATCAAAAAGTACGGTAAATGTTGATGCAGAGCACCATCCGATACCAACGCAAAACAATTCAATGCCGGGTATGACATGTCCATCCTAGAGCCGAGTTTGTGACAAGTTTCACCTTTTTTGATATTGTCATTCATTTGTGAGCCACTGTTGTATTTTTCAAGTTTGTCGTTAATAATGGACATCGAGCAACGCATTAACATGAAATTTTGTTTTAAATTGCAAAAAGCTCAGCAAACCCATCAGATGTTAAGATCAGTTTATGGTGACACTGCACCGACATTTAAGACTGTTTACGAGTGTTTTGATCGATTTCGTAATGGATCTGACTCGGATGAAGACGAGAAAAGATCAGGACGTCCTTCAACATCAATCACCGAGGAAAATGTTGAAATGCTTTCATTCTTCATCATGACAACGCTCCTTGTCACACATCCCTTTCTAGTACGACAATTTCTGTCGAATAAAAACATTACGCTGTGTCCGCATCCACCTTATTCGCCGGATCTGGCACCGTGCGACTTCTGGCTGTTCCCTAAATTGAAAATGACCATGAAAGGCAAATGATTTCAATCCATTGAAGACATCCAGGCAGCCACGACAGCCCAACTAAAGACACTCTCGAAAGGAAACTTCCAGAACTGCTTCACAAAGTGGCAGGAGCATTGGGATAAGTGCATTCGAAGTGGAGGAGAGTATTTTGAGGATGACTAGTAGTTGTAAATCTTTTACTGCAATAAACGTTTCTTTTTTAAAATATTCACCGTATTTTTTGAACACACCTTGGATGTGAACTCCAGTAAAGGTTGTTGCACCCCAACCCCTTGCCTGGAGAGACCAATTCACTCTTTTCGATGAGAGAACCATGACCTTAGACTTGGAGGTCCAGCCACTTCATACTCGACAGCAAATCACTGGGGTGCGTGCCAAAGGACACAATCAGACGAGGCAGAGAGGACAACATCATCTGCATAAAGCCTCTGTGTGGGCATGTGGGCATATATGGGCCTGGCTGCATGAGCATAGTGGCCTGAAGAGCACTATGTGCCTCTCAAAGCAATTTACATATGTAAGGCTGAGTGGATGATGAGGGGGCCAGTGAGGTGGCTGATAATTAATTTCCTCAAGTGCTGGATTCATAAAGAATCTGAAGTGGTATCCTGTCCAAAGCCTTGTTTCTGGTGATACCATTAGTCTGAATTTGATTGGTGTTCAGAGGATCTCCTGCTCCCTTTATCTGTCACTCAAAAGCAAGACCCTGTGATATCTGAACTTCTCCACTAACGGCAGGTGTCCACCGCCCCACCTGGAGAGAGCAATCCAGTCTCTTCTGAGAGAGAACCATAATCTCAGACATGGAGGTGCTGATCCTCATCATAGCCGCTCCACACTTGCCAGCGAATCTCTGGAGTGTGTGCCGAAGGTCACAGTCAGATAAGAGAAAGAGGACAACATCATCAGCATAAAACAACAATGCTACCACTAGCCTCACCAACTGGACACTCTCATGTCATTGGCCGATTTCTTGCTCGTGAAAACCACAAACAGGAGCAATGACAAGACATGGCCTTGATGGGGTCCAGCACACAGAATGAATGAACACTAAGTATTGAGACAGAGCATTCATCTAATAAATGAACAGCACGTAAAATGGGCCCTGGTACTCCATTATTCCTATAGAACCTGTCAAAACACGGTCATTTGCAAATCTACAAAACAACATGTCGACTGGGTTATCAGACTCTTCTCACTGGAACAGTTGCTGGAGGGTGCTAAGTATGATAACTCAGTCTCTCGGTTTCTCAGTGTATTAAATTGAGTGGTTGCGCGGCTTCCGAGTTGTCTCTGTAGATAGACGGACAGAGGTAACAACGACAACTATAAATCACAGTGTCGACGTAAGGAGCAGGATGGAGCTCCTGAATACCTGTCCTTCCAGAAGGAACCCAAAACCTTGAAGCCCCTATTTGGCCATCCTTCATTTTCTGCTTCCATGCCACAATTTGCTTGTACTTTTTGTTTGATGTTCAGTTTGAAGTAAATGGGAAGGACGGGGTTGGTAGCCTGTCATTTATCCTCACTCAACAACAACAACATTTATTTCTATAGCACGTTTTCATACAAACAGTAGCTCAAAGTGCTTTACATAATAAAGAATAGAAAAATAAAAGACACAATAAGAAAACAAAATAAATCAACATTAATTAACATCGAATAAGAGTAAGGTTCAATGGCCAGGGGGGACAGAAAAAACAAAAAAAACTCCAGACGGCTGGAGAAAAAATAAAATCTGTAGGGATTCCAGACCATGAGACCGCCCAGTCCCCTCTGGGCAAAAGAGTGGTGGTAGTCGTACTGTCACATGTACAGTGAAGTTCTTACTTGTTTGTCTGACCAACACACAACACTTCTTTGCTCTCTGGCATGTGTTAATGGGCATGGCTGCCATAATTACAGACTGTATATTTATTTACAGGAACAGGAGATACATGAGGACTAACTGACGTGCCAAACCTGTATATACAGTAGGGGCTCTCGTAGACTATCCTGGTGAGCTGTAATCGTCATTTTTGGACTTCAGGCATTTGGCTTGAAAGGCCACAGCAGGCTGCCTTAGTTTTGACCATACGAGTTTCAATGGACTCAGTTTGAACTCTGCAGTTTTATACACAGATTTTTCATACCGAACACAATTGTGAATATGGTTAGAATGCTATGTATTTTTGTGTTTTCTTTTTTATGTTATCTAAGTGTATAACTCATTATGTTATATGTTTAGAATGATTCATAAATGTATGACTTAAAAGCAGGACAGGTTTTCCCAACAGAACTGGATAACGTTGAGCTAAACAGCCTTGATGACATAAATTGTTCTATTCTTACATTTATGATCAAAGCTTTTAGGCCGAGCTGTCCTTCACCAGACTTGTTAGCCAATTATCTGTGTGCAATTGTGACAGTCTAGATTTGACTACAGCTGCCATGTCCCGCTTTGATCCCAGAACTGTCGATAGTCATATCCGAAATGAGCCAGGCAATGAGGACACGAGCAAGAAAGAATAAGGCGCATCAAAGTGCTTAGTGCTTTTATTTACGTACTAGCTGTGCTACCCATCTAAGGCGGGTTGAAATCCAAGTGATCAACGTAGACCTCAGTGCTAACATTTGCAGAGCACCATGCAATGTGGATGTCTGTGTTACACTGTGTTAAACAGTGTTAATGTTTGTCATCCGCCATCTGTTGGAATGACAAATGCAGAGTATTTTATTACTAAAAGTGTTTGTGATGTGCCAAGAGAATGACAAGAGACAAGGCAACAGGATGGACACACTTACAGACACACAGTATCTTATCCTTTTTTCCAGGTGGAAAACAAAGTGTTCAGAAAGGATAGTGCAGAATCTTTAAATATAAACTCATAATCGAATACAATTTCCAGAAAAAACAGTGCTCTTCCATGAAGATAAAATCAATAAATAAATAAATCCACTATTAAAAATCCAGAATAAAATGGGCTTTCTACGTCTTCTCAACTCACACTCCCCAAGCCTGGCGTGTTTGTCTGTCTCTCCGTCTCCCCAGCTCACCCTTTCAGTCTTCTGAACCAGTAAAGATAACAGCAGCTGCAGTCCCAGGAGAATGTCTCACGATTGCCACAAGGCTGTTCAACGGGGAATTGATCCATCCCAGACTGTCATTCCCTTTCTTCCTTAGGTGCCCCTTCCGCACCACCACGCTGAATTGAACAACCCCAATTCTGCTTTCTTGACTATTTTCCTTTCACAGTTCTTTTTTTCTGTTCTTCCCCCATGTCTCCTGCCCACGCTCCTTTTCTATTCTTCAATGGGTGCAGGTGGTGATGGTAAATAGATAGATAGATAGATAGATATGAAAGGCACATATGATAGATAGATAGATATGAAAGGCACATATGATAGATAGATAGATAGATAGATAGAAAATTCACTGTACAATGGCTGACTCTGTGCTCTGACCACCAAACGCCATGTAGAAAAGCAATTTCCCCCTCAGGAGATTTACAAAGTATATCAAATCAAAGAAATCCCCCACAGATCTCCCTGCTCCTGAAGGCTGTTCAGTGAGGAAATGATCCACCCTGGAGCACCATTCCCTTGGCTCCATCATGGATTTAAATGAAACATCATAGACGTGATGTATTTCTTATTTAGGTGGATTATCAATTTCTCCAGAGAGGTGTATTGGTTTGGACATGTGCAGAGCAGAGATGCTGGGTATATTGGGAGAACGATGCTAAGGATAGAGCTGCCAGGGAAGAGGAAAAGAGGAAGGCCTAAGAGAAGGTTTATGGATTGTCACACACGTGCGAGAAGGAGACAGCTAAAGGGCCTGGGTAACTGTAATATTACACCAGACCAGGGGGTGGCAGAGTGTGCTGACTGTCTCCTTTAGGTACTTGCAGACCATTCCCAGGAAATCTCTCCAGGTTCCTGGCACCTCTGATGATGTCACTTCCAGGTCCGGCACCCCTGATGATGTCACTTCCGGTTCTGGCACCTCTGATGATGTCACTTCCGGCACCTCTGATAACATCATTTCCTTCCCTAGCCCTTAAAACCACCATCTTACCTCCAAATATTCTGTTCTGCTTTGGACTCAGTCTTGTGAACATCTCTGTTCAATTATTTCAAACTTTTGCAGCTGGGCTATCATATACGGGTGTCTGCCCCAAACCTTTATAATGTCTGGAGGTTCATTCTTGTTATAGGAATTAGTGAGAGAGAACATGCAGGTGATGGTGTAACAAAGAGGCATGCAAGGGACAGAAAGATATGGAAGAAGATGATCTGCTGTGGCAACCCCTGGTGCGAGCAGCCAAAAGAAAAAGAAGATCGATTTTTCCTTTTGTGTTTTTTGTGGAACTATTTTACTTTCAATTTCACTAAAACTTTAAACAAAGACAACTGGACTGTGGGATCCCACTTAATCCTCAGACCTTTACAGCAGCTGAATTTCCAACTACGAGAGACGTTCAAAAAGGTTCCGCACTTTTTTTTAAACTCTACTTATTAAGAATTTCAAAAACAAATTAGATCACTGTTCTACATAGTCACCTTTGTTAGCGATGCAATTTTCCCGGCACCATACCAACTTTTTAATGCCCAGTTACTACTCCTCTCACCTTCACCGTTTCCAACAAAAATACGAAAGTGCAGAAACTTTTTTAACATCCATCATATTTTGGAATCCTCTAACACAGATGTTTGTTACTCTTGAGTAGGCTTATTGGCAAAGGTGTATTTTTATGGGGTCTTCATCTGCTCTTATTCTATTTTAATAAACCGTGCTGTGCTTTTACATTTCTTGATTTTGTTTTTGTTCTTTATTTCGCCTTATACAATTTCTCGTATTAGGATTTTTTTAGTTTTTGCATACCCCTTGGGGTCAGAGCACAGGGTCAGCCATTGAACAGTGCAGGTTGAAGGTTAAGGGCCTTGCTCAAGAGCCCAGCAGTGTAGGATCTCTTTTGGCAGTGACGGGGATTCGAACCGGCAACCTTCGGGATACCAGCGCAGATCCTTAGCCTCAGAGCTACCACTCCGCCCTGCCTATCTTGAGTGATTGAAGTAATAAAATACAGTAGACAGGGGGCACCTGGTGTTTTGTGGTTTGCCACTTTCGACCGACACCGACAAGTAGCGTAGTTTGGAGTAACGCATCACTGTCAGCCACCATGTATGTAGTAAGTGCTCCAGGGACATCTGGGTGTCGTTCATGTTGAGCGAGTGAGTCGGTACGTGGAGTATTGAGGACCTGGCTGACAGGCTGTGCAGGCATCACTCAGACTGAGCGCTTAGGGTGTGAGGCTGGGCCTGTTCATAATGAACAATCTGCTCTTCCCGTGATAAAACACAGACTAGAGAGTCCAGTCACTTCTAAAATGTTATGATTCAGTGCTTATTTTCTTTGGTGCCCTTAACATTGAAACACAATCAACTGGACCAGGTCTTACCTTGGCCACTTTCTTTGTATTGGCCCTGTTTGCCTGCTCTTAAAGCGATTCTATTTCATTTGAAGAGATTATGCAAAAAGGTGGGCAGTAAACACACACCCGTCCCACCTGGGTTTCCTTTGTTTCTTCCCTTATCCCACTGACTACGCCAAATATGTCTGCCTCCTTGGGCACTCAAGGCTGCAGATTACCAGAACCCTTCTTCATCTGACTACCCCACTGATCTCATAGTCAACATGGCAGTTCTCCATTTCTGCTTGTTTTAGTCTTCTTTTTTTCTTATGGCTGTTCCCATTTAGGATTCACCACAATGGATCATCTGTCTCCATCTATCCCTGCCTATTATATAATTTTCAGCAACACCAACTGCTTTCATGTCCTCCCTCACCACATCCATAAACCTCCTCTTTGGCCTTTCTCTTTTCCTCTTGCCTGGCAGTCCCATCCTCTCTTTTCCCGGTGCACCCCTCATCTCTCTTCTGCACATGCCCAAACCATCTCAATCTAGCCCCTCTCACATGATTACCAAATTGTCGTAGCTGTGTTTGTTTTCATCAGTCTCACTAAATGATTCTTACTTATTTAGCATGTGACGATGTCCTTACTTGACTACTGTGTGTGTATTTGTTAATCCTGCAGCTGATTGGCTTCAAAATCCGAGCCACAGTGACAACAGTCAGCCAATAAATGAATCAATCATTTTAAAGAGCATGCCATCACAAAGTGCAAATCAGAAAAACAATTCAAAATGCTTCCCCCCTCCCCAACACCATGTCAGCATCTTCATCATTCAACCCCAAAACCAAAACTGCTGGGACAGTATGGAAAACACTACAAAAACCAACAAGGAGTGATTTTAAATTTACTTTGACGCAGACAGGGTTGGCATTTAGTGGCCTGCCACACACTGCCATGTCATACAGGAATGGGGTGTGGGGTCCTGTGGACTTCTGGATTGGTGTCTCCAGTAATAATTATGAGACATGAATTTGCAGAATTTGGAGAAGAAGACACATTTGTTTTCCTGTTATTGATTTCTGGACTTGTAAATGACTTTTTAAGCAAGAAGAACAGAATAATTTAGTATTCAGATCAATATGTCACTGACAAATTGGCCTCTTTAAAATTCCAGGCTGCCGAGCTACAGTGCAAAGCAGGCAAGTAGCCTCACGCCAAGCCATTTTGAAGCAGGTGCCAGTGCTTTCTGAGGTAGCCTGCCCTTCCTTACTGCGCCCGTGCTCTGCCCGACTCCACACTTTTTTAGTGGTGGCAGAGAGCGTGCCGTGAAAGTCCTGGCTGACAAAGCTCATGGGGCCTACCATGGAGACTCATCACCCTTCCAAGGAGCTGTCCAACATTGTCATACGGATCCTTTACTTCACGGCCTGGGGTCACACCTTGACAAGCGGGGAACACTCGTGCTTGGCAATTGTGGTGTAAGAACAACCTGGGAGTCCCCAGAAGTGTGACTAGCAACGGCTGTTGAGCTCAGTTAGGACGTGTGGGGCAGGAGGGAGTCTTGAGTTCCTGTTTTGGTTACTTCTCTGATTTTGGTGTCTTTTCTGCTTTACACTTGTTTCTGAAATATTATTTTTCATGTCTTTATATCAGTGTTTCCCAAGCTTTGTGGTGTCACAATCGAGCTTTTCACATGTTAATGTATTTGAATCTCATGGGGAGAGAAGGGGCAAAGGATACCCCTCCATGAATTTAGTGCAATTGTCTGAATTGGGGGAGTGTGTTGGTGACTGTTGGCGACTCAAGCGTGGTTGGATTTGGGGTCCTATGTGATCACCAGAACGTTGAATCAAACACTATCATCAATGCTTTTCCTCCTTGGTGAATCAAGCAAGAGCTACCTGTGATGCTGCCCCTGTGAATCGAGTACATTCATTGGAGCAGTGCTGGTTTTCCGTCAGGGGCTTGCCACTGCCCACCTATAGTGCCATCGTGGCCTTGTGATATTGCAGGGCCATGGACCCTAAAGAATGGTGTTTCTTTTTAAATAATAATCCATTGGCCGTGTCAGTCTCCATGGGTGCGCTCGCAAAAGCCGCAGGGAGTTGATGAGATAATTGGGGGAAGACGCTCCTGCACGTGAAGGTGCAATCGTTCTCAATTGCTTCATTGGCTTCCTGTGGTGTGTGATTGAGTCACTGCGCCCACAGGGCCGTATAAGTACGGGCTGGCAGGGAAACAAAAAAGGGGCGAAAGAGGAAATAAAAGAAAGGCAGAGTGAGAGTGGGACAGTGAACAGGACAAGCCAGCCAGCTGATGAGAGAGAGAGAGAGGTCAGGGGTCCCATGATGGAGTGAGGGATCAGCACTCCAGGCACAGATCATACCCACTAATTGTGTTGAGGAGTGGGTATGATCGAGGTGGCATCCTCTCCTGGAATCCGAGGGATGACTGCGTGTGTGAGAAGGAAGGTGAGAGTACAACTGACCCCGAGACGGTAGACGCTGACGTCGACAGCCAAGATGGGGTCAGTAGTGAGTGGACTGGGGCTGCTGAAGTCTCCGCCAGCTGAGCGAGCCATGGAAGGAGTTGTGTTTGGCTCACTTGCCCAATGACTGTTGCTTGTTTTTAGTCTCATTTTAGCCTTGTTTTAAACACTTGGATTTTTACCCTTTTTATGGATTATTTATTGGAAATACTGCACTTCCTTTTTGGGCACTGTTTAGTTTTTGTTTTTAATAAAAGCACTTGAACACTTTTACACCATCCCCTTGCTACAAGTGTGATTTGTCCCCATCTGCCAGTTCATCCGGTTACATTATCGATGGTGTCGGGTTTGAGAGGTTCCCAACTGGGAAGAGGAAGCATGGAGCTGGACCCGCCCCACCACGGCCCACAGGTTGGGGAACACTGATTTATATTGTGTCTTTTAGTTTTGCTTATTATTTGTTAATGGTCATCTATGTCTTTAAATGTTCTGCCATTCCTTGTGTCTTGTGGGTGGATCCCCAGGAGGCAGGGCCACCCTGACATTACTGCTGCTTTATCTGCCTTTATATTGGTGTCTGAGAGACGATCCCAGCATTTTGTCAATTAAAGTTCATTGTTGGAATTGCATTTTATTTTGATATTTTCTGGTTCTGGATTTTTCGCTTCTTCTATTGGACTTTGCTGTTGGACTTGTCAGCTTTGGATTGTCTTCTTCAGCAAGCCCCTTTTTTTCCATCCATCCATCTTCTAACCCGCTGAATCCGAATACAGGGTCACGGGGGTCTGCTGGAGCCAATCCCAGCCAACACAGGGCACAAGGCAGGAACCAATCCTGGGCAGGGTGCCAACCCACCGCAGGACACACACAAACACACCCACACACCAAGCACACACTAGGGCCAATTTAGAATTGCCAATCCGCCTGACCTGCATGTCTTTGGATTGTGGGAGGAAACCGGAGTGCCCGGAGGAAACCCACGCAGACACGGGGAGAACATGCAAACTCCACGCAGGGAGGACCCAGGAAGCGAACCCGGGTCTTCTAACTGCGAGGCAGCAGCGCTACCACTGCGCCACCGTGCCGCAGCCCCTTTTTTTCTGTCTTTGTATTTTTATGTTTCTTTTTTTAAATAAATTCTCCATTTACAAAGATACTTTGCTTTGAGTTGTCTCAACAAGCCAGAGGTTTATGGATAACCTCTCTCTTAGAAGTTTTTTTTTTTTTTATAGTAGGGGGCTCTTCCCCCTGCTCACTTCGCTTCCCAACCCCCGGGTTTGGTTAACCGGATATAAAATTTAACTCTTTCAGGGCGGTTATCGACTTTTGTCGAAATTCAGGGATAGAGGATGGTAATCAGCCGTGAAACTTGCTGCTTTGTTTAAGTTCATCTCTCTTTGCTAGAAAGAAATTCAGCTTTGTTGATTTGACCTCGATTACCTACGCATGCGTGAGTTCGAAGAGCGAATGACCTCTAAAATGGCATCAACGTCTGGCGAGAGACCAAAGCGAATGCACAAAGCAAAATATTTGGTGGACGACGTTTTGCGTATTATTGACGACTCGGACTCCGATTTTGAGGGAAGTGATCTGAAGATGGAGATTGAAAATGAAAGTGAGGAACCGGCTTCAGCTGATCGGTCGTTCCCCAGCTGATAGCGGTGCTGAACACGCTTGTGTAGCTGATGCGCCTACGGCAACGTTCTCTGGGAGGATCACCACTTACGATGACTAGAGGTACAAACCAGATTGCGTCACACTGCCATACTAAGACAGTCAGGCAGCCACCCACCACGTATTCCTACCGGCCATCGAGCGGCCCCCTACACAGCCACCAGAGACCCTGAATAGGCGCCGACAGCAGCCACAGCAATATATGAAACCTTTGCTTCGTGTGCTTTTCAGAAAAGTGAGTTGCCTGCAAAAAATATTCAGCCCTCAAAGAGTTAAAGAGATTGGTATTTACATGAGGTACAAATTCATTATTTTTACTTTTACTTTAAAACTTCAGTAAAAACAATATTTGGAATTAACTTTTCATCAATATTGCATTGAATTTTGATTTCGTTTTTCGTTAACTGCCCGTGAGTGAATATTGTTTGTTTCTCTCTAATAAATAAGCCGACTTTTTTGAACGTTTGTCCCTGTGATTTGTTAATTGTCATAGCAAAAGCTGTTCTAACAGGAAACTGTAAATATTGAACTACGAATGGCATATTAAGATCTCTGTTGGTGTCTAATGCATCCACTGAACAGGATCATCTCCAGACAGAGGAGCAGCTTCAGTGACAGACTGCTGTCACCGTCCTGCTCCACTGACAGACTGAGGAGATCGTTCCTCCAACACACTATGCGACTCTTCAGTTCCACCCGGGGGGTAAACATTAACATTATACAAAGTTATTTTCTGTTATACCATCATTTTTATCACTCTTTAATTTAATATTGTTTTTTATCAGTATGCTGCTGCTGGAGTATGTGAATTTCCCCTTAGGGATTAATAAAGTATCTATCTAGCCCGGAACTGGAAGTGGTGTCATCGGGCCTAGAACTGGAAGTGATGTCATCAGGCCCAGAACTGGAAGTGATGTTGATAGGCCCAGGTGGAATTTTCCTTGGGTAGTCTACAGGAGATAAAAATGAAAGGGTTAGTGCACACTGCCACCCCCTGGTCCGGAGTGGAATTACCATCCTTTGTGCCCTTTAGCTGCCTCCCATGCACATGTGTGTGACAACAGACAACATCGACTGATTGTGCAATATCAGCATGGTTGACAATTGTTTTCAAGAGAGCAGGACAGACTTCATCGGTTTTGCTGCTTATTTATTCAGGGAGCAGGACTGAGGGCTTGTTGGCAAGTTCTGAGAGGTGGTAAGGTTTTGAGTCTGCTGCGGATTTGAATATTAGAGCAAATGAGATTGAAAGGTCGCTGAGGGGAGCTCAGGAAGAAATCTTTGCAGGTATTGATGGAGGTGGCTGAAGTATTGGAAAAATCCAAGGTGTTGTGGCAAAGGAGCTAAGGAAGTTGTTAGTGACTTTGCCAAGAGAGACAACGTGGCTAAAGAAGTGACAGAGGACTTTGCTTAGCGTTTTGTTCTGATGTCCTGACAAGGGAAGTGTAAACCACGAGGACTGAGGATTGGTTTTATTAGCTTTAAAACATTTATTAAACACCTTGAAGACACTGTGTTATGCTCACTGTTTATTTATTGCAGATTTATTTATTTCAGTGCCCTGTGCTCTTTAGATCTTTAATGGGTAATAAACACTGTCCACTTTGCACATCAAAACTGAGTCTCTCTCCTCACTTACCGTGGTCCATCTTGGTCTACGAACTACAAAATGTCCCATCTTGGGGATTGGTGCCCATTGGTTGCAGACCAGGGGTATCACACCACCACATCTGATAGTGGACAGAACAAGTCATAGAACAGAACAAGCTGGCACTGCTACAGAGTCCCAGACAGAGTCAACACCCTGGTCAGGTACTTGACCCAGATGACTAAAGCAAATCTGTGTCCGACTCCTCTGACCACCACCTAAAGATGGAGATGTGGTAACATATACAGCCCTTCACCCACAGAGAGAGACGTGTGTGGAGACAGATGTGCACGTCGTCCCTGACCTGTGCTGGATACATGCAGTTAAGAGATGCTTTTCTCTTCAGATTTACCAGCAAAATCCCCCTTTATGAATCATGGGCCCCACTCAGACTGCTACTTGGGGGAGTTCAGATACCCCATGGCACTGAGGGCTTAGTGCCTCAAAGCCTGACAGAGCACCAGACACTTACTGGCAATGCCACAGCCTCTAATACACCTATCGTGGTCCCAGTAAGTTCTGTGTCAGCTTGCAGCCATGGACCAGTAGGTACTTTCCATTCTAACCCCACCTCTTCACATTGCCAAGGCTGACATTTTATTGGCATGTGAGTTAAATAAGGAACCTGAGCTCCTCAAAGACGTTTGGCATCGATTTTTCAGAAAATGATTTGTGAGACCAATGAATGAATCCTGCAAGCTTTGAGAGTGTGCGTAGTCTGCATGCTGGTGGCATTGACTTTATGGCCAATGAAGCAGCAGCATCTCCCCAACTGCACCGGCGCTGCTGCAGGAGCGATGACGATTTAAATGAAGTGCTCATTAAACGAGCAATTGGAGCGGATAAACGTACTCTAATTACCTTGATGAATGACACTTCTAAATGAAAGAGCAAAGACTATAGATCAGGCCGTCACTTTCCGATGAGGCCCTGTGCTTTCACGGAATGATCTGCAGGAGAAACGAGGAATAGTGCAGGCGGTGGGGCATCACAATTCAAGGTGATTCCTCTCAGATTTCACCAAGACTCCCAGTGTCACATCCCACTCTTCCACTCCAGAAACCCAGCATCCCACTCTTCTGTAATATCTAACCTCACCCAGTTTCATATCCCAGTGCAACCAGTTAGTCATTCTAGTAAGGGTCTGGCCAAGGCTTGTGAAATAATACTTATGGGATTACCTCCTGGCTGACTCTCCTACCCTGTTACTGTTATGTTTCAGCCAGGGTTTATAATTATTATTACTATTTTGTAAATTCTGTTATTTTGAATTATTGTTTATCATGTTTCTGTGTTTATTTTCAGTTTCTTTGTTGTTTTTTGTTAAGTCTTAATTATTTTTCTTCACGCTTTTATCATATTTCTTTCTGTTTATATTTTGTTAATGATATACTGTCTCTTTAAATGTGCTGTCATACCTTGTGCTTTGTGGCTGACACCCCAGGAGGCAGGGCCACTCTGACTCGACTGCTGCTGACTTTATAAATCTAACAGAAAGAGAAGTCCAGCAGTAGAGCATTGACCTTGTGTTTGGGGGGTCTAAGGTTTCTTGTTTTTCTTTGATGTATTATTGGTTTCTATTTTTTCTCACTCACTTCTTGGATTTGTCTTTGGATTGTCATCTCTGCAAATCCATTTTTTGCTCCTTTGAAATGAAATGTAATAATGTTAGCAGAATGATGATCTTGAGAGAAGAAGAAGAAGAAGAAGAAGAAGAAGAAGAAGGTGTGGACCTGGCAAACATGTTAGTGGGAATATAACCAGTTTTTGTTATAGATCAGACATTAAGTAAAGAAAGAAAGTAAAACAGCAGATGTGGCCAGATATGACGTGTGCACAGGATTAGGAGCAAAGGAGGCACACAACAGACACACTAACATCCCACCACCAGACCACTGGGAAAGTTTTATGTTATTATTATTATTATTATTAGATGCTAGAAAACACTCAGCCAGCTAGGAAAAAAATGGAGTGTGAATCATGACCCAAGTTCCACCAATACAGTCTTTTCATTCTTGTCCCCATGTGAGTGTTTCTTGGGATCCCTCATCTCATTTTCCTCCTCCATTCCAAAAACCTGCATGTTAGGTTAGCTGGTAATGTGTTGAGTGTGCCTGGGCTGCCCTGTGCCCTACATGTGCCCTGCATGTGTCAAGCAGTCAGTATACAACGTGCCACTGACACATAAGGCTTTCACAAAGGATGTCTACAACAGATCACTTGCTTCCTTTCTCCTGGCTGTTGCCCATGTCAATACAATTACAATTACAATACAATTTATTTTTGTATAGCCCAAAATGACACAAGAAGTGCCGTGATGGGCTTTAATAGGTCCTGCCTTTTGACAGCCCCCCAGCCTTGACTCTCTAAGAAGACAAGAAAAAACTCCCTAAATAAACTCTTGTAAGGAAAAAACAATAGAAGAAATCTTAGGAAAGGCAGTTCAGAGAGAGACCCCTTTCCAGGTAGGTTGGGCGTGCGGTGGGTATCAAAACAAAAGGGCGCCAATACAATACATTACAAAGAACAGAACACAAGTAATCCTCAATAGAATATAACAGTGCAATAGAAATATTACAAGTACAGAGCAGAATTCAACAGTAGATGATATCATATAACATGATTTGGATTTCTTCAGAGTCCTGGAGAATTAGGCCATCAAGCTGCCTCCCCCTATCGGCCATTCCACAGCTGAGTCAACACTGGGCCAGCCAATCCGATGAAAGGACCCCTCTTCCCAAATATTTGTGCAATGTCAGGCCACATCCGTTCAGTTCTTTCTCCATGGATTAGTGCCATGTCTCTCTGCGGTGGCAGCCTTAGGTAGAGAATCGGGGCTGCATAAGAAGAAATTGGCCCAAGCAGCTCCACCTTTCTCCACCTCCTCCTCTTGATGAATGTTGGGAGTGGTTCTGCTTTGACTGACTGGAGCAGGTCTTTGTTTTTTGATGGTGTTTGTCCAGACAATTCCAGTACATTTCAGCCTCCGTTGGATATTGTAGTGTATGACTGAGCACCAGTGAGTTAATGAGGTGCACAGACAACTGTGTTGGTAAAGCAAATCAAAAATGTCTTTCACTCTAAACATCAGCTCATGTTTGATCTCATATATTACAAAATAAAAAAATAAAGATTTTACTCTTCTCTCTTGTACACATTAGAAATCTGCATCAGTATTTTCCCACAATCTACTACATACCTCCAACTGCCTCGATATTCTAGAAGGCTTGTTAAAAAATGCCATCCTTTCTGACAAAACCATTATGGTGTTCTCCCTATTCCCAGATCACCTTAGCATTCCAGGACCTGCAGCACCCACCTTTTCACTAGGCAATTGCACTTATAGCCCTGCAAGTGTGCCAACAAAACAGGGCACTGAGGCATGACTTGTCATGGTGCCCTGGCACTCTGTCCATGGTATACCCTCTGAATGCTGCGACAGTGGCACAGTGGTTTACAAAGATGTCCCATTACTCTAGATTTCTAGGTTTGAATCATTGGCTGGACACTCTCTATGGAGTTTGCACCTTCTCCTGTGTCATGTTTCCAGTTTTCTCTGGCTACTTTAGTTTTGTCCTCACAACAATTGTGACTGTAAATTGGCAGTGTGGGTTTGTTCATGAGAGGGAGACATGAAATGAATTAAGGACCTTTCCTATGCTGGTGCCTGCGTTGTGCCCATGACTGTTAGCATAAGCAGAGCACTTCAGCCAAGACCCCTCTTCTACTACTTTTATCTCTCCCATCATATGACTTCAGCACAATTAGCTCTGCTAGGCAACAGGTATGGGTGGGAGGGGCAAATGGTAGCAGTGATGGGCATTTCAGTTCACTGAACTGATTTGATTCTTTCAAACTCCCTGATAAACTGACTCGATTCATTTGATTTGCTTCATTCTTTCCCGGTGGGCTCCCCCTTGAATGTACTGCAAATCGTCCTGTATCAAGATGAAGCTATGTATATTTTATGTTTTATTACTGTTTTGTCTGTTTTGAGCTATTATTTTTCATGTCTTTATGTTATTGTTTTCATATGTAATTATGTATTGGGCAATTGTGTCTTTGAATGTGAGCATGTTCCATGTTCTTTGTGGGTGGAACCCCAAGAGGCGGGGTCACCTATCAGTCTCTGTTTGGGAATTGCCATTTAACTGTATAAAGGCTGTGGAGACTGGCAGTTCAGTGGGAATCATTGTGACGCCTAAGGATTCTGATTACTGGATTGTTTTTTTTTTTAGGATTTGATCACTGTGGATTGCTTTTTAGGCACCTCCTTTAATGCTTCTGTTCTGCGGAACATTTGTTACTTTTTTTGTATCTTTTAAATAAATTTTCTTTTCACAAAGATTCTTTAGAATTAGCTTATTTTTGCACCTGCAGAGGTTTACGGTTACCCTCCTCGGGGGGAGCTTTTGTGATATGTAAGATATGTTGGGGCTAATGTGTTTTTTAGGTCTGCAAAGCCTGAGGTAGGCCATTTGAGTGGGCCTGGCTGCGCCAGTGAAGCCTTTGTGAGGTATTATTGAGGCCTTGTGCCTTTATTGCTTTCACTGACAATCCAGTTCATGACACCAATTATTCCTTATTTATGTAATTATAAGTGAACAAGAATTGTGTGGCTCATTCTTGGATAATGATTCAGTGCACGACTCGAATGAAAGGGAATCATGTGACTTGTACTCATATCAAATGAATGAGAATCGTGCGGCTCATTCTCAGGTAATGATTCAGATCACGACTCAAATGAACGAGAATCATGCGACGCATTATTGGGTAATGATTTAGATCATGACTCAAATGAAGGAGAATTGTGTGAATTGTTTTTAAATTAAATGAATGAGAATCGTGTGACGCATTTATGGGTAATGATTCAGTCCCTGACTTAAATGAACAAGAATCATTTGGCTTGTCCTCAGATCAAATGAATAAGAATCAGGTTACTCAATTTTGGGTAATGATTCAGTTCACAACGTAACTAAAACACAATCATGTGACTTGTTCTCAGGTAATGATTTAGATCACGACTCAAATGAAGGAGAATTGTGTGAATTGTTTTTAAATTAAATGAATGAGAATCATGTGACGCATTTATGGGTAATGATTCAGTCCATGACTTAAATGAACAAGAATCATTTGGCTTGTCCTCAGATCAAATGAATAAGAATCAGGTTACTCAATTTTGGGTAATGATTCAGTTTACAACGTAACTAAAACACAATCATGTGACTTGTTCTCAGGTAATGATTTAGATCACGACTCAAATGAAGGAGAATTGTATGAATTGTTTTTAAATTAAATGAATGAGAATCGTGTGACGCATTTATGGGTAATGATTCAGTTCACAACTTTACTAAAAGACAATCATGTGACTTGTTCTCAAGTCAAATGAATGAGGATTGTGTGACTCGTTCTCCGGTAATGATTCAGTTCACGGCTGAAATGAAAGAGAGTCATATGGTTCAATTCAAACTAGACAGATTAGTGAAAGATGTTTGGCTGGAACTCAATGAGCCAAAAAAAGTGTACGCAAAAGTAAAGTTGAAAGCAGAGTAATTGTTAGAAAGCAGAATAATAATTTTTATAAGAGTTCTGTTTTGTGTGACTAATTTGTTGAGTGTACAAAGGGACATAAACGTATATGTTTAAATATTTTGTTTATATATTCTGTATGAAACAATCCCAATAAGAAATGTACAAAGCAAACAATTAAATCATTCTAAAATAAATGTGTTTTTGCTGTATTGTGCTTGTATGACGAATGAGAGAATGATCAATGACAGGGTTCTCGTTTGCCAAAAACATTCTAACTAGACAGAATCTTAAGTGAAGTGAATGAGAATCATGAATCAGCCTGGCGGTACTGGTACTAAACACAAAAGGATGATGGAGTCACGCAGGTGCCAAGCCCTCCCATTGAGCTCTACTGGATAGATTCATTCGGTCTGCAAATCGATTTCCATGATTCACTGCAAGAGTCATTCAAAAAGAATGAATTGTTCACGAGTTGCCCAACACTTGACTGTCGAAGAGGTCAGAGGCAGAGCCTGCAGCCAATCCTGATGCAGCGGCTTCCTCTTTTTTCCCATGACTTTCCCATCATGTGACTGCAGCTCAATTATCGTTATTAAGCAGCAGAACAGAAAGGTTGATAGAAAAGAAAAACTGCATGTGAAAGTTTTCCCCTGCCTGACAGTATGTTGGTTCTTTCCAAATGTATGTTATGTCAATATGATGATTAATAAACGCCATTCTGCAAGTGAGTCTGCTGTGCTGCCCTCCATGTGTTGTCTAATGAGACATCGATATTTTCTCCGTTTCTCAGAAGGAAGTCCTATCCTGCTACACTACTGCAATTTGTGACCTGACTCTTCTAAATCCAGAATCCCCTGTGGCTGCCCCCACCATTTAAAACCTCATAAGATGAAGACCCTGCACAGGCTTGTGTCATATCATTAAACATAAGGAAGAACAGAAGGAGAACTGTGCCCTGTCAGCTACCTGCTGCCAGGAATTAAGTGTGCGAATACTTCACCTCACTTTATGAAGGAATTATAATTCTAACTTCAAGGCCAAGTTGTTATTTCAGATAACGAAGATCGAAGTCTTAAGATGGGGAAGAGAGAATGTTCAAGGCGGTGTAGTTCGACCCACTAATCATGGTGTCTGAGGGTGACGATGTGTTGCATGCTGATTAGCTCACAGAAGTAAGAATGTCGTCGGATTCCATATATTGTATGTGGCAATAAGGACCCCATGAACCTCTGGTCCCACTGTCACCAACTTAGACAGGTTGAAATGACTATTTGAAAACTTGTCAATAAAGATCGTCCTTACTATTTTGAGACATTTTCTGTTGTACTGTGCTTGAAATGGTCCTGTTGTCCAAAGTCATGCCCAAATAGGTGCTGGGTCAGGGGCGATGCCAGTCATTCTGCTTTTAATGACTAGACATTGCCTCGGTGAACATCCACAGATGAGTGTATCCTTCTTGATGAGAATATCCATTTAGCCCCCGGCAGTACTGACACACATACACACAAACACACACACATGCATATACAGTGGATTTACAAAGTACTCAGACCCCCTCACTTTCTGCACACTTTCATGTGATGTAGATTTCATTTTAATTGGATGAATTTGCAATTTTGCCCATCAATCTACTGTACACTCAACATCCCATAATAACAAACTGAAAGCATGTGCTCAGAAAGTCTTGCAAATTTATTAAATATCAAACACTGATCTTTCCTTTGGGCAGCTGTGCTCTCAGCCCCCAGCCCGCTAAAACTTGCCTGGACATTGGAGTTCAAGGTGAGGTCTTAAACATATAAAGCAACGACAAGGGGCACCGCTACTCAAAATGTTCAGCTTAAAATGACATTTATTTAAATTTCTTTGTTAAACTTTTTTTTTTTTTAATTATCATATTGTGCCACTCAACTAGCTCTCACATTAAAAATGCCACAAAGATGCCTTCCTTCTTTTATCGATGCCCTTTTGAGGTTTCCAACAGCCCCAGGCTGTCTTGTGATCAAGGGATCCTTAAGCCCCTGTTAGCACGATGTTGCTTGATCTGCATGTGTGTAAAAATGCTGATTGCGTTTGTTTTATTTGTGTTTTACTAAAAGACACGTTCATTGCTTCTGGGTGTGATAATATGTGAAGTAGTGTGTGCTGTCTTTGTAATTACAAGCTAAAGCGCTGAGAGTGAGTTTGGGTAACTGCAACAAGCTACACCTCATCAACGTGAATGGTCTCCCTCCAAGGGTCACCAGCAACAACTCGAATGTCAGCTTGAATGAGCCCATTCCAGGTGTCACAGACAGGATTGTGAATGGTCCCCCTCCAATGGTCACCGGCAACAACATAAATGTCACCTTGAATGTGCCCTGTCCAAACAAGATTGTGAATGTCCCCAATTCAGAGCTAACAACTGGAATGTGTTCCCTCTAGGGGTCACAGGCAGCAACTTGAATGCTACTTTGATTGTATCACCTCCAGGAGTCACTTGCAGCACCTCATATGTCTCCCCACTCCGGGAGTCTGTGGTGTTATGGGTCCACAGCTCGCTCAGAAAAGGCCGTTTTTATTTAAATAAATAATCACCGCGCTCACGGCTTAGCGAGGGGGCGTGGTGGCCATAGCAAGCCGCAGGGCGATTTGCAGTGTGGGCATTTCTCACTTAGTGCACAGGTGAGGAATCACCCACATCCGTGATTGTTCCTGTGGCTAATGTGTTGCAGCTGCTATGTCCTCTCTGCATATATAGAGAAGCGCGAGTCGGTCAGGAGGGTGTACAAAAAAATGGAAAGAGAAAGAGACAGAGGTTGCTGAAGAAAGCAGGAAGTGAGAGAGAGAGTGAAAGAGAGAAAGCTCGCATGGGAGAAAGCAGGCAGCTGAGAAGAGAGCCCACGAGGGGAGTGTATGGCCAACATTCAGTGGGGCTGAAGGTAGCGGTCGCTCCAACTGAGTGATTAAGTAGACTAAGTAGCTGGAGTGACCGGTAGAGGAGTCGACTTGGCCGTCGATAGCAGTGGGAGTCGATGAGGCTTTGGGCTGGCGTAGTCCTGGCGTGAGCGCCTTGGCCGCTGGAAAAATTGTCCAAGTCTTTGTCCGGTTGGAAGCCCGACCTAGTCAAGGAGCAGAGGGCTACCGGACATAAGTGAAGGGCAGCTGTTCCTGCAAGTAGGCGACTCTCTTGTTGAGCAGCCCAGATGGGTGTAGCAGGGGAGCCGCCATGGTAGCTGAAGACACCGGGCTTTTAGTGTTTGAAAAGACTGCTTCCTGATGAACATTTTAACCTCGTTTTAAAGGATTGTTTCTGTATGTTTTTTAACCTCCACGATTGTCTCTCTTTTAATGGATTATTTATTTGATGAAGACTTTGAAAACCACTGCACTTTATTTGAACATTTTGTTTTTGTTTTGATTGTTTTAAATAAAAGCACTTTTGCACGTTTTACATCATCCCCTTGCTGTGTTATTGCCTCCCTGTCTAGCTCATCGGTGACATTACCGACGGCGTTGGGTTCAAGGGCTCCTGTACAGCTGAGGGAGCATGGAGCAGAACCCGCATCGTCACAGAGTCCCAGGCAAAAACTTGAATGGTCCCCCTCCAGGGGTCACAGGCAGCAAGTCAATTGTGCCCTCTCCAGGGGTCACAGACAGGATTGTGAATGGTCCTCCTCAAGAGGTAACAGGATGCAACTGGAATGTGTCCCATCCAGGGGTCAGAGGCAGAAACTCACTCAATAGGCCCTCCTCCTGATGGACCCTAAAAGGCTGATGGATATGGTAGACCACTACTCAGCTGTGGTAAATGGCAGGACTTAGCTAAACACGGAAGAGAGTTTGGGTAAAGAACACTCGTCTTCGTCCAGCGTAAGTCCACCAGGCACATTGTAACTGACGTGACCGCTACGAATCATCACGTTTTTAGTGATCTGTTACAACCAGATTGTATGGTCAACCCCAAGCTGTCTTTGGACCCCTTCCTGCGACGCCGACAGATTACATCAAGTAGTAAAATTAATCTATACAGAAAACAGAACCAGAGAAACAGTGCAGAGAATCAAATCTAATAAATCAACTATTACAAATCACACAAAGTTCAGATCCTGTTACCGCACACCCCCTTTTCCCAACACATACGGTATATAAATAACATGAAAAATCATGAACCCCAAATGCCCACACAGTTTTGTCGCTTCATAAAATAAAAAACCCCACAATGTTTCCAAGTCTTCAGATGTCAGCTCAGGTCGGATGGTTTGAATCAAACAAAACGTTGAAAGTGCTGTTATCCATCCATTCAGGAGCTCAGTAGCACAAGGTAACTGAAACTTAATAATTCATTGGCATGTTGTAATGACCGCTGCTATGTTATATGTGTTGGAGAGACGGTGACACTGACCAGAAAACAGGAGACCGAGCTGGAGGTGGCAGAGTTAAAGATGCTAAGATTTGCTTTGAGTGTGACGAGGATGGACAGGATTAGGGATGAGGACAGCTTGGACGGTTGGGAGACAAAATCAGAGAGGTGAGAGTGCGTTGGTTTGGACATGTGCAGAGGAGAGATGCTGGGTATATTGGGAGAAGGATGTTAAGGATAGAGCTGCCCAGAGGAAAAGAGGAAGACCTAAGAGAAGGCTTATGGATGTGGTGAGAGAGGACATGAAGGTGATGGGTGTGACAGAGCAAGATGAAGAGGACACAAGGATATGGAAGAAGATGATCGGCTTTAAAAACCCCTAATAGGAGCAGCCGAAAGAAGAAGACATGCTATTCCAGAATAGTTAGTTCCTGGCGACAAATTTTGTTATGAACTACAGTAAGAGACCCAAACTGCTCTAAAATGCCCACTGAGGGAGGGATTTACTGTCAAACCCACGGCAAGGTTATAAGGGCATATGCCCGATCTTTTTAAAATAGACTTGCTTCACAAAAATGGTCTGTCACACATGAAGCTCCGTGCAGCCCAAATGGCAAGAGAGGAATTACCTGAAAAGGCAAGGCGATCGGAGGCAAATAATTCTAAATTATAAAGTCAATGCAAAACCAAGACACAGAGCACAGGTTCAAAAATCCAGTTAATCACACAAGCACAAGAGCTCACCACTTATCAGGCTAACACCAGACCCTGGCAGTGATGGGCAGGTGGGTCGAACCCAAGACACATAACAAAAGGCCTTGATATGAAGACAAATCAAATACAAATGAAACAAATAAACATATATAAAATGAATACAAACAAAAGAATCAATAGTGAACGAAGAAGACATTACACAATTATTGATCTCCAGGCAGCGGGAGGAAACCCTGGCAGAAATATAACAGCAGTCAGCACCATAGAAAAATAAACTAAAAGCTGATATTGGTAACGATGACCCTACAGGAGACTGCTGCCCTGTCCAGGGCACGTTCATGCATTGCATTGGATGCCTATAGAAAACAAAATTCAAATGAGATAATCACCAGAGCCATGTTCAGTACTTTCTGCTTCTCTAAAGCTTCCCGCACCATACTCCTGGCATCACACGGAGACCCCTCTTTAATCCGAACTCTAGGAAGCTTCAGCTTTTTAACTATTGTGGCAAGAGAATAATGGTGTGACAGCGGCCTTATGGGAATAATACCTCTATGCCAGCGGACTTTAAAAAAAATAGAGAACAGAGTAGCGTAACAGTTATGCATTGGGCGTTTTTCAGGCCAGCAGGGTTATGACGATAGATAGGTGGGTCATTACAGCAGCCTTTTGGGTAAACTGTATACCGCTATGCAGCTGGCCCAAAAACCGTCTTGTCGGGTTCAAAGGGTTAAGTCGAACCCATATAAGGGTGTTTGTTAATCATGAGGTGGCATCCAGACCAGTCCTTAATATGTTCATGTACAGGCGGTCTCCATTTCCTTGTCGCAGTTTAAGAACATGAATTAATGTAATTGCTATTAATTAATCAATACTTAATTGTTCTGTGGACACATGGCTGGCTATAAACATGAACTTGACTTGTTGTAATGACTTCACTTGCACAATGGAACAAATTCAAAGTATTCCTTGCTGGATGGCACACATCACTACAAAAACCTGGTCCACAGTGCTATACGGGGGCAATTGCACTCTTTGTTACCCAAGACAAGGCCCACATCTTAAAAAGACAGTTTGACCCTGCAGCGCCCCCTAGTGGAGCTCTGCTTATCACTTATCATTCCATTTGTATCCTTTTTGTGGATTATCTGAAGTCGGTCACGTCAAGCATAAAACTGCCTCTAAGTACCCTATGAACTGTGGTGCCACCCGGGCACCCTGTCATTAATTACCATCTTAAATAATAGAACGTTTCACAAAAAGATGCTTTGTTGGCAGCACCTGGCAAATGCTTTCTAATTCGGAGCGCAGCTTTGAAATGCATGAAACGTCACCCGAGCCAGAAAATGATTCTTAATTCTGCATTGCCATATCAGCTGTGATCTGATGCATTTATTAGACTGCCAGTCCCTAAGGTCACATCTGTCTTTAGTGAGCTTCCCTGTGAATTATCAACGGCAGACAGCTGGAATGCCCCATAAAAAGCGATTAAATTAGCCACCTTTATCTGCGTGGATGCATTCAGTCAAAGGCACGCTTGCTTCAGGATGATACTGACAATTATCTTCGCTTCACCGCTGCACGCTTCCCTGTCTCCTTGGTTATTGCTTGACATGCCATGCTGAACATATATTTGATCATTTTTTTTTCAGGATCTTTTTAAGGTTTTAGTCACCTGTTGTTCTGCAAAATGAAATGTAGTTTCTTGAGACTTTCTGCTTTTATGAAAAACAACCCAATCTAACTTACACCTCTGACACAGAAATTGTGTAACCTGGGTGTTGACAATAGGGGGCGCTCATTTAGAATGATGCCAAGGAAGCCAAAAAAAGTGAGCACACAAAGTATGACATAAGCAGAACAGAAAACAAAATCTGCTGCCTCTCCAGGCCTTACTACACAGGTTTGCACCCCTGACTTTCAAGTGGGACGGGCTGTCCACGTTCTCAAGGTAATGTCTCAGAATAAAGCACAACCTTTCAGTGTCCAACTCCTAATTCTCTCCTCTTCTCTTTAGTTGGTGTGTTCACTTCTGGCCTGGCCTTAGAATTGCCTTCAGAATGAAGCTGACATTGTATGCTAAAAAATTGCCATTGCCAGTGTGTAGCCCCCCAGGGCGTTTTTATAGCCAACACTGGTCTGGTCCTATCCAGGCACAAAATCCTGTGGCAACGCCCATGGAACCCAACAGGGCAGCACCAAACACCAGTTTCCATGGAGCCCTGTGGCAGTCTGAGGCACCGCTGCAACCCAGGGAAGCTGCCATCTATCATTCTGGGGGAGGTGATGTCCCGAATATGTTCTCTCCCCCTGCCCATCCACTATAGAGGCGTCTTGGCCAGGGTAAGGGCGCTGGTGTCATCCGCCACTCTATCTATCTATCTATCTATCTATCTATCTATCTATCTATCTATCTATCTATCTATCTATTTGATAGCGCTTGTAAATAGTGTGCTCTGTGAATGTGAAGAAGACAAGTTAATCTTGATGGTATAATATCTCCACACATATGCTTAATTAGAGTGTGGTAGGACAGATTTTTTTTGGAAACGTTTTCCTCATTTGTTATATTGAACAAGATTATTTTTATTTTTCTGTATATATGTGTTTTTTTTGTTTGTTGGGTGATGTTATAAACTTTTGTTTTTTTTTTAACAATTATATCAATAAACGTTGTTTTTAAAAAATAAAAAAATATTTGAGCGCTATTCAGTTCTATCTATCTATCTATCTATCTATCTATCTATCTATCTATCTATCTATCTATCTATCTATCTATCTATCTATCTATCTATCTAGTATATAGTGCCATTTCTATCTATCTATCTATCTATCTATCTATCTATCTATCTAACCAGCCTCATGTACAATGATGCTGCATTGCCCAATAATGAATTGATGGAATGGACAGAGAAATGTATTGATAATTGGACAGAAGTATGCCAGATTACTCTTAAAGTTTAAACAAATTTTGTCAGCTTGCTGTTAGTGAGAAATGGACTGGCATATCTCCCGGGCTGATTCCTAGCTTTTAATAACTGCTTAATAAACAGGGATTGTTTTATGAAACGAATGTATGGATGGAATTGTCTTCAGAACAAAGGTAGTCCTGTATTCTATCTATCTATCTATTATATAGTGCCATTCATATCTATCTATCTATTATACATTGCCAACCATATCTGAGGGATAGCTGGGGCACCAGCTGTGTGTGGAGAGGGATGGGATGCCTCAAGGATCAGTGCTGGGCCCTCTCCTCTTCTCTTCTCTCTATACACCTCCTCCTCAGTAGGTCCTGTCATCCAGTCCCACAGTTTCACCTATCGGTGCTACAGTATGCTGACAATACACGGCTATACCTGTTACGAGGACCACACAGTGTGCGCTAGAATCTCTGCAAATTTCACTCATATTGCAACCTGGGGGAAGGAACACCATCATCCAGCTGAGCCTCGCAATGATGGACCTTCTTGTTACACCAGCTCATCCTTCTATTCAGCACCCCATCTCTGTTCAGTTTGCTTCATTATCTCTGACACCTGCCAAATCGGCATGCAAACTTGGGGCAGTGATTGATGACCAGCTGTCCTTCCAGGACCCTATTGCTTTGGTCTCCCACTCTTGCAGATTCACTCCGTACAATATCTGCAAGTTCAGACCATATCTGATAAAATATGCAGCACAAGTCCTGGTCCAGGCTCCGGTTTTGTCACGTCTGGACAATCACAGGAGCACCGGTATGTATCACCAAGCCACTGCAGATGATTCGAAGCAAAGCGGCACATCTGCTGTTCAGATCACTACACTGGCTTCCACATATTAACCCATTAATGCCTCGTGTTCCATTATTGGAACGACAGTCAGTTAATTTTATACGTTATGTATAATGTAAGAAGTGGATTTGCCTAGTGTTCCAATTTTGGAATGCCACATAACTCAACAATGGAATGAAATACATTTTTTTTCTCTTCAAATTCATGTTTCTTATATTTTTCTATGCAACATATGTGAATTTCATGCACAAACTCAAAAATTAGGCAACCTTATGCATAAATGGGTTGTTCAGATCCTTGATGCTTCACTACAGAGTGGTCTGCACCTACATATGTGAAGGCCTGGTGCTCCTTTTTGACCACTCAGATCTGCTGATGAAAGCTGTCTGGTGATGCCACCTCTGCATGGTATCAAATCTCAGTCCAGACTCTTGTCATGTGTAGCCTCTGGCTGACGGAATGAGCTGCCCACCTCCTTTTAAAAATTCTGACTCCCTTATTGTGTTTGAGAAGTATTTTCAGACCCTCTTGTTTGGTGAATTTCTGTCTACTTGATATTTTGTTTTGTAAATCTGGGATTTGTAACTCACTTATGTTTTGTTCTGAGCTCTTTGCTTATGATGATCAATTTTGTATCCTTGTCCTATTATATGTTTCTTGACTAATGTTACTTGAATATGTTGACCTCTTTTATAAGTCACTTTGGAGAAAAACATCTGGTAAGCATCTGTGTTGATGTGTGGGAAACGCTTCAACGAAGAGTTTCCCATGAAATAAAAGCCCTGTGCTGGGCTGAATTTGTGCCTGTCAATGTAATTAAAAGAAACAAACAAAGAAAACTAAATAAACAAGTGTAAGCATTCAACATTCATGTCAACACTTTGGTGGACAAACTTAAATATCTCTCTTTAAGAAAGTCAGTTTGGGAGTTCCATCCTGTAGTAGGTTCAGGTCCAAATACAAGGACGTCCATTCTTATTAAGACACCGCACAGAAGGGGTGGGGTACTTCTTTGGGCAGTCGTGGGTGGGTAACTTGTCCTCATTGGAAATCTTCCTGGAGCTGCAGTTGGAAGAGACAAAGCAGTTAGTGATTGTGACATTTAGTGACAACACAATAAAGTGTGCAGAAAGTGACGGGTCTGAATACTTTCTGAATCCACTGTAGACAGTGTAGCCTGAAGACGGTGCGCCACCTCCCAAAACCCGACTCAGACAGACACAGGCACAAATTCAGCACAGCACACAGCTTTTATTTCATGGGAAACTCTTCCCTGAAGCGTTTCCCACACACTAACAGAGTGCAGCACACCTAAGCACTTAGCAACAGCACAGCATCAGAAAGCACAGCACTTTGCTTTCTTCTATCTCCTTGTCTTTCTCTTCCTCTCTGCCTCCACTCCTTCCGGCAAGTTTCTTCATTCACCTCCCGACTCCTGGATCCTGGAGTAGTGGCAGCTGGCTCCTTTTATGTACTTCCAGTGGCCCAGAACCACTTTTTGGTGAGGTGGAAGCCCAATGAAATAGGGTTCAGGAGCCCCTGCAGCACCCCCAGGTGGTACCCACAGGACCTAATATGGCTGAGTAACTGAACTCCATCTCCCATGAAGCCCTGTGGGAATCTACAGTACTGCAGCAATCCAGGTGGGCATCCATCCAGTGATCTGAGGGAGGTAATGCCCTCTGCACTCTCTCTGTCTCTCTCTAAAGTCCTCCCGTTATGATAGGAAACTAATCAAGGACTTTGTTAAATGGTGTGACTCAAACCACCTACAACTGAACACCAGCAAAACCAAGGAGCTGGTGGTGGATTTTAGGAGGACCAGGCCCCTCATGGACCCCATGATCATCAGAGTTGACTGTGTGCAGAGAGTGCAGACCTATAAATACCTGAAAGTGCAGCTGAATGATAAATTGGACTGGACTGCCAATACTGATGCTCTGTGCAAGAGAGGACAGAGCTGACTATACTTCCTTAGAAGGCTGGTGTCCTTCAACATCTGCAATAAGATGCTGCCGATGTTCTATCAGATGGTTTGTGGCGAGTGCCCTTTTCTACGCGGTGGTGTGCTGGGGAGGCAGCATAAAGAAGAGGGACACCTCACGCCTGGACAAACTGGTGGGGAAGGCAGGCTCTATTGTAGGCATGGAGCTGCACAGTTTGACATGTGTGGCAGAGCGACGGGTGCTGAGCAGGCTCCTGTCAATCATGGAGAATCCACTGAACAGGATCATCTCCAGACAGAGGAGCAGCTTCAGCAACAGACTCCTGTCACCGTCCTGCTCCACTGACAGACTGAGGAGATCGTTCCTCCCCAACACTATACGACTCTTCAATTCCACCCGGGGGGTTAAACGTTAACATTATGCAAAGTTACAGTGGTGTGAAAAACTATTTGCCCCCTTCCTGATTTCTTATTCTTTTGCATGTTTGTCACACAAAATGTTTCTGATCATCAAACACATTTAACCATTAGTCAAATATAACACAAGTAAACACAAAATGCAGTTTTTAAATGACGGTTTTTGCTATTTAGGGAGAAAAAAAAATACAAATCTACATGGCCCTGTGTGAAAAAGTAATTGCCCCCTTGTTAAAAAATAACCTAACTGTGGTGTATCACACCTGAGTTCAATTTCCGTAGCCACCCCCAGGCCTGATTACTGCCACACCTGTTTCAATCAAGAAATCACTTAAATAGGAGCTGCCTGACACAGAGAAGTAGACCAAAAGCACCTCAAAAGCTAGACATCATGCCAAGATCCAAAGAAATTCAAGAACAAATGAGAACAGAAGTAATTGAGATCTATCAGTCTGGTAAAGGTTATAAAGCCATTTCTAAAGCGTTGGGACTCCAGCGAACTACAGTGAGAGCCATTATCCACAAATGGCAAAAACATGGAACAGTGGTGAACCTTCCCAGGAGTGGCCGGCCGACCAAAATACCCCAAGAGCGCAGAGACGACTCATCCGAGAGGTCACAAAAGACCCCAGCACAACGTCTAAAGAACTGCAGGCCTCACTTGCCTCAATTAAGGTCAGTGTTCACGACTCCACCATAAGAAAGAGACTGGGCAAAAACGGCCTGCATGGCAGATTTCCAAGACGCAAACCACTGTTAAGCAAAAAGAACATTAGGGCTCGTCTCAATTTTGCTAAGAAACATCTCAATGATTGCCAAGACTTTTGGGAAAATACCTTGTGGACTGATGAGACAAAAGTTGAACTTTTTGGAAGGCAAATGTCCGTTACATCTGACGTAAAAGGAACACAGCATTTCAGAAAAGAACATCATACCAACAGTAAAATATGGTGGTGGTAGTGTGATGGTCTGGGGTTGTTTTGTTGCTTCAGGACCTGGAAGGCTTGCTGTGATAGATGGAACCATGAATTCTACTGTCTACCAAAAAATCCTGAAGGAGAATGTCTGGCCATCTGTTCGTCAACTCAAGCTGAAGCGATCTTGGGTGCTGCAACAGGACAATGACCCAAAACACACCAGCAAATCCACCTCTGAATGGCTGAAGAAAAACAAAATGAAGACTTTGGAGTGCCTAGTCAAAGTCCTGACCTGAATCCAATTGAGATGCTATGGCATGACCTTAAAAAGGCGGTTCATGCTAGAAAACCCTCAAATAAAGCTGAATTACAACAATTCTGCAAAGATGAGTGGGCCAAAATTCCTCCAGAGCGCTGTAAAAGACTCATTGCAAGTTATCGCAAACGCTTGATTGCAGTTATTGGTGCTAAGGGTGGCCCAACCAGTTATTAGGTTCAGGGATCAATTACATTTTCACACAGGGCCATGTAGGTTTGGATTTTTTTTCTCCCTAAATAATAAAAACCATCATTTAAAAACTGCATTTTGTGTTTACTTGTGTTATATTTGACTAATGGTTAAATGTGTTTGATGATCAGAAACATTTTGTGTGACAAACATGCAAAAGAATAAGAAATCAGGAAGGGGGCAAATAGTTTTTCACACCACTGTATTGTCTGTTATACCTGCATTTTTATTACTCTTTAATTTAATGTTGTTTTTTATCAGTATGCTGCTGCTGGAGTATGTGAATTTCCCCTTGGGATTAATAAAAGATCTATCTATCTATCTATCTATCTATCTATCTATCTATCTATCTATCTATCTATCTATCTATCTATCTATCTAAGATGCCCCGGCTAGATAAGGGTCCCAGCCGCCCGCCACAATAGGTAATCATAAATTTTGTGCTCAGCAGCACTGTCTCTTCTGTTTACTATTTTGATTCTTCTCCACTAGGATTAAGCAGAATGTGCTCAACATGTTTCTTGTCGAAGAGCTCACTTTAACATGAGATTGGTGCAGTTGTGGAAATTTAAGGGCAATGAGAGTTCTGCTAATTTTCCTTCTCCAGACAGTAGAAGGCATGAAGGCCAGAGCCAACCGCACCTGAAAGGTACGTCCGCAGTCTATATTCAAGTGACCAACTTGTGAGGCACTCCATCTCACACACACACACACTCTGTAGATGAGGTGAATGTACCCCCTCAGTGACACTAACTGTTAAGAGCTCTAGGGAGGTCAGTCTGTGAAGGACTCAAATTACAGAACATGCAGCGTTGAGCAGCATTCACAGCTCAAAAGACCACGTTGAAGATGGTGTACATCAAACACAAGAGGGTGAAAAAGGTTTGGAGTTCCATGCGGCAGTGAAGCAATACTGCCGAGTAGTCTCAAAATGAGAATAACTGGGAAAGGCAAGGGGCTCTCTTTATAGGCGGCGAGAAGGAAGAGGAGGGTCCACTAGGGAACAGGTGGAAGTGAGGTCAGTTGGAGGGTATGGTCTCGAGATGGAAGTGGAACCTGGTTAGGGTTTAGGTGGTCTCTCCTTCTGGTGATCTGCAGAGGAGAGAGAAAAGACATTAGTGCACTTCGTCAACCCTTTAAGTTAAGCCCAATGGCTGCCTTCCAAGTGCACGTGTGCTACAATGGATATTCTCATGTTGCACATGCAACTCTCCTGATGTTGATCCACTGTGTATAAGATGGTGGTCCTTGTAATTGATGCATTCCAGAATCATCAAGATACTTAGAACATCTTCAGTCCATCCAGCTGCACTGGTTCTTGAACGTGTTGGAAAGAAAAGGAGAAGTTAGGGTGCCCTTTGTCATGGCAGCAGGCCTCTGCCACAGACCTATAGAGACAGTAGCTATCTCAAGTCTCCATGATGTAGAACTGAAATGTGGAGCGAGCAAATTAAAAATCTTAGTAGCTGTCTAGAGCACATGTATTTGATGGCTGTGATCGTGACCTGCACCCACTGATGCTGTGTAACGTTTTTGAAGCCATCTGTGTGGCTAATATCATGCAACAGGTGCACATAGAAGCCAACATTGCCAGTGGTGCCTCCCTCGTTCATGGCTCCTGTGCAAACAGCAAACTTGAGTTTTAGCCAGCAAGGCCCTTGCAGACACCCCAAATATCCAAAACTGTTTCCCCAAGAAGAATATAGTTCATCACTGCTTTTATCTGTTTCCACTCATTATGTAATTCTGGGTGACTTTCTGAGCTCTTCCTCATGCCACTTGGCACTGTGCCCTGTGTGAGCGATTCACCTTAGACCTGCATTTTACTGCTTTAGATTTATTTTGCTAATGTTCATTTACGTGGTGCTAAACACGTCTGATTACAAATTCCATTAGCAGCTGGATTCAAATGTGATGAGGATTCATAGCCGCCAATGCCTTGGTGGCTGTTTTTGTGGGTGCAGCACCAGCAGCATGTGAAGCTTCTCCTTCTGCCGGATTCGTCTTTTATGGGCAGCATTGATCAAATTTACAGATGCCAGGTTTCACCTTTTTATTTTTATAATTTATTCATTGTTTTTCATGTTTATTTTATTTGCCTGGAAATATCCCAGGATCCCAGGTGGCCATTACATCAGGACATTCCATCTTTTTCATATTTATTTTGAAACGTATTTGAAACCCTTTTCACGCCTCTGCTTTTGCATTATGCAAGTTATTTGTCTTTGGCTTTGTGAACTGTTTGAGGCAAAGCTTAGCGTCAGTTTAGTTAAATTAATTCTAATTAGTTAAAGGACCTTTTAAAATGTTTGTTTCTATTCTGGATTTGACAAATAGTAAGAGTTCGTCTTTTCAGTTTTTTAAACCCCAGCCAGTTTAAAGTCTGCTCTTCTGACTCGTTAATCTGAAAATCCTGGTTTTTAAAATACTGTATAGCTTTTCTGTTTGAGGATTTTGGGTTTTAAATTTGCCCAGTTTTCTGCTTTTATTTGGCTCTTTATCTGTTTAATAGTCAGTCAATCATTTTTCAACCTGCTATATCCTAACACAGGGTCACGGGGGGCTGCTGGAGCCAATCCCAGCCAGCACAAGGGCGCAAGGCAGGAAATAAATACCCGGGCAGGGCGCCAGCCCACTGTAGGGCATACACAAACACACTAGGGACAATTTAGGATCGTCAATGCACCTAACCTGCATGCCTTTAGACTGTGGGAGGAAACTGGAGCACCCGGAGGAAACCCAAGCAGACACGGGGAGAACATGCAAACTCCACACAGGGAGGACCCGGGAAGCAAACCCAGGCCTCTTTACTGCGAGGCAGCAGTGCTACCACTGCGCCACCGTGCCGCCCACTGTTTAATAATTTATTTCATTTTATCCATTTTCTTCTAGTGTTCAGCTTCTTCTCTTGTTTCTCCAAGCATCTTATTCTTTAACCTATTATTAGTTGCTACATTTTGAATGTTTTAATTGTACTTTATTTGTTTAATAAACTAATTAATATGAAGTTTGAGAAGGAGGGCAGATCATAGCAAGAACATTTTCTTTATGTTCTTGATTGTTTATTCTGTTTGAATGGGTTTGGCCTTTTCATTTTTTTTTATTTCTGTGGTGTTTTATTTGCTCTTTAGAGGCTATTTTTTTAGGCAGGTACTCAAGTCCTGTTACATTAGAAGGGTACTGAAGCAAACCCTTGCAGGCTTTACAATAAGGCCTGTCTCTTATCGATCAGCTTTGTGTTTAGTATTTAGTGTAAATCACGGTTTCCTAAACTTTTTTTTTTTCCCACGACCCAATCTTGCCCTTCATAGAGTCTCTGAGATCCATCCCTTGACAATCCCCAGGCTGAGGGTCTTTCTTCGAGATTCACAGATGATTGTCGTGGTGTTTCCACCTTGAAAATTTGTTGCCTGATCGTTGGAGCTCGTCTCTGAGAATTGCTGTTGATCGACATTGCTGTCCCTCTTTAAAAATTGTTGGCATTCATTATATCTGAGTAATATTGATTACTTAATCAACCTGCAGCAACCGACTGCAACACACTTCACAAACCATACGCGACCCACAACCGTGATTCATGACACTAGGCAACCCAATAGTGGCAAACTGCGATGACCCATAGTTTAAGAAACTCTGACAATAATAAATTCAACAGAACATGCAGAGCTATTGTTCATTATCACCTTTGCCATAGACGTCTTATCATTTTAGTGACATCATATGTTCTTTCTGTCACAAATTCTACATTCTTTTATGCTTCATGTCAGTGGAGCTGTTAAAATACAGTAATTTAAGATGCAGTCTCCTAAACTAAAGTCAAGGGTCTTCTGCCTGATTTAAAAGCCGACACTGAAGGAGCATCTTGTGGACAACAGGGTGTGTACAGCTCCCCAAACCCCAGACACACCAGACACAGAAGCCAAATACAGCACACCAGACACATTTATTCCCATGGGGGACACTTTTGTCTCGTTCCCCACAATGTCACAGTTCCCAAGCACAAAACAAGAATTCAGCCTTTCTCTTCTACCTTCCTTCTCTCTTCCTTGTTTCATCCTTCTGCCTCCACTCCTCTCCAGGCAAGCTTCGTCCACCTCATCCCGACTCTGGCTCCCTGAATGGAGTGAGGCGGCTCCTTTAATTCAGGTCCTGGGAGTGTTCCAGGTGGCTCATCAGGATTAACTGGAATCACACCCAGGTGTGGTGGAAGTTCACTATAGGGCTCTACAGCTCCCCCGGTGACCCCCACGGAACCCAGCAGGGCTGTACCAACCTCCAGCTCTCAAGGTGTCCTTGCGGGAATCCGTGGTGCCACAGCCACCCAGGAAGGGCTGCCCTTTAGCATCCCAGGGGAGGTATTACATTAATGAAGTTGGCGTCCCAGCCAGGTAATGGCTGAGGCCGCCAGTCACAATCTCTTATATAAGTAAACGGGACATTCCACAGCCATGAGGTCCTGTAATGTGATCTACAACTATTAATTTAAGACAGCATTTCTCAGCCTTTTTGGTGTCGCCACCCACTTTGTCACATGTAAGTGTCTGTGCCACACACCAAGGGTGGGGGCCCCTTAGTGAGTCTAGCGTGATTCTCACAGCCTTTGAGGGAGATGACCCACCACTTACAAGCCACTACTGTTAAAAAGCAATACCAATCTCCCAATCCACCAGCAGCAGCCACCCAGTGGTTGAGAAAAGCTGATTTAAGAGATACAGGTGGAATCCCAATGTAAGGATCATAAAAATATTTTTTTATAACAGAATCCGATTCACCATCTCTAACAGCAGTGACACAAAGACAGGTCCATAGCTGCTCTGTTGCATCTGGTAAACAGTAAACCAATGGCAAAATAATTGGTTGTCCTCTGCAGGATCAGGCTTACCACTTAGCATGCTTGTTGCATGATGTTTAGAACATTTAACCCCAGGCTTTGACCTGCTCTTCCAGGCACTTCCCTGATCTGCCACAGCGGTTATTCCAAACTGCTGTTGTTCTTCTAATCTGAAGATGAGTGCTAAAGCAGGATGATTGCCCGCGTGTCACGGCTCCTTACAGCTCCTGTTTTGAATGAAGTCTTGAGACTGGACCTGCCTTCTTTAATCTGTAATAAAGTACCTGTAGTTTCATTGGAAACCTGGACTCACCTTTCTGTCTCATGCAACTATGTGATCCATCCTTGATAATACCTGTATTAAAAAAAAAACAGTGCTTCTTCAACTGAAAAAATATTTTATTTGAAAATGAGACGTTATATGTAACTTTTTTATAGGAATACACAACTGATTACAGAACGAAAATAAGACATTTGATATAACTATTTTTATTGAAATAAAGGTTTGAATAGAGAACAGTACAGTATCCGCACATGACACAACTACCCACCCAGATGCTTGGTGGAGCACTGACTCAGAATTCAGCTATGTGTATGATGCCATGCCTACACTCTCGCTGAAGCTGACCGAGTCCAGAAACACAACACCACAGACTGTCACTTTCTTTTGGTCTAAACGGTCGACAACGTCCGCCATGTTGAACTTTCTTATTTATGGCCCCATCTTCACGAAATTTGGTAGGCGGCTTCCCTGCGCTAACCGAAACCAATGTACTTACTTATTTCGGTGGTATGATGCCACTGTCGGCCACCATATTGAACTTTTCAACGGTCTTTGTTACATATGGGCCCATCTTCAAGAAATTTGGTACGCGGGTTCCCAACGCTAACTGAATCCTACTTACGTACATATATACGTCCATAGCCTGCAGCTCGGTCACCATGTGAGGCGGCGTTTGGTCCCCCATGCCAACGCCTCCCACGTTGTTGGCTGCCAGCCTATATAAGGCCGTCCGTTGCTCCGGTCTCTACATTCCCTTCCTTGCTTCGCCACGTGATTCACATCTCCCTGCTGATAACTACAGCCTTTTTATTTAATCCACGGCTTCTCCACTGATTTACTGTTCGTTTATTACGATAATAGTTATTGTGTAGGTATTTTAGACTTACTTTACATTGTTCAGGTACCCATTTCCTTTATCATTCCAACCGTACCCCCATTAACATGTGTAGAAAAATACAAAACAGCTTGATCAACCTGGTGTGCGTGACAAGAGCAATGCAGACCCTGCTTGCCCATAGTGTACGTGACAAGGGTCATGAAGACCCTGCGTGCCCAAAGTATGCGTGCTAAGTTCTACTTCTTGTTTTAAGGTTACTACACAAAAAACCACAAGTGTGGACTCATCCAGCCCCAAACTAAGGAAACTAACAGATGTATTCCACCTGTAGATTTCTGTTAGTGCTGATTCAGGCTAATATTTTGAAATACTTGTGTAACTAAAGTCATAAGACAAAAACCCTATAAAAATTTGGGACACCAACCCCTCAGGGCAGACGAAGGGCAGGTGTCCTAGGACTGTGCTTCTCTGTCATTTTACCTTTGCCTGGTGTGTATCAATAAAAGATTTTTACTAACTTTAATTATATCTCTCTGTCTTCAGTCACAAGAAACAACACTATAGAAAAAGTGTCCACACGTGTCTATCGAGGTGATCACCATCAATCAAAGAACTGTCACTTACTGAGTGGTTTCCATGCCCGGAGATGGCACCTAGCTTTTCCATTCTCTTTGTTACATATTGCAAGGCCATATCAGGCTCACTCTTGATATCCGGAGGAACATTGTGTCTTATGTATTGAATGACTGGGACAGGTTCAAGGTTTGGACTGATGACGGTACAGGAGATAATTATACTACACAGGAGCACTAGAAGAGCGAAATGCTTAAGCCCTTCACCTATGCATCTGCATGTGAGTTGATGGCTGCCGCTGAATTGTTCGGTTGTCTCTTTCAAGTGTACCGAAATGGGCAAATATTTTACACCTTTCGACAACCGCCTATGCCTCTTAAACATCTTAGACTCACAGGTGACGATTTCAGTAGTGGGTACTTTGATGTTTATGAATGTTTAAACTCTCAAAAGCTGGATGTGAAGTTATCGATGAAACTGGTTGTGTGCTTACAACGCTTGACAGATGCCGAATGTCACTTCAACACAAGTCCTGCAAATACTGTCGTAATTGAAACAAACCATGAAACTCAAACCGATTATGACAGCAGCAATCCAAGCTGTGAGATTTGAAACAAGATTACTGTTCACATGGCCAACTGTACGTTGCATGCTCAAGAGTAAGCTCAGCGCACAGCTTGGTCATATTACAACCGGAGGGCCGAACTCACAATGTGGTATACAAAGAGATCCTTAACAAATAATTATTGGTATATTTTCCCTCAGTTTAAAAAGGTTTAATTTTCTTCTTAATAAAAATTTTCAGGCAGTACTTTGCCGCTGCAAAGCGCAGGTATCTTTCTAGTTACTGATATTTCTCTATAAATGACTAACAAACAGTAATGCAGTATGCACAGCTAATCAGCAGCTCTAGTCAGGGTGTGCTGAACTAAAGTCGTGAAGGAACATCTCTTGTACTAGTTGTGTAAGCCTGTGCTGTAAAGAGCCTGGGCTCCTAGAAACTATTGAAATCGTCACAAAAAAATTGAAATGCAGAGTTGCCGGTTTCGTTTTTGCAGACACGCTTGCCCCACCTTGTCTATCAGCGGCTAATCGATTTTCTCTCAACTCTGAGGTTTCTTTTTGAAAATGTGCTTGCTTTGCTTGTGTATTAGCAGCTAAGCAAGTTTGTCTTTTGTTGGTGGTTTCACTTTGGCAACAGAGTCACTTTCTTTCAGCTTCAAGCTGTAGCCTCGCACTTCTTTCTTCTTTGACTCGTTAACTTGGGGCAGACTTGCCGGCTCTTTGAGCTTCATGCTGCAGCCTTGCACTTCTAGGCCAGACAGACAGACGCACACACTCCCACGTGCAGACGTTTGTATATAACACAAACAAGCGGATTGTTCCACAGTTTTAGGGCTCTGTAACTGCTCAACCTCCAACTGTTATTTTATTCAACTTTGTAAACTTAAGTAGGTTGGCATCTTCAGATCTTAATGTGCACTCGTATTTGTAAGTAATGATGAGTTCAGACAAATAAGCAGGGCCTTGGCCATTTAAGGTTTTTCATGTAAGAAGGAGGATTTTGGAATCAACCCTAAACATAACTGGGAGCAAGTGCAAGGACATGAAGACTGGAGTTATGTGTTGTTATTTTCTAGTTCTTGTAATGATTCTTGTAGCAACATTTTGAATTAACTGAAATGATTATGATGTCACATGGTTAACATGATAATGTGAATTGACAGGTGATGTCACAGGAGTCACTTTCCCTATTAAAGGGGGCCGTGTGACATGGCTAAGGTAATCTGTTTTATTTAGACTATCAAAAAAGATTTTTTTTTTCCTGTTCTTTTCTTTCTTTAATTGTCCCTTTTATGTCCTTCTTGTTTGAGCATTTTGCACATTGTTCTTTGTTCCTTTTGGCATATTATTCTACTTTAAGTATTTAATATAATGTTAGCCCAGTGGTGTTTGTTTGTGTTTGTTATCAGCCATCTCATACAGGCATGCATGGTCTTTGATGATGAAGGATCAGATGTGTACAGAAAGCCCCTTGTAGGCTTTGGTCTTTGTCTGCTGCTTTTGGGGCCTTCAGGAGAACTGCACTGCACCACTTTCTACCTGTTAATTTCTCTCTCTCTTCCATTTTTCATACATTTGCTTCTCTACTCAGCAGCACAGTTTGCGCCTCCAACAAATATCGTATTTCTATTTTTTCATGCCAATTAAGCCTTGACGGGTTTCCCAGCGGAGAAGAGGTAAATCATCTTTGAAGCTAAATAATTGCAAAAGTGGAAACAGGGAGAGTTTTGTCTTCTGTAGCAGTCAGTGACAGATCCATCAAGGCTCCTCAGAAGCCTAAGGTACTTTAAAGGTGAGCGTCTTACTTTCCATTTTATAGTGAAATGTGGCAAGGAATTGGTTATGGATACCTTTAGGAAATTTGAGATGGGGGAACCTGTATTGAATGCCAGGGAAGGTGAAATAAGGCCAGCTGTGGAAAAAAGTAAAACTAGCACTTGTAAGAACATTAGCCTGCTCTAGAAAATACGTCAGTGTGATAAAGTCATACAAAAAGTCAGGGTAATATCCAAAAACATATGGACTCACATTAAAAAGAAATCAAGTAACACAAGGAGAAAGCCACTGAGACCTTGGCTGAGCAGGACAACTGCCCCTCCATCAACACTACCCTGGCATGCTGTTCATTGATGGGCAGCATGCAGCCATTTTAAGTTGGTTATACTGCTCTAATAATTTAGTAAAGCAATGATATCAGACCGCTGTTTTATGTTGGTTTAAATCTGATTTGTACAAACAAAGGTCCTTGAGTTGCTTTAACTGAATCGATCTAAAACATACCGTTTATCATAGCATAAAGCAGAGGTGGGCGATGTAAGTCCTGGATGGTAACAGTGGCTGCAGGTTTTCATTCCAACCCAAATGTTTAATTATTAACCAATCCTTGCCAATCTCAGACCTTATTTAATTTTATGGCTTGTTAGTCTGCAATGTTAGGTTCTTATATTGTAGACTTTTTCCTTTCCAAGAATATCATCCAACTGATAATTTGCAGCCTGTCACATCTTTCTCTTAAGTGTTTTATTAAACTAAATAGTGCATGATGAACATACACAGGTGTAAATGGAAACAAGTTAAATGGGGAATTGCTGGCTCCTTTGTCATCTGCGTCATTGCTAATAAGGAGCCATTAAAATGGTGAATGCAGCTGTTTAAGAGCAAAATAAGCTGTTAAGGATGGGGAACCTTAACAAGAGGGACCACTAAAATGAAACATCATCAGTAATAATTGACTTCTCATGAAGAAACTGGGTTGAAACAAAAACCTGCAGCCACCACGGCCCTCCAGGACCGACATTGCCCAGAAAATCGGCAGCAGTACATATTAGGTCACGTGAATTAAAACAAAGTGTCAGCACCACTAAGTGATCAAACACACTAAATTCAATAAAAGTGGATTTTTTGATTCTCCCAATTTTTACATAATACAGTCAATCTGAAATTACACTTGTGTTCAGCTGGACGCTGTCTATCATAATCACATTTTTTGAGGAATTATAAAGTTTTATAAAAATATGTCTTCTAGTGGAGGCTATGCAGGATGGAGGAGAGATTCTCCAGACCATTAATTATCCTGTGCTGTGTTATTATCCTTGCTCTGCATGAGGAAAAGGAGAGGTCGGAGTTATTAATTGCTCCAGCATGTGTGTGTATACGGACTTAGGAGGAAGACCTGGGGCTTCGTGACTAAGTGATGGGTCCTAGATAGTCTGCTATACATCAAATATTTCCATTTTGTCCTGTCACAATAAGTAGACAAAAAGTCAAAAAAATAGGTTTGGGGCAGCCACCCGTATATTATTCCCTGGCTGCAAAAGGGTATAAGTTATGCCACTGATGCTCATAGACGGGAGTTCAAAACGGAACTGATGGTATGGAGGCAATATGGTGGCTTTAAAGGCCAGTATAGGAAGTGATGTCATCGAGACCGGAAGTGACATCATCAATAATGCTCAACCTGGACGTGATGTCATCGGGACTGGAAGTGACGTCTTCAATGGCGCCGATGCCGGAAAGTGACGCCATCAGTGGAACCTAGAGGGATTTACCATGGATGATCTTCAGAGGATTGAGAAAGAGAAAGAGTTAGTGTAGCTCACCACCCCCTGGTCCGGTCTGGTACTACTATTATTCAGGCCCTCTAGCTGCCTTCCAATCGCACGTGTGTGACAGTCCACATATCAGGGAACATTTTAAAGCCCAGAGAACCAATTCTATATGCCAAATTCCCAGATTTAAATTTTTCTATGAGGAACCACACAACCCAGGTGAACCTCCATTAAGGAACCTTTATTTTTCAGAGTTTTGGGTGAAATCAGGGTTTTTACAGAAGCTCTTCAAATAAATAAATGGATTAGATTAAACTTGGCAGTCCCAGTCCCAGAATGGCACTATACAAGTGTATTGCTGTTGGTATAAAGGAACCTCCCAGTAGCGTTTCTTGACACACTTCTGCTGAATGATTTGATTGGCCGAAAGTCCTCAGTGGTGTATCACAGAGAGGATGTCCAGCATTGTTCATAATGGCACTCGGTTTTGTTTAAATCTTCTCCACATCTAGTACCTTCATGGGGGCCAGAGTGTGTCTTCCTTTTAAATAGCTTGTTAATTTGGTGGGCTCTTCTTCAAGTGATGTTACCCACCCAGCACACCATGGCTTAAAAAAATCAAAATTGACCATCACGGAGTTGTAGAAGCTGTGAAGGATGTCACTACTCAAATTAAAGGAATGCAGTCTCCTAAGAAAAAAAACAGCCGGCTCTGCCCTTTCTTCTGTTAGTTCTTCTGTGTTCTGAGACCAGTCAAACCTGTCCGTGATGTGGACCACCAAGTGCTTGTAGGAGTGCACCACCTCTACAACCACTCCTTGAATAGTGACCAGACATGGAGGCTCTTTAATGTGGTGAAAGTCAATAAGCAGTTCCTTGGCTTTGCTGATGTTAAGTTGCAGACAATTCTCTTTGCACCAAGAAGCAAAGTTCTCCACTGGACTCCTCTCTTCTGTCTTATCCCTTTTATTAATAAAGAGAATAGAAAGAAAGAAAGAAAGAAAGAAGTGTTTTGGAGGAGAATGGGATAGTTAAATGGATACTGGTTATTGGGTCAGGTGTCCTACTGGATTGGTCAAAGCGTTCACATCTTAGTCAGAATGGCAGCAGGGCTATTTATCTTCTGTTTATCCCTTTAATCGTTTGTCTTGTCTCTACATTACCTCCTCCTGTGTGTGTCTGCTGTGTTAAGAGTTCATGCGTTTTGAAGGAGAACTTGCTATTTTTTCTATCCTTTTCTTTGGGGTTAGGGTGCCATATAGAGCTGCCACCTGTCCCAATATAAGAACTATCCTTTCCCTTTTTAATTTATTTAGATTTTTTCTGTGCAATATCACCTGTAATGAGATGCAACATTTAACTTTCTTTTTTTGGTTGTGGCTCCTTTTAAATCATGCACCCCAATCAGCACAATCAATACCAGCAGTGGGGGCCTGAATTAGCATCCTTGGCTTTGGCACTTGAGCACCTTGGTCATTCCCAGCACCTCCTTCGACATCAGGCTATCAGTGTGAACTTCCGCCTCACTTGATCAAATGTGGCAATTGGTGCCACGGCCCACCTGCCAAGTTGTTTGCCTGCCTATGGTAAAGTCATCCCTGATGGAGGATCGCAGGAATCATGGGAAAGAGGGCTCCTTTCATCGGATTGGCTGGCCCAGCACTGTTTCTGCCGTGGAATGGCCAAATGGGAGAGGCAGCTTGATGGATGAGGTCTCCAGGACTCTAAAAATATCCAAATCTTATTATGTAATATCATCTACTGTTAAATTCTGCTCCGTACTTCTGAAATTTTTATTTTTATACTGTATTGAGGATTTGTTCTGTTCTGAGTATTGTATTGTATTGTATTCTATTGACCCCCTTCTTTTGACACCCACTGCACATCCAACCTACCTGGAAAGGGGTCTCTTTTTGAACTGCCTTTCCCGAGGTTTCTTCCATTTTTTCCTACAAGGTTTTTTTGGGAGTTTTTCCTTGTCTTCTCAGAGAGTCAAGGCTGGGGGGCTGTCAAGAGGCAGGGCCTGTTAAAGCCCATTGCGGCACTTCCTGTGTGATTTTGGGCTATACAAAAAATAAATTGTATTGTATCTACAAGTCATGTGTCCTTAGGTCAGGTCTGGAGGCTGAGCAAGTGAATGTGGTGCTGAGGATAGTGGCAGCAGACAGCAGCTGGTCACGGGTGTCTCCAGATGTCCGCTCTGTGCCCACCCTGCCTTTTTTTCTGGCGGTGAAGTGAAAGGCACATAATTAACATGAGGTGATGATCCTGCAGGATGATGAATCTCATTTCAATGGCGGTATTTCACCTTCAGGAATGCTGCGAATAGACAATGAAGGCAGGCCTTGGTGATTAAGCAGCTCGAAGCCAGAATGATTAAAGGTCTGTGGTAGGCTTGGCTGATATACTTAAAGATATAACAAGATTTAAACGCACAACTACATGTGTGTTCCTTCTTGCCCTGGCACTTGCAGCTTTATTAATAATGTATCACCATTAGATACTCTGGCATTCAGTCGGAGAAAGTCGCTCCTGGGAGCAGCGTGACCTTTCCACGGCAGGGAGAAGCCCATAAATCACAATTCAAAATAAAGTGCCTTGATCTAAAAGCTAAGGATTGTTTTGCAAATTTTCAAGGTCTTAATAATCCTCTCATTGCATTAAAAGCTCTCTAACAGCTCCCTCGTCTCCAGAAGAGCCCGTGTTCACTCATCACATGCATGAGGAACAGAAATGAGTCTGAGACAAGAAAAGTAGCTTGGTTTCCGGTGGACACCTACTCTGAGAAAAAGATTAAGCCTCTCTGTCAGGCATCATGGGTTCAAGGATTAAGCAAGGGGGCTCTGAATGCTTTAGAAAGCTAAATATCAAATGACAGAAGCCTGAGATAACTAGGAGTTGAAGAGGCTCAATGGAAATCTCTAGAAAGAAGAGGAGGAGGATGTAAGTGGTCTTTTGTATATGGTCTAACACATGGAGTAGACAAGGATGCAAATACATAAGATAACAGTGTTATGGATCTCAAATGTTCCCAAGCATGCAAAGTCAAAAATGCCCAATAGAGGGGGGAACACTATCAATAAACCCCGGCTACTAACACAGGGCTATGGAGAATCTTTAGAAATAAAAAGGGTTATTAATACAAAGGTGCTCTGTAGCACAAAAATCAGCTCTCGGGAGCACAAAGGCAAATTGAGTAAACAGTAGAGACAATCCAAAAAGTCCCAATGCAGAATCCAGAAACAGAGTTTGAAGTCAAAAAAGTCAATAAGCACAGAAAATCTCCACTCCACTCCCAACAGCATTTAAATAAAGCGCAATGGACTGTGGGGTTTCCTCATCTGCGATGGGCAGGAACCACCCGCACAACACAAGGAATGTAACCAAGGCATACATATCTAGACTAAATGAAACACAAAGAATAATGTAAATAATCAGTTATAAAATGAATACTAATAAAAGAATTCAAAATGAGCAAATTGGTTATGTATTTGTAGCCCTGCTAGGGGAGGGACTCTGGTTAAAATATAAAACAGAGACCTTTACTATGCAATAGAGCCATTAAAGAGCAGCTAGGGCAGCAGACACAGCTCCAGGCTCCTGGGTTCAAATCCCAGATCTGCGACTGTCTATACAGAGTTGGCCTATTTTCCCCATGTATGCAGCAAGTTTATTATAGTTTTGCCTTTTTAGATTAGTTTTTATTTCTATATTTTTTCTGACCTTACTTGGAAATTCAGTTTAGTTTAACTTTTTTTCTTCATCGTATATTTTTAGTTTTAATTTAGTTTTTAATTTCATAAAGACATTTCTATTTTATTTTTAATCTATTAGTTTCCGTTTTAATTTTAGTAATTATGGCATGGTTAAACAGCTATTATGGAGTTTAGTTTTGTGTCACAATCAGACAGAACGATAGATTTAATGGATTTGGATATGTTAATGGAAGCTTACTACACTACATGATTTACTATCTGGTTTTGTTTTTGTCTAATAAAAAAGCATAATCAAAACCAGATTTTATACAATTTTATAATTTTAAAAATATTTTCTATGATATTTGTGTTGAGCAAATGTGCACTGACTGTTGACACTTTTTATCTTTTCCTTTTATTGTCCAGATCGGATTCATTTGAAATGAAATTTAAGTGATTTTCAAGGTTTGAGGGTTTTTTTTTACTCTAAATGTCTACAGCACACAACATATCCTGCTACAAGACAATGCACTTATAATGAATGCCTTCAATATTGCAATCTAAAATCTCCCATACTGGGCTTTGTCATTTTCTACCTGCCATATTGATCTCTGATTCCGTCTCTGGCACATACAATTTATAGACAGAATTTTGCCACCTGCAGGCCTGAAAATATAAAAATTCAGAAAATAGATTCTACTGTGTTCTGACAGGTGTGATAATGAAAATCACGGGGACTTAGGAAGAACAGGGCTCTTAGGCTTGAATCAGTGTGCAGACCCCATCTAGCTATATTGAGGAAAACAAAGGAAAACAAGTATTTAGTATCAAGGTTAGGGGCAGTGAGACTTGAATAGCCCACCATAAAAACAGTAAACCCTTAATGAGCAGAGTAAGAGTAGGTAATGAGAGTATGGACAAGCACAAAACAACAGAGACAGCAGCTCAGATTAAGAACAATATATACATTACTAGGGGGTTTCCCCCTGCTCGCTTTCTTGCCAACCAAGAGACTACACTAGGCACCAGCCACTTCGCGTCTCCACTGCTCGCGTTGTGAAGAGGGGGGCTGAATGCACCACAAAGAGACACGGTCGCTCCTCCGAAACCCCCTCTTAAACGGTGATACAATGGCAAATACAGTTTTTTTTACCTCCTCTTTGCTCAAACAGCTGCTGGCTTGCTGCAGCCATGCCACGTGATCTGCATCTTGCGCAGCACTTCAAATATTTAAAAGCCTGTACAGCAGCTGTCCTACTCTTTGTCTTTTATTTCCAGCCATGGGCGTGGTTAAATCTCTTGGCACAAAGTCTAGTTTCACAGGACTTGAGTTCTTAATATTTTTTAGTTTATAATGTAAAAACGGAATAAGAATCTGAAAATCTAACAACATCACAGTAAAGTTCGATAAAACCTGAAAAGAATGATACCAAACAAATATATGTAGGTTTTAAAAATGTCACATAGAATTGTTGCACAAAATTGATGCACTTTTTGGCTTAGGATTTTATATATATAAAGGGAGCTATAAACCTGTTTATCCAGAGCAGGATTGCAGGAACCTGGAGCCTATCCCAGCAGACTTGGATGCAACGCAGGAAAAATCTCTGGTATGCAATATGTGTGAAATAGTTGGTGTTAAGAACAAAAAGAATATGATATTTTAACTTAATAACAGGTATTTTGAACTGTGAATATAAACTAAAAAAATAAATGAGTAAATATCGAATAAATATAAAAACACACTAGTAGGTTTAGTTTTTCAGCAGTTGGCAGACTCCTTTGTTCTTCGCCTACATACCTGTAGTTCAGTGGAGACATTGCCAACTCAGGAATTTTGCAAGGTTTGTATCGCTTCATTGTTTAACGACTTTTTTAAGGCAAAAGTGATTGGTCAGCAACAATATGTCAATCATGTATGTTGACCTTGTCAGTCAATCAATCAGTGTTGCTTGATTTTTAAACAGAATTTCTCCTGTGTGAAGGTGCAGGTGAATTATTGCCAAACAAAAAGCAGGCACCTGAGAAATAAACTGAAACGTTACTCATTCGTGATATTTCTGTCCATACGGTAAAGGTTTTATTAACCAGCACATTCCGATTTCATGCGTTTGAAGTACATCTTGATATACAAGAAGCGCAAAGAAAGGCGGCACAGTAAATCACTTTCTATTTCACTTGATTTACATGCCCGTATTCAGCTCGTTCTGTCACCGCAAATGCTGTGCGAACAGCTGCCCTCCTTCTCCAGCCACCATTCACTGGGTGAATATACAGTATGCGGGCGGCTCGTGGTGGATTACTTTCTGTTTTAGAGTTTAAAATTACAAGGGTTAAAGACTAACGGCAAGAATATTCATTCAAAAATGAAAACTAAAAAATTTTTTAGTAAATTATTATTTTATTTCAGTCACTCTTTCCAGCTACTTTAATAGTTTTGTTTAGTTTTAGTTTTTCATTTTGGTTTTGTTAATTATTTTATTCCATCCATCCATCCACAGGGCACAAGGCAGGAACCAATCCTGGGCAGGGTGCCAACCTACCGCAGTTATTTTATTCCAGTTTATGAAAATGTTTCAGTTTTGATTTTAGTTTTCGTTAACTATAATAACCTTGGTGTGCAGTGCTTGATTTTGTATTCCAGACAATAAGGTCAGGATAGATGTTGAGCAGGTCAAATGGCCATCGGAGGTATCCAGAGGTAACAGGCTGAGGGAGCTGAGGGAACTGAGGTGGTGGATTGTGGAGATATGACACCCTATGGGAGAGAGTCTCCAGTAACTGGTCGAGGTGGCAGACTGGGATACCTGAATGGAGAACTAGCGGGATTCATCCCTAGGTCCTCAAGGGAGAAAGCTGCAATCCCAATTGGATGGTGGTGGCTTTAGAAGTGTATGTTTGTTGGGATTTATTTATTCATTTATTGGAGCACACCCAAACATACAGGTTTATTTTAAAGGCATGATTTTTAAAGAGATTTATTTATTTCTTATTTATTGAATGCACTGATTAGCACTATTTGCACTTTGAATTGTAAAAATAAGTTGACAAAGTTATAAAAGCACTTGCACTTTTCACCATATCCTTGCATGGTGTGTTTGTCCTCATCTGCCATGCTCATCTCGGTTACAGTATTGACGGTGTCAGGTTCGAGTGGCTCCCATAATAGAAGAGGGAGAAAGGAGCCGACCTGCACCGTCAGACCCATCAGACAAACATGCAAGTTCATACAAGGACACAATAGCTCCAAATAAGGACACAACATTTTTGTGCTGGCTAAACATGCATAGAAAACAGCACATGCTTACAGCATCCCACAGCCCTGAGAGGTCTCCACTTGTCTTAGTCCATCTCTTTGTCAGATGGTTTGCATGGCAGTCTCATGTTACTCAGCTCATGTGCTTAATTTGCCTGTGTTCTGCATGTGTCTTACTTTGAGTAAAAATCAGGTTTTATAAGATGTGTTTTCACAGATCACTGTGACATATTTCAAAGTTATGCCTACAAGACTAGAGACGGCAATTGACATCTGGACATCAACATTCAATGTTAACAACTGTACTTGGCCATGGTCTTGTGAGGTGAGTCGACACCCCTGGGACTACAAGGTGTCGCGAAGAAAGACGAGAGTGGAGAAGTAAAGCGTGAAGTTGCCCTCCTTTTAAAATGTCTGAATCTCATAACAACTTTTTGCTTTTTTTCCTTGGCTAAAATTTCTGAATTTCCTCATGGAGTTAATAATGTTTACCTAATCTAATCTAAAATGACATAGATATGTTGTTTGCAACTTGTGTGTAATCTCAAGACTCAATAACATTTTTGGCTTGAGAAATAGATGTGTTTGGTTAAGTTTTAAGGCACTTCTTTATAATGGGACCCCCAGTGTCCATTAGATTTATAAAATGTGCTTCACGTTGGAACACATTTTCATTGGGCAGACTAACATATATATATATATATATATATATATATATATATATATATATATATATATTAGTGTGGCCGCCGGGCTGGAGCCCGGCGGGACGCCAGGAGGACGTGAGGAGGGCTTGTGCCTCCTCCAGACCGCGAGGGGGCGTCCGTCCTGGTTCTATTGGGAGCCACGGGTCGAGGGCATGGAAGCCCTACCCTGTAGGGGCCCGTGGTTACCGCCAGGCGGCGCCCCGATGCCGGTTCATCCCGTGTGGCCCTCGGCCGGGGATGGAGCCCGGCCCGGACGGCTTAGAGGACCGGAGGAGGCGTGTGCCTCCTCCAGACCGAGTGGGGCGTCCGTCCTGGTTAGACAGGGGCCTCGGGTACAGGGCTTGGAAGCCCAGCCCTGTAGGGACCCGTGGCCACCGCCAGGCGGCGCCCCAGAGCCTGTTTATTCCGGGAGCCCGCACTTCCGCCACACCAGGAAGTGCCGGGGAAGACGACCGGGAGACACGGACGGCTTCGGGTGCACAGCGGCACTCCCGCCACACAGGGGTGTGGCCACCGTTAAGTGCCGGGAAGCAGCTGGAGCCCATCCGGCTCCCCATAAAAGGGGCCGCCTCCCTCCAGTCAGCGGTGGAAGTCGGGAGGCAGAAGGACTGAGCTGGAGAGAGAGGACGGGAGGCGGCCAGGACAAAGGCAAAGAGACTGTGGGCCCTGGACTTTGGGGAAATCAGTGCAAGAGGCACTGGGGTTCGTGAGTGCACGTGACATTTATATGATTGTAAATAGTGTAAATAAACGGTGTGTGGGTGCAAAAATGATGTCCGTCTGTGTGTGTCCGGGCAAGCTTTCACAGTGGCGTAGCCGGCAGGATGCTCCGCCTGGGACAAGGCGGGGACCTGTGTTCAAACAATTATTATCTGTGAACGGCCCGGCGCAGCAGCGGACCCCACACACTGGCCGCGGGAGCGCCCGCACGCTTCGCGGAGCGTTCGCCCAGAAACCGCCACCGGACAGCGGAATGGCTTCCCCCGGTGCGGAGGAGAACCCGACATCGCCGGAGCGCAGCGGGCTCCAGTCGCGCTGTTGAGACGGACAGCCAGGCCGGCGTGGCAGCACAGAAGGCCACACCGAGGCGGGGGCCTCGGCATGACGGGATCCGGGAGGTAAGTGCCCTGCCCTGCAATCATCGGCCCTTCGGGGTCGGTCTTACCTCTATTCCTACAGGAGGGAAGAACCGGATCGCGTCCGTGGCAGGAGCACGCCGGGCCACGGGCTGTCGGCAGCGCGGCGACGGCGGCAGCAAAGAAGGCTGTGGGAACGCCACAACGCGGCGAAGAGGCACGTCTCCGCACTCGGAGCAGGGGAGGCAAGATGGCCGCGGGCCGGATGTCCCGCCCGCTGACAGGCACGGGGTTGGCTGGTGTGTCTGGTGTGCCCGCCGAGGATTGGATGAAGGCGGGACCTAGGAACGCCAATCTCGTGCCAAAACGAGACCCGATTGGGCCAGAGGGAGTGGCCCACAGGAGGCAGGCGTCGAGTGGAGCTGATAGACAGGTAAGCCCACTGACGCTCTGTCTCTCTTTCCACCAGTGGCTCGGCGTGAGTCGGGGGAATCCCCTCGCCCGCCGGATTGCCGCTTGCAGATTTGCTGTGTGTTCTCGCCGCTCAGTGTGAGCAGCTGATGGGGAAGGCGGACGCGTCGAAAGAGACACCGCGTGAGACGGAGGATCGGCGCGGCGCTGGAACCGGAGGCAGGCAGAATACAGCGGGAGTGGTGAGTGTTGCCGTTCCCGTAAAGCAAAGGAGGGGGTTCGCCGAACATGGCTGTGACCTTTTAGGGGACGATCAGCTCCGAGTAGGCAACTCCCCGACAGCGGACGCGGCGGTGCAGACGGCTGAAGAGGCTGGGAGATCGAACACGCAGGGCTGGTAGGATCGGGGCTGCTGAGTGCCCTGGGTCCTAGCGCCCTGCGCTTCAAGCCCGCAGCTGTCTCCTGTCGCTCTGCCTGGACGCAGACGGGGCTGGATTTGAGCTTTTGCTGTGCTCAGACCCAGACCGTCAGCGTCAAGAGAAGAAGGAGGAATCGAAGGGTGAATGCCGATTCCTCCGATAGAGAGGACGGCGCTGGGTGCGCGCGTCCCGAGAAGGGCCGTCCTCTGGATGGACAGAGGAGATCCCCTGGGCGGCTGGGCGAGCTGCCTGCGAGCGGTGCCGAGGCCGACGAGCGGATGGGCATGGAACCTGCGGCGGAGGACTTCAGCAGGCAAGTTGGGGGCTGTCGGAGGGGCAGGAGCACGGTCGATACGGAGACCGACGGGGCACTCGGGGAGAGTGTCCTGGCTGTGCTTCTGGCCCTCTTTTCCTTTTTTTCACAGGCCCGAAGCCCCGACGAGTGCTGGGGACGACGTCGTCAGGGACCTGCCCTCCTGAAACGGGCCGCTCCGCGGGAGGGCTCCACGCCGAGAGGCCAATAGTGTCCCAACTGCGGGGAACAGCGGGGGCGAGAGCGGCGCAGACCACAGGGGCGCGTTTGCGCCGGCAGGGGTGCCGAAGACGGATGTCCCAGGGTGCCGTGTTGGACCCTGGGGCATAGTAGGACCCTCACCGGGACGTGCTGCCCTTCGGTTGTGCCGTTCGGACCCACGTGTCCTCGATAGCGGTGGGGCACTGTGGTCCCCGGCCGGGCTGGAGCCCGGCCGGGACGCCAGGAGGACGTGAGGAGGGCTTGTGCCTCCTCCAGACCGCGAGGGGGCGCCCATCCTGGTTCTATTGGGAGCCACGGGTCGAGGGCATGGAAGCCCTACCCTGTAGGGGCCCGTGGTTACCGCCAGGCGGCGCCCGATGCCGGTTCATCCCGTGTGGCCCTCGGCCGGGGATGGAGCCCGGCCGGGACGCCTTAGAGGACCGGAGGAGGGCGTGTGCCTCCTCCAGACCGAGTGGGGCGTCCGTCCTGGTTAGACAGGGGCCTCGGGTACAGGGCTTGGAAGCCCAGCCCTGTAGGGACCGTGGCCACTGCCAGGCGGCGCCCAGTGCCTGTTTATTCGGGAGCCCGGCACTTCCGCCACACCAGGAAGTGCCGGGGAAGACGACCGGGAGACACGGACGGCTTCGGGTGCACAGCCGGCACTTCCGCCACACAGGGTGTGGCCACCGTTAAGTGCGGGAAAGCAGCTGGAGCCCATCCGGCTCCCCATAAAAGGGGCCGCCTCCCTCCAGTCAGCGGTGGAAGTCGGGAGGCAGAAGGACTGAGCTGGAGAGAGAGGACGGGAGGCGGCCAGGACAAAGGCAAAGAGACTGTGGGCCCTGGACTTTGGGAAATCAGTGCAAGAGGCACTGGGGTTAGTGAGTGCACGTGACATTTATATGATTGTAAATAGTGTAAATAAACGGTGTGTGGGTGCAAAAATGATGTCCGTCTGTGTGTGTCCGGGCCAGCTTTCACAATATATATATATATATATATATAGTGTGGAATGTGGCCCGGACACAGACAATCTCACATCGTATTAAGCACCTCCCCACGATTATTTACAGTTGCTATTTACAATTGTGCACAACACACTGTGCCCCAGTGCGCCTCCGGACTTCTCTCTCACTGTCCGTGGGCTGCCTTTCCTCTCTCCACAGGAGCTCCCACTCCCGACTCTAGCTCCCTGATTGTATGGAGGCGGCCCCTTTTATTCCCACCCGGATTTGTTCCAGGTGCTTGATGATGTCCTTCTGGCAGCAGTTCCTGGTGTGGTGGAAGTGCTGCCCTTGAACCCGGAAGCACTCTGGGCGTTCCTGGAAGGATCTTCCTCCATCTTCCCGTGTGTGGTGGAAGTGAACTTTTCTCGGGCTCCATGAGACTTGGAGCGCCCCCTGGCGGTGGCCACGGGCCCCAATGGGCTTGAGTCTCCTTGCTCCTCTCCCATGGTCCTCTTCCGATCCAGGGCGGTTGCCCCCTCGTGGCCCGGAGGACGTATATGCCACCTCCCTGTCCTTTCAGGAGTCCCGGCTGGGGCTGTACCCCAGCCTCCTGTGACAATATGATGATTGTGAAGAAATATCTTGGACCTGGAAAATACTCAACATATTCTTTAAGGGTACGTTTCACACAAACGTTAGAAAATCTTTTTTCACACAGAGAACCACAGACGCATGGAATGAATTAGCGGGCAGTGTGGTAGAGAGTAAGGACTTGAGAGACCTTCAAAACTTGACTTAATGTTAATGAGTGGAATGGCGGCTCTGAGGCTAAGGATCTGTGCTGGTATCTGGAAGGTTCCTATTACTTCTAGAAGGTATCCTACCTTATAAGGCCCTTAGTCTAAGAATTTTTCAGGGGTGCTGTGTAGTGGTGGACCCTGTGCTCTCCACCCAAAAGGTCATGGGAAAAGACAGTTTCCCCTCAGGGATTAATAAAGTATATCAAATCAAGCATTTGAAGAAATCAGATGGATAGGATTGATGAGCTTTGTTGAATGGCCTGTTCTAATGTTCTAAGAACATCATGGGTACACATCTCACGAGTACACACCACTCTGGGTGAAGATCACGTAGCTCTACATGTTCCCTTGGTGACTCTGCTTGGCCTGAGGTGTTGGCCAGTTTGCTCTATTTCCCATTTAAAGGTTTTAAACCTGTTTGTGTGTATACAGCTAAAACATGAGTGACTGGCAATGCTTGGCAGTGTCTGAATTTGACATAGCCAGCAAACTACAGTTGGTACCCCAGGTGTGCAGTAAATTGGTACAGAAATTGGCATTTTGTAAAAACTGGGATCCCATTGTGCGGCTGCACCTGATCCACAACAGAGGTTTTAGTAAAGGTACTGTAAGCTGCCCACTCAGATTTGGCAAATTACCCAAATCCTGAATGACACGGTGGGAACTTGGCAGCACTGAGAACCAGGTGTATGAGAGATTTAAAAGTGAGGAGAAATGTATTAAGCATAATGGACAACAGGGCAACACCTAGGTGCTGCTTCACATCTCAAGGGACTTGGGGTGAAATCTCAGTCTGGTGCCCATCTGGATGTGTGTGTATTTTATATTGTTTGCTGAGTGCCCAGTTTAAGTGCGATAGAGTGGCATCTGTCCAGGGCTGGAATTATCAGGGACAGCCTTCAATACCCTGTGACATGGACAAACAGGTTCAGCCATTAATAACTGGATGTAATGGTCGAGACGAGGCCTCGCAACTCTGGGACTGGAATGTTCCAGCTCTCCACATATTCTTGTCAGTAAGGTTGACACGGCAACACATCTCTGAGTGAATTCTCATCTTGTCTTTTTGTCCTGTCTTGCACCGATTGTTTCTGGGATGAGCTCCAGATCTGGCATGGCATGAATAGAAGACCAGTAAGATGGCTGAGAAAAGAGGAGCTGGTTTGGGAAAGTTTCTTCTCTGCACCTCTACTGCTTTCACACAGCATTTTATTTTATTTACCCCAGAATGGCAGATTCTTCGATGTTAGTTGTCAAGTCAAGAGCCTATGCATTAGACACGTGTGGTGAAAAGCGTCCTTCATCTCGATTCCAAAGAGAATTTGAACAACACTTTCCATTATTTTATTCCCTCTTTTCCTTTGTCAGTGGCCGCCGCTGCTGCTCAATTAGTTCAGGCGGATCTGAGAATGCAAAGGTCACTTAGGTGAAAAGGACAGTCTGAGGGAGAGCTGACCTTTCTGAAGTGGCTTCACTACTATGAAAAGCCCATTTCCTTTCTTGTCTTAGGGAGGTGAAGGACTCACCAGCTGCATATTTTTGACATTTCACACTGACACGGGAGGCAGGGCCGAACATATGAACAGGAGGCTGGCACTGCAAAGGGCAGCGGGCGTCCATTGAGCTGGTGGGAGCTGATGACAGCGGATGGACTGCCAGCAAGATATTTTTCCTAAAGTCATGGAATAGAAGAAAAAAAAAACCATTAGGTTTATAGTGTCCCCTCATGAATCTGTTAAACAACATCATATTTTATATATCACTGACATCAGCCAACAAGCAAGGCATCTACTGCATGTGTCGCTCTTCAAATTCTATGTCAATCAATCAATCAATCAAATGTATTCATAAAACAACAGAAGTTGTACCAAAGTGCTGTACAAAGAAACATGTAAGGATACTATAAAACAACCAATTTTATAAAGCAGTTCATTAAAAGTATTGTAACAAAGGCACTATATGGGTGCCTGACGCGACACAGACTCACACTGGAGAGTCGAGGACAGCCATTCCTTTAGCATAATGGGAATCATGCAGGATATCAGCAAGAAGGAGCATGCCTCCAAAAATACTGATATCTACCCATTACCATTATATATATATACAGAATATATATATATACAGAATATATATATATATATATATATATATATATATATATATATATACGACAGGCATGTTGTGGAGGGAGCACAGCACATCTGTAGACCATTTACAGGAAGTCTCGATTGGTTTTGGCATGTAGTATTGCTTTAATTACCATTTGAGTTAGACTTGTGCATAGTCATTTGGTGCAATCTTCAGGTCGAAAAATGTACTAATGTAAAGTTCATGTGCAAATTGGGGACTCGTATGCTAGCGGAACTGCATGTGCACTTGATGCCCCTTGTGTGTGTGTGTGTGTATATATATATATATATATATATATATATATATATATATATATATATATATATATATATATATATATATATATATATAAAGTAAATGAAACACAAGATATGCGTATATTACAATGAGCTGTTGAAGAATAGTGGTCTTGGCACTGAATAGTCTAATGAGACTGAGTCAAGAACGTGACTGTTAGGGAAAGGCAGGTGGTTGTCTTTATAGTTGGCAGCGAGGAAGAGGAGGGTCCAATAGGGAATAGCCAGGAAATGAAGTCATAAGGAGTGTGTGATCTGGAGGCGGAAGTGGAACCTGTTTGGTCTTCAGGTGTTTTTCCCATCAGATGATCTGCAGAAGAGTGAGAAAAGACATTGGTACACTTCATCACCTCTTGTCTCTGTGTTTCACTCTTAGTTAAGCCCATTGATTGTTTCCTATGGACACGTGTGTGACTATATATATATATATAGCAAATTGTGCATTATCATGTTTCTCATTTGTGAGATCCAGAATCAGTGATGTTGCCAGCATTTCTGGCAGTTTCAGCATCCTTTGCTACTATAGTAGTGTAGCAATGACACCCTAGGGTGCTGCTGATATATTATAATTACTCAGGTCTTCTTCCGTCTCAGTGGCACACTCCACCAGGTCCCCAGTCCAACACACCAACAGGGAAAGTTTCAACAACAACAATTTTATTCAAAGGAGCCACCCTCAACTGAATGGTGTCCCAAACAAAGAAAATAGAATAAAAGCTTAACAACAGTGCAGTAAAAATTAATAAACAGTAATAAGTATCTTATGCAAATATAATATATACAATCCTATAACCTGTGCCTCTAAGCAAGCAGTATGTAATAAAAGCTCCCTTTATGCTCCCAGTCCCTCAGGAAACGTTCTTCCCCTCCCACCTCACTGGCCAGTGATACCAGGAAAACAAACAAAAAGAAAACGGCGTTGGGGCCCTTTGTTTCTATCGTTGGAGCGCTCTATCTCCAAATGGAGCATTTGTAATCCATCGAAAAGATATCTGTCCTCCAACTGGACTCTCCAAATAGGTGGCCACAATAGAGTAATGTAAAGATAGGGATAATTGTGCGATATACAGCTCACCACTCCTGGGTTTTGGAAGACGCGGGCTGCAGACACTCCTCAGCGATCCGATAATCCCCAACGGCCCCCTCGAAGCTTCGATAAAATCCCTCCTCTCAACGGTTCCTCCAGGTCGATTCTCTCTCTCCTCCGCGCAAAGTCTATTCCTCTCCGCAAGTCTATCTCCTCCGCAAAAGTCTATTCCTCCGCAAAAGTCTATCTCCTCCGTGCAGAAGTCTATCTCCTCCGCGCTAAAGTTTATCTCCTCCCCGCACTCTCCAAGTCCGTTTTCCGTCCGTCTCCGCCACCCCAAAAAACAGAGTTCCCCCACTGTATTCTATTCCTGTCCTGATCAGCCACTCTGCTGCCATCTAATGTCCAGTTCTTAAAATTGCAGCTCCATGACTCTCTTATTCAGACATACACACACACACGATGTCTGTGTGCCTAGCTACACTCTTCCCCCACTGAGGAACCCTTTGTCCCCAAAGGGAGTAAATCACAATTTAACCCCTACAAGGAATAAGAAAATCGTCTCGCAAAGGGACTGCCCACCATGGTGTGTCAGACCAGGAACCAGAAGAGTAGACTTTGTTGTCACTCACAGGCTTCTCCTTAGCTTCTGCTCGACGGTGCACAGTGGTGACGACCTCCTCTGTGCTGTTTCCAGAAGAGTCATAGGTCAGTCTTTTAGGAGGCCGAATGGTGCGTTTTTCCCTTGCTTCTGCAGGTTCTGACTGTGGAATCGAGGTGTGTTTAGTAAGTGCTTCTGAGGGCTCTACGGAAGGTCCTGTCACCAGTGAAGAAGGTTCGACCCAGGGTTCTTCAGGTGGCCTGATGAAAGTTTCTAAATCCTCAGATTCAATGACAGCTTGAGGTACAAACTCAGGAGCTTCTGCCCTTAGTGTACCAGAGGGAAATTCGAACTCAGAGGGATGGTCATTCCTGGGCGCCTGAAACCATAACCAGTCAGAAGCAAACTCTTCATCAGAATCATCATCTTCCACTGCGATCTCACTGAACTGATTAGTCTTAACACTCGACTGAGATCGGGTGATAGAGCGTCGTCTCTGAGGCTTTGGCTCCTCAGTAGGTGGTACTCGTACGGCTTCACTTAACGGTAGCAGGTGATTTCGGTGCCAAGTCTTTAGGGGACCAGTCTGTCCCTCAGGACGAATCCGGAATACCGGGAGGCCTGGTAGTTGAGAGCAGATAATGTACGTTTGAGAACTCCATCGAATTTCTAGTTTTGGAGACCCGCTGATTCAAATTTCGCAACAGTACTCGATCTCCGGGTTTTAAATCATGAATCCGGACCCTCAAGTCGTAACGTTTTTTATTTTGGGACCCTCTATTCTCCGAAGCTTCTCGCGCCTTTTCATAAGCCACTTTGAGGTCCTTCCGCAATCTCTTGACATAATTCTGATGAGTGGTAGCGGACGTCCCATCCAATGAGATGCCAAAAGCCAGATCGATAGGCAGTCTAGCTTCCCGTCCAAACATCAAACGGTAAGGTGAATACCCAGTGGAGTCATGTCTGGTACTGTTATAAGCATGCACTAAAGCAGACACAAACCGACTCCAATGCTGTTTATTCTCCGAAGTTAATGTTCCCAGCATATCCAACAATGTTTGATTGAACCTCTCTGGCTGAGGGTCACCTTGGGGGTGATATGGAGTGGTCCTGGACTTTGACACCCCCAACGTTCTCATCAGCTCTTTAATGAACTTGCTTTCAAAGTCTCTTCCCTGATCTGAGTGGATCCTCTGGGGCAAACCATAATGGACAAAGTACTTCTCGACTAGAACTTTGGCAACGGTGGAGGCCTTTTGGTCTTTTGTGGGAAATGCCTGGGCATAACGAGTGAAGTGATCTGTGATGACAAGGATGTTTCCCTGACCACTAGTATCTGGTTCCAAGCACAAAAAATCCATGCACACCAATTCCATTGGGCTTTGACTCTGCAGATGGCCCATAGTGGCGGCCCTTGAAGGTAGAACCTTCCGTTGAATACATCTCAAACAGGAACGGCAATAGTTCTCTACTTCAGCATGCATGCAGGGCCAGTAAAACCGATCTCGAACTAGTTGGAAAGTTCTCTCTGTTCCCATGTGACCATGATCATCATGCAACGCTGTCAGAGCAATGTGACGGTGCTTCTCAGGCAGAAACAACTGTAATTTCTCTTGAGAGTCCCCAGAGGGGGCTCTCCTATAGACCAGACCCTCGTTTAACTGCAATCTGGGCCATTCTTTATGCACCAGTTTTGCCTTTTCAACTTTATCCGTCCACAGCAATTCTTGGTTGTCGGACTCCAATGCTTGTGAGACCAACCGACAAAGAGGATCTTCCTGTTGGTCCTTCTTCAAGTCCTGACGATTTAAAGTGGGTAGACTGTCCTTCCTCAATTGCACCAAATCACAATAAAATTCTGGGACCCCGCAGCCATGACTCCGACTACTTGAGCTCCCACTGTGCCCTTTGCCTGCCAATCCACTCCTTGGTATATGGTCTGAACTTCCTCCGGGCCTAATTGAGCCCACCGGCCATCTGTGGCGTAGGGTCTGCGGGATAGGGCATCTGCATCGCGATTAACTGTTCCTGGCCGATACTTCAGACTGAAGTTAAATTCAGATAATGCAGCCAACCATCGGTGTCCTGTGGCATCCAACTTAGCTGTAGTGAGGATGTAAGTGAGCGGATTATTGTCTGTCTTTACCTCAAAGCTGGCGCCATAGAGGTAGTCCCGCAACTTGTCCACCACCGACCACTTCAAGGCAAGAAACTCCAATTTGTGAGTAGGGTAATTCCTTTCAGTCGGCGACAGACTCCTGCTCACATAAGCGACAGGTCTCAACTTCCCATCAAACTTCTGATACAGTACTCCTCCAATTCCTTCTCGACAAGCATCAACATGTAACTCATATGGTTTCATTGGATCCGCATAGGCCAGCACTGGGGCATGAGTAAGACTCCACTTCAATTGGTTGAAAGCCTGCTCACAAGCAGAGGTCCATTCACTCTGAATATTCTCTTTCGACCCCCGAGGCCCTTTCATAGAGTTCTTTGAAACATCAGAAAAAAAGTCACCGTCTCCCATCTCATTCTTTAAGAGCTCATTCAAAGGCCTAGCAATCTTGGCAAACCCTTCCACAAATCTTCTATAATAAGAGCAGAACCCGAGGAACGATCTGAGCTCTTCTACAGTGTGAGGAGGTGGCCAAGAGGTCACAGCTTCCAATTTCGCAGGGTCAGTAGCAACTCCCTCTGCGGTGACCACATGTCCCAGGTAAGTGACTGATGGCAGACAGAACTGGCACTTGTCTAGAGACAGCTTCAAACCCTCGCCTTTCAGACGGTCCAGCACCTTAATCAGGCGTTGCTCGTGCTCTTCAAGTGTCCTCCCGAAGACGATTAGATCATCTAGGTATACCAGTACTTCTAGAAGATGCATGTCCCCTACTGTCTTTTCCATCAATCGCTGGAAAGTCGCTGGAGCTCCAGTAAGACCCTGGGGCATCCGATTGAACTGATAGAAGCCAACAGGACAAATAAAAGCCGTCTTCTCTTGGTCATCTGAATGCATGGGAATCTGATGATACCCGCTCCTCAAATCCAGCACACTGAACCACTTAGCCCCTGCGAGACACTGGAGAGCGTCTTCAATTCTGGGAGTGGTATATTGATCAGGTATAGTCCTCCTATTCAAAGTGCGGTAGTCGATGCACAGACGGAGAGACCCATTCTTCTTCCGGACCACCACAATTGGAGAAGCGTAGGGGCTTCTTGAGTCACTGATTACCCCAGTCCGCTTCAGCTCGCCAATCTGTTCCCGGAGGTCGTCAAAGTCGGCCAGAGGAATTCTCCGAGACCTCTCCCGGAATGGTCGGTTATCCATGAGTCGGATGCGGTGTTGGACACTTTTCGCACAGCCCACATCAAACTCATCTTGGGAAAACATGTCCTTTCTTTCCGACAATATCGCCTGGATCCTTTTCTTCCACTCAGTTGGAGCTGGAGAGTTCTCTGGATAAAACCGTTCCTCACAAAGTTCAGTGGCTGCTTCCCCCACTGAGAAAAGAGGTGCGACCAGGGTGACTGGTTTCGCCCAATAACATCCGGGTTTTAAGTCTCACCGGAAAGTCAGTGGTATTCCTGACACTTACAGTAACTTTCCCTCCATTGCGCTGTAAGGCCCGAGTGGATATGGCCTCTGGTATCAGGTCCACCATGGATACTGAGTCTCCAGCGGAGGCACCTTCCAGCATCAGATAGGGTCCCGGTTGCTTCCAGGTCAGTCGTACTTCGGCTTTTAAACAGACAACCTCCCCTGGTTGCAAGACTCTTTCTCTTTTGCTCAGAAACCAGAGTTTTCCCACTCCTTCTGACGGGACGTCCTCCTCTTCGACAATACTCTGGTACACAGCTCTCAAAGATGGATGTATGTTCTCTTCCGAACAGCCTCTTTGTTCCACTATTGGAGTGAGCATCCTTCTCACCAGGTTGGAGTTTGTTCCTATGATCAATGAGCTTCCGGTGAACCCAGAGGGACGGGAACACACGATCGCGAGGGTGTCATAAGTACCTTCGGATGCTGCCAACTGGGGACCTGCAGTCAGTCTAACTTCCACATAACCATCATAGGGGAGATTCTGATCCCCGACACCTCGAATCTCCAAATTCTCTATCTTGCGTAAAGGTAGGTGTTTAAGGTGCTTATCATAGAAGTCCCGACATAGCAGAGTGACCTGAGCCCCAGAATCCAGGACAGCTCTGGTGTAGATCCCTTGACTTGAATAGGGACCACCGGAGAAGGCCCAATTAAGTCCTTGGGAACTTTTAAAGAACTTTCGAAACTAGCAGCCCTTGAGTTCTGGACAGTGGCCCTCTCTCTCCCTTGAGAATAGGTAGAAGACTTATGTGCGTGTCTCTCCTGTAGTAAGGAGACAGACTCAGGCTTGAAAGTCGGAGAATGTGGCCCTGATGGTCCGGAAATTGTTACGGAGACATTACCATTCTGCCCTCTGGGCCTCTTCTTTTCCTTTTTGGAGGAACTGAATTGGAGCTAGCCGAAGTCTTTAGGCACCCGGTTGGCTCCTTCACCGGGGCCCTTTGGAGTTTTCCGACGACTTTTGACTTTGTAGTCTCTCTTGGAGAGCACTCAATATCTCTTCTAGTGGGTCGAAAGTAACTCTATCCTCTGTACACTGTGCCTGTAAATGTCCAGTTTTCCCGCAGTGAAAACATCGTCTCCTATCTAAGGGCTTCTTGTTCGCGTGTTGAGCCCCCGATGTTGTCTTCTCAAAGGCCAGGGATACTACAGCTTTCTGGATATCTCCAATAGACTGTCGTAATTCCTCTTGAGTCTGTATGACCTGTTTAACCGATCTCTGTGAATCGTTGAATGCTTGCTGCAAGGTAGAGTGGGATTTGGCCACTTGAGTCACTGCCTGCATCAAAATGTCAAGAGTCGATACTTCACCCGTTGAGCCAAGGGGACCCTGAGTCGGGGGTTTTATCTGCTGCTGCTTGTCATCGGCTGACACGTTCAGAGTGGTCAATGCAGAATATGCAGAGGTCCCAATGTTCAGTGAATTCAAAGTGGTGGCAGGCTGACACTTGGCTGCTACCAAAACTTCTTCCTCCCGAATAGTTTTCATCAACCTAGAGTAGGTCAATGGTTCATCTTGGCCCCTCACTCTCAGCTTCAGCAAGATAGGGTCCAGAGGTAGAGCTCCTCTGAGGATCTGGCGTAACAGCGTTTGGCTGGCGGTTTCAGGTGTCAGTCCATCTTTCAGGATCACTTGATGTAAGATCTTGTCTAAACGGGTGACAAATGTGGATAGCTTTTCCCCTTCCTTTTGGTAAGTATGTTCAAACAAATACTTCAACTCCTCACTGCTCTCGACACACCCATAAATCTCCCTCAAAGCTTCTAGGTATTCTGCGCGGTGCAATCAGGCTTGTCTCGTTTCAAGTTTTGGATAATATCAGATGCAGGGGCCCGAAGACTTTCCACAATTCTCTGTCTCTTTATGGGATCAGGAGCTTCCCACTCACCCAGAGCTTGTGTGGCTTGATCAATCCAGGTCTCAAATGCTTCTTCTCCACTCGGCACAGGTAGGCTTCCGCTGAAGAATCGCAGTTTTCGGTATCCATAATTAATAGGTGAAGAAGAACTGCGCACAAAGGTCTCTACCAGTCTTCCTATATCAGTGAAGAACGATGCAGGAGGATACCCTGGTATGGCTGTACTGGGTTCAGGAGAGAGAGTGTTAGAGTTCTGTCCCGCCTGGGTAAGTCCTCCCGTTAAAAGGCTCTGCGAGCCTAACTGTATCAGTCTAGCCTCTATCTCATTCGTCAACATTACAGTCTGACCCCGGAACCCACCAGGGAGATCTCTTCTCCATTCAACTAATGCATAGGTGTGAGAGGTGTTTTGGTCAACCTGGATGTCAAGCACGATTACACGTTGATCTGTTACTAGGGTGGAGATGGTCTGTCTTATTCTATCCTCTGACCACTCCAGCTGAGGAATATCTATCACCACGCTCTGCTCTGGTCGGCCATTTTGATTCCGGCACCACTGGACGGCACTGGTCAGGTCCATCACCTCGACTTGACTGGGATTCCCTGGCGATGTCATTCCCCTTCTTCTTTTTTTTTTTTTTTTACCACCTCTGACTGAGAGAAAAAGAATCCCGGACGAGCCCCCAAATGTAGCAATGACACCCTAGGGTGCTGCTGATATATTATAATTACTCAGGTCTTCTTCCGTCTCAGTGGCACACTCCACCAGGTCCCCAGTCCAACACACCAACAGGGAAAGTTTCAACAACAACAATTTTATTCAAAGGAGCCACCCTCAACTGAATGGTGTCCCAAACAAAGAAAATAGAATAAAAGCTTAACAACAGTGCAGTGAAAATTAATAAACAGTAATAAGTATCTTATGCAAATATAATATATACAATCCTATAACCTGTGCCTCTAAGCAAGCAGTATGTAATAAAAGCTCCCTTTATGCTCCCAGTCCCTCAGGAAACGTTCTTCCTCCCACCTCACTGGCCAGTGATACCAGGAAAACAAACAAAAAGAAAACGGCGTTGGGGCCCTTTGTTTCTATCGTTGGAGCGCTCTATCTCCAAATGGAGCATTTGTAATCCATCGAAAAGATATCTGTCCTCCAACTGGACTCTCCAAATAGGTGGCCACAATAGAGTAATGTAAAGATAGGGATAATTGTGCGATATACAGCTCACCACTCCTGGGTTTTGGAAGACGCGGGCTGCAGACACTCCTCAGCGATCTGATAATCCCCAACGGCCCCCTCGAAGCTTCGATAAAATCCCTCCTCTCAATGGTTCCTCCAGGTCGATTCTCTCTCTCCTCCGCGCAAAGTCTATTCCTCTCCGCAAGTCTATCTCCTCCGCAAAAGTCTATCTCCTCCGCGCAGAAGTCTATCTCCTCCGCGCTAAAGTTTATCTCTTCCCCACACTCTCCAAGTCCGTTATCCGTCCGTCTCCGCCACCCCAAAAAACAGAGTTCCCCCCCTGTATTCTATTCCTGTCCTGATCAGCCGCTCTGCTGCCATCTAATGTCCAGTTCTTAAAATTGCAGCTCCATGACTCTCTTATTCAGACATACACACACACACACGATGTCTGTGTGCAGTGGGCTTTTATCCAAGTAGGCCATAATGTTATGTTCCCCCTTTTTGATCTCCACCTAAGTTCTGTCTTTAACTTTGCATTTGTCTTTGGCCAACTGTTTTGTTTGCTCTGTTCAAATGATCCTACCAGTACTGAACTTTGGCTTGTCTCTGACCAAGTCACAGCTTTGTTATCATCTTCTGAGCTTCTTGCCAACTCCCTCAACTCCTCAGAATATTTTATACTGTTAACTAGGGTGTTCGCCCCCTGCTCGCTTCGCTTGCCAATTACATTACATTTGTAGTAAACCTCAAAGTGCTACTGTGGTATTATGGGTCCACAGCTCGCTCAGCAAAGGCTGTTTATTTGAATAAATAATCACCGCGTTCGTGGTGGCTTAGTGAGGGGCGTGGTGGCTGTAGCAAGCCGCAGGACAATCTGCAGTTTGGGCGTTTCTCACCTAGTGCACAGGTGAGGGACTGCCCACATCCGTGATTGTTCCTGTGGCTAATGTGATGCAGCTGCTATGTCCTCTCGGTGTAAATATAAAGAAGCGCGAGTCGGTTAAAAGGGAAGAACAAAACAGAAAGAAAGAGAAGTAAATGGAGGTTGCAGCAGGAAGCAGTGAGGAGAGCGAGAAAGAGCAAGTCGGTGCAGCAGGAAGCGGGAGAGCGAGCTAATGCTCGCAGGCAGCTGAAGGGAAGCCAGGGTGTTTGGCCGACACCCAGGAGTCGTAGTAGAAGTCGCTCCCGCTGAGTGAACGAGTAGCGGGGGTGACCAGTGAAGGGCGACTGGCCGCAGAAGGCCGAAAAGGCAGCGGGAGTCGGGAGGCTTGGTGATGGATTCTCCAGCGTGTGCGTCCTGGCCGTTGAGTGTGAACCAAGTCTCGGGCCTGGGATGAGTGCTTGACCGAAGCCAGGGATCAGGAGGCCTCCAGACCCGTGTTGATGTGATAGAAGAAAGGTCAGCTGCATTGAGAGCATCTCGCCTGTTGCAGGGCCCGCATGGGAGAAGCAGGTGAGACGCTAACGCTAGTGTAGAAGAGCACCGGGCTTGTAGTTGATTTTAAAAGTCTACTACCTGATGAACGTTATAACCTCATTTTAAAAGAATTGTTTTTTTTTTTTTTGTAGTGTTTTTAACCTTCACGTTTGTCATTTATGGATTATTTATTTAATGAAGGATTTTGAAAGCACTGCACTTTATTTGAACACTTTTTGTTGACTATTTTAATAAAATCACTTTTGCACTTTTTGAACCATCCCCTTGCTCAATTGTTATTATCTCACTGTCTAGCTCATCTCGGTTATAACTCTCGACGGTGTTGGGTTCAAGGGCTCCCAAACAGCGGATGAGGAGCATGGAGCTGAACCCACATCGTCACAACTACATAAAAAATGTAAACAAAGACACAACAAGATAAAAACAAAGATAAAACAATAATTTGAGGCAGATTTGTTAATATGCTTACCTAAATAGAAAAGTCTTTAATTGTTTTTAAAAACAGCCCTCAATCTGCTGTGTTCTCAGGTTCTCTGGTAGGGCATTCCAGAGCCGTGGAGCAGCAACTGCCAAGGCTCAGCAACCCATTGTACGAAGTTTGGTCATAGGGGGGTGAAGACGATAGGCATTTACAAAGCAAAGGTTTCTTGTAGTGGATTGTAATATAAGAAGTAGGTTTTAAAATAAGCCCGATTTAAAAAGTGACAAAAAACGTCACCTAAAAACATCACATAAAATCGTTGCACTTTTAGGCTGAGGATTTTATATATAGAGAGAGTAGATAACAATGATTGACTCCATAATAAAACCTCATATGGCCTCTCCCCAAGGCTGAACTTTGTATTCATCCCAGTCTCATACAGTATGTGGATGGAGCCCTTTGGGGGTCATCTAAGCAGAAAGCTTAGTTGGGCATTCTGGTTGCACTAAACCCCAACCATGAAGACATGCAGGTGGGAGCTAGAATGTAATAGCTAGTATAGTGAAATAATATGTGAACATGCTGGAGGAGCCCAGGGCTGGTGCATCTGCCAATTGTCTTACCATTCACGTCATCTTTATTAACACATGAAACTTTTGTCTTCTGGAAAGTTGCATTATGGGGTTTTTAAGGATGCAATGACAGAGTCAGCACAATCAAAAACAAACTAAAAAGCCCCAGTGCTGGTCATCTTGACTGAAGTGACAATGGTGCGCACCGACTGAAACACAAGTGGCGTATGGTCCTGTTGCGAGTGCTGGCCAGCAGGTGGCAGCCGAACCCTTTCCACTTCCTGCCAGATGCTAACCCAAGAGGGCACTGACTTGTCCCCTAACTCATACTGTTAAGCGTAACAAGGTTATTATCAAAAGTCAAGTCACTTGTGTACTTTGAGGGCTTGGGAGAGGCTGTGCTGGATGCTCCACAGCGCTGAAGATTATATTTGTTAAGCGGCTTGTGACATTGTTAACACCAGTCACTCATTAGGGAAGTGTCTGGTCAGCACAGCAGTGTACATACAGTGCAGTTACTTTGGAGGCTTTTTTTCCATGAATAAATGACACGCCTGGCTACACACTGAAATGGCAGTCCATTTGTTCCTTATGATGTTGAATGTTGAATGTGCGGCCCTCAGCTTCTCAGACCAGAACACCCATGCCAGACTGATTCTCAACCCTTAAACCAGGCACTACGGACGATAAAGGCATCCATACTTAGCTTTTCTCAACATGTAAGCCCCTTGTTTATTTCCTCAAGTATGCATTATGTATAAATGAAACAAATACTCATATTGAGGTGTGGACTAAGCCCCGGACACAGACAAGCAGACATGTTCATTTTTCCCACCACACGTTTATTTACACTATTTACAAATGTCCTAAGTGCCACACAAACCCCACAAGTCCCCAAAGTGCTGGCCACACAATGCCTTCACTCTCATCTTCAGGTCGCCTCTTTGCCTCCTCCAGCAAGCTCAGTGCACTCCTCTCCCGACTTTCGCCCCGAATGATGGGAGGCGGCCCCTTTTATTCACACCCGGATGTGCTTCCCGGCAATCTCCCGCCAACACGCCCAAGTGTATCCCCGGAAGCACTCTGGGTGTCCCTGCTCCTCTCCCCCCCAGCACTTCTTGGTGTGGTGGAAGTGCTGAGATCCAAGGCTCCAAAGGCATGTGGGCGCCCCCTGACGGTGACCACGGGCCCCTACAGGGTTGAGCTTCAAAGCTCTGTACCCATGGTCCCCATAGCAATCAGGGTGGCTGCCCCCATGTGGTCTGAGATGGACGCACGCCCTCTTCTTGTCCTCCAAGTCGTCCTGGCCGGGTTGTCGCCCCAGGCATCCGTGACAGAGGATATAAATCAAATCAAATCAAATTGTATTTGTCACATAGATTAGATTAGAAACTTTATTAATTTCATGGGGAAATTCAGATTCAAATTATATTCACAGTATAGTATCTACTTAAATATCGCTCAACTCCAATGTCTGTGCCTTTAAGAAGAATTAAAGGACAACAGCAATAATACACGACTTTGCAAACACCAAAAATCACACTAAGAATGTTAAAGATGTTATATATAATAAACAATAACTAAGTCAATAACTTTTAAATAACTTAATGTAAGGGAGGTTAACAATAAGGCATGACATTCCTTACTGAACTTGCAGATGGACTGTGGATGGAAGCTCCTCTTCAGACTCGCTGAGCTGGACTGCATTCTCGATCACTGGAACATTAAAAATCAGTTATAATAACCGCTACTTTTAAAGTGGGTGTGGCCTTAGCTTGTCACAAGACTCACTGCGTCAAATCCTCTAGTATGAAGCCTAAAATAAAAGAACCAATTGTGGTGGGCGGCCAGGTAAGGGCTCCAGCTGTGACACCTTCATAATTAAAGGACTGAGGGATAGCGCATGAACAGGGCATTATCTTCCCCCGATCGCTAGATGGCAGCCCCCGAGGGGTTGCATCACTACCTCAGATTTCCCACAGGGCACACTAGGAGTTGGAGTTTACTGACTAAGCCTTGTTGGGTTCCAAGGGTGCCACCAATTGGTGCTGTGGGGAGTGCAGAGGTCTACTTTGTTGGGCTCACGTCTCACCCAGAAGTGCTTCCGGACCATGTTTACGGGATACCAGAAGTACTCCCGGGTGCAACATAAAAGAAGCCCACTCTCTTCATTCAGGAAGCCAGAGTCGTGAGGTGGAGGACAAAGCTTTCCAGGAGAGGTGGAGGAGGCCAGGACAGACAGAGTGAGAGAGAGAAAGAAGACAAAGACTTAGCTTTTCAAAGGTTTGCTGTGTGCTTGCCCTTTGGACTTTTACTTCTGCTGTGGGAAATGCTTCCTGGGAAGGGTTTAATACAACAAATCCTCTTGTTCATTTTACACACTTGTGTCTGAGACTTTGTGTCAGGTGTATGGGGATCTGGAGTGCCCCCTACAGGCCACACAATAAAGAACAACTTCAAAACATTTATCTCAGAGAAAATACCCAGTGGAGGTTGGGTGGTCTTTTGGCCTTAGAACCCCTGCAGATTTTGCAGATTTTTATTTCTCCATATTGACTTGTCCACCCTGACCATTGACATTATCATACTCCAATTTTGGGAATCTCTTTTTTCTTAACAAAAATTTTTTCCATGTCCTTCTCATTCCTAGCAGAACAAGTAGAGGTCAGTTCAGAAAGTTGTACTTGCAGGTTGCTGACTTTACTTTGAAGAGCTACAACTCTGACTCCTTCATTTTTTCCAGGTGTGAGATTATGTTGAGTCAGTCAGGATTTTTCCACTTTTATTCAATCAAATGGCAGAGATTAAAGGAACATTACAAACAGGAGGTCAGCTGGAGTTTGGATCAGAATGCACTGAAAAGATTGCTTGTCAAGTTTAAAGGACGTCTGTAAAGTTGTAGTGAAGAAAGAAAAGTAAAACTGTCCCTTCATGAGTGCTCTAAAGAAAAGGTTTCTCAATTGCCTTCCCTTTATTTTCTTCAACAAAATTCAATCTCGTCTCAGTTGACACGGTCATCTTTTATTACATGTCTATTATGTTATTACAGGACAAATGGCACATTCATCACATTCACCATGTAGCACCAGAGCAACCAGCAGCACCCATGACGAACAAACACAAAGTGTCAGCGCCCACAAATACAGTAAGTAAACACACAAAATGTTGACACTGAAATAAAGAAGAAAGTGAATAGTAACAGCACCGAAAAAGAGCCCTCTCTGAAGTTATGAAACAGACTTGGCACGTAACCTGAAATCTCTTTCTTTTACGTATTCAGATTCTTTGTTGTGGCACTCCAAATTGTGCTCAGGCAGTCCTGTCTGCTTTAGTTCTCTTTGAGAGGTGTCTAGAACATGACTGGAGTCCACCTGTGGGAAAATGAATATGACTGGACAATGTTCAGAAAGCCACTAACCTCCAAAACCAAGTTATAAAGTTCAAGGAAAACCCATTGCTAAATCGTTGAGTGTTCCCAGAAGCACAATGGCCTCAATAATTGTGAAATGGAAGAGGTTTGGAACCACCAGTACCCTTAGTTGAGCTGACTGTCCAGCCAAACTGAGTCACTTTGTGAGAAGTGTCCTTGACCAAGAACCCAACGGTCACACTAACAGAGCTTCAGATGTCCCCTACTAAGATGGAAGAACCCATCAGAAGGATAACCATCTCAGCAGAACTCAATCAGGCGATTATGGCACAGTGGCTAGATGGAAGTCACTCTTGATGAAAAGGCAGACTATATAATGAGGAAGAAGATTTTTATGGTCTGATGAGACAAAAATTGAACTCTTTGGGTAGAACGCCAAGCACTATGTCTGGTGAACAGTAGGCACTGATCATCTCCTACCTTGTATCACCCTTATGGTGAAGTATGGTGGTGTACTTATCAATAGCACCTGATGACCCCGATTCTATTGATTCACTAACACAATGTCTGACTAGTATCTCAGAATGGATGAATAGTAATTTTCTCAAGTTAAATAAAGAGAAAACTGAAATTTTAGTGATCAGCAATAATGGATACAATGAGGCTATTAGAAATAAACTGGATACATTAGGATTAAAAGTCAAGACGGAGGTAAAAAGCTTAGGGGTGATTGTTGACTGTAATCTGAATTTTAAATCACATATTAATCAGATCATTAGGACAGCATTTTTTCACTTAAGAAACATAAGTAAAGTTAGACCTCTTTTATCACTGAAAGATGCTGAGAAATTAGTTCACGCATTTGTTTTCAGTCGACTAGATTACTGTAACGCACTCCTCTCAGGACTACCCAAAAGATATAAATCGTTTGCAACGAGTGCAGAATGCAGCTGCTAGAATCCTAACTAGGAAAAGAAAATCAGAACACATCACACCAGTCTTAGCGTCACTACACTGGTTACCTGTGTCATTCAGAATTGACTTTAAAATTCTGCTTATGGTTTATAAAGCCTTAAATAATCTTGCCCCATCTTATATATCGGAATGTCTGACACCTTATATTCCAAATCGTAACCTCAGATCCTCAAATGAGTGTCTCCTTAGAATTCCAAGAACAAAACTTAAAAGAAGTGGTGAGGCGGCCTTCTGCTGTTATGCACCTAAAATCTGGAATAGCCTGCCAATAGGAATTCATCAGGCTGATACAGTAGAGCACTTTAAAACACTGCTGAAAACACATTACTTTAACATGGCCTTTTTATAACTTCATTTTAATCGTAATTTAACTTAATCCTGATACTCTGTATGTTCAATTCATCATAACAACTATTCATGGTGGCTCTAAAATCGGTACTGACCCCTACTCTCTTTTCTGTTTCTTTTTCCAGTTTCTTTGTGGTGGTGGCCTGCGCCACCTCCACCTACTCAAAGCTTCATGATGCTCCAACAATGATGGACGGATTAAAAGGAAGAAGTCTACGTGACCATCATCATCATCAAGCCCTTCCGTGAGAACCCTAAATCCAAAGAGGACTGTTTCATTTATGTTAGGTAGAATGCCCAGAGGGGACTGGGCGGTATCATGGTCTGGAATCCCTACAGATTTTATTTTTTCTCCAGCCGTCTGGAGTTTTTTTGTTTTTTCTGTCCCCCCTGGCCATTGAACCTTACTCTTATTCGATGTTAATGTTGATTTATTTTTTATAATTATGTCTTTCATTTTTCTATTCTTTAATATGTAAAGCACTTTGAGCTACTGTTTGTATGAAAATGTGCTATATAAATAAATGTTGTTGTTGTTGTTGGTTGCATCATGCTATGGGGATGCTTCTCAGTGGTAGAGACAGGAAGACTGGTCAGAATTGAGTGAAGGACGAATGCAGCCAAAAACAGGAGGTCCTTATAGAAAACCTGCTCCAGAGTGCATGGGACTTCAAACTGGGGCAACAGTTCACCTTTCATCATGATTATGACTTGAATCAACAACCAAGATATTGATGGAGAGGCTTCAGGACACGTCTCTGAGTGTCCTTGAGCAGCCCAGCCAAAGCCTAGACTTCAACCCTATAGAGCATCTGTGGAGAGACCTGAAGATAGCAATTTACAGACACTTCCCATCGACTCTAAAGGGACTTGAGGGGATCTGCCAAGTAGAATGCGATCAACTCCCCAAATCCAGGTGTGCAAAGCTTTCAGAGACTTACCAGGAAGCCTCAAAGCTAGAATTGCTTGCAAAAGGGCTTCTACAAAATGCTGATTTAAGGGTCAGAATACTTACTGTATATATAAGGGTGGTATGGTGGTAGCGCTGCTGCTTCTCAGTAAAGAGACCAGGGTTCACATCCCAGGAACCCCCAGCATCTGAATGTGTTTCCCTTGGGTGATTCCAGTTTCCTCCCACAGTCCAAATACACGCAGGTTTGGTGGACTGACAATGCTAAGTTGGCCTTAGTGAGTGTGTTTGTGTGTGTGTGTGTGTGTGTGTGTTTGTGTTCCCCTTCAATGGACTGGCACCCTGTAAAGGGGCTTGATCCTACCTTGTGGCCTATGCTTGCTGAGTTAGGCTGTGCCCTCCCATGACCCTGTTCAGGATTACGGGGGCATAAAAATGCTATGGCAATAGTTATATGAATGACAGATTTCTGTTTTTGATTTTTATTAAATTTGTACATTTTTCTGAAAACATGTTTTCACCTTGTCATTACGGGTTATTGAGTTTAGATTGTTGGGCAATATGGCAAATGCATCCATTTAAAATGAAAGCTACAACACAATAATGTGTACAAAAAGTGAAGGGGTCTGAATGATTTCTGAATCCACTGTAGCTGATGGCCTCAATACCTGCATTGGTGCAGAGATATTCCAAGACAAACTTATTCTTCTTTTATGGCAGACCTGATTCTCAACACCATATATGTCTGATCTGCCCCATTCCCTGGCCAGCAGTCTCTTTAGAGCATGTGGGCCACAATGGGGGATGACAACTGCAGTCTGTGCTACACCACACTTTGGTGGAGATGTGGCACATCACTTGGCCAAAGATGCCACAGGACACCATTTGGCCTCTTCATTGTGCTAGGGATAGTTGCTTTGATTGCTCAACATGACTTGACCTCCATGCGTGGCCTCAATAAATTGTCCCTTTGCTCTGGTCATAGGGTCACTTCTTACTTTGAAGTCACCTGTTTTGCTGAGCCAGAAGCCAGATGTTGAGTAAGAGTGACTTTATTGCCATACCATCCATACACAGTATTGCAGCATACAGTGGCATGTAATGACACCCCCTTAGGACCTCAGTGCAACATATAGGCAATCAAATGGAAGGCATATAGTATAACATAAAAAACAGGATAAGTGCAGGACACATAATTAACTGCACTAGGCTAAAGCTAAACCACACTATACCATACTTATTGATTATTTAAATAAATAATTAATAGATCAAATCTTCTACTTCTTTTGGCTGCTCCCATTAGGGGTTGCCACAGCAGATCATCTTGTTCCATATCTTCCTGTCCTCATCATCTTGTTCTGTTACACCCACCACCTTCATGTCCCCTCTCACCACATCAATAAACCTTCTCTTAGGCCTTCCTCTTTTCCTCTTGCCTGGCAGCTCTATCCTTAACATCCTTCTCCTAATATACTCAGCATCTCTTCTCTGCACGTGTCCAAACCAACGCAACCTCGTTTCTCTGATTTTGTCTCCCAACCTTCCAACCTGAGCTGACCCACTAATGTACTTGTTTCTAATCCTCTCCATCCTCGTCACACTGAATGCAAATCTTAGCATCTTTAACTCTGCCACCTCCAGCTCTGTCTCCTGCCTTCTGGTCAGTGCCACCATCTCCAACCCATATAACATACAGTAGCTGGTTTCACAACTGTCCTGTAGACCTTCCCTTTCACTCTTGCTGATATCCGTCTGTCACAAATCACTCCTGACACTCTTCTCCACCCACTCCACCCTGACTGCACTCTCTTTTTCACCTCTCTTCCACACTCGCCGTTACTCTGTACTTTTGATCCCAAGTATTACCTTCGCCAACTCTACTACCTGCATCGTGACCATTCCACTGACCTCCCTCTCATTTACACACATGTATTCTGTCTTGTTCCTACTGACTCTCTTCTCTCCAGAGCATATCTCCACCTCTCCAGGGTCTCCTCAACCTGCTCCCTACACTCGATACAGATCAGCAAACATCATAGTCCACAGGGACTCCTGTCTAATTTCATAATGAATAGATTGAATAATCTGAGATAATTAATTATAGATTAACTAGCTGTGTGTGCCCATGCTGTAAAAAGCCCGGACTCCTAGAAACCATGGATTCTGGCACTTCAATGAATCAGTCAATCGCATTGGCTGTGCATTAGCAGCTAAGCAAGGTTCTCTTTCCTTGACGGTTTTGTTTTGCTGACGTGCTTGCCTCTATTGTCTATCAGAGGGTAAGCGAGTTTCTGTTTTCTTAGCGGTTTCACTTTGGCGACAGAGTTGATTTCTTTCAGCTTCATGCTGTAGCCTCAGACTTCTGGGCCACCTTGCGCTTCCGGGCCGGACACACAGACACACATGCTTCCAGGCATAGATGTTTATATATAAGATAAGACACAAAAGTCATAGATGTACAAGTATGATATATCATAAAGATCAACTACTACAAGCGGATCAGAGGGGAGATAGACAGAACAGAGTTCAGATTCCAGACACCCAAGGGGTAGAAACTGTTGTAGAAGCTGGCAGAAGTGGTTCAAAAGCTACAATATCCTCTGCCAGATGGAAGTAGCAAAAAGAGACAGTGGGAAGGATGGGAGCGATGCTTCAATATACCACAGACTTTGCAAATACCACGCTTGATAAAAGTGTCTTCAATGGAGGGTAGAGAGGTCCCAATGATCTTTTCTGCTGTGTGCACTTATCCATTGTAGGACTTTGCAGTCAGAGACACTGTAGTTCCCAAACCAGAGAGAAGGTATTTGTGTAAAACTGCTTTCACAAGATAAGACTTGAAATAACTCTCGATCCTATCTGCTTGGCTTAACTTTATTGTCTAATTTAATTGGAAATATCCAAACTGGCTTTTGTAAAATTCAGTCTTTGGGTTGGATGTTCTTGGTCTAGGTCTCTGTTTTGGGAACATGGCTTAACTCTTCTTGCAATGTATCCTATCAAGTCTGTTTAAATTGTATATTTTCCCTTTATATATAGCATATGCTGTGAAATCTTCAGAATATTCATCACAAACTTTTATTTTGATACCTTCATCCTACCAGTCAAGTCTGTCCCCTCCCACTTGACATTGCCCCTCCCACTCAGCATTGCCCCCTCCTACTCGACATTTGACACCTGGCTACAGAAATACATACTTTGGTTTTGCTTGCCAGCTTTCATTCAAAATGGACTGCTGCTTCCACGTGAAAAGATTTTGCTTGTATGCCACAGCTTTCTAAGACGAACGGTATGACAAAAGGGAATCTAACCACTGGTGTATGATGGGATTTATTTTCACACTGATTGTTCACATGAACAAATTCAAAATCTGACTTCCCTTGAAAATAATTTCCTGATGCAAACAAAAGAGATGGCCACTTAGCGCCACATGGGTGTCAGCATCATTTTCTGCCTCATTTTCTAATTGTAGAAAAGGGGGAATGTAATAAAAAGATGAAGTATGAAGTCTGCTGGCCAATCAACTCCCACTAACTTGGCACATCTACTGCATGGCGGGGGCACAGCAGTCGTGTGCCACTCAGAGGTGACTCGTTGCACCTGAGGACACAGTGAACGAGTGACCCTGACATTGTGTGTTCACAAATTACAGCATTACTGGAGAAAACTACGAATTAGTTGAGGCTCACGTGAATAATTGCTGATGGATCATTTCCAGTTTCCACTGCTTGTTTCCAGGGAAGCAGCAATCATTTCCCCAGGCCTAACAGATATGGATTAAAAATGTTGATTAATAGCACAAAAAGGCCTATAATTTTCAAGATTAATTGATTGTGAAGAACCATAATTATTTCAGTGCCGGCGAAGGCAGAGCCAGTTCATCTACTGAACTCTTCATTTGTCTGTTTGCTCATTAATTCTGAACGCATCTGAAACGGAGCGGCCACGGGCAGAGCACTCCAAGAGCGCAGCCCTTGCATACAAAGAAGAAGCTTTACACAACGCTGTGGGAGCAATGTTTGAATTTCGGCTTTTTTTTTTTTTGTCCTCTGTATCAGATACAGCAACATACAAGAGGTGGAGATGTGCGAAATGGCCACCGATCCCCTTCCTTCAACTATTCTATTTTTTGGCCATGAAAAATCTGTCGTGTTGGCTTCAGAGACAAGGAAGGCACCTCTCATAAAATAAATCCAGCACTATCAATTCAATGAAGGCAAAGCGTATTGTTTAAAAAGTGAAAAAGAACAATAGAGATAAGAAAAAATAGTGAAGACAAGTAAAAGCGTCAAACCGTCACATGGACGGCAAACAATTGGAAGCGGGTGAGAATGTCTCAGCTTTATCTTGTATGTCTTTCTTTGTTGCTGTCATCTTTTCCCCTTTCACTTTTTATTAAGTTTTGTGTTTACTTTTTATTGCTGCAACCAACTTTGTGTGGTGTCTTCCATCACCTGTTCAGTCGAGTAGATGTTTCTGTGGAAAACATCTGCATTGTTCTCATTCCAAAGATGGCAAGAGCTTCTTCACCAAATGACTACAGACCAGTGCCACATCACACATCATGAAGACCTTTGAGAGGCTGATCCTGGACTATATGAGTTCTGGTTTGAAAGACCACCTGGACCCACTGCAGTTTGCCTATTGGACAAAGATTGGAGTGGAGGATGTAATTATCTATCCACTCCACAAGGCTTATTCTCACCTGGACAAAGCTGGCAGCACTGTGAGGATTCAGTTTTTTTGATTTCCCCAGCACCTTCAGTATCATTCAGCCATACGTGTTAAGGGGTAAACTCAGAGATGTGCAGTTGGATGAGCCTGTGGTGTCCTGATAATGGACTATTTCTTGGGCAGACCGCAGTTTGAGAGACTCAAGGACTGTGTGAGCAGCACTGGAGCACCACAAGGAATAGCCCTGTCTCCTGTTCTCCTCACTGTGAACACCTCTGACTATAAATGTAGCACCAGGTCATGACACTTGCAGACATTCTCAGATGATTCTGCACTTATGGGCTGTATTGATAAGGAGGATGAGACAGAGGAGACGAGTCAGGTGGAGAACTTTGTGAATTGTGAGCATCCTAATATCAGCAAAACCAAGGAACAAATTATTGATTTTCACCTCACTAAAGAGCTCCCATGTCCAATTGCTATTCAAGGTGTGGAAGTGGAGAGGTGGTGCATTTGTACAAGTACTTGGGGGTCCACATCAATAACAGGTTGGATTGGTCTTAGAACAGAGACAAACTATAGGGTGGTCCAGATCTAATTATGCAATTTTCATTACATTATAACTTATTAAGTTTATTACATAGAAAATCACCCGATGATGTCACTGCTGATGAAACCACCCTCTGGTTATATATTGAGCAATGGAAGATGAGCTCATCAGTGGCACATGGAGTTTGTGGAGGTTATTGTTAGTATTTGCTTTTTCTTTTGATATTTCTGGTTTTGTGGATTTTTTACTTTACTGTTCTTGAATTCTGTTTGCTGGATTACATATCGGGACTTGTTTGCTTTTGGATTGCCTTATAGTTAACTCCTTTTACTCTTTTTACACTAATTGATGTATTTTCTATTTTGTTAATAAACATGTTTTTCGTTTATTAAGACTTTTGGTGTGTCTTCTCTCTGCAATAATGGTGTATGGTGTTTTTGAGATGTCTCCAGTGGTGTAGCTTGAGTTTGTGCGGGGCGGGGCAGGGATTCAATTTGCCGCCCTCCAACATATCTGAATATGTTAAACTATTTAAATAGAAAATTTAAATGACGTATAGAGAAAAATTAAGATACATTTTGCATAGATTTATTCATATATAAAGAAACAGCAATCATTTTTTATATATATTTATAAGCATCAACTAGACAAGAATATAGTATAGACGCACTGATAAGCCGTGTTCTAATTATTAGTTTAATATAATTACGCTACGAAAACCAGAAACAAAGTAGGGTACAAGTGATTGGTGGGGATGTTTCCCGTGCAGAGCAAGAACGCATTTGGATTGATAACGAAACAAAATTATAAATTGTAAATTAGTTGTTTATCTTCCTTGAAATTATTATCGGTGTAATTTTTTTAATTTTTGTTATTGCCTCATAAATTTCAACTGCTGTGTCTGATGCCGTCACAGGAGGACAGTCTGAACATTACTTTTCAAGCATTTGTGGTTAAAAATCAGAGAATTTGACCATTTTCATTCATGAGTGATATTTTTCCGAACCCTGCTGCTTACACACGAATTTTACTGAGCCTTTTGGCCAATAATGCCGCCCCTAAATATGTGCCGCCCCCTCCGCCCCCCCCTCTAGCTACGCCACTGGATGTCCCAACATACGTTGAACTTTTAAAGCCAGTTTCCTTATTTTGGGCCTGTGTATGACGTTAAACTGCATCCGGCCCTGCAAGCAGGGAAATCATGGGGGTTGGTGGCAGGATTGGCACTCCAGCCATAGTAAAAAAAAAAACTTCACAAAGCTCCGAGACTACAGAAAGGACTCCTTTTTGCTCTTCACGGGAGTAGGTCTGCTGCAGCCACCCATAGGAAGGCTGTTCTCATCATGAAGGAGATGGGGGAAAGCCCTCGGGAGCCCCATCCCCGGGAAAGTCGAAACCGTTGGAGAGCCAACAGTGTCGGGTCTGTTAGGTATTGGAACTGGTGTGGTGCTGAGGTGTCGCCCGCTGCGTGGCAGCACTCGGGTCCCAATTGGAGACGGTCCATACGGGTGGGGGCATGGAATGTTTTGTTTCTCTGGCAAGATGATCATCTTACTCTGCTGTTGGAGGAGCTGCGTAAACTCTGTATTTCAGGGGCGGCACTCTCTGAGGTGCACAGACCGGGGACTGGCCAGATCTCTGTAGGTGGATACACCTTTTATTGGTCTGGTCGGTCTGATGGCTGTCATACTCAGGGAGTAGCTGTTGCTGTAGCGGATTGGCTTCTTCCAATGGTTTCCGATGTCACTTCTTTCAACGAGCATATTATGGGACTCAGATTACGGCACTCCCTGGGTGCCTTATCTTTTGTCTCACTGTATGCTCCGACTGCGGTCAATGATGTCTCAGCGAGGGAGACATTTTATTTGCAACTTCATCTGGAATAGTGTGGTGCTGATATGTCACCCTTTGCCTGGCTGCACTCGGGTCCTAATCTGGGATCCTGAGTTGGCTTGTCATGTGGTGGGTGCAGCAATGCGCTGTAACAGCATGTGCTCCTCACCTCTCCTCTCTCTCTTTACTATGTGGGGTATCAAAAAGCCTCTAGTTGCCTTCCATCATTAGGAATTGGAGGAATTGTGAAATGATTTAGAACCTGCAGCCAAAAAAGCAAATTGACCGTCATTAGTTCTCTTTGGTCTGATAGTTCTTAACGAGGACCAGACTACAGCAGACAGCTGTTGTTACCCCTCACAAGTCATCTTTTCCATCTCCATCATCACAACTTTCAATCATTCAACCATTTTCACCTTAAGTGGGATTTATACATTTTTCTTTGCATTATTGTGTTTTTTGGTTAATGTTTGGAAAGCAAAATGTTTTTCATGTGTTTTGTTCTACTTTTCTTATTTTCTACTCAAAATAGAGATTTTACCATACATTACATAAGACGTGTGCCTTAGATACTCCAGCGATGCCACACTTTAGCACATTTTCTACCTGTGGGATCTCAAAAGGAAGTTTTATCTGGCACTAAGCTGTTAGATTTACAGCAAATGCAGGGATGATAATGATAAATGAGAATGAGCATAGTAGGTGGGATTTAGGAATTAACAGAACTGCTTGGTGTGACAGAAGGTACTGGGCAGGGTGCCATATATAAAACATATCATTAGCATATACAGTCAGTTGTCCATGGAGACATAAAGTAGGACTCCAACTTACTTAATGTTAAGCTTTTCTCTAGCTCCATTTTTGGTCTGTGTGTGTGTGTCACTTGTTTCTATTTGTTTAAAGTTTCAAACTCTTTTTCTTGTTATTTGTGTTGGTTACGATATTTTTGTGATGTTGTAAATTTTTTATCCCAAAGTGTTCCATTTTGAACGAATCCTTGCCACCATCATCATCGTTTTGTGGCCTTTTTTCTTGGCTGTGCTCATACAGGTTGCTATGCCAGTTTCCAGTCACATGCCACCGAAATGATGTGACTTGTTAGGTCAGATCAGGTCACTTATTAGGTTCCGCTTTTAAAATATGGCAATGCAGAACAGTTAATATTCTAGTATTGGATTGAAAATAGAAACTTTTCTCCCCTGAGTATTTTTTGCTTTAGGATTTGGGGACAAGGATATCATTTTGTGTTTTTTTTCTAGTCTCTTTTTGGCATTCGATCCCTGCTTGTTCTTCAACTATCGTCTGACTCTCCCTTTCAAGCCGTATTAATTTTCCTGTTCCATTTAGTCTACCTTCCTCTTGTTATTATCCTACAACTGCAGTACATGACATTATCAAGGCACCATTTTGTGTGAATTTTTTTCTGTGGACACCACCCTTTAATGTATTGTTTTTCATGGGCAAATTGTTATGCCAGTCACAAGAAATATGAAACAGTCCGAAAACCCACCCTCTGCCCCCTTTTTATTTCCAAACTGGCTGTCCTGGCACAACGTTTCATGAAGATGACTGGGAGAGGTGCATTTACTTCAAAAACAAAATAAAAAGATTTATTTCTTTTAAAGATTTACAAATAAACTTGAAAACAAAACATAAACCTTACAGAGTATAAAGACTAACTGGAGGTCTTAACTGTGGTTGCTGTGAACTGGTAGCTCCAAAGCATGTAAATCCAAAAAAGCTGCAAAAGCACTTCCAATAATGCCCACTCGGGGGGCACTGTTAAAATCCCTAGACACAAAAGGGTCTTGAAGGGTCTTTATAAAATAATAAGATTTATTCTTCACAAAATAGTATTCCAATAGCAATGAATCTCTGAGGAACACAAAGGCAAATTAAAATTGACAATAACAAGAAAGACAGTCCTAGTTAAACAAGTCCCAATACAAATATTCAACAAATGGTCAAAAATAGCAAAATTGTCAAAAATTCCAGATATGAGATAAATCGATTTAACCCAGGTAAACTCACCACTCCCTAGCACTTTCAGAATGAACCATCAGAAACTGAGGAAGACTCTCCAAATAAAGAGGACTGAGGGCAGTTCCTGACAGTGATTACCAGGTGGCCCCGCCTCTTGGGGAACCACCCACAAAATACATGGAAAACGGGCAAGACATTGAAACATAAACACAAGCAGTGGCAAATAACCATAAATGAAATTAATACATACAAAAAAATCCAAAATGATCCAAGACGACACAAAACGTAACCCCAGTAGTCATTACCGGAACAAAAATACAAAGATGAAAACCGAATTGAGACAAAGGTGTGAGAGTCAAGGCTGGACTTTCGAATACAATATGAGCACTAGTCTCTATTACAGGATAAAGCAGCTCACGATTTATTACAACATTAGTACAATATAAATGAGAACAGGCCACAGAGCTCGACAAAAGCTCACCATTTTTATTCACTTAGCTCTTCTAAAATTAACATCAAATCTAGTTTTAAAAGTCCCTAAAGATGGTTGATGCCCAGCAACGCGAGGTTACAAACAGACAGATGTGTTCCAAATAATGATATATTATTTACCCTCTACAACTCCAGGCAACTCACACGCTGGTAAACAGACTTGAACTGAGAGAACTTTCTGCACTTTCTGCGTTGGTAGGGGGAATGGGATAGCAGGCTGCTTGTGTTGATCGACATATTTACAAGACAAAAGATGCTGACAGAGAGGTGCGAAAGGATTTATGGTGGGCCAGGATTACGAGTTTTTTCGTAGGCTTTGGTAATTCTAGTGTTAAACAAAGAAATGTAACTAAACCTAACACATGAAATTTAAATTTGAAATTTAAACTTTCAATATATTAAACTCCTATAAACTAAAAAAGTGTTTAGAGAGCAAAAAAGAAAAAAATAATGAAACATGCAAAATCGGTTTCCCAGTTCTGAACAGCCATATTGTATACGCCGTTGACAACTGTCACTGTTTGCCGAGGATGCTTTGCATGTGATGTCATCACAAAACCTCTTAAGGAGGCGTCCAAAATGGCATTATAAAAAAGTAAGACCTTGCTAAAGACTTGGTCAAAGAATTAATAAGCTCTTATTTTGCTTGACTCCATTTTGCTTTTGACAATGATTTTCAGATTAGGTCTTGATTTGGGTTGTAGCTTTAATTAGATTTTATGGTGGCCGCATTTGACTTCTGTGGGACAACCTCCTCTTGTTTCCTGACATTTTCTTGAACTTCAAGCGCTATATTCCGTCACTCAGTTCAATTTTTAAATGTGTTTGGGCTAGTCACTGTCCAATGTGAATGTAACAGATGTGTGCTTTGATGCCTTTGCATCTTCTCGATAAAACCTTTGCTTGCTCCTTCCAGTTCTTACTTACCTCCAACTGGCTCACTGAGCTTTTGTCTATTGGCTGCAGTCCTTTGTTTTCCAGAAGCTGCTCTTCTTAGGTGACATCTCCACTTAAATGAAGCCAGCGGTATTTCCTGTCCCCTTGGACTGGCACAAGTCTAAAGCCTGGTTCACACGTGTTGGGTTTGCACTGGATGTAGGGAGGGGGTCTGACATGGTGTTGATGCACTGGGTTTTTAGTGCATGCTGCAAATGGAATTTTTCCTGACTACACAATGATACAAATGTGATGTCACGTAACCAAAAATGCAGAATTTCAGGAAGAGGCTGATGGCAGAAATGAGGTGATATAGGTACCTGTATGAGTCTTCTCTCCGAGACAACAAAGATGCTCAGGTGACAACACATTCTTGGATGAAAATAGCAAATAGCACTGGACAAAATGAAAAAGCAAGTAAAACAACATTGCTGTTTCACCTTCTTGTTGTTCTTCCTCTTAAAACAAGTGATAACAGACACAACTCTTCTTCCATGGGTAGAATCTCATCAAGCGTGGCCATCTTTCATTGAAGAATCAGGTAAACAATTCACTTCCAATGCTGTAAAACATTGACCAAGCCCTGCCACCCAGAATAGCGATGCACCAATTGAATGCTCTCCCTCAAGTATAAATGCATTTTGATCTCTGGCAGTTGGGCGCTCTTTGCATTGTGGTCTACATGCAAGCTTAAGGCGGCAAGTATAAATAGTGCTTTCAGCCCACCCAAAAGGAAAAACTTGATTGAAGATTGTGGAGGCTCAGCCCCTGACACAGACAGACAGACACCTGAATGTCCAAAAAGCACATGTTTATTAAACAATGTCCACACAGCACACGGTGCCCCTGCACCACACACCCTCTTCAAGGGCCCTCCAACGGTCCTGCACCGCCTCCACTCCTCTCCACCGAGCTCTGTCTTCTTCCTCCCGACTTTAGCTCTCTGAATGGAGTGAGGCCGCCCCTTTTATCTTGTCCCCGATGTGCTCCAGGTGCCTGATGATGAACTTCCGGCAGCACTTGCTAGTGTGGTGGAAGTGCTGCCCTTGCACCCAGAAGCACTCCGGGTATAAACCATCCCTGGTCTGTCAGCACTTCCTGGTGTCCAAGAAGTGCTGTCCCACAGGGATCAGGGACTGTCTGGGTGCCCAGGGAAAAGAAGAGATGCTCTCCCGGTCCCTCATTCCTCCAGACGTCCCAGCAGGGCAGGGTTCCTGGCCGTCTATCACAAGATGAAGAGACAGCAAGGGGCATCGCCTGCTTTTACTGGACTCTCATTATCTTCTGGAATGAAGTTAGGCCAAACACCTCAGAGTTCTTGTGCCTCTTTATCTAATCAGACATGCTGTGAGGATGTGAAAGTCCATCTTCCAGGGTCTCAGTGCCCCCTGTGCTGCTCCACCCAGCTCCTTGATATCCATGGATCGCCTAAGCAGACTACACCATTTACATGACCTTCCTCCCCATTCAGCGGTATATTTCTGCCTTGTGGCAGCCAACCTTTATTACGTCATCAGCCCCTCTCGCCTTCACATGCTCCTCTGAATGAACGGCATTGGTTCAGAAAAGAATAGGCTGGCTTCTGGGAGAATAAATGGCTTCCTTTCTGCAAAAAGGCAAAACCGTGTAACCCTCGCTCAACGTTTACTTGGCAGCTTAATAACCCTGTTTGCTGAGAAAGTAGCAAGTAATGGGGTTTTATTAACCAGCTCGGTGCTTTTAATTAGGCAATTTATTTTGCAAATGCATTGGGCACAATGTGCTCAGCCTGAGTGGGCCTGAAAACAGTTTTGATAAGTAGCTGCTTCTTCTAATTAATTGCTAATCATGCAAGTTAATCTGGAAATAAGCGTCATGTTTTTTCCTACTCAAGAGGCATTTTATTCACTCATTATGAACATCTGGGGGCACCAGGAGGTTAAGGCCCGTTTCTTCTTTAATATGGGGCTTTAATTTCCAGGAGGCCAATATGTTAGTCTGGGCTGGTTGAAACCGAACCATTTCAAAGGAAATACTTGCCCTAAATGTCCCAAGAGAGGTAAGACCACGGACATAGAGGAGCTCAAAATACTCGATGGCGATGAGGGGTGCTATGCTCCAGTGCTGGTTAAATGCCAAAATCTTGCTCACCCACAATGAAAATTCAAAGAATTCAGCTATAGAGAATGCTGGCTGTTAGGACAGGCATATCTGAAGTAGATAATCTTTGTGACATTGGCAAGTGTTTAAGGCTGTGTGTGGTTTATTTATCATTTTTCTCTGGAAGTCTCGGTCCACTTTTTTGAATCCTCTCTAAGACATTCCCACCCACCCCAACAGACACGCTGCAGCCATTCAACTGTCTAGCTCCACCCACCCTGTGGACCACCCGTTAGCTGCAGCCATTCAACTGTCTAGCTCCACCCTTTCCTGTGGACCACCCGTTAGCTGCAGCCATTCAACTGTCTAGCTCCACCCACCCGTTAATGGCTGCCTTCCCATCCTGCCTGTCAAAATCCATCTACTGGCTGCTGCAATGCTATCTCACGCACTGAATGTTTTTATAGTGTGGTGGATTGCCGGAATGTCACTCCGGCCCTCAACCCCAGGCCGCCAGGAGGAGCTTTCCCGACAGCATGATCATGCCCCGAGTTCCAGCAGGGCATCATGGACTATGTAGTGTTTGTACACAGCCCTGCTGGATACCTTGGGGGCCACCAGGCGTCGCTGTAGGGGGGCTCGTAGGCTCTTATGTGCCCTATGACCCGGGAGTGCGTCACAGTCACGTGACAGGAAGAAACGACGTGCTCCCGGGTTGAAGAAAAGGACTATTTACCCTGACCCGGAAGGAATAAGGACTTGTGGACTGTTGGGCAGGAACACCTCCGGGTCAGGGAATATAAAAGGACTGTGGGAGCTCCCAGACGATGAGCTGAGTTGGGAGGCAGGGTGGCTAAGCATCTGGGAGTGGAGGATTGTTATTAATTATTGTATTGTTTATTGAGAATTGTGGAGAGGAGCGTGCTTTGTGCACTTTATTATTATAATAAATCTCATCATTGGACTTTTACCTGGTGTCTGACGTATAGTCTGAGGGTACAAGGGTGCGAGAAGCGCCTTAATCTGTTACAATAGGTTTATAGGGTGTGGCCGAGTGAGACAGCACACAAGTACAAATACATTTTGGATTGCCAACCGGGTTACCCCATTTAATAACCGGCAAATCAAATGACTTTATGATGGCACAATCAAGAACAAAAATAACAGTTTTTATGCTGTCTGGCCTTAAATTAATGGCTAAGTAGTTCTGAAGAGCGGTCAATAGTTAGGTGGGAGCTCCATTTGGTGGTTTCATTCTTTCCCAAAGGTCAACATCTTGAAGTCTTCGGAAGGGGCAGAGTCAGTTGTCCTCATTGGATGTCCTCTGGAAGCTGTGGGTCGAGAAAGGGACAGTGCCCCTCTGTGTCCCATTGTGGTAGGGCTAACCTCTGATGAACCCGGAAAATGACTTTGATGCATGACAAGGGTCATTATTGTCACATGCACAGTGTACGGTGAAACATGTTGCCCCCATCCAGGATTTAAAAAATATTTGCAGGCTTTCAGGAGTACAAAGTGTTAATTTTTTAGGTGTCCCACCCGCCTAAGACCCCCATATTTTCACACCATGCAGTGACTCCTTTTTCATTCAGGACCTGGAGAAAGCAATTGTGATGTCACTCATGACAAGGCTCACAGAAGCAGACTGAACGTATGAAACCCTTCTGGTTTCATTTACATTAGCAGAGTGTCAGGTGTGGGAATTGGGACCCTGACTTCTGCTCAAGCACCTGCTCAGGCTGTGAAGATGTCCTGTTAACTAACACTTGTCAACAGGAACTGACTTTTCTGTATTTGGAACTGCCTTCATAGTGAAGTGTTGTGCTCTCTTTTCACTGAATAAATTGGTGAGCTGTACACCTGCTTCTCCTATCAAGAACAAATGGCTAGAATGACCTCTCTGAGGCAATGGTGCAAGCTCACTTTTGTTTCTAATAGATGCTCATGAATTTGCTCTTCCTATGAAATCAGTAGATGGATTGGGAAAGCATAGTGGGGGTTCATGAGGTCAATGGAAAGGAATCTGTGGCACTCCAAATATATCTGCAAAAGGACAAAGGTCTAAGTCTTTAGAGTCCTGGTGATTCTTGTCTTGCTATATGATTGCGAGACATGGACACTATCCAGTGACATGAGATCAAGACTGGACTCCTTGTGTCTCTTCGGAGAATCCTTGAGTATCGCTGGTTTGACTTTGCTCATGGAGTCCCGTACGTATCACGTAAAGCATGAAAACTAAGAGGTTTGATTTAGAACAGCTGTGTTAGCTTGAACGCCCTCTAGGGGCAGGGCAGACATTTGGCCTTGCAAATTTTGTTTTTTGGTTTGGTTATTCTGTCCTCCCAGCCATCTGACCATACCTTGTTTTGTTGTTATTTATTCTTTAATATATTATTGCCTAATCTTATTTTTTTCTCTTTTTGTAACTTTCTTTTGTCATCTTGTAAAGCACTTTGAGCCACATTGTTATAAGAAAATGTGCTGTAGAATTAAATATTGTTGCTGTTGTACCGTATAACACGTAATCATGACACAGTGACACCACCCAGTTGACAAACATGACATTCATTAATTGTTGAACTATTTGTTGACAAAATCTCCAGTCAGTAGCATCCCTGGAAAGAAAATGAACCTCTTAGGGTTCACAATCAATTAAATCAGACATTCCTGGAGATCATTGCCACCGCTGCCACCATCTCCTGCTAATTCTAATGGAGTCTGTTCAGGCGGAGTAATCTGATGAGAGAATTTTTCCATCCATTGACTGCGAGACTCCCAGGATCTCGGGAGTCTTTCGATGGGCAGGAGAGCAGCTTGACGTCTGAGCAGTGACACCAAGTGTGACAGCAGGACACCAAGAAGAGAAACGGAATAGACCAGGGAGTTATGGATCAGTTTAAACTTATTTATCTATTTTATTGTTGTTTCTGTCAATTGTTTTGTGTCATTTTTTTATGTCTTTACAATTATGTCTATTAAAATGCACTCTGCTTTAAAATTTGCCTCCATTACCAGTGTTTTGAGGGTGGAGCCCCGGGAGGCGGAGCCCCACTGATGTCACGACTGCTGGGTACGCCTTCTGGTTATTTATTTAACCAGTCACACAGACCAGGCTGGGATTTGAATGCAGTACTAATTGCTTTGCCATCCTATAATATATGTAATGGCTAAATAATCATTTTTTGTGTGTTTTATTCCCCTGGTGTGATAGACTTTTATAGATCACTTGTTCTTCTTTAGTCGAAAGATGACTATAAATTACACTCATGTGCCAAACGCCACGTTAAATGATAGTAGAACAATGAAGCACTCTGCCTTTTCTGGCTGTGCCTAACTATTTGGCATTGCGCTGCACGCCACTCCATGTGTCATAAGCTGTTTAATTTATCTTATGTTGCTAAGAGGAGGTAGGAATTGTAATGGAAAAGTTCAATTTATGCCTGACAGAAATGGGGTCAATTTCTGCCAAATTTGGTATGTTCTATGAACACAGCAGTCATTTTTAGGCTCACAGGTGACAGATGGTGGTGAGAATCCTACAGGTGTCACTTTGTGAGAGGGTGGTGACTTCCCGATAATGGCTGCCATGGTGTCCTGATCACTTTACAAAGTACCGACTTCCTAATGATACATTCTGACATCTCACAGTACAGACAAATGGAAGCTGGAGTGGCTGTGCCATGCAGCTCAAGGACTGATGTGAGAATGGTCATGTAGGACAAAATGCAAGTGTGACACTTCTGCCCTCCATTGAGAGCAAGCCGCACTCCCTGGTGATATTGAGCAAATGATGTTAGTCCATTAAAGGACACGATGGCCTTCATCTGTTTGCTTTATTACAGCGTTGAACGTTAATGTTATGCTCATTAATAAGGTGCAGCTTGTGATTTTTCTATTCTCTGCCCATCTCTGGTCTCCGCTTCCTGGTGGCACAAATCCTCTGTGTCTGAGGGACTAAACAAATGCTGAATTGTGCAGCGGTACACTTGTGTGAAAAAGTAAGTACACCCCATGAAATGCTCTTTTTGCTTTTGGACACATGTGGACATATTAAAATTTGATCTCCTGTTAAACAGTATCTATAGATATAGGGATTATTAAAATAATTATAATGAACAATATGAACATTTCACTTTTTAATAATTTATTCCAATTAAAAACGAACAGATATGTGATTTCCATTGGTGGAAAACGTTAAGTGCATTCTTGGCTACATAAGCTGGTATTGCCCACTTAATAACTGTCTAGAAGACATTGACATGGACTGGGAAGAAGTTCTCCCCACTCCTCCATGCAGAATTCTTTGGGTTGTGTGACGTGTCTTTATGTGCAAAGCCCATTTCAAATCCTCTCCCAGCATCCCAAAGGGATTTAACTTGGTCATTCCAGAACTCTCTGTTTCTGTTTTTTCAGCCATTGCTTTGTGGATTTATTGTTAGTTTTAGGGTTATCATCATGTTGCAAGGTCCACATTCAAGTCAGCTTCAATCTTCTGACAGGTGGTCTTGCATCATCTCCAAGGATGATCTGGTACGATGAAGAATTCATTGTGGATATTATGATGGTGAGCTGCCCCGAACCTGATGGAGTAAAGTAGGCCTAAATCAGAACATTGCCACAAGCGTGGTTTAAAGTTGCTATCAAGTTCTTGTGGCCAAATTCTCTCTTTGCTTTTCTATAGCATGTCTTCTGGTACTGTGGGCACATTATTCTCTCTTTGCCTTTTCTGCCCAAAGCACATTGTTCCAGAAATCCTGGTCCTTCCCTTTGTTCTTTCTTGTTTCCTGCTGGCACACATTCCTTGTAGATTTAATTTGTGTGGCCTCATGCATTTTGATGTTAACAATGGCAAGAGCTACCTGTAGGCCTCATGATGAAATTGTGGGGACTTCTTTCAGCTTCCTGCCTGCTGAACTTGCTGAGGGCTGCCAGGCCTTTACAAGATGGCGATTCTTTGAAATCTTTTCCACTTCTAGATGCTTTTTCCAAACAGTGGAAGGTTTGATTTCCAATGGTTTGGAGAGCTCTTCAAACCACTACTCCCAGACTCCTGAGCAACTATAACTTTCTTACGGAAGGCCTCAGGGAGCCCTTTTCAATCTTGGCATGGTGATAACACACTCTTCAGCATCAAAGAGTAAATCAAGACATAATAAGACATAATAAGACATGCACTTCTAAGATCCTCTCTAATGATGTTCTGTGGGGCTGATCAAATTTAATGTCAGTAAAGGTAAAGTATTACACATTGAAAGTAAAAATGTGAGGTTTGAATACACAATGGGTGGTTGGAAAATCGACAGTACCTCTTATGAGCAGGATTTAGGAGTCAGTGTGGACTCGACACTATCAGTTGCCAGACAGTGTTCAGAAGCCACTAAGAAGGCTAACAGAATGTCAGGTTATATAGCGCCTTGGTGTGTGGAGCACAAGTCACAGGAGGTTCTGCTCAGGCTTTATAACACACTGGTGAGGCCTCATCTGGAGTCCTGTGTGCAGTTTTGGTCTCCAGGCTACAAAAAGGACACAGCAGCACTAGAAAAGGTCCAGAGAAGAACGACTAGGGTACAGGGGATGAATTATGAGAGAAGATTAAAAGAGCTGAGCCTGTACAGTTTAAGAAAAAGGAGATTGAGAGGAGACCTGACTGAAGTGTTTAAAATTATGAAGAGAATTAGTTCAGTGGATCGAGACTTTGAAATGAGTTAATCAAGAACACGGGGACACAGTTGGAAACTTGTTACAGGTAAATTTCACACAAACATTACAAAGTATTTCTTTACACAGAGAACCACAGACACGTGGAATAAGTGACCAAGTAGTGTGGTAGACAGGAGGAGTTTAGGGGCTTTTAAAACCCGACTTGATGTTTTTTTAGAGGAATTAAGTGGACAGGACTGGTAGGATTTATTGGGCTGAATGGCCTGTTCTCGTCCGGACTGTTCTAATCTTCTGATGCTCTGATGTAGTCATTTGCACCTGATTGTAATTTGAGGTTTGGAGGGGTGGACTTTATGTTTATTTAAATTATACGCTGGACTATAAAATGTAAATGTGGTGTGATATTTGTTATATCACCTTTATGTGTAGATACCATTTAAATCTTGATTTATCCACATATGTTAATAAAGAACAAACATTTCTTGGGTGACTGACTTATTCATATAGCTGTAGTTTGACTTTGAGCCCATGTGTGACCTATGTGGGGTTGGTGTGTCTGCTTAGGTTTTTCACCATTTTTGTTCATTATTCCTAAAGATGGTCAAGTTGATTGAAATGGCCACTGAGGGTATGTGTGTGAATGTGCCCTGCGATGGAGTAGAGCCCTGCCAGTTTGCACATTGCATTTGATGCTGCCAGGATAGATTTTGGCTCTCGCTGAACCCCAATTGGATTAAGCAGGTTAGATAATGGATGCAATTTGAACAGGTCTGAGCTCCTTCCAGATGGCAGAGATGTGGCACCCGCTACAGCAAAGCAGACTCTTTTAGTGATCACAGTCATCAGGTGAAGGTCACATCTGCATTTCCACAGCCCTCTCGTCCCTAGGGGGCACTGAGCTGGGATGCCTCTTAGTTTTGTCCGAATATGCCCTGCATTTGTCCCTATGTGGCTGTTCATAGCGTCACTTCTTCAAACAACATTTCCGAGAGAGACGAGCGGTGCCATCCTCCTGCAGAAATCCACTGGTTTAAGAGATTCGACTCTGACAGTAGTTATTAATCACCTTCTGCAAACACACATAATAATAGCCAGCAATCTTATTACAGCAACTTATGAATCATGCATTACCCAAAGCAGCAATTTGAACTCTTTAGAAAAGTACTGGAGATACAAGTTGAATCCATTAATCTGTCACCACTGAAGGCTTTTCCTCGTGCGCAGACTAAACTGTTTACACGTTCCGGCGTGTGTTGGAAAACAGCCGCCAAGTGCCTGGTACTGGCCATGACAATAATAATACACACATGAAAATGTCGGTAAAGAGAGCAATTCCCAAGTGGCACAGATGAAGAAGAGGAAGGAGAGAATCCTCAGGTGTCTTGGCAAACAACCTCTTGGTATGCAACTTCTCGTCCACTGAACTGACAAAGATGATTGTGCAGAACCCCATCATGTCCAAGAAACCTGAGCCAGTTCAGATGTGTAACCATTCCACGTAGGCCTTTAAGCCTTTTGTTAGGCTCATATAGTAAAAAGGAGTAGCCTTCTCTGTAATGGCCACTGGACAGACGTTAAGCTCCAACTTTACTCCCCAGCTCAGTACCTGCATCACACCATGTTCCTAAGCCAGGTCACCCACAGGGGTCTTAAAGGCACTTCCTCTTCCTTCTTTTTTTAAAACACCTTGACTTGTACCTCACATTTGGCCATCTCATCTTGTCATACCCTATCATTCAGTGGCATTGGGTCACATTTCTGATGCTTAGAGTGGGTCACCTTGAAAAACTCTGTGTGGGACATAAGAGTCGAAGTGTCTCATGGATTATCAAATGAGATGCCCAAGTATCTTGAGTCATTTCACACTTCGTGTATTGGCCCCTGAAGACATTAAGGCACCTTACCTCATCTTCTCCTTCAGATACTGCACACCTCCCCTCACTTTCCAGTTTACATTTTCACTCTTGTTAAGCTGCCACCAGATCAGCCACTGATTTCCAGTGTTGGCCACACACCACCGTTTAACTCCCACCTCATCATCTGACCCAATGATTGAAACTTTGAGCAATGTGCTTCAGGAAATCCTTACATGACTCATCTTCGCTGACTTCAATTTACTTCCCAGTTCACCCACTGACTTCAACTATGTTACCTTGGAGAAGTCTGTGTGGGCAGTCACAAGACTTCATTTGAAATAGCAGCTGTTTGGAGCCGTGGCGTGGGGGCAATTGTCCTGCTTAGCGCCCATCTTCAGATTAGAAGAACACTAGCGGCTCAGTTTCACCACAGCGGCAGGAGAGTTCAAGGAAGAGCAGATCAAAGCCTGGCATTAAATGTCCTAAACATCTTGCGACAAGCATGTTACATAGTGAACCTGATCCTGAACCAATTACTTTTCCCTTGGTTTGCTGTTTACCAGACGCAGCAGAGCAGCTACAGAGATGTCCTTATGTCGCTGCCATTAGAGATAGCAAATTGCCAGTGACCCTAGCCACAATAGTATACAGATTTTCTCCATATCCGTTATAACAAAATTTCTGCTATAACAAAATATTTTAATGGCTCTATGAATTCCATTATAACTGGTTTCTACCTATACAATGTGATGCCAGTCATCTTACCTTTGGCATTGTTCTTGGAACCATTGCAGTCGTAGACACCTGTGGTTGAGGTCAAGGGTATTGAAAGCAATGGGCAGCTAGCAAGAATACCCCACTGCTGCAAATGGCGATTAACAGTTGGCATGTTAAACAAACCCCTACTGTTGAGCTAGGGTCTGTGATGTGTCTGTTCAGTCCACCACCGCCAAGGACATGAGATTAGATTAGATAAACTGTATTAATATGCATACAGCAGCAGAAACATAAAATACAAGAATACAGACTCAATAATACAGCCAATCAAATCAATCAAAAATTGATAAGTAAATAAATAAGTTAAAATAAATGTAACCAGTTCCCCGGGACGAAGCATTGAATTGCTTGATAGTATTGGGCAGAAAAGACCCCCAAAGGTGCTTCTTAGTGGAATGAGCCTGTGGCTAAAAGCGCCTCCTACAGGGGATGGAGGGGATTTTTCATGATGGCATCCACTTTTGCCATCATCTTTATTTCCACAGTATGTCCAGGATTCACCCTGTGATGGCCCAGGCTTTTCTGAAACGTTTTTCAGACATTGTGCTTCTTTTGTGCTCAAGTTGCTTCCCCAGGAGACTGCAGTGTAGAACACCACACTGGCTATAATAGACTGGTAGACTTGACTGTTCTCCCAATCGTTTGAGCTTTGGGGTGCCCCAGACCCCTCACTGCAATGGGTCTGACCTTCCTCTAGCCACTCATGCCATACTCTCATCATTCCATCTAACACAAGCGCCAATGTTCCCACATTTCCACAGTTCTCCCTAGATCAAAGTCCTAGAGCTGGAAGTATGGCTGTCATCTTCTTCGCCAGGCATGTTTGCTCCTTAAGAGCTCAATAACTGCCAGCAGTCACTCAGTGAGGTTCCTTTGTAGGTGCCTTTTACACCACTGTGGGAAAGTCCCAGCGGTTTCGCTCATTTTCATGTGTGTTGCACTAGTAATCATTTTCACACTCTGCCATGACCTATCCATCTTGTAAGTTTTGGACCAATATGCTGCATTTTTTCCACTGTTGTAATTTGAATGGCTGGCAACATATTTGAATCTTGGATGAAAACCAGAATTCATCCATCCATCCATCTGTTCATCCCTCCTTTAATTTCCTATGCCAGCTTTGTTCAATAAACCATTACTCGGGTCAGATCCTAGTCTAGAATTCCTGTGCATAGGGCAGGATCCCAAAACGAATGAGATGCCAGTCCATTATTCACCTGCACCAAGCCCATCAGTCTGTCACTTTGTATTTGGATCAGGAGAGAAAAGCAGAATCCATCCATTTATCCAAAAAATCCAATCACCATTTTTTTAAGCCCATTACAGCATTTCTGTATGTCTGCCTACCATAGTACTGTTGGTCAAAATACAGGAAGCAAACCTGGGTGGGCTGCCAGTCCATTATGCATTCACAACAAGTCAGTCAGGTTAACAGCATGTCATTAAAATATGAAAGGAAGAATACAAGAACAAGTGAACGTCTTACCAAGGGCGCCCAAGAGAGGAACTAAACAGGAATAAAAGTGCTGTGCCACAGCACGGGCTATACCACCAGGCTATCCCCAACCTGGCCTTGACCTGATTCATTAATTAGTGACCAAGGCAAGCATTGATTTTTTGGTGTGGCCTTTCTGTGCTCTTGGTAAGCTGAAGGTATTGAATTGTTACAATTATGAATCAATTCACAGAGACAGAGGGAATGAAATGAATCTCTGTGTAGTTGAATGTGTTGAGACCCCTCAAGAGTCTATGGGGGGGTCACCTACTGTGTGAACCGACTCAACCCTATGAAGTTTTAAACACTTAACTTGATGATGAAGTGAGCAGGTCTGAAAGCCTGAAAATGTACCCCTCAGCCAAACTGTGTGGGAAACATGGATTTGAGTACAGGGTGGGCAAAGGGCACCTATGAGAGGAGCGGGCACAGGGCACCCCGTTTCTAATTCTAAATCTACTAGGAGCTGTAACAAACAAAAACATAGACTCCAATCCTTTCTTATTTGAACTTATGTCCCAAGTGTCCTCCTACCGCTGGAATAATTTGCTTTAAAAAAGATTTGTAGGATCCCGCTCCTCAGTGCTGCTTTATGACCGTCATGGAGGTTATTTGAAGGGTTCGTATCCAGAGTCACTCGTGATAAACTGATCTCTCTGTCAAGCCCACAATTATCATATGCAGAAGAATGAAATTGGGAGGACGACCTTTCTTTATCCTCCAGACACCAGTGTTTATCACCAACTATTTGCTGCTCTTAGACCAGGAAGGCGAGGATGATTAGATTTTTCTCACAAGCCGACACTTTCTGCACAGATTCCTCTGGCCGCGCTGCCATCAGATGGCTCTTCATTAACTCCTTCAGTGTTACAGCACGCTGCTGTAAATTTTGAGGAGCTTTGGCATTTGTCAACTGTTATTGAGAGGAATGTCTCTGGCGTTATGTGACTATAACTTTCCTTTTACCCAAATATTCTCCAAATTTGCAGGGTCTGAGCTGGGAACTGAAGGGTGTGTCACTGTTTATTGGTAGAGCTGCTAGGGTGGCACTTATCATACTAGAAAGCATCTAGAACATGCACTGTGAGGTAGGTGACCATGGGGCACACTGTATATCCTGGGACGTGATGTGAAGGCGAGTGCCTTACTGTAGATGTTAAGTTGGGGAACTGAACGGGATCAGTGACTGATCTGGGGAATGGGTGGTCACAGGGCAACTCAAATGATGAACCAGGACTTAAACTAATGGGGTACCTTCTGTCCAGCAACCTACAGGAGATGATATGGGAGATGAGCAGATTTAAAAACCTCCCAGTCATCTTGCTTAATTTTTCACCTGGGTACACATCCCAGATAATCAGCCAGGGAACAATTGGGAGTCCCCATCTGTCTAATGATCCACACAAACCTGGGAGTGAATGGCTAAACTGGGAAGTGAATGAACATAACTGGTAGATGAGTGACATGAGAACTTCATGGGGCTCATCAGTAAAAAGAGACACCTGACTCAGGAACAAATGGGACATTCAACTGCAGGTCACCATCTCTACTGCGGCTAACACAAAAATACTGATGAATCACTTGGAACTAAACATTGGAAGAAAATGAAACTAAGTGGACAATCTGGGAGATCAGTGGTCATCTCCTGCATGATATGTCTTTAGGGATATGGTACGTTGTGTAAAATTAGCACAGGGTTTAAATGGGAATCGCCTTGTCTCCAACAGTCCACACAAACATCTTCAAGGTAACTCTATCTATCTATCTATCTATCTATCTATCTATCTGTTATATAGTGCCTTTCATATCTATCTATCTATCTGTTATGTAGTGCCTTTCATATCTATCTATCTATCTATTACATAGTGCCCTTCTTATCTATCTATCTATCTATCTATCTATCTATCTATCTATCTATCTATCTATCTATCTATCTATCAACCATATAGTGCCTTTAACATCTATTTGTCTGTCATTGGGTTGGATCCTCATTTGAACCCTTTGATAAGATGAAAGTGTTATTTCCCACACTAATATTAAAAAGGTGTCTCCAGGATGCACTCTCTATAATTGGCAAGGAAACACAATTTTTGACTGGTTCAGTCCAGTTTTGCCCTCCTGCCTCAGTGACACGCTGGATGTGTGGCAACATCTTCTGCACTGGTACCTTCAGCTGGATGTGGAGTTTTCAGGTTGACCCCTTAACACTTTTTCAGGCTGATGTTCAAATTCCAGCTGCTGCGTGGTGTACTTCTGAAAATGTGAGTCTGGGCCGTTTGGTGAATCTCATAAAGGAGAAGGAATAAATTAGCAAAACATTTTAAAATATGAAACCTATTAGTGGGGCTTCTAGTTTATCTAAGTACACAAATGCAGAGGTCAGAGCTGATCCATCAACCTGATCCTTGACAGGATATGCACTTGCAGTTTGCCTCACACACAGAAGCACACACTCAAATACAAATCAATGCTCACCACGCCACAGACCCACCAACCATCACCCCCACATATAGGCCCTGCGATGTGCGACGCCCCTGTGGGATTTCTCTCCGTTTGACAACAGAGACCCCTGCTGGTGCTAGGAGGTATAGGCAGTTCTGGGCCCAGGGCTGACTCTTTAATTAGCCTGTTAATTGCTTCTTAATTGTTTGATTAAATTAGCAGATGTTTGGGATTGCTAGTGATAATTTATCATTTGTTCATTTATTAAATTATTAAATTATGAGCATCAGGAGAGACTCTTCAAGAACTTTAAAAAGGGGGGGGGAGCCTGTTACCCCCCCACCCCCCGCCAACCCTGAGCTCCCTGAGCCAAGAGTTAAGGTTTGCGTGCAGCATAAGACCACATGAAGAGTGTGTGGGCTGGCAGGAGGGATCGAGTCCCACAGGAGAGCCCCACTTCTCTGTCAGCTTTATGTGTTTACTGATTTGTAGCTGCTTTTAAATACTAGAGATGTCTCTCATACATGACTCTAACTGGCACTGCCACTTAATTCTTTGTGTAGTGCCCACTGGACTGAAGGAAAGCCATAAAATTGGGAGGTGAAGATGCAGTGGTTGAGTGGCTCATCATCTGCATCATCACGACATTGTGTTTCGACTCTAAAGCCACTCAACTGAATTTGTTTTATATAGTGCCTTTCTCTAGTGAACACATCCCTAAGGTGTTTAACACTACAGACTCACAACATAACAATAAAAGCATCCATGTTGTGACCTGTCAATTCTGTTCTGAAAAATTTGGAGCCAGGGGCTAAGCAAGTAGCACTGGGCACACGGTGGGTAAGATGCCAGTTCATCTGCAGGTCCGTTTATGCACATGCTTACTCACACAAGGCCAGCTGACAGTTGCCAATAAGGTAACACCAATGTCTTTGGTTATGTGGAAAGATAAATGGTCTACCTTGTGAAAACCCATCCTTGAGGTGGCAGCAGTCACCTCTGCACACCCATACCACCCAAATCTCTATAACGCAATTTGCATTCTCTTTTTTGGTTTTATGTACAGCTCTGTTTTTGAAGCCACTGACTTGAAATTAATGATGTGAAGGTCCTTCTCCCCACATGTCTGGTCTTGGACATACGGCTCTGACAAGAAATGCTCCACTCACGGAGAATGGTGCCATGCAGGTTAGCATTTCAACCAAGAAAGCGGTGCCTGTACTTATCAGGTGTTTAGAAATTGCATAAAAAGTCTGACCAGGATAAGAATTTATATTACCTCAGAGCAGAACATGAAAAGAAGCGTCCTTGTCCCAGTCCCAGTGAGGAGTAGGAGGCCACGCTGGAGAATGAATGACGTCATGATTTTATGGCACGCCAGCATTAACACTTGTGATGACATTTGTGTAGTTTGATGATACTAATTCTAAGGCTTCACCACAAACCTAATAATAATAATAATAATCAAAGAAGAAGGAAAACATGATAAGGACATTGTACTAAGCTCCATGTAACTTTTGTCCCTTTGCAACATCATAAATAATATTGTAACAAACACTGAGGAGTAAAAAACTGAGGCACACATGGCGAATGAGAGTTATGCCCAATAACGGGCTCCTTTATTTAACAATGAATGGTCCACAGCCATACTTCCAGAAGAATCACCATCCCGCTGCTATGGCACATGGGAAATGCCTTGTAAAATACCAGCTACTGAGCAGTTCTATCTACTCCTGTGCTGTTTCTGAAGTCAAGTACTGAGGAGAAGGTGGAGAAAAGGCAAGCCACGATGAAACAGCATAAAGCACTTTTTTCCTATAACACATGCTGAGTCACTTTTGTTTGGAAGATATTAGAAAGAAAATGACAGCGGATGCCATGTTCATCCATCCATTATCCAACCCGCTATATCCCAACAACAGGGTCACAGGGGTCTGCTGGAGCCAATCCCAGCCAACACAGGGCGCAAGGCAGGAAACAAACCCCGGGCAGGGCGCCAGCCCACCGCAGGGCAGATGCCATGTTTGAGCGAGTAAAAGTAATTTGTAACTCTGTCTGTTTCTTGTTGTTACACATTTTTTCAAATCCTTTTTATGATGAGGCAGATCTTGGTTCCAATTTGGCATTATGATTTGTAGCAATTTTAAATGAATCACTGTAACAGCATTCATTGTCAAAGGCCAAAACTGTTTAGCTTAATTTTGGTAGGGCACATTTTGGGCAGATACAGCAAAGTCTAAGGAGGAACAGGTTTAAAATGTAATACAGGACAGGTACATACTGTAGCTAAATTTGGAATTAATAGCAAATTAAAAAAAAAACTCAGCAGTGGGTTAATAAAGAGTTAAAAAAGATGCTGCAAAGGAAAAACAGACGAATAAGGTGTTTATGACTAATAACTTCAGTGTGAATTGTAGGAATTATGAGAACATGAGGGCCACCGTTAAGAAGGGTATAAGGGAGGCTAAAAGGCAGTTAGAGAGGATTATAGCAGATAAGACGAAAGACGATTCTTTCAGTTTTTTAGCAATAAAAGAACAGTCAAGGAGGAGGTGAAGTGTATCTGGGATAGTAAAGGAGAATTAATAACACATACAGGGAAATAACGGATGCTCTAATCTTACATTTTTCTGAAGTCTTCACACGTGAGGAAGTGGATGACCTCGCAACGGCAACAGGGACTACTAAGGACGTCCTGAGTGATTTGGAAATGGTAGAGGGAGAAGTGCTGTTGAGATTAAATAAGCTGAAATCAAACAAATCACCCTGACCAGATAATATTTACCCTTGAGCAGATATTAACCCTTGACGCTTATTTTGAGGAAGTTACTGTGCACTGGAGAGATTTCAAAGGACTGGAAAATGGCAAATATTATCCTGTTAAATTAAAAGGGGGATGGGCAGATCCAAACAATTCTAGGCCAGTAAGATTAACATGCATCACAGGTAAATTAAAGGAAGGAATTATTAAGGATAAGGTCGAGCAACACATGGCAAGAATGGGAGTTTAACTGAACAATCAGCATGGGTTCAGAAGAGGGAGGTCGTGATTCACCAATATGCTGGAATTCTGTGAAGAAGCAACAAAAGGATATGATCAGAGTGGAGTCTGGACTTTCAGAAAGCATTTCATAAGGTGCCACATGGGCATCAGACTAAAAGAAGTGGCAGGTCAGGGTGTTGTATGTAGATGGGTGCTAATTTGCTAAAGCACATTAAGCAGAGGGTGACGGTGATGATATATACTATTTATAGATATTGTAAGAAAACAAAGGGAACAAGATAAAGGGTTTGGGGGATTCACCCCGCAAAATACGTAGCATTAGGAACGAGAGAAATCTCTTTTGAACCAAGTCATATATCAGACTGCAGACCAGGGGGATTGTTGGTATTATATAGTGAAGAGGGAGGAAGAGGTGGGTCATCAAGTGGAAGTGTTGTCATCGTAGGGCGGTCTTTATGCTGAAAACAGGAAGTGAAACTCTTAAGAGTCCCTGCAAGGAATGAGAGAGGGTATTAGTGCACATAGTCAGTCCCATGCTGTGCTTCAACAATAACTAGACCCTGCTGCTGACTCCCATGCGCGTGTGTGTGACAATATATATATATAGTCGCAGTAGGGGGCAGTAGTGCTCCCTTGAACTCTCAGGTACCACGCCGAACACCAGGTAAAAGTGCTACAATTATTCTTTTTATTATAATAATGTGCACCAAGCACCCTCCACTCCACTATATTCATGAGCCACAATAACAATAATAAATCAACAATCCTCCACTTCCAGACGCGTTGCCCTCCTACCACCCAGCTCAGCTCAGTGTCTGGGAGTTCCCAGAGTCCTTTTATTCCCCCTGACCCGGAAGTCTTTCTGCCCAACAGTTCCACAAGTCCTTATTCCTTCCGGGTCAGGGTAAACAGTACTTTTCTTCACCCCGGAAGCCCATCGCTCTTCCTGTGACGAACTTCCGGGTCATGATGTCCAAATGAGTCCATTGGCCTCCCGACAGCGACTCCCAGTGGCCCCCAAGGTATTCAGCAGGGCTGTGTATAAAAACTACATAGTCCATGAGGCCCTGCTGGAATTGCTCTCCATATATGATCTCGGGAGAGCGCCTCCTAGCGGCCAGGGGGTGAGAGCCGGAGTAAAATGCCGGCAATCCACCACATTCCCCTAGCGACGACAACTGAGGCGGAGCGTCGATCCCCGCGAGGGACGTCCTCCTCCAGGAGGACGCGTCATCCGGACCTTGGCTGTCTTGTTTAAACCTCCTGGCGAACCTTGGAGGAACGGTGTATCTTCTATCCCACCGCTCCCCTGTCCTCCGGGAACAATCTCGCCACACGTGTCCTGGTTTCCGACAGTTGTAGCACCGCCGACGTCCTCCTGGTTGTCTCTCATCCCGAGACCTGAAACATCTAGGGAATTCTGTCAGCTCCACCCTTTCCCCCGCTAAGGAGGGTTTTACAGCTGCCTCATAGCTCTCAACTCATTTTCCCATCTTGTCAGGAGACCCGCGCTTTACTTTGGGGATGTCCTGTTTACTCTGGAGCTTGGATACAGCTGGGGACTCTCTACCATAAAGAGAGAGACCGTTTGCTGTCTGTACGCCCATTGATTTGTGTTTTTTTGGAGGCGGTGTCATCAGCGCCGCATCGCTCCAGGTAACAGCACTGTTCAGCTGTACCGGTACGATCGGTGCTTCCACGCCCGTCTGTCATCACGCCCCACTCTCTTGTCGGGCACACTGTGCTTTGACACCCGCTACTTATTAACCGCGGTGCCGGTTCGCACTGTGTACCTTTATACTGTACGATACGGGCCGGACTCACCTGTATTCCCGCATCAATCATGACTGGAGCCTCCCGACCAAAACGCTGTAGATAATCCCATATCCTTTTTAGCGGTGCTTCGGCTGTCGCTCCCAACTCTTCCACTTGATTTTTAATGTTTGTTAATGTCTGTAATAAAGCACATACAGGCTCGAGCAATTTCTCGAGATCCCGCAATTCTATTTTATCATTTAATTCGGCCGTAGGTAATTTTACTTCCACTTTTTCCTTTCCTACCGGCCGGGAGCCAATAAGCACGTCCGCTCCTGGCACGTGCTCGGCTGGGTCTTGCAAAGGCTCTTGGGATTTGGAGTTTCTTTTAGAGGGCCGGGGTGGCGCAACTGGCTGACTGCGATCCGCCTTTTCTATTTTATCGGCGGATTGTTCAGTCACGTCCCGCCCCTCATTACTTTTAAATACAGCTGGCGCTGCTTCGCCCGCCTCCCCCTTCCCCTTCAGGGAGCTCAATTCCATCGAGGGAACGCTGACCTCACCTCCGTACTGCTGCCGACCTTCTCCTTCCCATAATCCGTCTGGGGAAATCACGTGCCCACTTTCGACAAACAGAAGGCGACCTTCATTGTCATATGATCGACCATCATCCTTCAGGTGATCCCAGCCTGCTCCGGGATAGGTCACATGACTCTCTTTGTCGAATGGGATCCCCCGTTTTCGATACCTAGATGGGCTAGCCTCTTCGTCATCGCGGCCATCTTGCCTAGGTGGAAAGTACATCTCTGACTCGTCGTCAGAAACGAAGAGACCGGCTCCTGCAAAATATGAATAATAATATCCCGGCGTATCGGGCGTTTCTCCGGCACGCACCTTTCTATTTATAGGACGTTTTCCTAGTCCATTTAGGCAGTCCGGCGTGTCCGATGTCTGGCGGCATTCCTGCTGCCTTAACGCACGGGCCCTTTCGGCTTCAATCATTATCCGGTCTTCCTCGCTTCCCGTCAGGTAGGTCCATGTACTCGTGGCATCATCTAAGGGCTGTTCCTTTGGGCGATCCTCATTCTTCCTCCCAGATTTTTTCCCCATTGCGTACCGAGGTCTAGACAAGCTTTCTATTGCAGCGCTCTTTGTAGAGGGTAGCGTTTCTACATTCGGACGTTCAAGCGGGACCTTCTTAGGGTCGTCTGCGTACACAAAATTTGTTTTAAATGCAGGTCCCCTGCCAACGGACGGCCAGAGTATCCTGCCGACTACGCCAGTGTCGCAGTAGGGGGCAGTAGTGCTCCCTTGAACCCTCAGGTACCACGCCAAACACCTGGTAAAAGTGCTACAATTATTCTTTTTATTATAATAATGTGCACCAAGCACCCTCCACTCCACTATATTCATGAACCACAATAACAATAATAAATCAACAATCCTCCACTCCCAGACGCGTTGCCCTCCTACCACCCAGCTCAGCTCAGTGTCTGGGAGTTCCCAGAGTCCTTTTATTCCCCCTGACTCAGAAGTCTTTCTGCCCAACAGTTCCACAAGTCCTTATTCCTTCCGGGTCAGGGTAAACAGTACTTTTCTTCACCCCGGAAGTCCGTCGCTCTTCCTGTGACGAACTTCCGGGTCATGATGTCCAAATGAGTCCATTGGCCTCCCGACAGCGACTCCCAGTGGCCCCCAAGGTATCCAGCAGGGCTGTGTATAAAAACTACATAGTCCATGAGGCCCTGCTGGAATTCGGGGCCCGTATATGCTCTCGGGAGAGCTCCTCCTAGCGGCCAGGGGGTGAGGGCCGGAGTAAAATGCCGGCAATCCACCACAATATATATATATTGTGACGGACAGCCGGGTCCCATGCCCGGCCGGGACGCCGCTGCTACATACGTCCCGGGGGAGCCATCATGGACATTGCAGTACCTTCCCCGGGGCGCTTGGGGGCAGTCTCCCTGGCCATGGATCCCTCCTCAATCACCCCTGTGGCTACATAGGACATGGAGTCCACCACAGCAGCCCGGTTGGGAGATGGGGTGGCCGCTAGGGGGTGCTGCGGAGAACCAGCCACCACAATGGACGGTTTATCAGCCCCACCCGGAGGTGCAATTAAGACCAGCTGGTCAGGCACCTGGAACACTTCCGGGTGGGGTATAAAAGGGCCTGCCTCCCAGCAATTAGGGCCAGAATTGGGAGGAAGAGGACGAGGTTGCCTGGGAGGAGTGGTGGAGGAAGGAAGCAGTTGGTTAGTGTGGGTTTTGTGCTTTGGGACTGTGTTGGGCCTGTGGGACACGGGGAAGGCGTGTGCCCACGGCTGAAGAAACTAAAGTAACCCTTGAGTGTGAACACGTGCCTCTGTGTAGTCTGTGCCGGGTCGGCCGCTATATAGGGCCTTTTCTATATATATATATATATATAATAAATGATTTGGATAGGAATAAAAAACAACATTCTGGTTAAATTTGCAGATGATACAAAGAATGGTGGATTGGCAGGTAATCTAGAATCCATTGAATTGTTACAGAGGGACTAGGAGAGCATACAGGCTTGGGCAGATTATTGGCAGATGAAACTTAATGGAAGTAAATGTAAAAGTGTTACACATACTGCAGTAGAAAAGTTAGATTTTAATAAACAATGGGAGGCCTGAAAATTAAAAGTCCACCTTTTAAGAAAGATTTAGCAGTAGCAGTGGACTCTACATTATCAACTGGCAGACGGTGTTCAGAAGCCATTAAGAAGGCTAACAGAATGTCAGGTTATATAGCTCCTTGATGTGTGGAGTACAAGTCACAGGAGGTTCTGCTCAAGCTTTATAACACACTGGTGAGGTCTCATCTGGAGTCCTGTGTGCAGTTTGGGTCTCCAGGCTTCAAAAAGGACATAACAGCACTAGAAAAGGACCAGAGACGAGCGACTAGGCTGATTGCAGAGCTACAGGGGAATGAAAGAGCTGAGCCTTTACAGTTTAAGAAAATGAAGATTAAGAGGAGACCTAACTGAAGTGTTTAAAATTATCAAGGGTATTAGTTCAGTGGATTGAGATGGTGCCTTTAAAATGTGTTCATCAAAAACATGGATACAGACTTGGGAATTTGTTAAGGGTAAATTTCTCACAAACATCAGGATATTTTTTTTAACACAGAGAACCAGGGACACATAAATGACCAAGTAGTGTGGTGGACTTTACGGATCTTCAAAACTCGACTTGATGTAATTTTGGATGAATTAAGAGGTGAGGACTGGCAAGCTTTGCTGGGCTGAATGGCCTGTTCTCATCTTTGTTGTTCTAATGTTGTAATGCTGTAATGTTCCAATTACTGCTACATGTGCTGACCTGCAGCAATCCCTTCGAGATACCAAACCCCGAGACCCCCCGCTGTTTACAAATGGACATACAGTGCTTTGTCAGGATATGTTTGTTAATCAGTGATGTTGTTTCACTTTGGGTTTAGACTAATGTGTATTTTTATGTACATTACGTTATTTTTCAAATTTGCAATTTGCATTTTACCAGTAAACCTGTTAACACTTTGAGCCTCTACCTGGAAAGACACTTTACAAAACTTGATGTGATTTGATTTGACTTGACAGCAGACCTTTGACAGAAGAGAGCCAGGGAGCATCTTGGAATTGAGCACCCTCAGTCTCCTGAGTGTTTTTTTGTACAGAGCCTTTCAGGGTGAGCAGTGTGGTGCACGACATGATGTCACAAAGCAGTGCACCGTATCACACTTGGGTTTCTGGTTAATCTCAATTGCAATCTCATGATATTTATGTCTGTATTATTCCAACTATGGAGCTCTGACCCATCAAGCCCAGGGTGCTCTTGGAGGGTCACATTCTCCCCGCTCTAGCACTTCATGGCCTATTGTGACAAGATCAAAAAGTAAATGATCCAGCCAGGCAACATGAATTCCTTGTCAGGGGTGTTCTGCGCAGCGGGCTTTCACGCGCACCTCTCATTGCAAGCCCCAGTGTTAATTGAATACACCGCTTTGAATTTAACGAGAATCAGAATAAGAATGTGCCTGCGGAGCACTCGCCTGTGAGAGATCCCTGCTGCGGTGGCTCATTTCCAGCACCGTGCTGATGTGAGAGCATTGCTATCCTACTATTACTTCATTTGGAGGCCCTAAAAGATGGTCGTTTTATTACCGGTGTAAATCTTGCCATTGATTTTGTGAAAGCATCAGATTGGGTAGGAAAACAAGTCAGAGGGTGAAGTCTTATTCCGTCACCATACAATTTAAGTGTTTTTCCATTTCCTTCGCCACGCACCGCATGCCGATGTCTTTTAATTATAAAAGTGCTATGGGTCATGTCAGCTGAAAAAAAAAGAAGACATAGAGTCACCATGAAGATGTTTCATGTTGTGTCTTCTTTGCATTACTTTCAAGTTCTGATTGAAGAGATAAAGCATATGACAGGGTGCCTGGAGAGGAGTTGTGGCATTGTATGAGGAAGTCGGGAGTGGCAAAGAAGTATGTAGGAATGGTACAGGATATGCAAGAGGAAAGTGTGACAATGGTAAGGTCTGCAGTAGGAGTGATGGATACATTCAAAGCAGGGGTGGGATTACATCAAGGATCGGCTCTGAGCCCTTTCCTATTTGCAATGGTGATGGACAGGTTGACAGATGAGATTAGACAGGAGTCCCCGTGGACTGTGATGTTTGCTGATGACATTGTGATCTGTAGCGAGAATAGGGAGCAGGTTGAGGAGACCCTGGAGAGATGGAGATATGCTCTAGAGAGGAGAGGAATGAAGGTCAGTAGGACCACCAAGACAGAATACATTTGTGTGAATGAGAGGGAGGTCATTGGAATGGTGAGGGTGCAGGGAGTAGAGTTGGTGAAGGTGGACGAGTTTAAATACTTGGGATCAACAGTACAGAGTAATGAGGATTGTGGAAGAGAGGTGAAGAAGAGAGTGCAGGCAGGGTGGAGTTGCTGGAGAAGAGTGTCAGGAGTGATTTGTGACAGACGAGCACCAGCAAGAGTGAAAGGGAAGGTCTACAGGATGGTAGTGAGGCTGGCTATGTTATATGGGATGAAGACGGTGGCACTGACCAGAAAGCAGGAGACAGTGCTGGAGGTGAAGAATTAAAGATGTTAAGATTTGCATTGGGTGTGACGAGGATGGACAGGATTAGAAACAAGTACACTAGAGGGTCAGCTCAAGTTGGACGGTTGGGAGACAAAGTCTGAGAGGCGAGATTGCGTTGGTTTGGACATGTGCAGAGGAGAGATGCTGGGTATATTGGGAGAAGGATGTTAAGGATAGAGCTGCCAGGGAAGAGGAAAATAGGAAGGCCTAAGCGAAGGTTTATGGATGTGGTGATAGAGGACATGCAGGTGATGGGTGTGACAGAGCAGGATGGAGAGCAGTGGTTGTCAAACTGTGGGATGGGCCCCCCTAGGGGGGTGCGAAGTAACAAAAAGGGGGGTGGGAAGATGTGAAAAAAAGAAAACAAGAATCAAAAATATGAAAAATACGGCTATTGAAACCAAAACAAATTAACTTAAACTACATTCTGATACTAGAACAATAAATATGGAGTTAGATAAATGTTGATAAAAGTTAAGTAGGTATAATAAAATATGCATCTACATTTAAAAAAAATGTTAGGGGGGGCGTGATTAAAACTGTTATGAAAACTCGGGTCGCAAATACTTAAAGGTTGAGAAACACTGATGTAGAGGACAGGAGGATATGGAAAGAGATGATCCGCTGTGGCAACTCCTAACGGGAGCAGCCGAAAAAAGAAGAAGAAGAAAAGGCAATAGAATGAATGATGGCATTACAGATTTCAATAAATGCTGTTTTCTTAGGCCATCCAACGTATCTTTAATAATGCAAGGTGCTTTTTATGCCTTACTGAAGAAATATGTTGGAAAGTAGAGGGTGACTCAGCAACACCGAAAGGAGTCTACATAAACTGGGATGTCACTCGGAGATAAACTGGGAGTCAGCATCTGGACTTGGATTGATTATGATTTGTGTTCTTTTGATTTTTTTCTCAGGCTTCCCTGAAACTAGAAACCTAATTTTGGTGTCATGTTGGGGGTTTTGCCACCCAATGAGTCTAATTCCGTAATCAGAATTTCAAGTTCATGACTTTTTTACTGTCTTTTCCGGTGCCATTTTGTTTTGCTAATAAGTGTTGCAATTCTGCGGAGTTTGCGTTGTCATCTCCATGCTGAATTCTATCCTGTAATGCACCGGATGTTCACCTCTTATGTCATGATATACGCCATTATTAAAGGTCCCTCAAAAAGTCATTCAGTATCTGAGATTGGACCAAATGTAACGAATTTAGTTTTGATGATTTCTGATTATTGTTTTCTTCACAAGTTCTTTGATTTTTGCTTTGCAACATGGCTCTGGTCTGCGATGGACTGACACCCTGTCCAGGGTTTGTTCCTGCTTTGTACCCTATGCTAGCTGGGATAGGCTCCAGCAGACCCCTCCAACTCTGTTCAGGACTAAGCGGGTCAGAGGATGACTGACTGACTGAACATGACTCTGGTGATTGGCTCTTTTGACTTAAGGTTTTTACCCTTGCCTTGTCATTTTTACTCTGTTCTTTCTTCTGATCCATCCTACTTTAGACTGACTGCCCATTTTGTAGTCAGTAAAGGATTCGGCTGGGAGTCAGACCACTTGGGTGACTCACAAAAATCAGAATCAGTCTTTGTGAGAATCCGAACAGAACTGAGAGTTGGGCCACTCACGTCAAGTTATGTTTATTGTCAAGTGTACTCACGCCAATGAAATTTGTACTTGATTGTCATCTTGAAATGGCTGACAAACATGCAATACTAAATAAATTAATTAAATAAAAAGCATAAAATAGCAGGCAACATGTAAATCCTCATTATCCAAAGATTCTATTCCTGTGGAATCATTTATCCATCATTATAAAAGTGTAACCCATTTTGCGACAACCATAGTCTAATTATGCCTATTTGCAGATAAGGTTCTCGCTGTGGGTGGCAGGATTGGGCGAGGATGGACATCAGGGGCTGTAATTACGTCAATGCACAGCAGGAAAAAAAAAAATGCCAATCATGCATGAGCCACATATGAGACTGAGCAATAACAAATCTGTGTTGTCCATAGATATCAGGGGCCACATGCATGCTGCTCTGAACGGATCAACATGAATGTGCCAAGATGTATGGGTAGGCCGGTCAGTCCTTTTCATGTCAGGGACTAGGGCTTGCAATTGTTTTCCATGAATAAGAAATTCCCAGAATGTGTGGTTCATAAGGCTGCACTGATTAGGTCCCTGCTCTTTGTACATAGCTCTCGTTTCTACTACAGATTGGATGGTTTAGTAAGGTCCACGGATCAGCACTGCTGAGGTTGCTTGCAGGCTCTAGTGGACCTGCTAGATTAGACTATAGAGGAAGTAAAAGTCATTAACAAGGCAGAAGGACCATTACCAAGACTCAAGGCGTGAGAGTAGAGGGCCAGTGTATCAGCCTGACTCCATGTCCCTCTGCCATTCCTCCCCATGAGCTGGTATCCTGCTAGAACCTAACCACATTCTTCCCCTAGAAGTACTCGTTATACTTCAGCTCACTCCAACTCCTCTCTCAGAACACAATGGAAGTCAGCATCACAAGTAGAATAACCCTCTGGAAAATGAAGTTATCTGTGACTGATCTGGAGGAAAATATGGGGTTCAAGGGCTTAACTATGAAATGATGTGGGTCAAACTGGGAATCTGCTCTAAGAACTGGTGCATGGCAAAGGAATTCTGTGTTTACCCGTTGGCTCATCTGAGAGGTGACAACTGAAGGTTGGTCTCAGAACTCCATATGGCTTGAAGACACACTTGTCACCTGGACATGCACAAGGTCAGTATCCAAAATGGGGCATACAGTTGTTTCTAACTGAATGTGGGATGAATTAGGATTCTGGTGTACCCCGGACCCATTCAAAAACCCCTGGGAATCAATGATAAAGTGGTTTCTAACTGGATTTCCAGCTGTTCTCTGTCACCTTCTCTACCTTCTAGTATTGCGGACCTCACACTCCAGAATGACAGTCTCTTAAACTTTTAGAACATAAGATTATTAAGCGTACATAATCCAATTCAGGGTTTGGTTTTGTGAAGGGTGAAGTTGACTTTGGTAATATATGATGCAAGACAAGAATTAAATCCTAGATGGGGCACCAGTACCAGGCACATGGTGATTTAGACCCAGGGTACCAATTAATATAACTTTAAGGATGTGGGCGGAAGACCTGGAAAAAGACATACAGGTGCCACACAGACAACACCCTACATGGGATTCAGACCCAGGATGCTAGAGTGGAGAAGCAGCAGTGGCCAACACTGTCCCATCATGCCATTCTTTTCAAATGTCCCAAGTTTACAGATTTGTCACATTTTCCAGGATTTTGTCTTTGCCTTTTTTTAGGAGACATTGGGTTACTTGACTAAATTCCATTACCAAAGTGTCCTGGGCAAACGTTGCCTAGGCCAGGAGTAGACCCTCTCCCCTCAATGCAAAGGGCATCAGTGTGGACCCTAAATTAAGCACCCTCAAAAAAACAATTGAAGTCTTCGAATGTAAATGAGGTACGTTGAAGCATGAAAAGCAGAACCCTCTCCTCCCCCACTCCCATTGCTCTCCGGTTCTGCTGCTTCAAGTCTTCTCCTACGTTTAAGACGCACAAAGCTGCAAATGTTGAATAATTTACTGCCAGTCTATTTTTAGCTTCAGTGCACAAATAAACCTTGTCGGTGTGGAAGAGAAAAAAGGCTGACCTGACAGTCAGCGAAACCGGTTTTATCAGGCCTCAAATGAGTAGGGGGGGGTGACAAAATACCCGAAGAGTTGGGTCAACTACTGGACGTTGTCACGTGGAGTTTTGGATTGGGGTTAACACCTCATTCTGGGGTTGGGGGTGGAGTTGCTTGACCCCCTTAAAATAGCGCACATATTTCATGTGTTGCTGTGTTGCTGCTTTGAGCCACTAGGGGGCAACAGTGAGATATTAGAATTAGTATTGTATGGCAAAGTATTAAATCAAATCAAAAGGAATTTTATTTGTCACATACAAATTATATAGACAGTACAATATGCAGTGAAATGCTTAGTTGCAAAAGTATAATGATTGTGCATCTAAAACAAATATGAAAGGACAATAACAATAGAGTATAACTTTATAAATAAGGTCGGAGTGGTGGCTCTGAGACTAGGGATCTGCACCGGTAATTAGAAAGGTTCAAATCCTGTGAACCCCAGAAGTGACTCCAATCCATTGGACCCTTGAGCAAGGAAGGCCCTTCACCTGCAATTGTTCCATCCTGGGTATGACATTAATCTGCATCCGGCGCCACGAGCAGGTCCTCCAATTTACAGGGAGAATTTGGGGGGTTGGTGGTAGGATTGGCACTCCAGCCACCGTAAAAACCCTCACACTGTTCCTGCATGGTGCTGATGTGTCATCTAATGCAATCGGGTCCCAATCCAGGTGGTGTGGTAGGTGCAGCAATGTTCTATCAGCTCATGCTCCCAACCTTTCTTATAAATGTCAATAACAGTCATTAATAATAAAATAAAATAAAAAAGCATTTTATAATGCCTTTCCCATACTCAAAAAGCTTAATAGAATTAATTAATTACAAAAATGTCATAAATAATTAATGTTAACTAAATAAATAATCCATCCATCCATTATCCAACCCGCTATATCCTAACTACAGGGTCATGGGGGTCTACAGGAGCCAATCCCAGCCAGCACATGGTGCAAGGCAGGAATCAAACCCCGGGCAGGGTGCCAGCCCACCGCAGGGCAGGCACACACACACACCCCAAGCACACACTACGGACAATTTAGGATCATCAATGCACCTAACCTGCATGTCTTTGGACTGTGGGAGCCCACCGCAGTAAATAAATAATGTAATAACTTATTGTAAGAGAGTTAACAATAGGGCAGAATGTAGTTGTAGACACTCTCCATATTCAAGATGTGATTCAAGAAGGTCCTCCTCAGTCTCACCAAACTGGACTTCAGTCAACAATAGCGTTTTCCTGAAAAGAGACCATTTTTGGGATCACTGATAATTTTCTTTTTCTTGGTCTAGATGTCCTGGAAGTTCAGGAGTGCACACCCAGTGATGTCTTCAGCTGACCATACCACTCTCTTCAGACTCTCTCAGTTCTGCTGCAAGCTATCCTCAAACCAGACAGCCATACTTTCTGTCAGGATATTTTTTTTATAGTGGATATGTAGAAGTTCTTTACTAATTGTGAGGGCAGCCAGAAATCCCTGAGGTATCTGAGGTGGTAAACACGTGGGTGAGGCTTCTTCACCATGATGATTGATGTGCTCGAACCAGGTCAGCTCATCTGTGATGTGGATACCTTGTTATCCAAAACTGCCCACCCCCTCTACCAAGTGCTGTTAATAGTAGGGTAGTGGTATTGCCTCTGTTGTTTTCTCCTAAAGTCCACAATCAACTGACATTCAGAAGTAGACGGTTTTCCTGACACCAGTGAGACAGACTCTCCACTTCATTTACATAAGCCTGTTCATTTATGTTGTCATCAGGCCTATCACAGCTGTGTCATCAGAAAACTTGTCAGTGATGTTACAGTCATGTTAAGCTATGGAGTCATATGAGTAGAAGACTCAGAACACAGCCCTGTGGAGCACCTGTGTAGAGAGTGAAGGATGACGAAGTGTGGCTGCCCACATGAACCACCTGCGGTCTGCCTGTCAGGAAGTTAAAAACCCAGCTGCACAATGAAGTGGGCAGGCACAGGTCCCCAAGCTTGGTGATGAGCTTAGAGGGTTTCCTTGCGTCTATAAATAGCATTGGCACATAATTCCTCCTTCTGTTGGCCAGGTGGGTCAGTACTGCATGCAGGATCAAAGCGATGGCATCCTCCATGGATCTGCTAGAGCAATGTGTGAACATTAATGGATATTGTGGCAGAAAAGAGCATATGTAATTTATGACTATCCTCTGGAAACACCTCATTGCTATACGCATTAGTGTGATAAGGCAATAGTTATGCGGACATTTTGGACTTGTTTTCTTAGGTATGGGAACAATGGTGGATCTTTCAAAGTCTGTTGATATGACAGATTGGGTTAAGGAGAGATTACATATTACCGTGAACCACCTCTTTTCAGTCATTGGATAACCGATATTATATACTACTTGAAATTGGAAAAAATTAAATACACTCAGAGGATCTGTGCAAAACTTTTTTTAAAACCTGGCAGGATCTAATTAATAATATTTTAGAATAATCATTTAAACTGAGGAAGTGGATTCTCTTCTTCTTTCATTCCATTTATTTATTTTCTTATACTTTCTACTATTAAAGTTTCACTATGTTGGCCTAGCTCCCTTTCTAATTGGTGGGGGTTGACTTGATTTGAATCTAGTTTTGTAAAATTTGACTTGCTTGTATGGAATGTTGTTTGATTTTAATCTAGTCTCTCTCTCTCTCTCTCTCTCTCTCTCTCTCTCTCTCTCTCTCTCTCTCTCTCTCTCTCTCTATATATATATATATATATATATATATATATATATATATCCACATATACACACACACACATAGTATATATATATATAAAATCCTAAGCCTAAAAGTGCAATGATTTTGTGCAACGATTTTGTGTGACATTTTTATGTCACATTTTGTCAAACTTTAAATTGGGCTTATTATCATTCTTTTCAGAATTTATCAAACTTTAATGTGTTGTTAGATTTTCAGATTCTTATTCCGTTATTAAATTATAAAGTAAAAACTATCAAGAACTCAGGTATTGCGAGATGAGACTTTGTGCCAAAAGATTTAACCATGCCCAGTGCCGGAAATAAAAGTTAAAGAGTAGGACAGCCACTGTACAGGCTTTTAAATGTTTGAAGCACCACGCGAGATGCAGATCACAAGGCAAGCCAGCAGCTCATCAAGCAAAGAGGAGGTACAAAAAAAAACTATTTGTTTCCCATTGTTTAAGAGGGGGTTTTCGGAGGAGCAACCTTGTCTTCTTGGGGTGCGTTCAGCTCCCCTCGTCACATCACGAGTGGCAGAGACGCAAAGTGGCTGGTGCATAGCACAGGCCAGGGGTTTTGGCGAGCGAAGTGAGCAGGTGAGATCCCCCTAGTAAATTCAATATAATGTTAAAAAAACATATATATATATATACAGTATATTACCGTGAACACTGGTGCAAACTGATTTTAAAATCATGTCTTGTAATGCCGGTGCCTTCCTGGTGTTCGCTTTTCTGAAAGCTCTTCTTACATTGTGTTCCAACAAAGTGGGCACTGTTTCTTCACTGAGCGGTTCTCTCACCGCAGATGTGCTAGATTGCTGACTAGTGTTAGTGGCATTCAAGCACACGTAGAAATCATTAAGCTCGTATGCCAGAGAGGTTTCAGCACTTACCGTGGTTAAGAATTAGGATGCCTTTAACTGAAGTGACTTACAATGACAGGATATTTAACAATTGCTTCCCCAGATGTGTATTTTAACAATCGGAGTGACTGGCTTAGGGTCGTTAATTGGATGAAGGGCGATAACTGGAAGTCTTGTTGTTTAAAGAGGCCCGAGCAACTATATTATCCTCAGTTCAAACAGATAAAACTCCTTATACAGGGTAGACATCCAAACTGCACATAGATGGTGGTGAAGCAGGGAATTTAACCTACTGGACAGCAATGGCTGCCACTCTAGTCTATAAAAGTGACTAACAGCGAAATGATCTGTAGGACAGATTAGGCCAGAAAATTAGCCTGAATCTTAAGGCAAACGTTTCATCCAAAAAGATGCTAAAGAGTCACAAAGTGTAAAAAAAAAATACTGTGTTTTAATATTATAATAGCACAATGGAGGGATAGGTAAGGGACAAGAATACACTAAGTGCAACTGAGGAGAAGGAAAACAAAACCATCACCCTTTCTATGCAAGTCCTGAACCCCTGCGTGCCTGGCTCACTCAATTTCCCAAAAACAACAAAAACAAAATATAAAACCAAAAATAGAACCTTCATAAAGACAGTTATTTACACTAAACCATGGAGAACAATAATGGCAAAAAGCATTAAAAACAGAAGCAAAATATACAGACCCCCAAAACGTTAGTACTCACAATATGCGCTCTTTCCAAATGTCATTGAACCACTGAAGGATTCACTCCTCAGCTTCATGATATATAGGCGGAGGGCGGTCCTTTATCTGTGACATCAGCCTGGCCCCGCCTCTTGGGGTTCCACCCACAAAACACAAGAAACAAAGGAAAACACATGTAAGAGCCACTTGTTAGTAATTTAGGTTATGTCAAGTAGGTAGAAATGTTTACTTAGTTATGTTAAATGATTGCCTATAAAAAAAAAGTGCATAGTCTAAGGTGGGTTCTTATTACCCCAACAAACTGAATTGAATTGGTATATTCTATCCCTCTGGCTACTGATTAGTTTCAGTTTGTGCCTTAAGTAAGACATGGAAGGCACACGGTTTTAAACTGTGCCTTAACATGCCCAATAGTATGAAACAACAACAACAACATTTATTTCTATAGCACATTTTCATACAAACTGTAGCTCAAAGTGCTTTACATAATAAAGAATAGAAAAATAAAAGACACAATAAGAAAACAAAATAAATCAACATTAATTAACATCGTATAAGAGTAAGGTTCAATGGCCAGGGGGGACAGGAAAAACAAAAAAACTCCAGACGGCTGGAGAAAAAATAAACACAACTTGTATGCTTTATTGAAGGTTTAGAACGTAATGAACAACAACAACATTTATTTCTATAGCACATTTTCATACAAATAATGTAGCTCAAAGTGCTTTACATGATGAAGAGAAAAAAGACAAAGTTAGAAATAAAATCAGAGAACGCTAATTAACATAGAATAAAACTAAGGTCCGAATGCCAGGGAGGACATCCATCCATCCATTTTCTAACCCGCTGAATCCGAATACAGGGTCACGGGGGGTCTGCTGGAGCCAATCCCAGCCAACACAGGGCACAAGGCAGGAACCAATCCAGGGCAGGGTGCCAACCCACCGCAGGACACACACAAACACACCCACACACCAAGCACACACTAGGGCCAATTTAGAATCGCCAATCCACCTAACCTGCATGTCTTTGGATTGTGGGAGGAAACCGGAGTGCCCGGAGGAAACCCACGCAGACACGGGGAGAACATGCAAACTCCACGCAGGGAGGACCCGGGAAGCGAACCCGAGGACAGAAAAAACAAACAAAAAAAAAATTCCAGACGGCTGGAGAAAAAATAAAATCTGCAGGGGTTCCAGGCCATGAGACCACCCAGCCCCCTCTAGGCATTCTACCTAACATAAATGATCAGTCCTCATTGTATTCAGGGTTTTCATGGAAGGGCTTGATGATGACGGTCACATGGACTTAAGGTGAAGTAAAGCATCTTCTAGTATAGAAACAACTAAAGTTTAACAAGAAAAGGCTAAGTTTAAAGAAAAGACATTTTTTCCCTTTTTTTTTTTTTGCTTTTTATTCTACGTGTGTAATAACCTTTTGTCTTTATTCTTGTGTGGACTGTTTGCTTTGAATTTTCACTAAAGCTTTTAAAGTGAACTTTTGGACTTGTGCTTGATCCTGCCTTACCTACCAGCAGCTACAACACATAATAAATAGATAGTAAATAAATAAACAGAATACTAGCGGCAAAAATACATAAATACTATCATCATCAGAAAAATGATACTTTACAAGAAACAAAGAAAACACAGAAAAGGAAAAATAAATATAAGTCAAGGAAAACACACCTTGGCTGAAACACAACAGTATGGTGGCATCTCTCCATCAATCTTTATTAATCTGCGTGCATGGAGTGTGTGGGATGCCTCCTCCAAAAGTAAAAGTCAGTGTGGTGTAGTGGATAAGGCTTTGGACTTCAAACCCTGAGGTTTGACTGGTCTGTGTGCCAATTTTAAAAACAGAAAGAATTATAACTCAAATGTTCTAAGTCACTTTGGATAAAAGCATCGGCCAAATAAATAAATGTAACAACAATCTCTGATTTAATATCCTTTAAAAAAGAAGAATCAGATGGGCTTCAAGCCCTCAATACATTGAAGACTAATAAAACCCCTGGGCCTGATGGGATCTTACAAATTGTATTGAAAGAAATGAAAGACTTCATCTGTAAAGCCTTATTAGGTACAGAGCAGCAGTCACTTCAGAAAGGAGAAGCACCTGAGGACTGCAAAGTTGCCAGTGTGACTCCAAACGAATCCTAGTAATTACAGACCAATTAGTCTTAATTCTAGGCCATTGAAAATTATGGAAACTATAATAAGAAATAAATTAGAAAATTACCTAAATGAAAATAATATTCAAAATAGCAGCCAGCAGGGTTTATGAGAGGAAGGTCCTGCCAAGCCAATCTTTAAGATTTTTTTGATGAACCAACCAGAATAGTTGGCAAAAATAAAGCCTGTAGACTTTCAAAAAGCCTTTGATACAATCCAAGGAATAGTTCTGAAATTAGAAGCTAAAGGCATCAGAGGTAACCTACAGAACTGGATCTCTAGTTGGTTAACCAGCAGGAAACAAGCAGTAAAGATAAGAAGAGATTACTCCACATGGAGTGTGGTCATCAATGAAGGACACTGAGGAGGCAGCAAAAAGAATTCAAAATGACCTCGACAAGCTTTCAAACTGGGTGAGCACGTGTAAAATGCAGATAGAAAAGTGCAAAGTGCTACAAGTGGGCAAAAGGAGCATCGATTATAAATCCTGTTGAATATAAATCAAGGGACATTACACTTAGACTATATAATTCACTAGTGAGAGCACATCTGCAGTCCTGTGTGCAGTTCTGGTCACCACAGTACAAAAAAGAAGACATAGCAGCACTTGCAGCTAACCAGAGGAGAACAACCAGGTGTATCCAGGACTTCAGGATGTGCCCCACTGTGACAGACTCGGAGAGTTAAACCTGTTTAGTCTGAGCAGAGGAGACTGCATGGGGACCTAATCCTGATTGTTCAAAATACTCAAAGTCATTGATAAAGTAGATATAGCAACAATTTTTTGGCATGAGGGTGAGCTACGTACTCAAGGACATCAGTAGAAAGTAAGGGGAAGTGCATTTAAGACTGAAGACAGAAAACACTCATATACTCAAAGGACTGTGGAACAAACTACCAAGGCATGGATTTAAAGTAGAAATCTTGACAACCTTTAAGAAAAATGTGGATAATATATATATATGATATTTATTAATTTATTTTAAAGCAGATAGAGTCACAAAGCACTGTATATCATAGACAACAATTAACACATAGAGTTACAAACAATACAAACATAAAGGTAAACTAACCTTTCAAAACATGAACATAAAACAGAAGAGGCAGAAACATTTACCCATATGCTATCCTAAAAAGGTGGCCCTTTCAACTGATTCTTAAATGTATCGATTGTATCGGCAGCCCATAAAGCACAAAGAAGGCTATTCCACCATTTTGCTGCAATGGACTGAAAAGCTCGATCCCCACGAGTCTTTAGCCGAGTACATGGAACAATATGAAGGCCCTGGTTAGATTACCTAAGTGGGCGACTGGTATCATAATGTTGTAAAAAATCTGAAATATATTGTGGCGTTTGCACAGAGCTCTGTATTTTAAAATGGATTCTAAATTCCACCAGGAGCCAAAAAAGCAAAGATAAAAGCGGAGTAATGTGAGACCATTTGCTGAAGCTGGCTAACAGTCTAGCAGCAGCATTCTGAATAGATTGAAGACAAAGCAGCGACATCTTGTTTAAATATGTAAGTAAAGAATTACAATAATCAAGATGTGAAATAATAAAAGCATGCCTTAACATCTCAATTTGAGCCTTCAAAACTATTGCTCTTAGCTTTGATAAAATCCTCAAATAATAAAAATAAGAGGGAGATAGGGACCTAACATGAGCATCAAGGTTTAAAGTCTGGTGAAACGTAGCACCCAATTTAAAGTTGCGTGAAACACTAGATAACCTGAGACAAATTTCTGCGGGCAAATTGAACAAGGCAATAATTAAAACCACAGTTTTTTTTTTAATAATTAATCTGTACAAAATTAACTGCTGGCCTTTTATTAATTTCACTCAGGCAATAGACCAGGGCAGATAACCTGTGGAGGTGTTGTGGTTCAAAAAGAGCATTGGGGCATCTTAGCTATTAGCTGAACAAATGGGCTTAATGGACTGAATGGTCTCCTCTCGTTCTTATGTTCCTAAGGTGCTCCTGAATGAGCAGATTGCTGTGTTTAAGAAGTGTGAATGAGTCCCATTTTGTGTATGTATGTTACCATGTAGGTGTCACCCAGGATTTGATGGTGAGTATATGTGTGTCTGAGTACATACATCGTTGTCTGAACGCGCCAAAGCACAAATACACTAGAAGACTCCCATGTGTCACACAAATCCATGCTTTTGGTTTGGCAGTGGAACATGACCACAGTGGCCTGGCATTGGAGTGCACTCAGCCAGCACAGGTCTTCCAAAAAACTAACTGATTCAGTCCTCCAGTCTCCTCGTTGCAGGGAAGACCACCAGACCACCACAGTGAGAGTCAAGTGAAGGCTGTGGGCTGGATGGGATAAAACTGAAAAAAAAGGCAGCAAGTGACATTCATCAGTTTCCAATAAAGTAAGTGGGACTGGCAGAGGAGTGCAATTGGGGAGACGGATAAGGAGTGCAATTATCAGGCCATTCAGCATTAAGAGGAGAGATAATGGCATTTCGCTTCAGCTTGTTAGACATTAGGACTCTAAGTGGACGCGCTGGAAAACTCAAGTCTGTGAAACAAACGTACTCAAGGAGAAAAAAAAACTTTGATTAAAATGAGTGAAGAGCCTGTTCACCTTTGTGAGAGCACTTGTCACGAAGCAATTAATCGCATCAAGAAACAGTTCCCATGATAAAAAGGCCTGCTGCAGCGCCGGCACCTCAGGATCCCATGGAAGGACCTCAGGCCTACCCAGGGAGTCCAGTGAGACTGGAAAAGACTGTATTGTGGATAACATTTACTTGATTTATTTATTTATTTTGAAGACTGCAGCAGTACTAGGGTGTTGTACCGTGTTAGCCATTATGGATGTATTGAGAAGTCAAGCAGAATGACACCTTTTATTGGCAAACTAGAAAGATTACAATATGCAACCTTTCGAGGCAACTCAGGCCCCTTCGTCAGGCAGGTTGTAATATAGAAATTCAAAACTTCAGACAGGCAGGTTATGACTTATTAAGTAAATCTTTGTAAAAGGGTGCACTGAACCAGTGATTCCCAAACTCGATCCTGGGGAACCACTATGGCTGCAGGTTTTTGTTCCAACCAGCTACATAATCGGTGATAATAATTGATAACAACTGATCTCATTTAATTAGCTGGTCTGTTTTACTCTTCTCTTATTATGCAATCAGAAAAACACAACAGTATGGTTTCTAAATTTACTTATAAGAAATTTAGAAATATTTCGATTTTTTTTCTAATGGTATAAATATTTAACTCTCATTTGTTGTTTTCCTATTATTTTCCCCTTTTCCTGTGTAGTTTGCTCCCTTCATTTAACCCTAGTAGAGACAATTAGCAACCAGCACAGCAGACACCCAGGATAATGAAAGCAGCAACAACTTCAGTGTCAGACTCGCTAATTACCGTATATACTCACATTAAAGTTCTTCCATGAATAAGTTGGGACTTGATTTTATTACATAATTTCTGGTATTTTATAATGTTGGTCACATTAGTCGAATGCGGAAAACTCACGCTATTGGTCCAAGAGATTATGATAAGTTAACGCCCACCTGAGGAGTAACCACGGAACACACTACCTTTTATTACTATGTATTGTGCCTACGTGACCACACGGTGATACCCAAACTATTCCGAAGCTACGTTTGCACTGATTTGTGTTTTTTGTATCTCACACCCTCATACTTGTTTATTGTAAGTGCATCCCTTATCTACGATGGAGCGTTCGATCAGAAGAAAATATGAAGCTGGTTTGACATTAAAAGTCTTTGAAGTGGCAAAAGAAATTGGTAACTGCACTGCTGCAGCAAAATTCAATGTGTCTGAGAAACTGGTGCAAGATTGGAGGAAGCAAGAAGATGTAAAAAAAAAAAATAATAAGTGTCGCATTTTTAAATGGGTGTAGATAGATAGATAGATATGAAAGGCACTATATAATGATAGATAGATAGATATGAAAGGCACTATATAATGATAGATAGATAGATAGATAGATAGATAGATAGATAGATAGATAGATACTTTATTAATCCCAAGGGAAATTCACATATGTATAAGTCAGGGTCTGATTTTATGATCGATTTTTCGGGTTTCAAGACCCGACTTATATGTGAGTATATAGGCTAGTAATCAATTAAATACCTAGAACACTGTAAATACAAAATGAAAATTAGGTTGAAAATACTGTTAACAACTTAAATAAACTACACATTCCCCATATAACTGCTTATTACATGTTAATAAAAATCTATCAAACTTAGTTTGTAATTTCTATATTGACTCCAAAACACAGAAACTGGGAAATAATGACTCACTTTAATTAGGTTATGAGTCCAATGAAAAACAGAAGTTGGTTGGAACAAAAACCTGCAGCCACAGTGGGTGCCCAGGATCGAGTTTGCGAACCACCGCACTGAATAATGAAGATTTCGCTTCCTGGACACTTTTGATTGCATCCTATTGATTTGGCCTGCTGTTCACAAAAATCACCTTTAAATTTTTCTGTCATGTACCATTTTATTACCATTACCTTTTTTTTTGTGATTCTCTCTCATATTATAAGCAGAACAACTACAACTGGAACATCTGTTGTTTACAAGATAAGCATTGCACAAGCCAATCCTCTGTTTTCCGGGGTCTAGAACACACATTTTTCTGCATCTCTTGAAGCCTCCATTGCTCTATTCTGTTTCTCCTTTTCCTGTAGATTTGATTGGGCTCTTCTATTTGTGGTCATGGAGTACTTTCAGCTGAGCACTCATTGGTCTTTAACTCACATACACAGAAGCCCAACCCTACAACCGAGATCAATCGCCGAGTTCTCTGACTGATTCACTAGAGGTATCACACTACACACGACATTTGACAGTGATGAGTACGGGTTCTGACCGTCTGACAATTTAATAAGATTAAGTAAATGAACACAACAACTGAAAATTGATAGAAAAGTCATGTAGTGTGATGAAGGTGATAAAAAAGAGCCACATCTCTCAAGAATCAGCTTTTCCTCATCTCCACTTTGTCCATTTTCCTTCAAGCTGATGCTCTCTCTTTTCATCTCTCTATTTTGTCTGACATGCTTCTTAGACAGGCCTTGTATGGACCACATCCCTATTATAAAAAAACAGGGATCTGGTAGTTATTACTGGGGCAAAATGGTTGCAAGTTACGGTTATCCCAGGATCCTTTTGGGGTTCATGGTTCCTCCACAACATTTCAGAGCCAAAAAGGGAAGCCTGCTGAACATGGTCCAGAATTCTCTTCCACATCCTTGCTCTCTTTTGTGTTCTCTTTTCCATTTCAAAAATAAAGAGACCAAATGCTGATGTTGTTGATTTTTGGATCTGCTGGATGTTTTCTTTTTTCTTTTTTAATTTTGCTGAAATCCTCACAGCATGCCGTTACACAGCACTGGTTGGCATGTTCAGTTTGGAGGCATGCCATTACTTGGGGTCCCACAGCGTCAGCGCCTTTTTCTCATGTGGAGCTTCTAAATAGAATGGAATCAGGAAATGAAGATCACAATTTGCTTTATGCTTTAATTAATGAAGTGAAATAAATACTGGCCCAGGAGTGGGGGCCACATGACTGGATCTTGCTCAGCATGGAGTTTGCTGACTCCTAAGGCACCGCATTTGTAATGAAGCAGAGAGCTGCATGTCAGACAACACTGAATATGAGTGAATGATGAACAGGACATGACAGGACAGAAATAAAACCCAAAGCACATTGTTTTCTTTAATCCTACTCCGTAAGCCCTACCAAGGTGAGGACACACAAGCTCAAGAAGACCCCTGTCCTTTGTTCCTTGTGTCTTCTCACCCCAAGTGAATCTCCTCCATTTGTCTAACAGAACACTTGTACTGACCTCACTGAAGCTCTCGTTCAATTATCAAGCAAGCTAAACACCTTTGTTGAAAAGGCAATATATTATTTATGTGTTGTATCCCTTTAATTAGTTGTCTTCCACCTTGATTTATTAGTTATTGTGATTGGCCCGTGGTGAGTTGGAACTTGGCCAATCACGGGGCTTCACTTTGAACATTTAGATTAGTTTGGTGGCGTCTGAGCAGTAGAGTAGGTGCTTCGTTTAAATGTGAAAGTTTGCGTAATTAATTATAAAGTAAGTGGAATTCGTTTATCATCAAAGTATATTGTTTATATGTTTACATTTGTAATTTGGATATATATATATATATATATATATATATATATATATATATATATATATATATATATATATATATATATTTAGTACTGTTTCTAAATATTGATGTTTGAAGAAGTTGAAAAAGTATAGTTGAATAGACGCTATATACTGTATAATTTCTCACATTGTTTGTTATGGAATTGCGGTATTATCGTTTCCTCATATATAATATGTATATCTGTTAAGAATAATTACTTATTTAAGTTGAGTAAATGCTTTATTGTTTAATGTTCTAGTAATTTCCGATATTGATGTTATCTGGGGTGTAGTACGCCATCTACTGGATAAATGAAGTACCTGTTAATGACTAATGTTAACATTGACGAACTGAAGAGAAAGAAACTGGGATAGCTAATTTATGTTTATTATTATTTATTTAGACCATATCTTCACATTGTATAAGTTTGGAAGAAATTAATAAATAGAATTTTGACATCTTCATCCATCCCTGACCAGATGTGTGCAGTGGTTGTAATTTAATCTGAACCAACATAATTCTTCATTACAACCTTCATGTAATAATTCCCAGAGTCATGAAATGATGTTGAGAATGTTAAATCACACAAATGGTGTAAAACTATAAAAACAAATACAAACAAACACTAATAAATACTTGTATAAGTAACATAAGGTAAATACAGCCGCATTAGTGACTAAGAGCTTAACAGCCAAAAGCTCAGAAAATTTACTTGTTGAAATATAACATTTACTTTAACGTTCCCTGACCAAAACTTACTTAAGGAAAAGGTATATAACTAGGAAAAGGAGATAACTTACAAGGACTAACTAAGCAGAATGGCGAAGTATTGCTTGAGAGAACAAACACTCCGCGCTTACTGCTGCTGGACTCACTTCCTACTTCCTGTCCCATTGGCTTCCTGTTTCCTGCATTAGGATTTTCATGTTCGGGTTACAAAAGTTTACTAAACAGTTGGAACTTAACTGGCAGTGCCAGAATAGCACTCACCTGCTGCCTCTTAGCTCCAAAAGAATGGGGTTTGAATACTGGCACGATCGCTGTCTGGCTGGACTTTGCCATTCGTCCCAATGCTTGCCCTTTATTCTCCCTACGTCCCAAAGACATGCATGTTAGGTTCATTGGCCACTCTGAGTGGGGTCTGAATGAGTTCTTTCATGGCCTGGTGCCCATCTTGTGTCCTGAGTTTCCCCCTGAAACTCTCAGCTGGATTAAGCGAGTCCAGTAATAGATGGGTGGTCTACCTAAGGGTGATGACACTTCATTCTATCAGGCCCATGAGTCTAATTCTATCAGGCTTATAGAAATACACATGACCTAGTTACAGAGGTGTACTTTGTGCTTCTTACCATCAGGCTTACCATGTTATTTGGACCCTCACTTGTTCAGCTACTCCGAACTATTCTTTAAGGCCTTTTGGTTACTTTGGCCTTTTTGGTTTGTTTAATTGTTTTGTCAAGTTATGCTTTGGACCATCACCTCCTTATCAGTCAGCTGACCCTTTACCGGTAGACAATACGGCCATTCATATCAGATTATTCAATCAGGATTTTAACCCTGTCCTTTTTCTGTTGCTTTGATTTAACTGGCTATAGCTTCATCATCCTTCACTCAGTATTCATGTTCTACCCCTCAAAACTGATGTTAGACATTTCTCTTTTAGAATTTGTATGGTATTTTTTGTGGAAAAAAAAAATCCTCCATGAGAATGCAGAAAATTTCCTTACAGTATTTGCACCGAGTTATACAAAAATGTAGAATTTTATTATCCCATCCAATCAACTAATGCCACCAGTATTTTCAGACTCCTGTTGACTCTCCCATTAATCTAAATGACGCCTTGTTGATGGGGTGTTCTGCGGATTCACCTATTGATCTTAGCACCTCTTCATAGGAGGGTGTTTGGACTTCCCTATTACTTTATCCTCGCTTTCCAGAGGGGTCTTCGTTAATCATTTATCTCATTCTAACCTTGGAAAATCAGGTTGGTGATTTCTCTAAGATGAGGCAGACCTCACATACCTAAGCTTTAAGCCACATTTAGTTAACCCCTGAGTTACTATAATTCTTATCTGCATGTTTAATAAATCATTGCTGTAGCTTCATAGAAGTATATACTTGCATTAGATTGTAAAAATTATTATATATTAAATAAAAATTCTATATGTTACAACACAACAACTTTTGAGTATATTAAAAATGTTGTAATATACTTTTATTCTTTCTTCCATATTTGTCAGAATAAACTTCCGAACACTATTTAAATGTCAGTGAATGTGTCAGGAACACCCAGAAAAAAATATTTTAAAATATCTACAAATAATATGTCTAGTTTGGCTATTCTGAAGCAGTGCCAACAGCAAGATTCTTTTTCTCCTCTTTAACTGTTTTCAAATAAGTATCCATGGCTGACATATCCATTATTGAAGACTCCTGGCCTATGTATCATTTTTGAAAGGCAGATCTTACTCTGTCACAATAGATATTGTTGGTAAAGTAATTATACTGTGTATCCAAACTGCAACATCAACAGATGCAAGATTTAAAAACGTAAGAAAAAAAATTCTGAAAAGTAGGAAGTTTAAAATGTAGAAAATTGAGACATCCCTTCCATTTAGAATATAATAGTCTGCCCATCAAACTGCACACAGTTGAATCAGGATGTTCAGGAAAGACACGAGGGATGGGAATGGGGGGCATCTGTAATGTAGCAATTCAGCCATCTTTGAGGGAAGTAAGAAAAATATTACAATGTAGTATCGGGGTATGCAAATTTGCATTTTAATGGCAAAATCCCGTATTTGAATTACAACAGTAAGGAAATGAATGATTTTATGCACATTTGCATTATTGTTTGGTCCAAAATAATGGCGCTGAGTTTAAAGGGTTAAATAATAGCACTTGGGGCTCTGGCTTAAATCCTTTATGCCTGCTTATACCCGGTCACCCCACCATAGGGACAGAGTTGCTGTATTCATGGGATGAAGGCTTCTTTTAATTATATAAACAAGGCAGCCCTCATATTTTTGGGCTCCCATAATTCCTTTGAATGGCAAAAAAAGCACTGCTAAGGCCACATGGGCCTTTGGACGTGAACACTTGCCGGCTCATTAGGAGAGATCGCCTTTGTAAACATTGCATGTCACCAAAGCTGTGAGTGCGGATTGCACTCTCATGGGGTTCGGGCTGCTCACTTACACCAAAGCCTTCTTCTTATTCCACATTTAAAGCAGAAATTTGATTAGAACATGTTCAGCGAGTGGTGTCTGATTTACACAAATTCACGTCACCCTAATACGTCCGATCCCTCCGGACAGAATGGCAAATTAAACATTCAGTTGCAGTTGCATTTATTTTTTTTTTTTTTACTTTTACATGTTTTTTAATTAAAAAAGATGTTATTGCCTCCTTCTCTGAGAGCGGAAAATGGATTAGACTTTGTGAAATGGAACATGTGTTTAGGCCGTGAATCGTCCTGGGGAGATTTTTAATGATTTCACAAGCTGGCAGTGGTAGAAATGAAGGAATGCAAATGTCTGGCCAGCTCTGGAACAGAAACTGTAGAGAAGCTGATAATCAAGAAGAAGGGTCATTTGGAGCGACCACAACTCCAGAGACATTTTGGAGAATATTTTGCGAATGTAATCCAGTGATTTTTTTTTAAAGTATGTCTATGGAATGACAAATAAAATCAGTATTGTCACTTCTGTATCTTGATGGCACTCATGAGTTTCAGTGTTTTGGGCTCAGATCCCTCAGCTGTCTGCATGGAGCTTGCAAGTTCTCCTGACTGCGTACAGTACATGGGCCATCAATAAACCACGTTTATTACACTTGCTAATGATAGAGATGTGCAAATTCAAAATAAAACTCCAAATTTTGGTTCGCAAAGAAAAAAACTTGAGGAATAAATTGCATTACACTTCCTGGAAATTTTAACACAAGAAGATGGGCATTTAGATCCTGTGTGTAAGTGTTCTTATACATTAATTTTACATGCATGTGTCTGTTAGTTTGTATTTAAATTAAGAAATTAATTATTCTGTTTTTAAATTATAAACTAAAAACTATCAAGAACTCACATCCGGTGAGACTAGACTTTGTGTCAAGAGATTTAACCACCCCCGTGGCCGGAAATAAAAGACAAAGAGTAGATGACAAAGTAGAACGTCAGAGAGACAAGGCAGTGAGACAAAAGGACAACTGCTGTACAGGCTTTTAAAGGTGCAAAGCGCCGTGTGAAATGCAGATCATGCGGCATGGCAGCAGCAAGCACCAGCAGAAACGCAAAGTGGCTGGCACATAGTGCAGGCCGGGAGGGTTGGCGAGCGAAGCGAGCAAGGGGCGAACCCCCTAGTATAAATAATAAAATTAGTTTACCCCAACATCATAAGCCAGTTCAGCTACTACATGTTAATCTTTTAAAGGAATGGCATGATCTGTTGTGCGTTAGTCAGCTCCTGTTTTTTGATGATCCTGGATGTCTAATGCAGTCCCACAGGAATATTTTACTGCTCAAAGGTTGATCTTTGATCGCTCATGAGTCTTACAAAGAGATTTTCATTTATGTTTCATTTAAAAATCAACTTTGTCTCAGATGTTTCTCCTAAAATTCCTTAAGAGAAATAGCTTTAGAGAAAAAGGAGACATTAGATACAACTGAGGTAAAAGGAGCCAAAATGGAGAATTTGGTCCCAAGTGTACTATTAAGCATTCTTTTGTGTTCCCTGACTTTCCTGTGTCTTCTTTATTTATTCTAAAGTATTATTTTTTTTTCATATGTTTATTGTAACTATGTATTTTGTGTTTATTTATGTGATGAGTGACTATCCAATGTCCCTTGTACTTTGTGGGCGGGGCCACCGTGATGTCACTACTCAAGGGCCGCTCCCAACCTTTATATTCTAAAGTGGATATATTAAGAAAAATGATTATGGAATTATGCTGAGTTTTGGGCGGCGCAGTGGGTAGCGCTGCTGCCTCGCAGTTAGGAGACCCAAGTTCGCTTCCCGAGTCCTCCCTATGTGGAGTTTGCATGTTCTCCCCGTGTCTGCATGGGTTTCCTCTGGGCGCTCTGGTTTTCTCCCACAGTCCAAAGACATGCCGGTTAGGTGGATTGGCGATTGTAAATTGGCCCTAGTGTGTGCTTGGTGTGTGGGTGTGTTTGTGTGTGTCCTGTGGTGGGTTGGCACCCTGCCTTGTGCCCTGTGTTGGCTGGGATTGGCTCCAGCAGACCCCCGTGACCCTGTGTTCAGATTCAGCGGGTTGGAAAATGGATGGATTATGGAATTATGTTGATTTTTGGGCGGCGCAGTGGCACAGTGGGTAGCACTGCTGCCTCGCAGTTAGGAGGCTCGGGTTCACTTCCTAGGTCCTCCCTGCGTGGAGTTTGCATGTTCTCCCCGTGGGTTTCCTCCGGGTACTCCAGTTTCCTCCCACAGTCCTAAGACATGCAGGTTAGGTGCATTGGCGATTTTAAGTTGTCCCTAGTGTGTGGTGGGTGTGTGTGTGTGCACCCTGCCCGGGGTTTGTTTCCTGCCTTGTGCCCTGTGTTGACTGGGATTGGCTCCAGCAGACCCCCGTGACGCTGTAGTTAGGATGTAGTGGGTTGGATTATGGATGGATGTTGATTTTTACAGATGGATCTAAAGACATCACAACTGGAAAGTTTGGGGTAGCTGTTTATGTGCCTAAATGTCAAGTGAAAAAACAAAAAATGTAATTAATCAGTAATTTAAATTTATTCATCAGTAATGTGGCCGGGTGAAGGAATGATGGCCCAAGACAGCGGAAAAGATTTTGGGGCACCAGCCAGGTCATCCTTTTTATTTGCAAAGGCAAAAAAACAAAAAAATAAAGAAGAACAGAAATAGCACTCGTAAGCATGTGCCACTTCAATGGAGAATTGTAGAGGACTGTTAGGTCTTTACTGGAGCTCCGTCTCACAAGTTGCTCTGGCCAAATACTGATGCATCCTTCTGCAATGCCTGGGATTTTATGTTGGTGGGACCTGAAATGGTGGAGCTAAATGCCTTCACCGGGTGGCTTCTTGGCACTGTGGGGAAAGAAGGAGCAGACAGCATTAGCGGAATGCCCCCTTTCACCTCAGGGGTTATTACTTATACTTATATTTATAAAGAAACTAGTCAAAGGCTTTGATTGTTCTTTTCACTGGAAGGCATTTTGTATTTTGTGTATTTTGTAATTTTTGAGACTTGAAAGAAATTGTTTGGAACTTTGAAAGCCAGTTCCTCATTTTGGGCCCGAGTAGGTCAAAGTCTTCCTACTGGAGTTGAGAGGTCAGGCTGCTTGGGGTCAGGCCAGTAATATGTAGGCTAGGAAAGCCAGGCCAGGTCCATGGAGTCATGAGGAAATTGCACACCGTCTTGGCTATAGAAGTAAACTCGATTCATGATAATTTCCTGAAAAAGAAAGCAGTAAGTCCTTTGCAAAAACAGGAAGTGTTAATTAATTAATTAGTTAGTTAGTTAGTTACATGTATGTAATGCTTTTTAGAACATTAGAACCCTCTAGACGAGAACAGGCCATTCAGCCCAACGAAGCTCGCCAGTCCTCTCCACTTATTTCCTCCAAGAAAACATCAAGTCGAGTTTTGAAAGTCCCTAACATCTTACTGTCTACCGCACTACTTGGTAACTTATTCCAAGTGTCTATCGTTCTTTGTGTAAAGAAAAAAATCCTAATGTTTGTGTGAAATTTTCCCTTAACAAGTTTCTAACTGTGTCGGATCCACTGAACTAATTCCCTTCATAGTTTTAAACACTTCAGTCAGGTCTCCTCTTAATCTTCTTTTTCTTAAACTGTAAAGGCTCAGCTCTTTTAATCTACCTTCATAACTCATCCCCTGTAGCCCTGGAATCAGCCTAGTCGCTCTTCTCTGGACCTTTTCTAGCGCTGCTATGTTTCTGAACCTTAAATGGCTTTACATAGGGAGTGGGGAGGCACTTCAACCAGCAGCAATGCACAGCATCCACCTGGATGATGTGACGGCAGCCATTTTGCACCAGTACCCTGTCCACACATTAGCAAGTACGTGGTGAAGGGGCGAGAGTGGTAGTTAGCCAGTAAAGGACAGGGGATGATTAAGGGGCCAGAATGGATGAGGTCAAGGTGGCTAATGGGGCACACACCTAACCTTCTCGAAAGTTGCCCAGAGATGTTTAATGACCGGGACGTCGGTTTTAAGTCTTATCTGAATGACAGCACCATTTTTACTGCACTGGGGCATTGGGATCCACACACAGAGCACAGGATAAGCGCCCCCCGCTGGCCTCACTCAAGCTTTCCCTAGTTGATCTTCCATCCAAGTACTGGGTGGGCCCAAACCTGCTTAGCTTCAGGTGCGTAACTTGTTTTGATGTGCCAGTTGGTGTGGCTGTTGGCCTTAGAGAGAATACAGTTGTGTTTCAATCTCCAAAACAGAGCCAGTGCAGCCATTTGGTCTTCTGTTTTGAAATACTGACACGATTCATTCAGTATCAGCAATTTCACTCGCTTCATTTCTATTCATATTTCATCCTTCAGCTACTTCATGAGTTTAGAATTTGGCATTACAGAGTATTTATTATATTAAATTTCATTGGATAAATGTGTTCTTCTAGGGGCTTGTTATACATCTCTTTTGAAATGTATTATGGATTTGTTTTATCTGTTTAATGCATGTTTGCTTTTATTTTATTTATAGGCTATTTGTCTTTATGCTATGTATTTGTTTTGTGTTTGGTAAAAAGATGAAAGCATTGGCTGAGCATTGAATGCTAAAATTAAATCGATCATGAAACACTACAGTGTCTGTGTGTCCATCTTCATAGTCTGCAAAGCCTGTCATCGTGTTCTGATTATCGGTGCTTCCAGCTAAAAGCATACAAAGTGGAGAGCGACTGCTTAAATAAACTTCTCAGAATTGCTGAGATGCACTCAAAATCCCTCAGAAAGCATCTGTAGTGCTTTATAATTCCTAGAAATGTTCTGATCTCCTCTTTATTAAGACAAATTTGAAAAGCCCATATAACTGCTATCTTACTTTTTAGGGTTTTATCAATTTTCTGCCAGTCTTGTAATGCAAATATTTGGCATTACTTGCACCAGATACATATTTTATTGGATTAGCCATAAATCCCATCTCCCTCCGAGCTTTTGTCACTGTGTACAACTGCTGCCTCTGCATTTCCCATGCTGTGTTGTGAATCGCCATCTCAAACTCAATAAATAAATGACAGCCTACTGTCAATGGAGTTTGGGACTTGAGCAATCAAACACTGAAACGTTCCAGGAGCTCCCCAAAGTCCCAATGGTATCTGTTCATATTGAAACAAGCCATCTGCGTGTTAAAAATGTTACCATCAATGACACCTGTCAGCCTTTATTAGGCACATTACGCGTGCTAATGCTGTACTTGCAAAGTTTTACACGAGTTAATTAGCACTTGCTGTTTGAGCTGTAAATTTTGGGTTTCAATGCTGTAGATGATCATTACCAGCATTTTCTTTAAACCTTTCATTTTGAAGGGAGCTGTAAAAACACATTGAGTTGGCCTGCCTAGGCCTTCTTATTCCAAGCAACGTTCTCAGATATTCCTAGAAGATACCTACAATGTGTCCAAAACAATCATAAGACATAATCACTCCAACCAATTAGCAGGCAGACGATAAACAAAACGTTCACCTTGTCAGAGACGTACTGATCTAAAATTAGCCGGCATTCATTCACAAAACCCAACAGCATGAGAAAGGCCTACTCGTAATTGTCTTAGTGTCAGACGTCTTTGTGCTCAAATAAAACACTACACATAAAAAAGTGGAGGCTGGGTAATTCTGAACTTCTAACATACAAACAGATATTTTTCAAAAGTGACTTTGCTGTTGCTGTGATTTGTGTATATAGGCAGCCAATCTGGTATAATCATCCTGGCTTATTATTAGTGATTATTCAGTCGCTTGTCTGTCTCCATCACCCTTTAAGCTAAAACATAATTTAGTGATTAAGTGTTAAGTCTTTAGTGTACTCCTTGTTTACTCTTTTGGGAATTTGGGTTCTTGTTCAATTAACACTGTTGTATGACACACCTGAGGCTATGTCACCGTAAGCAGCCCTGAATTATTTAATTGATATTGTATATTGAGATTATTGGTACATCAGAACTTCACATTAATTTAGTGATGCCAGGCATCCCATGTACAGTTGTGCTTGAAAGTTTGTGAACCCTTTAGAATTTAAATATGACCTAAAACATCATCAGATTTTCACTCAAGTCCTAAAAGTAGATAAAGAGAAACCAGTTAAACAAATGAGACAAAAATATTATATTTGGTCATTTATTTATTAAGGAAAATGATCGGATATTACATATTTGTGAGTGGCACAAGTATGTGAACCTTTGCTTTCAGTATCTGGTGTGACTCCCCTTTTAGCTGCAATAACTGCAACTAAACGTTTCCTGTAACTTCTGATCATTCCTGCACACCGGCTTGGAGGAATTTTGGCCCATTCCTCCGTACAGAACAGCTTCAACTCTGGGATGTTGGTGGGTTTCCTCACATGAACTGCTCGCTTCAGGTCCTTCCACAACATTTCGATTGGATTAAGGTCAGGACTTTGACTTGGCCATTCCAAAACATTAACTTTATTCTTCTTTAACCATTCTTTGGTAGAACAACTTGTGTGTTTAGGGTCATTGTTTTGCTGCATGACCCACCTTCTCCTGAGATTCAGTTCATGGACAGATGTCCTAACATTTTCCTTTAGAATTCTCTGATATAATTCAGAATTCATTGTTACATCAATTAAGGCAAACCGTCCTGGCCCAGATGCAGCAAAACAGTCCCAAACCATGATACTACCACCACCATGTTTCACAGATGGGATAAGGTTCTTATGCTGGAATGCAGTGTTTTCCTTTCTCCAAACATAATGCTTTTCATTTAAACCAAAAAGTTCTATTTTGGTCTCATCCGTCCACAAAACATTCTTCCAATAGCCTTCTGGTTTGTCCACGTGATCTTTAGCAAACTGCAGATGAGCAGCAATGTTTTTTTTAGAGAGCAGTGGCTTTCTCCTTGCAACCCTGCCATGCACACCATTGTTGTTCAGTGTTCTCCTGATGGTGGACTCATGAACATGAACATTAGCCAATGTGAGAGAGGCCTTCAGTTGCTTAGAAGTTACCCTGGGGTCCTTTGTGACCTCGCCGACTATTACACACCTTGCTCTTGGAGTGATCTTTGTTGGTCAACCACTCCTGGGGAGGGTAACAATGGTCTTGAATTTCCTCCATTTGTACACAATCTGTCTGACTGTGGATTGGTGGAGTCCAAACTCTTTAGAGATGGTTTTGTAACCTTTTCCAGCCTGATGAGCATCAACAACTCTTTTTCTGAGGTCCTCAGAAATCTCCTTTGTTCGAGCCATGATACACTTCAACAAACATGTGTTGTGAAGAGCAGACTTTGATAGATCCTGTTCTTCAAATAACACAGGGTGCCCACTCACACCTGATTGTCATCCCATTGATTGAAAACACCTGACTCGAATTTCACCTTCAAACTAACTGATCATCCTAGAGGTTCACATACTTTTGCCACTCACAAATATGTAATATTCCATCATTTTCCTCAATAAATAAATGACCAAGTATAATATTTTTGTCTCATTTGTTTAACTGGTTTCTCTTTATCTACTTTTAGGACTTGAGTGAAAATCTGATGATGTTTTAGGTCATATTTATGCAGAAATATAGAAAATTCTAAAGGGTTCAGAAACTTCAAAGCACAACTGTAAGTACAGGTGAAGTCTACATACCTTAGGAATGTTTCAGAGATGTGTGGCATCCTATATTAATGTGTCAGGCGCGAACGTGAGTGGTACGTTAAGCCATGGCTCCTCTCCTGGCTTATGTTTAAATTTCTTTTATTTCTATTTCTATTCACCAATTGAGATATATATATATATATATACACCGCTCACAAAAATTACAGGAACACTTTAAAGAAACACATTAGATACATCAGATCTCAATATGAAGTTGGATATCTATACAAATAACGACAGGGCAATGTCTTAGGAACAAAAGGATGCCAAGTCTTTTAATGGAAATAAAAGTTTTCTGCCTACAGAGGGCTCAATTGTGTAGACACCCTAAAATCAGAGTGAAATGAAGATGTGGCAGGCTAGTCCATTTTTTCAAAAACTTAATTTCTGCTACTCAAAATGCTTTTTAGTATCTTGTGTGGCCCCACGAGCTTGTATACATGCTTGACAACGTCGGGGCATGCTCCTAATGAGACGACGGATGGTGTCTTGTGGCATTTCCTCCCAGATCTGTATGAGGGCATCCCTGAGCTGTTGTACAGTCTGAGGAGCAACCTGGCGCCTAATGGACCGAAACATAATGTCCCACAGATGTTCTATTGGGTTTAAGTCAGGGGATCGTGAAGGCCATTCAATTGTTTCAATTCCTTCATCCTCCAGGTACTGCCTGCATACTCTTGCCACATGAGGCCGGGCATTCGGGCATTATTGAGCATTAGGAGGAAACCAGGACCTACTGCACCAGCGTAGGGTCTGACAATGGGTTCAAGGATTTCATCTCGATACCTTATGGCAGTCAGAGCACCATTTCCTACGCAGTAGATGTCTGTGCGTCCCTCCATGGATATGCCTCCCCAGACCATCACTGACCCACCACCAAACCTGTCATGTTGAACGACGTTGCAGGCAGCATATCGTTCTCCTTGTCTTCTCCAGACTCTTTCACGTCTATCACAGCTGCTCAGGGTGAACCTGCTCTCGTCTGTAAAAGTACAGGGCCAGTGGCGGACTTGCCAATTCTGGTGTTCTTGAGCAAATGCCAGTCGAGCTCCACGGTGCTGGGCAGTGAGCACAGGGCCCACTACAGGACGTCGGGCCCTCAGGCCATCTTCATGAAGTCTGTTCCTGATTGTTTGGGTAGAGACATTCACACCAGTGGCCCTCTGGAGGTCATTCTGTAGGGCACGAGCAGTGCTCAGCCTGTTCCGCTTGCACAAAGGAGCAGGTATCGGTCCTGCTGATGGGTTGAGGACCTTCTACGCCCTGTCCAGCTCTCCGAGAATAACAGCCAGTCTCCTGAAATCTCCTCCATGTTCTGGAGATTGTGCTGGGAGACACATTAAACCTTCTTGCTGCAGCACGTGTGGATGTGCCATCCTGGAGAAGTTGGACAACCTGTGCAACTTCTGTAGGGTTAAGGAATCGCCTCATACTGCCAGTAGAGATAATTACTCAAGCCAAAACTAGCACAGTGGAAAACCAGCCAAAAAGATCAAGAGGGAGAAACTTGAAATGACCTCCACATGTAAAACCAGTCCTGTTTTGAGGGTTTTCTAATTGTTGCCACTTTAGTGCACCTGTCGTTAAGTCCATGAACACCAATACAGCTGAAAGTGATTAACAATGACCTCAGCTGCTTAACCAACCAGAAAATTATCAGACAGGTTTAATTGATTTCATGCCAGGCCCAATAAAAAAGTGTTCCTTTAATTTTTGTGAGCAGTGTATATATATATATATATATATATATATATATATATATATATATATATATATATATCGCCCCAGGCCCAATGGTGCCACTTACTTATTGATGACATCACTCTCTGTCCTGGCTCTACTGATGACATCACTTCCTCCACTTTCTTGTAAAGCCACTTTATACCAGCAAATCAGTTCTGTTCTGGACTCCAATCTGTGCACATCTGTACAATTATTCATTGAATTTTTTAGCCAGGCAATAATGTATGGATGGCTGCCCCAAACATTTTTGTGGCTTTGTCAAGTTTGTGACTATATATATATATATATATATATATATATATATATATATATATATATATATATATATACACGCACACAGTCATACAGTGGCTATTCATACTTCAAGTTCAATTCGTTCCAGGAGGCTGTTCAAACTCTGAATTGTTCAAAGTTTAGAAGTAATGGAAAGTGAATTAATCCATTCCCAGACCCTAAACTATACCCATTTCGATAAACTTAAACATTGAATAAACATAATTTAAGGTATAAATAACACAATTAAATACCCTAAATAATTATTTAAAACATTGAAACAATAAATAAAATACTTAAGTACTGTATAATAAAGTGAAAATTGTACTTTGGTATCTTAAACATGGCTGCCAGATCTGTCACATGTGTACTGCTTGCATGCTTTGCGATAAGTTCCTTTTTCACCTTAATCACCAATACTACAACCTTCCTCTTAGTCTTTGTTGCTTCCACATTCTTTTTGGATGCCAAGGTTGATAGACAGGGATTATAAATATATAATCAAACACATCAAAACAATAAAGCCCTAAAAACACACGAGCATAACACAAGAGATGCTTTTAGATATAGTTCAAAGTTAGAATAGTTTGAAGTATGAGGCACTACTGTATATACATATGTATATATATTATAGTCAACAGGTGCACTGCAGCAGCCCAAACTCCTGACACAACGGCTTGCACACAAGTTCGCTATGTACAAGAGGGCTTTTGCTGGTGCAAAACTATTTCCAAAGTAAGTGTTTCCAACACCACATCCACACTTTTATATTAGGCAACCATTTTGTCTCTTTGTTATCTCTTTTCTCTTTTTTTCTCTTCTCTGCTCCTTTCGACTCTGGCTCCCTGTGTTGAGGTGGACAGCTCCTTTTATCTAAAACCCAGGAGCATTTCCATTGTCCCAAAAGCATGGCCTGGGAGTACTTCTGTGTAGGGCTTGAGCCTGACAAAGCAGGGCTCGCAACTCCCTTCTGTGCCCCCTGGCGGGACCCATGAAACCCAACAGTGTTGAGCCAATGAATTATAGTTCCCTCCGTGCCTTATGGGAATCCGTAGAGGTGTCTGTAACCCCGGGAGGCTCCCATCTAGTGCCTTTGGGGAGACAATGCCCTGAGTACACTGTCTTCCCCTGTTCTCCATGCCATTGATGTCCCGGCCAGGTAAGGATCTTTGTTCAGCTCCAGTCTGGATGCCCATCCCGTATGGCATCCCTCATGATATATATAATATATATCATAGTCAGAGTCCGATTCAGCAATAATGTGCAAAAAATTAATAAATAATATACAGGGTATTATGCTTTGTGCATTCTCTTTGCTTTCTCAACCAATGTCGATGTCATTCTAGATGTTGTTTACTCTATGCTACCCACACAAATGCAGGGATTCTACTGTATATCAAGAAAAACGAGTCTAACATTTCTCCTTGCAAATGGGACAAGTTTTGTCGACGTTTACAGCTGATTGTTGCCCTCTACCGCTGGATGCCAACTTTTGTCGACATCAGCCCTCAGGGTTATGTATTGACAACATCCGCCCTTAAAGAGTTAAAAGTATTTCTACACTTTTTAAAGTCAGTGTCCTTTTTTGTAGTCTGTGCGGGCCTTGAAGCCTGCCAGTTGAGTTTGGGCTCTGGCTGCCTGGGTTGAGGCTATTCTCTAGCCATACCAGTGAAGGCCCTGAGTTGGTTTTGCTCCTTTTTTGATGCCTTATGAGTTTTTGGCATTTTGTGTTGCTGCTGTTGCTATTACAGTATCTTAATCAGAGCATACATTATGTAAAAATAATATAAAAGCTTTAATGAGATGTAAAGAGTCCCTTTATATGTTTACGTTGCAGGTTGTCTGGCTCTTATGAAGAGGCAGTTGTCCAAAAACATGTCAGCCATGATGGACAAGGAGAGAAAAATTGAAAGATACACATTTTTATTGTGGTTACTAGGGCTGTGCTTATTTTGGACATTTTTAAGTTTAATATCACAAATCTATGGACGAATTACCTGATCTCTTTATAACATTTATTGGAATGTGGAGGCCTTTATGCTCAAGCAAAATATATATTTTTTTTAAAGTGGAGGTTGGGTAATCGTGAACTTGAAACTTCTATTAAATGACCTTGCCATTGTTTGTTTCACATTTTTTTTCAATTGCTGCAGGTCTGGTACAATTGTGATGGTCTGTTTTTAATAATTAGCCAAAACACCCCCACATTATCAAGAGCTTGCTTTTCAGTATTTCCATTTGAATCTAATGTGTCTAAAAAACTGAATACTCTGAATTGCTATTTGCTGCTTGCACTCAGACGACACTCAGAGTCTTTTGATCTGCAACTCAAAGTGACATTGACATCTCTTCATTCTCCACAAAAACAACTCCCAACTGTGTGGCACCCAAGTGTGGACTTGTGAGAAGGATCATATTCACGCAGGCCTCATGTTTAGGGAAACAAAGCAACTAATTTGGTTCTGGTGCCAGTTTTGTGTTAACAAAGTGAGTCCACCGATATTTATAACTATCTCATATTGTTTCAGACTCCCGCACATATTTTGGACCCTTCCCCACCAGATTAAGCATAGCTTGATCCATTCCACTCTTTGCCGTCACCCACTCAGCATTGGACCTGATCCTCACATTTTTACCTTTGAGCCAAGCCACAAAGATCTTTTAGGATAAACGAGACCGGGCTTTGTGGGACACATGGTCAGCAGAAGCACACCAGCAAATGCCATTCCCCTGGCATGGCTGCAGAAGGAGTTTCCTGTTATCCCTATTTCACTTGAAACAAGTGATGTTATCACGAGGATCAAATTGTGTAGTGTTGTTATTCTGGCCCCTCCATGTAGACCAGCAGTTCTCAAACTGTGGGACCTGCTGAAGCTGTACAAGGGGGGCGTTAAATAAATGAACAAGACATCAAATTTAATTTTTTACATTTTTTATTTCAAATTTAAATTTGCAAGCATATAATCACAACGAATGCATTATAACTAAAATTAAAATAAAACATTTTTAAGGCATAGATCTAATGACTAATATGTGCCTGCTTTAAAGTACACAGCCTGTCCAGGTTTGGTTTGATATTCGAGATATGACACTCTGAGCTCCTTTTCTATTTGAAATTTGTTTCTATAACGAGTGGCGCCGCTGCTGCTGCTTTTATAGTCGCATATTTTCAATCCAGAACGTTCGAGACGTATCGGTATCTGTCACGAATATTCGTGTAACAGTAGATCAGGTGATAATGCGGCGCGACTGCACCACATTGGCAGCGTAGCCAATATTGCTAAATTGACTTAAATAAACTACTGCGCATTGGGTTATTTTCATGATACAACTAACAGCAGTATAATATTTGTCAGACGAAAATACGTTCGTCTTGCGCAGATTGACTTCATCGGTGTCCTCGTTTACGAGATTTTTAAAAATTAAAACATATTTAATCATCTCTTTACATAAAAAAATAATTAAATAAGAATAATTTATTCTTTGTTTTTGGGATTAGAATTACTACCAAAAACTACACAAGGCATTTTAACAGTTATTAAAGCACTTTAAAAAAAAATTTGCAAATATTTCATCGAAGTTAGCCGAACACATGCAAATCTTATAGAAGTAAAAATGATGGGATACCGTGACACCACACAAGTTAGTTGTATTATGGGTTATTCTCATCTTATATTATGCAGGGGGCGCAGAATTATTCCAGGTAGAAAAGGGGGTGAGAAATACGAAAGTTTGAGAACAGCTGATGTAGACCAATTTCCCTTTAGTAATGAAATCATACACACATACAGTGGATTTTTAAAGTATTCAGTTTCCATTAATTTTTTCAGATTTTTTAAAAAAAAATGTTGCAATTGATTTAATTCATTTTGTCCCCAGAATGACAAAGCAAAAACTGAATCTTTAATTTTTTTTTAGAAATTTATAAAAAAATTCGAAAAACAAGAATATCACATTGACTTGTGTATTCACACCCTTTACTATGAAACTTAAACTGCAGCATCCCATTTAATTGATCATCATTGATTGGACATGATTAGGAAAGGCACACATAGAATGTCCACACTTCATCACAACCGTAGCAAAAACAAAGTCGTGAAGGATTTGCTTGCAGAGTTCAGAGACAGGATTCTGTTGAGGCAGAGAGCTACAGTATGAAGGCTACTACATTAGTCTGCAGCACTGAAGGTTCCCAAGAGTACAGTGGAGTCTCTAAATTCTTAAACTGAAGACATTTGGAACAACCATGATGGCTCCTTGAGTTGGCCACCTGCCCAAAACTGAGCAATTATGACAGATGAAATGGCTATGCTCTGGAGATGAGAGAAACTTCCAGAAAGACAACCATGTATCGCCTGCAACTAGTGCAGAATGCAGCTGTCAGAATCTTAACTAGGAAAAGAAAATATGAGCACATTACGCCAGTCTTAGTGTCGTTACAATGGTTACCGGTGCCATTTAGAATTTAATTTAAAATACTGCTAATGGTTTACAAAGCCTTTAATAATCTGCACTCCATCCTATATCTTGAAATGCCTCTCACCTTACAGTCCCAATTGTAACCTTAAATCTTCAAATGAGGGTCTGCTTATTATTCCATGAGCTAAATTGTGGCCTTCTGCTGTTATGCACCTAAAATCTGGAATAGTTTACTGATAGAAATTCACCAGGCTAACACGGTGGAGCACTTTAAAAAGCTGCTATAAACTCATTACTTTAACATGGCTTTCTCATAGCTTCATTTTAGTGTCACTCTGATATTCTATATTTGCATTAATTATCATTATCATTCATGGTGGCTCCGAAATCTGTACTAACCTCTACTTTCTCTGCTGTTCTTTTTCCGGTTTTCTGTGGCGGAGATCTGTGATGCCGACACCTGATCAGGGCGCCATGCAGTCCCTACATGGATGGATTGAAGGCCAGAAGTCCACATGACCATCATCATCGTCTAATTCTTCCATGTGAAGCCTGAAAGCCATGAGGGCTGATTGAGATCATTGATGTTAGGTAGAATGCCCAGTGGGGGCTGGGTGGTCTCGTGGCCTTGGAACCCCTGCACATTTTGTTTTTTTTCCCTCCAGCCCCTGGAGTTTTTTCTTTTTTTTTTTGTTTTGCTTTTTTCTGTCCTCCTGGCCATCAGACCTTTATTTATTCTTTGTTACTTAGAATTGTCTAATCTTATTTTTATATTTTTCTTTTTTCTTTCTTCATCTTGTAAAGCACTTTGAGCTACATCATTTGTATGAAAATGTGCTATAGAAATAAATGCTGTTGCTGTTGTTATCCCTGCAGCACGCCACTGATCTGGACTTTATGTCAGAGTAGCCAAGCAGAAGCCTGTTTTCAGTAAAAGATAAATGGAAGCCAACATGGACTTTGCAAATAAGGCACCTAAAAGACTCTCAAACTATGAGAAACAAGATTCTGTGATCTGATGAAACCAAGGTTTGCATCATTTCTGGAGGACACCAGGCACCTCCTGTGTAATACCATTCTAATAGTGATGCATGGTAGTGGAAGCTTCAAGCAGTGGGTTTAGGGACTTGGAGACTAGACAGAGTTAAGTGAAGGCTGAAGAGATTAAAGTACAGAGATATTCTTAATGAAAGCCAGCTCAGGAGCACTCTAGACCTCAGACTGGGCTAAAGTTGTACCTTCCAACAGGACAATGACCCTAACCTCAAAACAAAGACAACAAAGGAGTGGCTTTGGGACAACCCTGGAAATGTCCTTGAGTGGCTCAGCCAGAACAAGGACTTGAACCCAATCAAAGATCTCTAAACAGACCTGACAATGTCCGCCCAACTTGACACAGCTTGAGAGGATCTACAGAAAACAATGGCTGAAACGTCCCCATACCCAGGTGTGTGAAGCTTGTTGACTCAGACCCAATATGATTTCAGGTTGTAATGGATGCCAAAGGGGCTTCAATAACGTACTGAGTAAATGATCTGAATACTTGTGGTGATATGATATTTCAGTTTATTTTTAATTGTAATAAATTTGCAAAACATTTCTAAAAACATCTTATTGCTTTGACATTCTGGGGTAGTGAGTGTTGTCTGATGTGGGAAAATAGTTAAGTGATTTTAGCACAAGGCTGCAACATAACAAAATGTAGAAAAAGTCAAGTGTGACGGTGCTGGGTCCTTCCAGAGAGCTTCATGAACCCACTACTGCAAAGTAATATTCCTGAGGGATGAGCCAGAGGATGAGGACACTCACACAAAGCAAGGGGTTGGTGCAAAAGTGCTCCAGTGATTTTATTAAAGCACATCTGACAGAGATGGGAGTAGATTCATACCTGGTGGCATGGATCGTGGACTATCTTACAGACAGGACTCAGTATGTGCATTGTGGACGAAGGTTTGAGGCAAACAGCAGGCAGACAGCAGATGTAAAATAAGAAGCAATTTCTTTATTCTTGGTGGCAGAGGGACTACTCCAGCCCTGTCAGTTAGTGTCACTGACAGTCACCAGCAATAGCCCAATCTTGGGGGGTGAGTTTCCTTTTTATAACAGAAATTTTTACATCTTACAGAAATAGCCCATCACGAGACAAAGTTACACAAATCTTTGGGGGGATTCAGTAATATTGGCCAAAAATTACAACACATTTGTTCAACCACTAAAGATGAAGTGAAAAAGACTGTTGCTGTTGATTTTACAATCCTAGATGTTTGTTAAGATTAACAGTTTCCTGAGTACAGACTAAAAGGTCCTCAGCCCAAGATTCTTTATTCAACTATTATTTAAAATATTGATTAAAAAATTTTTATTATTCCACAGCGTCTTGGGAACTGCAGGTCTCACATTGTAGTCAGCAACACAGGAGCGCCGCAGGGGATTGTACTTTCTCTGGTCCTGTTGAGCCTGTATACATGGGACTTCCAATACAACTCGGAGTCCTGCCACGTGCAAAAGTTCACTGACGACACTGCTATCGTGGGCTGCATCAGGAGTGGGCAGGAGGAGGAGTACTGGAACCTAATTAAAGACTTTGTTAAATGGTGCGACTCAAACCACCGACACCTGAACACCAGCAAAACCAAGGAGCTGGTGCTGGATTTTAATAGGCCCAGACCCCTCCTGGACCCTGTGATCATCAGAGGTGACTGTGTGCAGAGGGTGCAGACCTATAAATACCTGGGAGTGCAGCTGGATGATAAATTGGACTGGACTGCTAATACTGATTGTCTATGCAAGAGAGGACAGAGCTGACTATACCTCCTTAGAAGACTGGCGTCCTTCAACATCTGCAATAAGATGCTGCAGATGTTCTATCAGACAGTTGTGGCGAGCACCCTCTTCTACGTGGTGGTGTGCTGGGGAGGCAGCATAAAGAAGAAGGACGCCTCATGCCTGGACAAACTGGTGAGGAAGGCAGGCTCTATTGTAGGCAAAGAGCTGGACAGTTTGACATCTGTGGCAGAGTGACGGGCGCTGAGCAGGCACCTGTCAATCATGGAGAATCCACTGCATGCACTGAACAGGATCATCTCCAGACAAAGAAGCAGCTTCAGCGACAGACTGCTGTCACCGTCCTGCTCCACTGACAGACTGAGGAGACCCCACACTATGCGACTCTTCAATTCCACCGGGGGGTAAACGTTAACATTATACAAAGTTATTGTCTGTTTTACCTGAATTTTTATCACTCTTTAATTTAATATTGTTTTTTATCAGTATGCTGCTGCTGGAGTATGTGAAGTTCCCCTTGGAATTAATAAAGTATCTATCTATCTATAGCAGATGTTGAAGGACGCCAACCTTCTAAGAAAGTATAGTCGGCTCTGTCCTCTCTTACACAGAGCCTCAGTATTGGCAGTCCAGTCCAATTTGTCATTCAGCTGCACTGCCAGGTATTTATAGGTCTGCACCCTCTGCACGCAATCACCTCTGATGATCACGGGGTCCATGAGGGGCCTGGGCCTCCTAAAATCCACCACCATTTCCTTGGTCTTGCTGGTGTTCAGGTGTAAGTGGTTTGAGTCACACCATTTAACAAAGTCTTTGATTAGCTTCATGTACTCCTCCTCCTGCCCACTCCTGATGCAGCCCACGATAGCAGTGTCATCAGCGAACTTTTGCACGTGGCAGGACTCCGAGTCGTATTGGAAGTCTGATGTATATAGGCTGAACAGGACCGGGGAAAGTACAGTCCCCTGCAGCGCTCCTGTGTTGCTGACTACAATGTCAGACCTGCAGTTCCCAAGACGTACCTACTGAGGTCTATCTGTAAGATATTCCACGATCCATGCCACCAGGTGTGAATCTACTCCCATCTCTGTCAGCTTGTCTCTAAGGAGCAGAGGTTGGATGGTGTTGAAGGCGCTAGAGAAGTCCTGAAACATAAAGGTCGGCTCTGACCTTTCTTACACAGAACATCAATATTGGCAGTATTGGGCTTCAACACAATAAATTCTTCAATTACTCCTAGATGCAATCAAGTCTTGATATAATTTATAGTGATGTTATATTTGGTTATTTTTGTTTCATCAAGAAATGCTGTGGGGCATCTATTGGTGAATAAAGTTTCACTGATCTTGACTTTGCTGACGATGCTGTGGTCTTCACAAAGTCAATGGAGGCTTTGATCAGAGCTCCTGAGGTACTGAGTGAGGAGTCTGGTGTCTTGGCTTGTGAGTGTCCTGATAAAAACTAAGATCTGATCCTTTAATGACCTCATGGGCACAGCCATCAGCAGTGTGTATGTCTGTGGAGAGAGTGTTGATCTTGGTGAGAGGTTTACTTACCTTGGCAGTGACATTCATGACTCTAGTGAATCTTCCTATGAAGTCAGTAGATGGATTAGGAGAGCATGGGGGGTCATGAGGTTGCTGGAAGGGGTGTGTGGCGCTCCCGATATCTCTGCAAAAGGACGAAGGTCCAAGTCTTTAGAGTTCCTGGTGCTTCCTGTCTTGCTATATGGTTACGAGATATGGATGTTATCCAGTGACTTGAGATGAAGACTGGACTCCTTTGGTACTGTGTCTCTTCAGAGAATCCTTGGGTACTGCTGGTTTGACTTTGTGTCAAATGAGCGGTTTCTCATGGAGTCCCGAATGAAGCACATTACCTGCACGGTGAGGGAGCGTCAGTTACAGCACTATGGTCATGTGGTGTGATTCCCAGAGGGTGATCCGGCTCACAGAATCCTCATTATTGAGGACCCAAGTGGCTGTACCAGACCAAGGGGATGCCCATGTAGTACTTGGCTGCGGCAGATAGAGGGTCATTTTCATAGGGTGGGACTGGACCACATGTGTGCCTTGGGAGTTGCCAACCAGGATCCTGAGCTGTTTCATCGTGTGGTTGGTACGGCAATGCGCTGTACCAGTGAATGCTCCCCAACCTAACCTGCCCTGATCAAGAAATGTTGAAACAAATTGCTCATCTTGCTTGGCATGACCCCACCCGGCATGCAGAAAACACTGTATGTATCCACAGTTGGCACTCATTGGAAGTCGTTAACAAGTGGAATGTGGCCCTCACACATTTCAAGAAAGTGCTGCCCGATGTACTCTACACATGGACATTTCAGCTTTAAAAATGAATCATAACTACTTCTTAAAGGGGAGCACTCATGTCATGTATGAGGTGGGGAGAGCCATGATCACAGGTCTCGACTACTCCCACCTTAAAAGTGGAGATTCAGATGTGGGCACCCCACTGACCTGAAGAAATGAGTTCCAGCACATTTCAGTTTTCAATGTAACACCTTCAAGTGAAGGATGATTTGCTACACTGTAATGCCTCTATTGTTTCATAGAGTCCTATAGTTTTAGCCACTGTATTTATTAGTTCTCAGCACAGGTAAACCGAGGACAACACACTTTGTGTTCATTTAAATTTCTTCTCCTCTGTCTCTTGGAAATTATTCTGGGACAGACTGGGTAATGAATATTGTTCTAGCTGTGCTTACGTAAAATTACCAAAGTTCAGCAGCTCCAGTTTGCAAAATGGGATTCTGGCAAAACTTGACACGTTGAAATGATTCCACAGACAAAATATCTTTGTTTTAAAAACTTTAGTAAAAATACAAGTAAAACAGTTCACACAAAATAGAAAAAAAATGATGTAGCAAATAAAAGAAAAGTTCTGCTTATAAGCATAAAGTTTGCTTATACAGTTGAACCATTTCTAAACCGTCAGAAAACTGTATGCCTATCCCGTTTTCATGCTGAAGCTGACTCAATTATCACACTGTACCTTAGTGATAGCAAGAAAGTTGTAACTCTTATGAACTTACAGGGGGCTAAAAGGCAATACCACTGTCTATGACTATGACTAAGCAAACACTAATATGAATCTCACTTAAAGCACTAACTTTCTAAGATTGGCTCTTTCAGTTGTTAAAGTACACAAAGGTGCCCAGTGGTACAAGCACAAAAGTATGAGCAAGAGTTGAAAACATTTGAAATGAACTCAGAAATCATGCAGAGAGTCAAGGAACTAGAAAGGATAAAAATACCAGAAAGAATAAGGCTCAAAAATTAGGTGGAAAATCAGGTGAGGTGGAAAACGAGACTCGAAGAAAATGGCTTCCAATTGAACATCGAGAAAACGGAATACAGTGGTGCCTTGGTTTGCGAGCATATGTCATTTCGGGAAACGTGCTTGTAGTCCAAAGAACTCATATATCAAAGCGAATTTCCCTATAAGAAATAATGGACACTCAGATAATTTGTTCCACAACCCAAAAATATTCATATAGAAATTATTAATACAAAATATAAAGTAAAAATACATAAAACAAACACACACGCGTGGTCACAATGCTTTAGTATATAGTATACGCTCATACGGATATTGACTATAAGAGTGAAGCACGCTTACTGAGACAGAGAATGGGAGATGATTACCCACAATTCCACAGAGAGAGAGAGAGAGAGAAGAACCATCGGCTCAGTTGTGATCACGTAAGAAACTTTATTCGAATACAGGCGGTACAAACACAAGTCTCTTTCAGGAGCAATCCGGGCAAACCGGTCGCCACAGCTCCAGCTCTTGATCAAAAGAACACAAAATCTTCCTCCCCAAAGGAGCAGAGGATGTCTGATGGAAGTGAGACAAGGCAGTGAGACAGTAGGACAGCCACAGGTGGTCTTTTAAATGTTCGAAGCTCTGTGCGAGATGCAGATCATGCAGCACGGTAGCAAGCAGCAGGCTAGCATCTGATTCTGCAAAGAGGAGATGAAAAGCTGTGTTTGTTTCCCATTGTATCACTGTTTAAGAGGGGGTTTCAGGGGAGCGGCCACATCACCTTGAGGTGTTCACAATACGTACTACTCGTATTGAAAGACCTCGCTCGTTTATCAAGTTAAAATTTATTAAAAGTTTTGCAGTCACACTTGCAGACCAAGTTACTCGTAATCCAAGGTTTTACTGTACATGGAATACGGCTCGCAAATCAACGGCACTATCTGGATCAATTTCTAGGAACCCAAGAAGGTCACCAAATTTAAATACCTTAGATCGCTCATCTGGCATCTGGCAACTAGCAATACGGTGCCAGACACCCAAGCCTGAACCAATGTGGACTGGCTGAAGTAGTGACAGGTTACCGGGGTCCACTGCGATTGGAAGATTCCAAACTACCTCAAAGCGAAGATCTATAAAGCAGTCGTCTACCCAATGACTATGTGTGGCGTGAAATGTTGGCCAGCTTCCACCAAGCATGAGCAAGCGCTACACATCATGGAGATGAGAATGCTGCAGTGGGCTGTCAGCCTAACCAGACTTGACCATATCATGAATGAAGACGTTTGGAAGATCATGATTGTGACGATCGATGAGAAGATGCACAGTGTGCACATCCAATGGGATGGCCATGTCATCCACAATGATGACAACTCAATGGCCAAGATGGCTGTCTGGCAAGTAGTCACACGGAAGCACTGGCTCGAATGAATCAAGGAAGATAGACGACAAGTCAACATTGCCACTGAAAATGCCCTCAGTCGAAAAAAGTGGCTGATCCTGCACGAGTGTGGGATAAAAGTTAAGAAGAAGAACGAGACTTAAAAATTAGGATAAGAAAAAACGAGGCTTGAGCCTCAGATGCCAGAGTAGGTCGGAAAGTAAGTGAAATGGAGAAACAGAAGTTTATATTTTTTAAGCAAATCCCAAAACTTGAACTTCTCCGAAATTATTTTAAACACAGTTCATTCAATGACATCACACATTACGATGCCAACAAGCACAACATGGAAGTGGCAAGAAAAACAAGGCAGGAAAAGGTGGTGGCCAATGTTAGAAACACATTCAAAATGATGACACAATTAAAACAGCAATGAAGTCCAGAAATGACAAATGAGCATCATTAAAAGGGAATCAGACATTAAAGCAACTCACTTCCTTGACAGATTATCTTAAAGTGTACTTCATGTACATCTGATACTGAGATGCAAACCCAGGACAACACTCTTCAAGTTCATTCAAACTGGCTGCTCTTCTTTCTCTTGGAAATGATTTAGGGTCAGAGAGTGCAATGAATGTCGTTAGACTACACAAAGGCGTCCAACTGTAGGAGCAACAAGTATGAGCAGGAGATGGAAACATTTGAAATGAAGCCACTAATCGTGCAGAAGGTCAAGGAACCAGAAAGTACCGGAAAGACTGAGAGTCAGGAAACAACACTTGGAGGCTCAGAAGACAGAAAAGGATAGTAAGTAAGTGAAATTGAGGAGCAGAGTTTTATATTTTTTAGTCAAATTGCAAAACTTGGACTTCTGTGAAATCATCTTAAATATCAATCTGTCAATGACATCATGCATCATGATGCCAACAACATGGTGACTTCAATATAAAGTAGGCACAAAATGGTAGCGATTGCATTTAGAAATGCACTTAAAATGTTGTCATTAAAATAGCAATAAAATGAATACATGTCCAGAAATGCCAAATTAACATTTATTTATTAATATTTAACATTAAATGAGAAGTTAAGCAAAATGACACCTTTCATTGGCTAACTAGAAAGATTACAATATCCATCCATCCATCCATTATCTAACCCGCTATATCCTAACTGCAGGGTCATGGGGGTCTGCTGGAGCCAATCCCAGTCAACATAGGACGCAAGGCAGGAAACAAACCCCGGGCAGGGTGCCAGCCCACCGCAGAAGATTACAATATGCAATATACAATTACAAGTTGCCTGAAGAAGGGGCCTGAGTTGCCTTGAAAGCTTGCATATTGTAGTCTTTCTAGTTAGCCAATAAAAGGTGTCATTTTGTTTAACTTCTCACTACATCCATAATGGCTGACACAGTACAACACCCTAGTAATAGATTTAACATTAATTAATAGATAAAAGTGAATCAGACAGTTAAAACTCACTTTTTCATGACAGACTGTCTGCACCAAGTTTATCTTTTTTATCATTTCTCGTCAAGTGGATTTCTTGTGCATCTTCTCATCTGACACTGAGATGCCAGCAGCCATATTACATGCACTTCAGAAGTGGTCACCCACCTGAAGTTCAGCATGTTTTGGCCTGGCCAGTACTTAGATGGGAAACCATCATGGAAAAGCTTGGGTTTACTGCTGGAGGAGATGTTGGTGAGGCCAGCAGGGGGCGCTTACCCTGTGGTCTGAATGTGGATCCCTACGCTCTAGTGCAGTGACAGGGACACTGTGCTGTAAAAATGGAGCCGTCCTTCAGTTAAGACATAAAACTGAGAGCCTGACTCTCTGTGGACATTGGAGATCCCTGGGTTTCCTTCGTAAAGAGCAGGGTGAACCCGTACTCGCATGGTCATTCTGGCCCAGTAATCTTCCCCTACCTCTAATTGGCTCTCTCACTCACCACTTCACCACCTAATGTGTGGTGAGCATACTGGTTCAAAAACAGCTGCCGTCGCATCATTCAGGTGGGTGCTACACATTAGTGGTGGTCCAAGTGGCCCCCCACTTGTTAATTAGGGTCAGACAGTCTAATGGATATTGTTAGAACACAGAAAGGCGCAAAATGTATGACCAGGAGATGTAAACAGTATTCATACAAAAGGTCAAGGAACCAGAAAAGACAAAAATACCACAAAGAACGAGACTCAAAACCCAGGGTCAAATAAACAAGGCATGAGGCTCAGATGCCAGATTTGGGTGAAATTATGGAGCAGCTCTTTTTTAGACAACATTTTTTATGGTTTAGAATGTTTCGATTTCTTTGGAATGTTTCATTTTATTGAGTTAATACCAATGTCTGGGCTAAATTTCATGTGTGTAAGCTGCACTGAAAATATCTTTAATTAGAAAAATGCTGATGTGTTGAATTCTTATTCCTCCAACCCACACACACCGTATAGAATTTATTTAAATAATCAAAAAGGAAGCACAAAATCCCAAAGGTAAAGTAAAAGAGAAACAAGGATTTGTCTAAAACAGGGAATTCAAAGCAAACAGAGTCAGGCGGAAATCTAATGGCAAATACTGAAGACGGAATCCACAAATGCCAGAAAATCCAAACAATCCCAACAATAATGATCCTAACTCCGCAAACAAAGGCTTCTCCACCAAGTACCACATACATTTTAGTCAGCGTGTTCAATGTTTTTTTCTCGTTTCATTCCATTTTATTGCACATACTTTTTTTTTTATGGATTGTATGGTTACGGTTTCTTTGGCTGTGCCATTTTATCAAGTTATTACTAATGTCTGGTCTAAATTTCATGTGGATAGCTTCACTAGAAATACGTTTAATGAGAAAAATGTTGATATGTTAAATGCTTATTTCTTCCACTGTATATAAAGGAGCTTGGTTTGCATTTGACTTTTCTAGACAGAGGTTTATGGTCATCCTCTCCCCTGTAGGTCATTTCTGAGTATTTTTAAGTTTAAAAGCCCGCACCTCATTTTGGGCCCTGTTCAGGCCAGAAACTGAGACATTTGAGTTTAGGACTAGCCTTCCTGTGGTCTAACTGAATTAGAAATTTGAAACACTAAATAAAGGACTGCATAAGTATTCAGCATTTGATAGATACACCTTTAGCAGCCATGATAGCCTTGCATTTGTGTGCTCATCAGCTATCAGCTTTGCCCAGCTCCACACTGACATTTGTCCCTATACTTTGCTAAGCGGCTCGAGCTCCATTAGGCTGGATAGCGATGGAGAAGGAACACAAAATGTCCATCAGCTTGAGATCTGGCCAATCCAGGACATTCTCATTGAAGTTCTGAAGCCATTCCTGTGTAGCTCAGTCTTTATGTTTGGAGTGGTTGTCTTATTGGAAAACTAATTTCCCAAGACAAAGTTTGATTGCCCTATGCTGTACATGAAGTTTCCTCCAGGATTTCCCAGTTTTCCTTCATTCATTTTCTCCTCTACCTTCATAAGTCTTCCAAAACTTGCTGCAGAGAACCCACCCCGCCATCATGCTGCATGGTGGAGATTATTCATTTTTGATAATGTTCAGCATGTTCAAACATGGCGTCTAGTCGGCGTCCCCTGACTTTTCGTGAATTGTTTTTTGTGTTCTTTATCTTCATTGTGTAGGTTAGTCCTCCATACTGACTCACCATGACAACAACAGTCAACTAAAACCCCTCATACAGTAGGTGACCTCCATTGAACTAATCCTGGGACTTTGAAAGCCAATTGGCTGCCCCAGTGATGACTTAGGGGTGTCAGATTAAAGGGAGTGGACACTGGCTCCCAGTTAAGTTTAGGGCAGATTTCAAAATCTTCTTGTAACATATAAAGCATTAAATGGCCAAGGTCCGGCTTACTTGTCTGAACTTATCATGACTTACAAACCAGAGCGCACATTAAGATCTCAAGATGCCGGTCTGCTTAGGATTCCAGCGATTAATAAAATAACAGTCGGAGGTCAAGCTTTTATTTACAGGGCCCCTAAACTGTGGAGTGGTCTGCCTGCTACTATAAGAGATGCCCCTTCGGTCTCAGCTTTCAAATCCCAGCTAAAGACTCACTACTTCAGTTTAGCACACCCTGACTAGAGCTGCTGATTAACTGTATGGACTGCATCTCTGTTGTTAGTCATTAGCACTAAAACATAAGTAACATGATAGTTAGAATTGGATACTAACCCTCACCTATTCTGTTTCTCTTCTCGGTACTCAAATGTGGCACTTGGTGCCACTGCCCTCCTGCCAAGTTGGTTTGCCTGCCTAAGGAAAAGTCATCCCTGATGGAGGATCGCAGGAATCATGGGAAAGAGGGGTCCTTTCATCGGATTGGCTGGCCCAGTGCTGTTTCAGCCGTGGAATGGCCAAATGGGGCAGGCAGCTTGGTGGCTGAGGTCTCCAGGACTCTAAACAAATCCAAATCAAATTATGTGATATCATCTACTGTTAAATTCTGCTACGTACTTCTAAAATTTTTATTTTTATACTGTATTGAGGATTTGTTCTGTTCTGTGTATTGTACTGTATTGTATTGACCCCCTTCTTTTTGACACCCACTGCACACCCAACCTACCTGGAAAGGGGTCTCTCTTTGAACTGCCTTTCCCAAGGTTTCTTCCATATTTTCCCTACATGTTTTTTTTGGGGGGGAGTTTTTCATTGTCTTCTTAGAGAGTCAAGGCTGGGGGGCTGTCAAGAGGCAGGGTCTGTTAAAGCCCATTGCGACACTTCTTGTGTGATTTTGGACTATACAAAAATAAATTGTACTGTATTGTATTGTACTTATGAGATCAATTATTTCGTGTTTAATGTTTGTAGTTGATTCAGACCACTTTGCGGAGATCAGTCTCACTTTGACATTAAGGAGTCTTTTCCTGTTGATCAGTGTCAAGAAAGCCAAATTAAACCCACCTTGCTAAAGAACAATAAAAAATGAAATCTTCCAAGGGGGTGAATATGATTTGAAGGGGATGCATGTCTAATCATCTACTCACAGACGCTCAAAGTGACCACACCAGTCACTACTCTAGGTTCACTGTGTGCACAGTCTGTGACCAGGCTCGAGTTTGAACCCTGTCTCCTTGAGGCAGTGAGGGAACTGCAGTTGAAACGGAGGATTATAAATCACCAAAGCAGACGTGATCTGCAGATGTGACAACTAATACCTTCAAATGAGTGTCTCTGGTAATGAGCCATGAAGGTGTCTGCAACAAGGCCTCCTTGTTCTGAGGTCTAATAGGAATTAACCTTGCACCCTGAAGGACATTTTTTTTGTTACCATTACATTAAACTACTGTGTTGAATATTCCATTTTCATTCTGCACAGATGGTTTTTTTTTAGCAGTTCCTTGAATATGTTTTCAACTTATTATTTCACTATGTAATACATTCAGAAATGTGCTTTTGGCTACCCCGTCTGTGATACATAAAGTGTAAGGTTTGCTTTATCCTAAATATTTTGATTGATTAAAATCTAAAGAGAATGCAAGACCCTTTTGATCTAAAAAAATGGAAGAAGTGACTTTATCCGAGAGATAAAATGCAAATACAATTTTTGATACGGCTGAAAAAGCTTCATTGGATTGCCAGGATCATGAGATTGACCTGTGTTTAAAGGGTAATGGACGCAGTAAATTGCCTTCAGCATATCATGTGTGCCAATAAGCTGCCCTCTGCCTAATTGGGCTAACTGTTTAAGTACATTCAGTTTAATTAATGTCACTTCCTTAATTACATATCCAGACAGTAAAACCAAAGGAGCAAGAAGAAATGGAAAAATGCAGGAAATGCAGCACGGTGCAGCTATAAAACGCGTCTCAATTCAGCTATGAATGTGCAGCCAGTGGGGACGATATGTCTGCTGCTCCAAAAACACTGCAGAAGAAGCCAGACAGTCAGCTGCAGTTTTACTGCGGTTATTTCATGTTTGCTTTGTTTTTGAAAATGATTATATATACTGTATATGTTAACCATTTATGTTATCGCTGGGAGCAGGAATGACAGGTGGTGGAGAGAATGAAAAGCTGAGACTCCAACTGGGTCGTCACGTTTAATTGAACGCAGTCCAACAAGAAAGACGCCTCACTGGCGTCATACAAGCAGCCTCTTGGGCAAAAAAAACAAAAATAGTCAGCTGTTTGCCACTGAATTGAAGGTCAATTAGTGGAGCTCTGTCCGACGGGTCGCTCTGATTGCAAAAGACGCCTCCTACCGGGCAGCTGGGCAAGATTATATTGCAAGAACTGGAGGGGGGGGGTTTGGCAAGTGCCCTCACTGGGCAGTTTCTCTGAGCTGCAGGGAGAGAAGGAGAAGAAAATGTTAGCGATAGCGGCCCCTCACGCCCCAGTGGGGTTATCACATAACTCAATCGAACCTGCGAGGAGATCCTCAGACAAGCATGCATGACAATGTGTAAAAAGTAATAAGACTCTAAGAGTGCAGCCAAATTCTCATTATTGGTTACCTTTCACCTGAGACATCCCAGAGTCACAGTTAGCTGGTGTGCATGTCTGTTGCGGAAAAAAAACTTTCCTCCATTTTCAAAGAAGTCATTCATGGGGACCACAAGAGAATGCAGAATAATTCTTTATTTTCACATAGATATGCACAAATGTCTTAGTCCATGGAGTGAGCAATTAATTAAACAGTTTCACTTACTTTTCTGCTTTTCTACTACCTTACCTCTAATCTAATACATCATGTCATCTGATTCTTAGTATGCTGAATTCTGTCATCTTAACCAATCAACTACAGCCATCAGTAATTTCAGACTCTTGTGTAGCGGGACTACATAGTAATAGTGTATTCGATGTATGTGCTGATGCTGTTGTTTCCATCGTCCCGTTTACTGTCCGTAATGTGTAGTCAGTGAATGTTGTCCCCGTAAGTGAAGAGGGGGCGGATGAGGGAGAGAGACTGCAGCCCCAGGATGGAAAGCACCTGTTCACATTCAGTTACATCATTACTATTTAAACGATCAGGAGGGAAAGAGGAAAAGAGAGGAGGAAGGAGAAAGACGGAGATCTCATTCAACGACAACAAATCATCAATTCCTGCTATTTTTCACATCACACCTTGTACCCAGTTTGTTTCTCATTCTGCCGGATTCACTATAGCTCAATCATCGCCAGAAACACGGTGAGATTGTTCCATTTATTTGGGAGATTCATACGCATCCATCTTTTTCTTGATCAGTCATCCGTATTCAGGACAGAAATTTACCCGGACTCAAGTTCACGTTCATTGTCATTTCAGTATTCATTCATTATTGTTATCTGTGTTTTGTGTTTGTCATAAATTGCAGGGCTTGCTATGATATATATATATATATGGTGTTCACACTTTGCTGCTTTGGTGGAGAAATATACATATATATATTTTCTATATTGGGAATGTGCATTATTGTTTTGTTATTGTGTTTCATTTAATATATTTACACACCTATTTTACATATCTGCTTTTGTGTGCTTGTTACCTTCTATTGAGGGGAAAATATTATTTGTAAAAGGTACAGCTTAGTATATGTAGGTTCACCTCAATAATTCGTCTTGCTAGTGTTGCTACTGGCTGGGTAGGGGGTCGGCCGTTACACCTGTACACTCTTCACATTGACCGGAATGCCGCCTCGTTGGAAGGGGAGTCCCGCAGACTTTACCATTGACTTAGTGCTGCTTCCTAAAAGGGGTCTTTGGGCTTTCCCATTAGTTTATCCTTGCCTTCCTGAGGGGTGTTCATTACTCATTTACCTCATTTTAACTTTGGGAAATTAAGCTGCTGGTTTCCCTAATATGAGACAGACCTCTCATGCTCAAACTTTAAGCCATGTTCAGTTAACCCTTTAGTTACCTTCAGTCCTTTTCCTTATGTTTTAATTAATTCATTATCACAACTTCATGTAAATATAGACATATCAATTTATAAAGATTAGAAATTCCATATGTCCCGTCAGTATGGGACATAAATCAGAAATCAAGCTCAGACACAATGGCCTTTCTTTATAAACTGTCATGTCATTTACTCCCCTGCTTAATCTAGATTATGGTTGCAGTGGGTTTCCAGATTGGGACTGGAGCCAAATCCCAGCAAGCATAGAGTGCAAGACAGGACAAAACACTGGACAGGGTGCCAGTGCATTACAGGCTGAACACACACACAGGCCAATTTAATAAAGCCAAGTCATCTAACCTGCATGTCGTAGACAGTGGGAGGAAACCCACACAGACTCTAGGAGACCATGCATACTCCACACACTTAACGCCACTGAAATAAATAACCACATATTCCAAGAGAATACAATTTTCAAAGGAACATCTCATAACACCCAAAGGTGGGGTCTCCAAACACAACCCTCTGGTTTGACTCAGAAACTGACCATGAAAATAAGAGCGCAGGACAGGAACATGGAGACCAGAGTGATGGGCTGAGGAGCAACTCTCAGGATTCTGACCCTTTGAATGAAGACGCCCAATGATCTGAATGAAGGATGGACTCCACCTCAATTTCTTCAGAACCATCAGCTTTTACAGAATGAGGTGGCTTCTTACTAACATGATGAGGACTCGAGTATACAGGCTCCAGCCTAGAAACCTGAAAGGCTGAGTGTATTCTGACAAGCTATAGAACACAAAAGCAACCCTTTTAGGAGCCATGTTTACTACATCTATAATTTGATGCAGAGAAGTTATTATTCCAGTAATTTGGGTTATAATTTCTTTCATTTACTCCTGTTTTGATCCGAGTGTTTTACTTTTTACAAGAAGCGTAAATGAAAAATTAAGATGATCAGGAGATGTGTAGGTCACAAAATGGGCAAAGGTTAAAACTGGAAGTGAAAGAATAATCAAAACTTGTCGTCAAAATAAACAGGAGCTAAAATTTGTTGAATTCAAAAGAAAATAGCAATTCAATGATTTACCTATCAAACTCTGATACCCAGGTAATGCTTTTGGGACACTGCCTCCTAAATCATGTCACAAATGAGCATCCACTGGGGAATTCTGGGGAGGATTGGCATGGAAATGGCTGATACTTTAATTCCAAATGGCAGGAATCATAGGGAACAAAGTGGCATTCCGATAAAATGCATATACAGTAATCCCTCCTCGATCGCGGGGGTTGCGTTCCAGAACCCCCTGCGATAGGTGAAAATCCGCGAAGTAGAAACCATATGTTTGTATGGTTATTTGTATATATTAAAAGGCCTTAGAAACTCTCCCACACTGTTAACATTATTAGAGCCCTCTAGACATGAAATAACACCCTTTAGTCAAAAGTTTAAACTGTGCTTCATTACAAGACAGAGATGGCAGTTCTTTCTCACAATTAAAAAAATGCAAACATATCTTCCTCTTCAAAGAATGCATGTCAGGAGCAGAGAATGTCAGAGAGCGAGAGAGAAAAGCAAACAATCAAAAATCAATAGGGCTGTTGGGCTTTTAAGTATGTGCATCATGATAAAGCAGCCGCAAAGAAGGGAGCAATGTGAAGGTAGTCTTTCAGCATTTTGTAGAGGAGCATCCATATCTTCTAGGCAAACAGCCTCTGTGCAAACAGCCCCTCCGTCAGGAGCAGAGAGAGTGAGAGAGACAGAGAAAAGCAAATAATCAAGCACCGCGCGGGAAGCACATCGTATATCATTGAGGAGTTTTATTTAATACGTAATACATGCTCTGATTGGGTAGCTTCTAAGCCATCCGCCAATAGCGTCCCTTGTATGAAATCAACTGGGCAAACAAACTGAGGAAGCATGTACCATAAATTAAAAGACCCATTGTCCAGAAATCCGAATCAGCGAAAAATCCGTGATATATATTTAGATATGCTTACATTTAAAATCCGCGATGGAGTGAAGCCACGAAAGTTGAAGCGTGATATAGCGAGGGATCACTGTAAATTATAAACTTTGTTAAAGTTCATTATACACAAAATTGAATGTCAGATTCTGAACCTTGAAGTTTCAAAGCACCAGGAAAAAATATATAGCTTGCTAGGATTCCAGACATATGCACATTAATTTTAATTTTTGCAGGTCATTTTGTCAGCCATCTTTGTTGTGGCTTGAACTGCCATTTTGGGTCATATGACCCTGACCTTGTGACACGTGACATCATCACCACAAGCATATAAAAGACAGCGATGCAGCACTCTGGTTATCCTTAGGATCTGTAAGACAAATCAGTGATGCAAATTCTTCATCTTCCTCTTTTTTCTGGTAGCTAGAAATTCATTTTTGGTTAGTTTTGTTGGTGAAATCTGCTAAAATTCTCTGTTTTTTTTTTTGTTTTTTTAATTACAAAATCTACTTTTAATTTATTGATCCTATTGGCTTTAATGGTTTTGAATTCTACCTGTCCTGCTGGTAACCAGAAAGTTCCCAGTTCAAATCCCATAAATGGCAGGAGTGACTCTACTGCGTTGGGTCCTTGAGTAAGGCCCTTAACCTGCAATTGCTTCATCCTGGGTATGACGTTAATTTGCATCTAGGTGGTCTTCCAATTTACGGGGAACACTTGGGGTTTGGTGGCAGGATTGGCACTCCAGATCTATAATCCAAAAGTTGACCTCAACGCAGGCAGCCATACCTCAACGTGTACAAGCAGGCTTCAGGGACTGTAGTGGCCCAAAATGAAATGCAAGCTTTTAAAGCTAAAAAAAAGCTTTAACTGATTAAAAATGTTCTTTAAGGGAAAAGAAACCATAAAAGTTTCAAAAGATAAAAATCTTTATTCATGAAAAGTTTATTTGTATAAACAAAACAAGAATAAGGAGGGGAAAACAAAGTAGAAAATAGACAATAAAGAACCAAAAAAGAGAAAGCCTAAAATTATTCCCATTGGTTCCCATTCATGGATCTAACTCAGTGGTTCTCAATCTGTGGGACGGGCCTCCCTAGGGGGGAGCGAAAATATGAAAAAAAGAAAACAAGAATCAAAAATATGAAAAATACATCGATTGAAACCAAAACAAATGAACTTAAACTACATTCTGATAAATTTCGAGTTAGGTAAATGTTGATTAAAGTTAAGTAGGTATAATAAAAATATGCATCTATGATATATCATTAGTTAATTAAGAACAAATTGGTATTAGTGGGCTCCTTTTAAAAAAATAACATTAGGGGGGAGCGATTAAAACTGTTATGAAAACTCAGGTCGTAAATACTTAAAGGTTGAAAAACGCTGATCTAACTGTAATGTAAAACACATCTGTCCTCCGACTTGACACACGTGCACATCGATACGTCTGTGACCGAGCCATCTGCATCAGTAACAACAAAGACCTCCTATTTGTGAGGCGACTTGTGGTATTAAAACCGACAAAATGGATGCACCAACAACTATTGTATGCATCACATTTTGCTCTGAAAGAAAGCAAATTGTTTGTCAGCCATGCAAGTTTAGCAAAGTTTAACAAAGAATTTGGGTGTGGGAATAAAAGCATCTGTTTCAGGATAGAGTCACCAAAAATCATTCCACAGTTAAACAAAAAATTAATATCCAGCATATACAGGATGAGTCAAAATTATGTTAATATTTGAATGGCGAAAACAATTTATTCACAAAACATATGTGCAAGATGATTTACAGGAATGTCTCAACCTGTTCGCCATCATGTTCAACACACAAATTGTCCATAAAAATTGTCTATAAGTACAGTTTATACATAGCAGTATCATTAGTGTTAACATAATTTTGACACACCCTGTAATGGCAAAAGATATGGATAATAATAAAAGATGGAAAAGTAGGATCTAACAAAACAATAAAACACATAACAATAATTTACATAAGCCAAAAATAATAGTAATAATAATAATAATACATCTAAATACAATAATAAGAAGAAATTGGAGAAAGGGATAGAAAAATCTTGAGCAGTGTATCCATGCAAAGTCATTTCTGCAATTAAAGCCTGAGGTGCAGAAGGACGCTGGTCCGGGTCTGCGGTCTGTGAGACTTTATCACCTGCTCACCATCTTCATTCAAGCTCATTTCCACAACTGATAGCTATTGATTGTTAACTTCATTCCTATTGATCATCTCTTTTAATATCTATTTGACAGCTACCATGCCCTGTCGAGAGCCACAAGAATTTGAAATAAAGAGCCCCTGGGAGTCCACACCAGGATGATTAGTCCAATGTTGACCATTAATGGATGTTAAGTAAAATCAGGACAGAATAGAGGAAGACGCTCAGCCATCATCAAACAAGTGAAGAAATCCTCAACTGCAGAAACAGCAGGAGAACTGGAAACCTGGAAATGAGGAAATGAGCCGCATGCTGTGCTGTGTGCTAGAACAGCCAGAGAAGTGGTGCTGTACCTTGACGTGGGAAAAAGGAAAATAAATAAATAAATAAATGAGAGGAGACTATGAATAAATGATGTGAAGTGAGGTATCAAAGACATCTATCCAGTGACCTTTCGACCACAGAGAAAGTAGCAGCACAACAGGTTGTACAAAGAAACGGATATTACAGTGTATGATGAATCAGTCACGTGTGTCCACGATGTAATCTGCAGAGAAAATAGAAAGAACCCCAGGGAACAGAGGGCGAAGCACAAATAGCGCAGCTGAATGTATACGCCATACATTTGACTAAAAATTGAATGGAAATGTAAGTAGTGAAGCAAATCCAATGGATCCCTGATAAATGATACAACTTTTAAGAGCAGCTGGCTCTCGTTTATTCGGTTGGCTGTCGTCTACATAGAGCGGGTAACATGATGGTTAACGCTGCAGCCTCACATCTTCAAATTTTAATCTTCTCCCTAAGTGAGTGACGTTTGCCCATTCGTACCGTTCATCATTCAAAAACATATGGGATGGTTGATTGGTGAAGGTAAGTTGGCCAAGTGTGCCCTGCAATAGGTTGCTGCTGCATGATGGGTGGCTCTCTGTCTTGAACTGATTATTGCCTGGATTGACGTCAGACCCTAACTCTGCATTTTAGTAGACGCAGCCGAAAAATAAATGAGTGAATGAATACATCAACATTGCAAGAACATAGGGGTTGCAAAGGAAATCTGTTCTGGGGATGGAGCTATGAAGGTATAGTGTTATGAAAACAATGGTAGATTGATTTTGTAGATTACTTTGGATAAATGCACCAGCTCTATAAATATTGTAACGCATTGTTTTATGGCCTTCTGACTAAACATATCAATACATTACAGTATTCTGCTGCTCGTTTACTTACACACACTAAAAACTCTGCTCACATCACTCCTGTCCTCCATGATTTGCATTGGTTACCAGTTTCTTCAAGAGTCATATATAAAATTATTCTCATCACCTTTAAAGCCCTTCATGGTTTAGCCCCTCATTATCTGTCTGAGCTGCTGCTTCCTTACACTGCTGCCTGTGCATTACGGTCATCGGACAGTAAGTTACTCACTGTACCTAAATAAAGGTTAGTAACTGTGGAGGGCAGAGCTTTCAGTGTGATGGCCCCTAAAATGTAGAATGCTCTTCCTCTCAGTCTTGGCAAGGAAAAATCTCATTCATTTCAAGCTCCTGTTAAAAACACATCTTTTCAATGAGTATTACCATATTTACTCGTGTAAGACGCGCACCCTAACTTTTACAAAGAAAATCACGAAAATCGTTCTGCGCCTTGTACGACGCGCATTGTGATTGTACAGGAAGCGTTTAGAGAGAGAGAGAGAGAGCACGAGTACACGAGCAAGCGAGAGCGCAAGAACGCGAGCAAGCAAGAGAGAGAGCGTGAGTATGTGAGCAAGCAAGCTAGAGAGAGAGTGCGCGAGTAGAGAGAAAGCACGAGCCAGTGAGCGAGAGAGAGAGAGCAAGAGCACGAGTGCGCGAGCAAGTGAGCGAGAGCACGAGTGCAAGAGTGCAAGCAAGCAAGAGAGAGAGAGAGAGAGAGAGAGCCCAAGCAGAAAGAGAAGTAAAATTACATTTCTTCGTGATGATGCGCACCTGATTTTCTAATGCTAATTTTTGGGAAAAATGTGCGCGTGGTACACACGTAAATACGGTATTCGTTTTCTTGTATGTAACTTCTACTGTCTTGTTAATATGTTTTATTGAATTGTAAAGTGTCCTTAAATGTATGAAAGGCACTACATAAATAAAATATTATTATTATTATTATTATTATTAAATGTGTTTTAAAGTTTGCTTATGAAAATGCACAATATGTCCTTAACCTCCTTGCTGTTAACCCTAACACACTCTCAGGCTCGGAATTCCATGTAATCATGGTTAACCCCGAGTGTACAGCATTAAGCCCAAATACTGTAACTGTCAGGACAGTGTTCTGCTGCCATCTAGTGGAAAAATATCACCATGCTGTAAAATAAAAATCATGAATGTTTCTATTTGTTTTGCCACTAAACAAAAACTCATCAATATTTATAATTGGGGCAGAGCCTTCAACCAGAACACACAAAGGCCTGTTAAACGAGATGCTGTAAAACCAGTTTTAGAACAAACTGAAAGTGAACCATTAGTTGAATCAAGCGATAGGGATCACAGTGTGAATTGGTCATCGGGCATTGACACGGATATCAAAACTGATGTTTACGGCACTGTACGACCAAACCAGCATGCGATGCCTGGTGAATTTGGCCGCGTGAAGGTTTACCATGGCAAAAAACTCAAAATGATTGTAACCAAGTGCAAGGACAAGCACTGTGAACAACGCAGCAACATTCAGTGTTCATGTCAGGGGAAATGTGGAAGTCACTAAGCCAATAGCACAAGGGGTGCATCAAACATGCGGATCAGCCAATAACATTTTATTCTCTCACGTGCATCCAACAGAAAAAAATATAAGAAAAGTCTGCAATGAAACACACTTCTACTGTCTTGATTACAACATCGGGCTGTGTGTTGGTGACTATTTCAAAACATGTCAAACCATTGACGCATTTGTACTAAATGTGCATCAGTAGTGAACTTTAGACATACCTGTGCTACTGCATTTATGTTGACATTCTGGCATGAGTTACATGTTTCTGTTACAAGTAATAATATTTTTAACGTTTTTTAGTTTATTTTCCTGGGGGTAAATATAATGCTAAGGAGGAAATGCAAAAAATAGGGGAATAATGCATTTATGTGCTTTTACTACACAGCCAGACATATGGTGTTGCACATTTAATGCCATTTAAAGTTCTTTCTGGAACAAGGCTGTCTAGGTTTAGTTCTTAGGGGGTCATATTAAGTATGTCGATGGGTCAGTCTTTTGTTTTATTGTTGTTTTCTTTGAGTGGGTGGTGTTTGTGTGACTTGAGGCTGATGGCTGCCATTTAAAGTGCAGCTTCTTCATCTCGTAACTGTTTGTGTCGGTGGAGTGGGGTGTTTAGACAGAAATGGCCAAGATTAATAGATGAAAGCTCTTGTTTTCAAATACCGTCATCCCGATGCTGTTTATTGTATTTGGGTCGTGAGTCTTTTACCTGGCCACATCAAATTCATGGGCGCTCATTCAGTAGGCCTGATTGAGCACATTTTAAACATGTTGAGCGAACTCATTTCTGCGGCCTGGAAGGAGCTTATGAGTACCAAGACAGGCTCATTGAAACGCTTTGTTGGCCCCAGGGGACTCATAAAATATTGAAAAGGTTACAAGCCATTAGATCTATGCTATTAATTGAATTAAAATTTTCAAAAAAAAGTAAAAGGCTTCTCCTGTAACTGTGGCTTAAAGTGCAAAGCTGACAAATCACACTCCTGTGAATTGGTCGAGCGATATTCTCATTTTGTGGAGTTCATTCTGTGGGTCAAAAGGAAAAAAAAATAAACCCATTCACAACATTTAATGCCACATTTTGGTCTCATGCATTTTTTAATACAAATGTTAGAACAATACTCAAGTTACCCATTAGTGGGCAGTAGCCCTATCATCCCAGTTCATTTTTCTGCCATTAGCTCCCTAATGAGCTCCATTATGCATTACTGGACTACGGCTCCTCTCATTTCCATCGATTTCTCAGTTGATATGCCAAACTCCTTCAGTATCTGCACTTTCAGTTTTTCTTTTGACTTTTATTAAGATTTAAAAATTTCATTTTTCAATTTGATACATTATTGTAATTGTATTTGTACTTTATAAGGCACATATGTTAGTACACATTGTTTATTCAAAGATTTCAATGCCTGATTGATCATGAGTAGAATTTTTGTGTAATGGTGGGCCTGTACAGTACCTCAGTGATTATCAAAAATCTGCCGAGACCCCTCAATTGAAGTCACACTTCACTCACCTCGATTTTCTTCAGCTCAAATGGTCCACTTTTTCCTACACCCTTGTAGCCATCAAAGGTTTTTGCTCTTGATGGAAAACATTCTAACAGGTAGAATTCAACTTAATTTTGAAAACAATAAGAATACCACAAGTCACAATGTCTTGACGGGTGGCACGGTGGCACACTGGTAGTGCTGCTGCCTCACAGTAACTCCCTGCATGGAGTTTGCATGTTCTCCCCATGTCTGCGTGGGTTTCATCCGGGTGCTCTGGTTTCCTCCCACAGTCCAAAGACATGAAGGATGAAGGTTAGGTGCATTGGGGATTCAATGTGTGCTTGGTGTGTGGGTGTGTGTGCCTTGTGCCCTGTGCTGACTGGATTTGACTCCAGCAGACTCCTGTGACCCTGTGTTAGGATATAGCGGGTTGCAAAATGACTGACTGACTGACTCACAATGTCCTGACAAGGTCTGCCGCTAGGGCACGTCACACTTGGGAGGGCAGCCAGTCTGCTTCTGCACACACCCACTTATTTGATAGACCACTGGGCTATTCTACCTCCTCCATTCTCTCAGTTTATCTAAAACAAACAAGGGTGATGAGGTATTATTATTTTATCATGAAGGGTCCCAGGGTGAACAGAGTGTTCCAACTCCTCGCTCTACCCCTCATATTTACACTTACCAGTCTGTCACAAGCCAAAACAAGCAGAAGAGAAGGTTTGCACATTTATACATGCAATAAAGTAATGAGTGGGACAAATAATGCCAGATAAATAACAGCATGTCTTGCTAGGATTCTAAGCATCTAATATGCCTGGATAACCAGGTGGCTCTTTGTCTTAGTAAGATGATTGGTCTCTTATCTGTCATAGAGTCTGGATGGAATGATGATGGCGTAAAACAGAGACTGTGAGTTTCCCTATTAGCCAGAAATTATACTGGTCTTGTGCTGCCTTGATGTACCTCTCGGTCCAATGGGACAACATATTGTGGGTTCAACTCCCCTGTCATGTTCAGGCCTCAAGCATTTTGTCCAGTTCTATTAAAGGTAACATATGTCCTTGAAATGTCAGCTTGTCACTCTAACCCTGGGGTCGGTCAAGTCAGTTTTTTTGATTTTCTATGTTTATAATTTGCATGTAGAAGTCCCGTAGTCTTAGTTTATATTGGTTCTAATCTCGAATTGTCTGAGTAGAACAGGCATACAAAGTGGATTTGATTTTTGCAACTTCTAATGTTGGTGTACGTTTTTTCTTTTTCACATCAGCCAGTCAAAAAACAGACAGGCTTGACATTAGCTTGTCTACTTTAATAAAGTTTAAAAAAAATCTGTGGAATAAGCTTTGTTTATTTAAACACTGCAAAAATATAAAATAAATACTTTTTGTAGGGGCGGCACGATGGCACAGTGGTAGCGCTGCTGCCTCACAATAAGGAGGCCTGAGTTTGCTTCCCAGGTCCTCCGTGCGTGGAGTTTGCATGTTCTCCCAGTGTCTGCGTGGATTTCTTCCAGGTGTTCTGGTTTCCTCCCACAGTCCAAACACATGCAGTTTAGGTGCATTGGCGATTCTAAACTGTCCTTGGTGTCTGTGTGTGTGCTTGTGTGCCCTGCGGTGGGCTAGTGCCCTGTCCGGGTTTTGATCCTGCCTTGCCTCCCGTGTTGGCTGGACCCCTGTGTTAGGATATAGTGGGCTGGACAATGACTGACTGAATACTTTTTGTAGATTTTGAGGTCCTGCAGTGTGTGTGTGGAGGTCCCAGAGTGCAGAGAGCTGAAAATCACATACATGCAGTACATATATATATTGTCACACACGTGCGCATAGGAGGTAACTAAAGGGCTTGAGTAAGGACAGTTCCGAGTCATACCGGGATGTGGCAGAGTGCACTGACTCTTTTTCTCCCTTGCCTGCAGACCATTCACGGGAGGTTCCACCCGGCCCTCTTGACGCCACTTCCGGGACCGAGCCAATGGAAGGAGACCTTGCTGGCTCTGGTCCCTGTGATGTCATGTCTGGGCTCGCACCAATGGCAGAAGACCTACATGAGCCCGACCCCTTTGACTTCACTTCCTGTCTTCCCCTTTAAAAGCCTCCACCTTTTCCCTATTCCCTCAGTTCTGTTTTGGACTCGGTTTTGTGCACATCAGTGCTGTATCTATCAAAAGCTACTTTGCAGCTAGGAAACCAGATTATACGGGTGGCTGCCCCAAACCTTTATATGACTCTGTCTCGTGTTTGTGACAATATATATATAACATATATATATTGTCACGCACGTGCGAGTAGGGGGCCGCGGACACACCTAAATGAGATCGTAAAGTCATACGCCAGGAGGGAGTGGCGGGGTAATAACCTTTCTCTCTTTGTTTCCTACAGAAAGAAAGACGTACCGCCACCATGAATCTACCTTCATCAGTTCCCGCACTACGTTACTTCCGCCCTTCCTCTGTCTACGCCTTATGATGTCATCGATCCCACCATGCACCTTGGCTCCTACCCAGCATACACCTCTATTTCCGGCCCCTCCTTCATAAATATTCCTCCGCCGCCATCTTTGGGCGGTCAATGAGATACTGATTTCACGCAATAATATTTTGACAAAATCTTGATTTTCTACAGTATACGGGGCCGGAAACCCCAAACCTTTATGCTTGTCTGTTTATTTTACAATATACTGTATATATATATATATACACAGTATTCTCTCTCTATAAATATATATAGGTAAGCAGCCCAGACACAGACAGGTAGACATCGTTGTTTGCACCACCACACGTTTATTTACAATTATGTACAACTAGTGAACACACACATAACCCAAGCACCAATCATCCCAAAGTCCAGGCCTCACAATGCCTCTTGTCTCTTTTGGTCTGCCTCCACTCCCCTCCTCCAAGCTCTGTCCTCTTCCCCTCGACTCCAGCCACTGAACGTAGGGAGGCGGCCCCTTTTATAATAACCCGGATGTGCTCCAGGTCCCTCCCAACAATCTTCTACCAGCACTCCTCAATGTGGCGGAAGTACCGGCTCTGCACCCAGAAGCACTCCGGGTGTCCCTGATCCTCTTCCCCCCAGCACTTCCGGGTGTGGTGGAAGTGCTGAGGTCCAGGGCTCCTTAGGCATCGGGGCGCCCCCTGGTGGTGACCACGGGCCCCTACATGTCTGAGCTGCAAAGCATCTCTACCCGTGGTCCCCACAGCCACCAGGGTGGTCATCCCCGCATGGTCTAGAGGAGATGTAAGCCCTCCTCTGGTCCTCCTGGGCGACCCGCCTGGGTACCACCCCCAGCCGTGTGCCACAATATATATATACTCTCTCTCTCTCTCTTTCTTTATATATATATGTGTGTGTGTGTGTGTGTGTTCATAATTCCAATGCTGAATGAAGTGAACTTGGTGCAACTTTCAGTTGGTGGTCTGACGGCCTCACAAGCTAATTGAGGTTAATTTGGCATAAGCTGAGAATGAAATGCTAAGCAGTCAAAGCCTCCACATTCACAGAAATCCCCCACCTATCTTCTTGCTGTTACTGATGTCAGCGCTGCCGTTCTCATGCTTTGGTGGAAGAAAAACACTGCAGGACCCTAAGGCGTGACACATCGTGGGCTGACTTCATCTGAAATAAAAGAGATGCTACATCTTCTCACTGTAAATTCACAAATGAATTTACACGCAAACACCAGCCCTCCTACTGTCCATCAGATAAGTGATAATTAGTTTGGCTTCTGCTGGTGCTGCTCGAGAGGTGAGTGTGTTGGGTGGGGAGGTGGGGGTCTTCCTTCTGATGGGCCATTCTTCATTTATGCAAATTTCTGCCTCAAGACTAGAGCAGACCACGTGAAGTCACAGCGTCTGAAATTAAAAGATCACTGCCTGGAAAATGGTTTGTTTAGACACTTGCAAACCACAGCAGGGGGCTTCAAGGAGAGGAGAGGAGGAAAATGGGGGTCGCACTCTTCTGGTTTGCATTCCTCCTCTACCTATCTTGGGGATTCATCCTATTGCCTTCCCTACTCGCTCTTGTTTATGAGCTGTGACTGCCTGGTGGGATATCAGGTGCCAGGTATTGTAAATGGCCACTTGTTTGGTGGCATCTACCTACAACTCCTGGGCCTATGCTTTTCTGTTAAAACTCATAACTCTGTAAGAAGCTCCTTAATATCCATCATGGCCAGCTTAATTTTGTTCCCAGAAAGCATTCCTTTTCCTTCACACTCTCCATTACTTAAGTGACTGAGCTCAGGTTACAGATCGGAAACACTTCTTACCACGCGACTGTTACGAACACCAGATGAGGCCCAGAATTCTGTACCGTAGAGGGTGCATCATAGAGGCTTCTGGAAAGGAAGTGAGCTGCGACCCTGGATATGGCACAGGCTGCATTGAATACTTTAATAAAATACAAGGAAATAACATTTCACTTCGAGGATTATCAAATCTATAACGAGAATTAGCATGCTCAGCGGTAAAGCGATGTTTACCAGCAAGAAGTTTTACATGTGGAAGAGGATTAACAGTAATTGAGAAATGTGTGCGACCTCCATGCAGAGAAAAAACGCCTCAACACATTTACTTTGAATGAGCTTCTGGGTACCGTGGAGTAATTTGGAGCCCAATTCCCTAAATCCTTAGTAAAATTCATATTTATACAATATTTAAAATGTATACATTATCTCACTTGCACAGCATGAATAATTTACATCTGCTTATAATCTTCTACATGTCCAATGAAAAAAATAACATGCTACTGGAGGATTATCAAAGTGAATTTATAAATATGCTGAGTGGCCACATTCACTTTATTAGGTCCACCTGACCTCAATTGGTGACATTGTGACACGTCTTCGGTAGGCTGGTACCAAAATGTAGAATGTGTGAAATTCAGAAGATTGAAGAGTTAAGGGGCATGAGAGGAGACACCAAATGAGATGTCGAGAGAATCAGAAACTCTGCCGTGGTGTTCATGGGCTGTATGATAGCATCATGGCCATATTGGATAAAGAGCCATCAACCTGAAGGAGTCAAGTGGTCTGAAATGGCCTGAACATCACCAGTTTGACTTGGGCAGAGTACCAGAACAAGGCTACACTCAATCAAATGCCAGCATACAAAGAGACATGTTGGAACTCCCAACTCATTGTTTCGTAATTAAGTATGGAAGGCAGAAAACCAAACGAGTTCTGGTGGGTGAAGGTCACACTTTGAGTCTCTGGATGTAAGTACATCGAGAATTAAGTGCAGTGGGAATGTCAGATTGTCATTGCTGGTCAGTGATGAGTGAAGCGGTTCCTAACATATTTAGTGTTTGATTCCTCAGATACATTTGTGAAACAAATTGTGTTTCACTTCCAGCAAAATGTGTGCCAGTGACCAAAGAAGAAAGGTGTTTCCTTTCTGCCTGGAAGCATTTCCACTCATTGATCCGGCATGCATCTGTCTGTCATTTAGCATGTAATTAAAGATTTCTAGTGAAAAATGAAAAGAAGGGAAGACTGTTGAGCTGTCAGATAGTACAACATCTCTCTCTGTCTGTCTGTGTGTCTGTCTGTCTGCTTTTCAAGAGAGAACTGCTTAACGGATTTAGATCAGGTTTTTTTCTATAATTTCCTGGAGCATTCTTTTTGATTTTGTTACTTCTGTCATTGCCCCAAGTATCACAGTTTGCTTGCGGTACCGATTTACTTGCGCGAATCTGAGAGAGAGACACACAGTGGGCCGAGGGGAGGTGGCAGGGCCCTCCTCACTCATGCGCCAGCCTCGGAGCGTATCTTACATCCGCTTTGCTAGCGAACGAGAGAACTGTTTAATGAATTTATATCGTGTTTTTTTCTAGAATTTCCTGGAACATTCCGGTTGATTTTGCAACCTCTCTCATTGCCCTAAGTATCATAGTTTGCTTGCGGTACCAATTTATTTGCACAAATCCAAGAGTGACACACAATGGGCCGAGGCCCTCCTCACTCACGTGTCAGCCTTGGGGTGTTACTTACCTCCGTTTAGCTAGTGAACGAGAGAAATACTTAACAAATTTAGATCGGGTTTTTTCTATAATTTCTTGGAACATTCCGGTTGATTTTGTGACTTCTGTCATTGCCCTAAGTATCATAGATTGCTTGCGGTACCGATTTACTTGCGCGAATCTGAGAGAGACACACAGTGGGCCGAGGCCCTCCTCACTCACGTGTCAGCCTTGGGGTGTTACTTACCTCCGTTTAGCTAGTGAACGAGAGAACTACTTAACGGATTTAGATTAGGTTTTTTTTCTATAATTTTGCTAGAACATGCTGGTTGACTTTGTGACTTCTCTCATCACACTAAGAATCACAGTTCACTTGCAGGAGCGATATATTCATGCTAATCCAAGACAGAGACTGTGGGCCGAGGGGAGCGGAATAGTGACGTCAGGAGTGGGGTACCGGGCAGGGCCCTCCTCACTCACGCGCCAGCATTCGTTCGAGTCAGTCTACCTCTGCATTTTGAAGTGTACCTTGCCTCCACTTAGCTAGCGATGCCTGTTTGTTTATTGATTTTTAAAGTTTGTCTTGTTTCACTACTACGCGGGCAGAACCGCAGGGGATGGCTAGTATATAATAAAATGCTAAGGTCTGAGTTGCAGAGCATCATTTGTTACAAGTCATGACAGAAAATAACTGTTAATTAAACAGAATAAGAGAGACACAAGAAGGAAATATGAAACCTGAAGTTACGGAGATGCACCTGTGGAAAATATAAAACTCACCCGTGATGGCAGCTGTGAACAGACTAGTGAACTGGAAATATATCCTTAACATAAGGGCATAGTATGAAGAATCTGTGATGAAATGCACCACTTCCAGCCTGCTGTAGACTCCTCAGAATCAGGGAGGCTTGTTTTCTTAAATCAAAATCTTTGCTGCTGCAAGGTGATCATGTTCAGTAAAATTTTAATGGTTGTTTTCACTTTTGGACTTAAATCATAAACTTAAATCCATAACAGTAGGCTAGGTACTTTATAAAGAATAAAAAAATACTTCACTTTAGAGCACAACTTCATGTGTCAAATTAATATATTCCACAGTTGTGAAGAAATAACTTTGACTTGAAAAATACCAAACTTATCCTTTATGGAGAAAAACTGAAGTGGTTTGAAAAAACAAAAAACAGTAATCCTCAGCATTGCTACAGTAGCTGTCATCCATCATTCATAAAACTATTTGCGTAAGTATCCGTAGCTCCTGCACTGATATGCAGCAGATGGACGTTTCGCTGCTATGGAAGCTTTGATTCCTTGCTTGCTCTCTGGACCATTTGGAGGTGTTTTGAGACTCATTCCTCAATGCAGATTCTCTCCAGGCTAGATGCTCATCCATAATACAATACAACTTTTTGTGTAGCGCCCTTCACTGAGTGCAGGCACAGTGTTGTGAACAATTTTAAGTTAACATATAAATATAGATTATACTAAATGCAGAACTGGCACACAGATAAATACAGATTTGTTAAAATACACAGAGAACAAAATAGAAACTGGTTATAAATAAAGTAAAACCAACAATATCTGTCCATTAATTAATCGATCAATTATGGCCTGTTGATAAGTCAAAAACAAAGTCAGAGTCCTGGAGACATCGGCCAACTGGCCGCCAACCTGCTCCTGGGTTTTCTATAGTGGTGTCGGTGCTGGATATCCAATCTGATGAGAGAATCTTTCCATCCGATGATCCCAACGCTCCTTTATCTGAGATGACTTTTCCATATGCAGGAGAGCAGCCGCATTGGCACATCCAGATACCAAGAGGAGAAACAGAACACATTAGGGTTAGCAACAATATTAAATTATTACAAATCTCATATTTCTGTACAAATGACTAACATACAGAAATGCGGTATACACTGCTAACCAGCAGCTCTAGTTAAGGTATGCTGGGCCAAAATCGTGAGTCTCCAGATGGGATTTAAAAGCTGAGACTGAAGGGACACCTCTTTTAGTAGCAGGCAGATCATTCCACGGCTGTAACTAAAAGCTTAACCTCCCACTGTTATTTTATTAAATCATAAGTAGGCCGGCATCTTGAGATCTCAATTTAGTTTGTGAAACCTGGAGTTATGTGTTTTTTTATCTTCTGGTTTATGTAACAATTCTAAAAATTCATGACTTTCACTAGGTCACCCAAAAGTACTCACATTTTCATTCTAGTGCTAGCCTAGTCTCGCTGTGACTCTGGGATGTGGACTGTTGTCATGTTAAAGGGGAAAGTTCACCCCAAGTTCACATTTTTGATGTGTCTGTGTTATATTGTACTGTGGGGTCATCCTTTTAACAGGCTTTAGCCTGCTGTTAATTTCATTAAATATTGATTAGCGGGTTGATTCTTTGACTGTATCTGCCTTTTCTTTGCTGTGTTGTTTTCCTTCAGTTCAGACAAGTTTCTCCTTCTTCTCGAGTTACACCACCACACTTCATTCTACAATAGTATTTCACAGACTGTGCCATACACCGGATTATGTGAAGAGTGTTCAGCTTTGGATTTCGTAGTGTTTTTCAGTCTTGAGATTTGCTTAAAGTGAAGATGACTCTCTATATACAAATACTGCCTTGACATTGAGGCCGGATATCATGGTCTTGTAGCCCAGTAGGTGACCAGTTTAAAAAATGAATTTCATAAAATCAAAGAGCTGAATCAGTAAAGCTTGACCACTTTGAATGGGGAGCAGCAATGGTCTCTGGGTGGCAAGCCAGTCCGCAAACAGGGCAGATTTATTCATCAATCCATGAACACATGTGAAAAATGTGCAAACTCCATGGAGACATTGACCAGGCTAGTAATCGAACCTGAGCCCCTGGTATTGTGTAGCAGGAATGCCAGCTCTGTGCCATTGTACCACACACTTTAACACTAAATAGCAAGATTAAAGCAAAATGTATAAGCATTATGTCAGCTCGGTTCCTGTCCATTGATTGCAGACTTCTGGCAGCAAGCTAGCAATATCAATCTCATAATTGAAAAGTAGCGCCATTCTTTTGTGAAATAATGTGATTACATTTTTTTTTAATGGCAGGAATAACCTTCTTTAATAGGCATACAGGTTATTACTCGGAACAGCTGCCTCATTCATTTCAAAGTAAGCATTTGATCAATAATTGAATGGGCCAATGAAGTTGTGCAGACAGCATATTTATCTGAATCCCACCCTCCAAAAAGTGGTTGTGCCCATTTCTTGACCGTGACTAGTTGTGTTGAGAAAAGACAAAAAATGACAAATGGCGAGTGATGAGAGTCAAGTGATGCATTACGAACTCCAGGCGATTTATGGGTGAAAAGTGATGAACAACAAATGAGTTGTGATGCACGATGAGTGAAACATGAGTGACGAACGACTACTGGCAAGAGACATATGACATGTGACATGGATCAATACTGTGTGCTGTCTTGGAAGAAGGAACTTGGAGAGTATTGAAAAGGCAACGTAGCATTTTTCTGTGTTCTTTCTTTAATTAAGTTGTAACCCACCTTGAATTGGTTAGTCATTGTGATTGGCCTGTGCTGAGTTGAAACTTGGCCAATCGGAGTGCTCTGTTTTGAAGCTTAGATTGGTGGTGTCTCCACAGTAGAGTACAAGATTCATTCATTAAATGTGAAAATTTCAGTAATTATATATAAAGTAAGTGTAGATTATTTGTCTATCCTTAATGTATATTGTTTATGTGACTACGTTTGTATATTAGGATATCTATAATGTTTCAGTACTGTTTCTAAAATGTAGAAGTTTAGAGGAAACTTGTACAGACACCATTTTTTCTGGAGTTTCATATGTGTTCATTGTATTAGAAGTATAGTGCTGTACTGTTTCCTCACGTATAGATAGATAGATAGATAGATACTTTATTAATCCCAAGGGGAAATTCACATAATCCAGCAGCAGTATACTGATACAAAGAAACAATATTAAATTAAATAGTAATAAAAATTAAAAAAATTAAAATAAAATTAATGTTCGCATTTACTCCCCCGGGTGGAATTGAAGAGTCGCATAGTGTGGGGGAGGAACGATCTTCTCAGTCTGTCACTGAAGCTGCTCCTCTGTCTGGAGATGACACTGTTAAGTGGATGCAGTGGATTCTTCATGATTGACAGGAGTTTGCTTAGTGCCCGTCGCTCTGCCACAGATGTTAAACTGTCCAACTTTACTCCTACAATAGAGCCTGCCTTCTTAACAAGTTTGTCCAGGCGTGAGGCGTCTTTCATCTTTATGCTGCCACCCCAGCACACCACCGCATAGAAGAGGGCACTCGCCACAACCGTCTGGTAGAACATCTGCAGCATCTTACTGCAGATGTTGAAGGATGCCAACCTTCTCAGAAAGTATAGTCTGCTCTGACCTTTCTTACATAGAGCATCAGTATTGGCAGTCCAGTCCAATTTATCATCCAGCTGCACTCCCAGGTATTTATAGGTCTGCACCCTCTGCACACAGTCACCTCTGATGATCACAGGGTCCATGAGGGGCCTGGGCCTCCTAAAATCCACCACCAGCTCCTTGGTCTTGCTGGTGTTAAGGTGTAAGTGGTTTGAGTCGCACCATTTAACAAAGTCTTTGATTAGCTTCCTGTACTCCTCCTCCTGCCCACTCCTGATGCAGCCCACAATAGCAGTGTCATCAGCAAACTTTTGCACATGGCAGGAAATATATAACATATATATTAAGATTAATTTACTTATTTAAGTAGAATACTTTATTGTTTTACATTCTAGAGTAAGCTGACAGAGAAAGAGACCTGAGCTGGTGTCACTCGTGTCAGTGTCACCCAATGCGGTAACTCGTGTGTCACCCCAACCTCCCCCTAGGCCTCCTCCCAAAACAGACTGTACTGTGTGACCGCTCAGAGGATGTTGCAGCACACCAAACCCCATACACAACCTCACCAACATCAGTAAAAACTTGATTAGCACAAGTACCTGGCAGAAAGGCTAAAGTGACATAAACACAAGCACAGCATTCTTCCTCTCTTCTTTCAATCTCCTTCCTCTCCCCCAGGTGAGTTTTGTCCTCTTTCACCCAGAAGTACTTCCATGTCAAATGGAAAACCCATAAAGCAGGTATTACTAACCCCAGCAGCTCCCCTTGGCGGCCCCCACAGAACCCAACAGGGCTGCCCCCCAGGACCCTATGAGTGTCCATGTGGGAATCCTAGCCCAGGGATGCTGCCATCTAGCGTATCAGAGGACCATGTAGCCTTGAACCGTTGCCTCCCCCTGTCCTTGCATCATACTGGCCTCCCAGCTGGGTAAAGTTCCTTGTCTCATCCTGACCAGGAGGCCTGCCTATGTGCGCCATCCATCACAAAGTTTTTTGTACTAATGTTACTCAGAAAAGTCTAGTCAGATAAACAGGGACCCCATATAAAAATGGGAAAAGCTACAGAGGAAAAAAAAAAAAGGAGACATCACTCAGAAATCCTAATTCCTGTATATCAATGAATAGTAGCAGTAGTGGCAATCTGGCAATAGTAGTGACATAAACAACGAGCAAAACAGAAATTACACCTTTAAATTATAATATCATACACACAGCTTAAATGTATTTACACTTGCATTGTTTCATGTGGTTATACAATTGAATTTAAAGTTAATTCAACCTTTAAGAACTACAAGAAAATTATGTATGGTAAACTTTACTGTTACATGAGATAAATTAATGGATTGGGTTTGCATAATCAATATCTATCTATCATACAGTGCCTTTCATATCTATTTATTTACTGTATCTATCATATGTGCCTTTCATATCTATCTATCTATCTATCTATCTATCTATCTATCTATCTATCTGTTATATAGTGCCTTATATTCTATCTATCTATCTATCTATCTATCTATCTATCTATCTATCTATCTATCTATCTATCTATCTATCTATCTATCTATCTATCTATCTATCTATCTATCTATCTGTTATATAGTGCCTTATATTCTATCTATTTATTTACTGTATCTATCATATCTATCTATCTATCTATCTATCTATCTATCTATCTATCTATCTATCAGTGCCTTTAATATCTATCTATTGTGGACTATGCCAGGCAGTTTATCCCGGCCAAGACACCCAAGCCGCCAGATGGAGCCCTCCCTGCAATGTGGAGATGCCCTGAATTCCAGCAGAGCATCATGGACTTTGGAGTTGTAATACACAGCCCTGCTGGATAACGTTGGGGCTGCCAGGGGACGCTGCAGGGAGGCTCAGAGACATTTGGTGTTCCTACAGCCCGGAAGTACTTGCAGGTCAAGAGGATGGATGGAATAAAGTCTTTCCGGGCTACAGAAAGAAGAGTTTTGATTTGACCCGGAAGTGCTAGGAAGTCACATGGACTGCAGGTTAAGGAGCACTTCCGGGTCGTGAACTATAAAAGGACTGTGGGAACTCCTAGACAACAAACTGAGCTGGGTGGTAGGAGGGCAATGTGTCTGGGAGAGGAGGATTGAGTATTGCTTTAGTATTGTGGTTATTTGTGAGTATAGTGTGGAGTGGAGAGCGCTTAGTGCGCATAATTATTATAAAATAAAGAATTATTGCACTTTTACTTGGTGTTTGACGTGGTACCTGAGGGTTCAAGGGAGCGATAGTGCCTCCTACTTCTACACTATCTATCTATCTATCTATCTATCTATCTATCTATCTATCTATCTATCTATCTATCTATCTATCTATCTATCTATCTATCTAACTCAATGCCTTTCGCCGACTCACTTCGAGCTTTGACTGTCCCATGGTAAACCTCAAATAGTTCTTTGCAAGTTTCAGCTTTGAAAAATTTCTAGGGTTAGTGAAAGGGTTAATGAGAGATTATCCATCCATCCATTATCCAACCCGCTATATCCTAGCTGCAGGGTCACGGGGGTCTGCTGGAGCCAAACCCAGCCAACACAGGGCGCAAGTCAGGAAACAAACCCCAGGCTGGGCGCCAGCCCACCACAGGGCATGCTCACACACACACCCACCCACCAAGCACACACTAGAAACGCCAATGCACCTAACCTGCATGTCTTTGGACTGTGGGAGGCAGATTATAAAATGTCTAATGTTGCCCAGGCTTTGGCTCCTTCCAGATTGATCTCTGATACTTTCAGGTGTCTTCTCAGCCTTGGTGTTTCTAATAAAGGCTCACAAAACTATTAATTCACAAATATTAATGCTCACCATATTGTGCTATTAGGCAAATCAGCAACTATAAACACAGCATTGGCAATGACAACAACAGCGGCAGCAGCTGAAACACTGCACAGAAATGCAAGAGAGTCATTTTGGTGTCACTCACTCTGATGGAGTCACCCGGTGTGGTCTGCACCCCCCGCACTCCCTTAGTGACGCCATTGCTGTCATGGCTGTCAAAGGTGCATCTGCTAAGTACTGACTTGAATACTTATGCCATCAATTATTTAGTGATTTATATTTGTAATTTACCGAGATCTGTTTTCACTTTGACATTAACGAGTCTTGTTCTGTTGATCAGTGTCAAAAAAGTCAAATTCAATCCAGTGGGATTCAGTGTTGCATTCCAATAAAATGTGAGAGCTTCAAGGGGGTGAAAACCTTCTTGTAGGCTTTATAATTGCTCAGATGGGGATAACTTAGAGTCACCAGTCAGCCTAACAGGAAGCTCTTTAGGTTGAAGGAAGAAGTCCAAAGTCGAGGGCCTGAGCTGAGATCTAATGGAGCCGTCTCACCACACCGGACTGAGTAAGAATGGCTGACATTTTAGGTAGGCCATTTGTCAAAAGGCAGGTGAGATCAAGTCCAGATATGTTTAAAAGTGTTAAGCCATCAAATCTAATGGGGTGCGCTTTGTTCCCCCATTTTAAATAACACTTTACATTGCAGCCCTTGTCCACTTACTTACTCTGAAATGTCTCCCACATCTTCACTTGCTCAGACTCCCAGCAGGCCGATGGACACCAACTTGACAACCTGCCCTACCTTTCAGCTTTGCTGATATTTTTCATTGATGCTCATCTCTTCTGCTCTCGGACACTGAACTCTGAAGCTCTTTCAAATGAGCTGTTGGCTTCTCCATGGCTTCTTTCATAAGCCTCCATGTTGTTTGTTCTGTGAGGTTGAGGGGATGCACTGATCCGGACTCTCTTGGTGGTAGACTCCGCTTCCATTTCTTAATGCCTGAGCGAGTAGGGCTCACTGGGATATCCAGACCTCTCCAGACCTTTTCAACTTTTAATATTCATTGAAAACTTCATGGCGGTAATCCTTGACCTTGAATACCAGCTGAAGCTTCATTTTCACGTTGGTCCTTCAAACTCTCTTATGTCCTGGTGATGCTTATAAAAAAAAAGTTTTCTTTTTCATCCTGAAATTGTGGCAGTCACTTTAACAGCATGCAGACAGCAGCTAATCAGCTCGCTCTATGGCTCATTACCGCAATTCTTTGGTCCTGAATTATCTTGGAGTTTCCAGAGCAGCGGGATGAATATGCCATCGACAGGTTTCCATTTCTGTTTGATTTTAATTGTCTTTGGGCTTTTTTCTTTCTCTTATTTTTATTTGCAAATTTGAGATTTCTTTCCTTTAAGAAGAACATGGATTCTTGGTTTTTATAATGGCACAAGTGGAAGTCATCCTCACAGGTGGTGCAGTGGTAGTGCTGCTGCTTTGCAGTAAGGAGACTGTGGAAGATTGTGGGTTCGCTTCCTGGTTCCTCCCTGTGTGGATAGTGCTTTGAGTACTGAGAAAAACGCTATATAAATGTAATGAATTATTATTAAGTGGCAAATAATGAACGTGAGGTAAGATGCACTGCACTATAAATGTCAATCTGATCAATTCAGGGTCTCATTGGACATTGTCAATGGACTATGAAGGCAATGCTCTGCCCTCGGTGGTGTTTTTCTTTTGTATTTTTATCTTATTTAAAATATTCTGTAAACTAACCATCCTAGTGGGACGTATAAAAATTAAGAAACGCAACATCAAGAAAACAGAAGGAACAGACAGACCTTAAATTGACAAGAAAGAGTCGCTGAAACTTAAGTCAAAAAAACGGTCAGGCATCATGAACTTCCACGGGCTGATGATGAGGAGACAGATGAAGGCCCAAAGCAGCTATGGAGGACTGAAGACCAGCGGTAGTCAGAGCATTTGGCCCAATCCATAGCGAGCTGAACTTGAGAGCTAGTCTCATCAATAGCACTGAAAGACTCAGGAATCAATGTTAGGGGCGCCAGCCTGGTCATCTCCATTTAATCCAAAGCATCAAAGACAAGAGAAAAGATGGCCACAAAGGGCATAAGGGTAACAAAATTGTCCAAAATGAAAAGGAAAGCCGTCAGTCTTGGTATTTAACTGTCCATCCTGTGATGCGTTCTGTTCAACCAAGAAAGCCCCCTTAGGCATTTGTGGGATTTATAACGGGGTTGGGTGTGAAAGGGGGTGCTGTGAAGGAAATAGAAAAAGAAAAGGTTAGTGCCAGCAGCCCCTCTCGACCTGGGGTGGTAGTGCATACCTCAGATGAGCCCACAGACACATACTGTATGTATGACAGCACAGTTTAACAGCTTATTATTATTATTATTATTATTATTATTATTATTATTATTATTATTATTATTATTATTATTATTATCATCATATCATTTTCTAACCCGCTTAATTCAGACCAGGGGCACAGCAGGGCTAGAGCCTATCCCAGCTAGCAGAGGGTGCAAGGCAGGAACAAACCTTTGGACAGTGGGAGGTAACCCAAGCAGACACAAGGAGAACAAGCAAATCCCACATACCACACTTACTATTATCATCATTAGTATTATTTAGAGAGTGAAAACAAACTGAGTGCCATGATAAACAATGCTGCACATCCTCTCTGTGACACACCAGCACAGCCAGTGACTTTTAGCCAGGCAGTTATTCAGCAGATGAAATGCTAAGGGGGCTCCTTTATACCAACAGTCATGTGCCTGCATATGGTGCCAGGGACTGTCAAGTCAGAAGTTTTCTTTCTTTTCAGTTTTCTTCCTTATTAGTCATTTAAGTGTGTATTTCAGAGGGGTTTACTGTTTGTCATAATACCAAGTTTTAATCCTGAGCAGGGTCACAGGGGGTTGCAGCTCATTCCAGAAAGCGTGGGGCACAAGACAGGAACAATCACCTTGACAGGGTGCCAGTCAGTAATTATAAATGTATTTATTTGGTGAGCTTGTGTAAAAATGCCAAACACACTCCCTTTGAACAAATAAAGTTCTATCTATCTATCTATCTATCTATCTATCTATCTATCTATCTATCTATCTATCTATCTATCTATCTATCTATCTATCTATCTATCTATCTATCTATCTATCTATCTATCATATATCATATCTATCTATCATATCTATCTATCTATCTATCTATCTATCTATCTATCTATCTATCTACCTATTGTGACAGTCGGGCTCTTCTCCACCTCTCCAACCTTCAGGTACGACTCCAGACACTGGATAAAAGTCCAAGACTTCTTTATTCAATGGCAATAATGTGCACAAAGCACCCTCTACACTTCTCATAAATCACAACAATGCACTTCAATATTCTTTCTCCTCCTCACCCAGACACTTAGCCCCTCTACCTCCCAGCTCAGTTCAGTGTCTGGACTGGCCCATAGTCTTTTGATACACCCTGACCCGGAGGTGTTCCTGCCCAATCAGTCCACATTTCCTTATTCCTTCCAGGTCAGGGTAAACAATCCTTTTCTTCAACCCGGGAGCACGTTGTTCCTTCCTGTCACGTGACTGTGACATACTCCCAGGTTATAGGGCACATAAGAGCCCACGAGCCCCCCTACAGTGACTCCCGGTGGCCCCCAAGGTATCCAGCAGGGCTGTGTATAAATACTACATAGTCCATAAGGCCCTGCTGGAACTCGGGGCACGATCCTGCTGTCGGGAGAGCTCCTCCTGGTGGCCTGGGGGTGAAGACCGGAGCACGAAGCCGGCAGTCCTCCACACTATCTATCTATCTATCTATCTATCTATCTATGTCCTTAGCTCCTTCATGAAGTCTACAGCACATTTTCATTTGTGGTTGTTTTTAGCTCCCTTCTCAGTATTGGAGGTCCCATATTGTGGAGACCAGCCTCGACACAGACAGGCAGACACTGATGGTTCTAGCACCAACACACGTTTATTATACTTTTTATTTACGTGTATTATATTTTTTAATAAGTATTCCAAAGCACACAACCTGGTGCCCCTGCACTACATACCCTCAGTCCCAGCCTCTTTACTTACTTGCCTTCCTTCACCGCCTCCACTCCTCTCCTCCGAGCTTCGTCCTCTTCCACCAGACTCCAGCTGCTGAATGGAGGGAGGTGGCCCCTTTTAAGTCCACCCAGCTGTGCTCCATGTGCCTCCTGATGAGCTTCCCGCGGCACCTCCTGGTGTGGCGGAAGTGCCGCACGAGCACCCAGAAGCACTCCAGGTGTCCCTGGATTTCCTGGAAGTGCTGAAGTCCAGGGCTTCTCAGGTGTCCGGGCGCCCCCTGGCAGTGACCACGGGCACCTATAAGGCTGAGCTTCCATGCTCTGTTCACGCGGCCCACATATCAACCAGGGGGGCTGCCCTCTCGTGGTCCGGGGGAGGCATAGTCCCTCTCCGAGTCCTTCCAAGCGTCCCGGCTGGGTACTGCCCCCAGCCACCCACCACAGTATGTATGTATGTATGTATTTATTTATCTACCTGGCAGAGATTCATATTCTGGCCTTTATTTGGTATCTGCACTTATTGTTCAGTTATTATAAATTATTTTGTGTTGTTTTCATCAAAATTTTGTGCTTCTGACGCACTGAAGGTTGCACAATTAAAATCATTGGTTCTGTGTGTGTTATGAAGTTTTGTGTTAGATGCTTCAAAGAACAAGTTTCGTGACTAGCTAAATAGAAACCCTGTGTGTGTGTGTGTGTGTGTGTGTGTGTGTGTATGGCAGTTTTATTTGGTTTGTGACTTTTATTTCTTACTTTGATTCTTGTCTTTTTGAACAGATGAAAGACGTGCCTGATCCTTGGTTACAACGTCTGGCTTGTTTAGCATTTCTTCTCTTGTTTGCCCTTCCTCATGACATGCCCCAATGACACGATAATAACACGATCCATCACAGAGCACAGTCTGGCACACACTCACACCCACATATTAGAGTGGGCTTGTTTGAGAAACTGATGAGAAAGCACAACACATTATTCCAAGACGTCAATAATGGCTATTATTAGCAGACCTGATTCACTTCTGAATGGCAGGCTCAGTTTCTTTCTCCATCTGGATATCAGAATACGTCATATTGTTCAATCAGTTGAATCAATTTTAATTTTATATAGCAATATTCAGAAAAATCCCCTTTGCGATGAGCTTCATAAAGAATATAAAATAATGCAATTGAAAATAAAGAGTTGGCCCACCTTAAGGTGATGTGTACGCCGAGCCACTTTCAAGGCTGCAGGTCCACAGCAGAGCCTACCAAATAATGAATCTGGCGATAAAAAAAGTGGACTGGGAAATCGCATTTTGTCTTTTGCTACTAAATATGAAGAAAAGTGATGTCGTGGGCATCTCGGCTTAGCTTAAGCCCTACATTATGCCTTATCTATAAATTTCATTTGTAGAGAGCCTCTGTATCACCTACAGACAAGAGGCAGCAAAAAAACCCAATTAAATTCCTCCAGATCCCATCTTGAAAATCCTTTTTTTTGCAGTCCTTCCAATTTTCGGTGGCTACATTTATATCCCAGCTGTGACACAAAAGTCTCTCGTTGGCTAATCAGCTCACCAGTCTCTTGGGTTTCTCCCAGAAATGTGCTCTTTGAGTCCGGCCGCCCATCATCGGCGATAAACTGCAGTTGAGTAAGTAAGGAGAGCAACTTCTGAAGAACTTTGGAGTCCCTGAAGCAATAAAGGGCCTCAACACCAAACACTGCCGCGTGTTTCTGTACAGGGCAATGACGTGACATGGAAATAACGAACAGAAAAATGTAACGCACTAAGATTCAGTCCGCATTGTGGAGCAGGTGTTAGACCTTTCATTGTCGGTATGAAACATGCGTATTCTACCCATGCCTGACTTCAGGAACTCCACATCCTCAAAGACATGCAGGTCAGATTGCGGCTGGGCGGCTTGTGAAGTAGTCCTTCAATGGACTGGCACCCCATCCAGGGCTGGTTTCTGCCCTGTTTGTGTAGCTGCTGGGATAGGCTGCGGCCCTCCTGTGTCTCTGGTTCAAATCAACTAGTGCTTGCCATGTTGTGTGTGTGTGTGTGTGTCTGCGCTGCAAAAGTATTGTTTTAAAATAATCAATCTCGGTGGATTTCATTTGGCTTTTATGGCACTGATCAATAGGAAAAGACTCTTTAATTTCAAAGTGGAAATAGATCTCTGAAAAGAAATCAAAGTAATCTAAAATCTCTGAAAAGTAATCTAATATTACAACTGTAAAGACACAAAGTAATTGATCTCGTAAGTATTCACCCCTTTAATATGACACTCCATAAATCCTAGCTGGTGCAGCCAATTGATTTAGAAGTCTCAGAATGAGTTCAACGAAGGTCGCCTGTGTGGAAGGTCCACCTCGTGGGGAGTCAGTAGATAGAGAGAGAGATAGATATGAAAGGCACTATATAATAGATAGATATGAAAGGCACTATATGATAGATAGATATACAGATAGATAGATAGATAGATGGATAGATGGATAGATAGATATACAGATAGATAGATAGATATGAAAGGCACTATATGATAGATAGATAGATAGATATGAAGGGCACTATATGATAAATAGATATGAAAGGCACTATATGATAGATAGATAGATACTGTAGATAGATATGAAAGGCACTATATAATAGATAGATATGAAAGGCACTATATAATAGACAGATAGATAGATAGATACTTTATTAATCCCAAGGGGAAATTCACATACTCCAGCAGCAGCATACTGATAAAGAACAATATTAAATTAAAGAGTGATAACAATGAAGGTATAACAGACAGACAATAATTTTGTATAATATTAATGTTTACCCCCCGGGTGGAACTGAAGAGATAGTGTGGGAGAGGAATGAGTATTGTACACCTTTGACCGAAGCTGTTCCATGTCAGTTAAATATGAGTCAGTCAGTCATTTTCCAACCCGCTATATCCTAAAACAGGGGTCTGCTGAAGCCAATCCCAGCCAGCACAGGGCAGGAACAAACCTCAGACAGGGCACCAGCCCACCACAGGGCACACACACACACACACACCCCCAGGACAATTTAGGATCACCAATGCACCTAACCTGCATGTCTTTGCACTGTGGGGAGAGAACATGCAAACTCCACACAGGGAGGACCCAGGAAGTGAACCCGGTATATATATACAATCGAAAACATCTGTCTGTCTGTCTGTTTGTCTGTCCGCGTTTCACGATAAACTACTTAACGGATTTAGATTGTGTTTTTCTCAGTAATTTTCTTGAACATTCTGGTTGATTTTGCATATCATTGTTCACTTGTGGTACTGATTTATTTGACCGAATCTGAGAGAGATGCAGTGGGATGAGGAGAGGAGGACGGGGCCCTCCTCACTCACGCACCAGCCTCAGGGCGCGTCTCGTTTAGCTAGCGAACGAGAGAGCTACTTAAAGGATTTAGATCGGGTTTTTCCTATAATTTGCTTGAACATTGTGGTTGATTTTGTGACATCTCTCATTGCGCTAAGAATCGTAGTTCACTTGCGGTACTGATTTATTTGTGTGGGGCCCTCCGCATTCACGCACCAGCCTTCGTTTGAGTCGCTCTACCTCTCGCCACGTGTTGGAGTGCACCTTGCCTCTGCTTAGCAGACATTATCATCTAGAGATTGTTAAGGAGTGACGTTTGACGTTTTTGAGAGAGAGATCAGAGCTCCGTGTGTTTTAGATGGTAGCTGCTCATTGGTAGAGATATCACGGCCACGTGCTTTTCCCCCCATGCGGGGGACGCTCTCTCATCAGAGAAGAACACGATCAGATGCAGTGCCAAGTTTGACGTTAGAGCGTATCTACCTTCTGCTTGGCCAGGATTACTTTTTTTTTATTGATTTTTAAAGTGTGTTTCACTACTGTGTGGGCAGAGCCACAGGTGATAGCTAGTCTTATATACTGTATAAACATCTACGTGTGGAAGTGTGTGTGTCTGTCTGTCCGGCCCAGAAGTGCGAGACTACAGAATGAAGCTCAAAGAGCCAACAAGGTGGCCCCAAGTTATCAAGTCGGAAGAAGAAAGAAGTACAAAGGAAACAGCATGAAGCTGAAAGAAAGCGACTCCGTCACCAAAATAAAACCGCAGAGAAAAGGCAAACGAGAGAGAAACTCGCTTAGCTGCTGATAGGCAAGGGGGGGGCAAGCATGTCCACAAAACAAAACTGCCGACTCTGCATTTCAGTTTTCTTCCTGATGATTTCAATAGTTTCAAGGAGCCTTACAGCACGGGCTTACACAGCTAGAACATTATATATTTCACATAACAAAACTGAAACCATTTAATGACAAAACAATTCTAAAGTAACTGAATGACTGAAGTCCATACCATCACTCCACATGGAGTCCACAGTTGTACAAACACAATCTGTCCCAAAAGGTCGCAGCAGACACCTCAATTCACAATCCTCAGTTCTTTCGGATGAGACGTAACGCCGGGGGTCCTGACTCTCTGTGGTATCCTTTGAGAAGAGTAGGATGCTTCATGACGTCCTGGCTAAATTGCCCACCATGGCATCATCCATTCTGGCCTCTTAATTATCCCCTATCTGTTACTGGGTAATGGTCTCTCTCACCTCTTCAACCCCCAATAGCTAATGTGTGGTGAGCATATTGGAGCAAGAATGGCTGCCATCGCACCATCCTCGTGCGTGCTAGACATTGGTGGAGGCCCTATTGTCTATGTAAAAGCTCTATGATTAGGTTAGAAATGCAATATATAAATGTAAATTATTATTAACTCTTTCAGGGCTGATGTTGACTTTTGTCAGAATTCAGGGGTAGAGGACAGTAATCAGCTGTAAACTGCAACAAAACTCACCCTTACGTTTTAGTTCGACTCTCTTTACTAGAAAGAAAGTTGCATATCTTTGTTGATTGAACCTTGATTCCCAATGCGTGCATGAGTAGCGAAGAGCAAACAACCTCTAAAATGGCATCAACATCTGGTGAGACACCAAAGCTAACGTGCAAAGCAAAAATACTCCATGGACATGTTTCGTAATTTCGTTGAATAGGACTCTGACTTTTCGAACTCTGAGTCTGATTCAAGTGAACTGGAGAATGAAATTGAGGTGCCAGCATCAGCTGATCGGTCCCCAGCTGATCGTGGTGCTGAACACTTTTGTGTAGCTGATGTGCCTACAGCAGCGTTCGCCTGGGATGACCACCACTTACGATGACAAGGGGTTACAAACTATATTGCGTCACACTGCGACCGCCAGCGCCACCCACCTGCCAGTCAGCTGGCCCACTGTGCATTCCTGCTGACCATCAAAGTTCCCCTGTCCTTAGATGCCAAACATGCACCAACAGCAGACACAGATATTTTAGGTTGATTTATGTGAGAAAGAGTTGCTTTGTGTGCTTTTCAGAAAACTACGTTTTTTGTAAAAAATATTCAGCCCTCAAAGAGTTAATATTATTCATTGACCCCACAATGAAGTGGAAAAAGGTAAAGAGGAAGAAGAAGATTAATAAATCATTATTATTATAATAATAATAATAATAATAATAATAATAATAATAATAATAATAATAATAATAATAATATTGTAACTGAGGCCTAACTGATTTGTTTCAAAAAAAGTAAGTCCTTCTTCAGGGCTGTAAAAGGCTTTGTAATCCTGTTTGGGTTTCGCTACATGTAATCACCATAAATACAGTAAACAACTATATTGGCTTTTATTTCAAAATGCCATTTTATACATCGGTGTAATAAATTCAGTAAGGTTAATCAATTTCTAATTACAGAAGTGACCAGCCAAGGTAGGACCAAAAAGATCTCTACTTGCAAATTGTAAATTAAATCCAAATACAGGGCACATTTAAGTAAGTGAAAAGTGCACAATAATACTGAGTAATTCATAATCTAGACCCCAGGGGGGAAAATTGGTGCCAGTCCCAAGCTCAGATAAATAGAGAGGGTTAGTGTCAGGAAGGACACCCAAAACGTAGCCAGAACCTTAGTGATGGAATACACCCAGGAGGAGAGACAATTAGTATGTGAACAAAAGAGTGATGGGAATGGAAGCATAGGGGACAAGAAAGCAAGGGAGGCCAAAGTGGAGGTGGAATGATAAAGTAGAAGAAGATCAGAAGGAAAAGGGTCTGACTGGAGAAGAGGTCCTGCTGTATGGAGAAGGTTGATCAAGCACATCGAAATCACATAGAAGAGGGACTACTGAGTGACTCATCTTCACATACAGGGGCTGACAAAAGAAGATAACAATAAAAGTTAACAGAAAACCGAGGACAATTCCTACTCCAGTAATGAAGGATCGTGAGAGCTCAGTTTTGTCGTTTCTATTTTTAAAGTTAACAATTCAGTTCAAGGAGTTCATTGAGCCCACTTGGTGTAACTGTTCCCAATTTGTAAATCCAGTGTGCCTGTCTACTTAATAAAGACTGTTGAAATCTCCACCTCTGGGGTGTGCGTTTGATCATCTCAGTAATACAATCCTGCAGCTGCTCTTCTGTGGGCCAGTGAGTTCTCTGAGTCAGTACGGTGGATTAGTTTATGCAACGAAGAAAAACGAAGCACTCGAAGCAGCTCTGTGAGAAGGAGATTGAAAAGCACAAGTCAGAATAGAGACAAGAAAATCTCCAATTCACTGAATATCCTGTTAGGTCAGTTATTACAAAATGAAAAGAGTACTGCAGAGCTGTAAATCTGCCTAGAGCACAAAAACTGAGTGATCATGGAAGGAGAAGACTAGTGATGGAGACCACCGAGAGAACTGTGAAGGAGTTACAAGCTGAAGAAGCTGAGATTGAAGACGCTGTGCAGGTGACAACTGTGCCCAGGTGCTTCAGCAGTCATAGCTTTTATGGGGGAGTGACAAAGAGAAAAATCACAGGTGACATCTTAAAAATATGGCACATGGTAGACTTGGAAGTCATCTGGAAGAAGGTTCTGTGGTCTTCTTCTTCTCCTTTTTTCAGCTGATCCTCTTAGGGATTGCCACAGAGGATCATCTTTTTCCCTTTTTTCCTGTCCTCTTCATCTTGCTCTGTTATACCCATCACCTCCATATCCTCTCTCACCACATCCATAAACCTTCTCTTAGGCCTTCCTCTTTTCATCTTGCCTGGCAGCTCCATCTTTAACATCCTTTTCCCAATATACCCAACATCTCTCCTCTGCACATGTCTAAATTAACACAATCTCACCTCTCTGACTTTGTCTCCCAACCGTCCCACCTGAGCTGACCCACTAATGTCCTCATTTCTAATCCTATCCATCCTCGTTACACCCAATGCAAATTTTAGCATCTTTAACTCTGCCACCTCCTGCTCTGTCTCCTGCTTTCTGGTCAGTGCCACCGTCTCCAACCCATATAACAAAGCTAGTCTCACTACTGTCCTGTAGATCTTCCCTTTCACTCTTGCTGATACCCGTCTGTCACAAATCACTCCTGACACTCTTCTCCAGCCACTTCACCCTGCCTGCACTCTCTTCTTCACCTCTCTTCCACAATCCCCATTACTCTGTACTGCTGATCCCAAATATTTAAACTCCTCCACCTTCACCAACTCTACTGCCTGGATCTTCACCATTCCACTGACCTTCCTCTCATTTACACACATGTATTCTCTCTTGTTCCTACTGACCTTCATTCCTCTCCTCTCTAGAGCATATCTTCACCTCTCCAGGGTCTCCTCAGCCTGCTTCCTACTCTCGCTACAGATCACAATGTCGTCAGGAAACATCAAAGTCCATGGGGACTCCTATCTAATCTCATCTTTCAATGTGTCCATCACCACTGCAAATAAGAAAGGGCTCAGAGCTGATCCTCGATGTACATACATCTCTGAGTAGATGAAAATTGAGATTTTTGGCCATCAGACTAAACACTAGGTTTGAACACATTGTCATCAACACACCATCCACACCGTGAAGCATGGTGGAGGCAACATCAGGCTTTGGGGATGCTTCTCTGCAGCAGGACCTGGAAGGCTTGTGAGGGTAAAATGGATGCAGAGATATCCCAGAGGTAGTCTTCAATAAACCTGCACCTTGGAAAAGATCAACAAAACAATCCCAAGCATAAAGCCAAAGCTGTACAAGAATGGCTTCAAAACAACAATGTGAATGTCCAGGACTGGCCACGTCAGAGCCTAGATCAGGGGTGTCCAACTCTGGTCCTGATGGGCCGCAGTGGCTGCAGGTTTTCATTCTAACCATCTTCTTAATTAGTGAGCCATTTTTGTTGCTGATTAACTTGTTTTTCTTTAGTTTTAATTGACGTGACTCAGACCCCTTTGTTTTTTCTTTTTTCTTAATGAATAGCCAAACAATAATGAGACATAAGACAAGCCAGCTAACCTGAAAATACAGAAAGGTGAAGGTCTCGGTCATGTTGGTCTGCTGAGGTCACCAAAACATCTTGATGATGGTCTTAGAAAAACCATCAACAAATCTTGATATTCAATAATGGCTTTAATGAACAGCAAAGAGTTGGCTTCTCATTAAGAAACTGGTTGGAGTGAAATTGACGTTCCAGTTTAGCTGGTCATCTGTCATCTCGTTTCATATCTCATTTCTGTTTTGGCTGTCATTTAATGAAGAAACAAATCGATTCAGAGGACTGAATCCTTAAAAAGAGGGCGATTAAAATGGAATGGAAAAGGAGTTAATTAGCAGTAAAAACTGGTCACCAATTAGGAAAAGGGTTAAAATGAAAACCTGCAGCCACTGTGGGACAACCTTGGTCTAGATCTTGATCCAAGTGTGGCAGGACTTGACGGTGGCTCTTCACGTATGATTTCCATGCAACCTCATAGTGTTTGTGCAGTTTAGAAAAAAGGACTGGGGGCAGATGTCAAGGTCCAGATGTGCGAAAGTCAAAGAGAGAAACCTCTGCAGACAGTCTCAAAACTGTCATGGCATGTGCTCAATACCAAATACCGACTTAAAGGGGGTGAATACTTATGCAATCCGTTATCTTGTTGTTTATTTTTGTAATTCTTTTAGATCACATGGTAGCGATCTGTTTTCACTTTGACCTGAAAGAGACTTTTTCTGTTACATCAGCATCAAAAAAGCTAAACGAAATCCTAGGTGGTGTGGAGTTTCAGCCCTTGAACACAGACAGACAGAAAACAGATGTCCAAAAACACACACATTTAATTCTCTTTTTCGCTTTACAGCACCACACGATGCACTAAATCACAATTAGCTCACAGTCCCTTCTTTTCCTTTATTCTTCTCTTGATTCTTCTGCTGCCTCTCCTCGCAAGCTCTGTCCTATTCCTCTCGACTCTGGCTCATCTAACGGAGTGAGGCGGCCCCTTTTATAATGCCCTGGATGTGGTCCAGGTGCTCTGTGACGATCTTCAGGCAGCAACTCCATGGTGTGAAAGTCCAAGGATCTGTATTCCTCCGGGCACCCCCCATGCAAACCAGGGCAGCTGCCCTCTCATGTGCCAGGGGAGGTATCGTCCCTCTCCCGGTCCTTCCACCTTCCAGGAATCCCGGCTGGACAGGATCCCTAGCCATCTACCACAGTGGTTGAATGTTGTGTAACAACAAAATGTGGATTTCTAAGGGGGTGAAGACGTCTTATTGTGCACAAGCACAAACTGATTTTTAGTTTCTTAAATACTGACTCCATGCGTGCCTCTCATATTCGACCAGAAGAAAGGCTGAATTTGTCTGTGAACCTCAAAGAGAAGCCTAACGTCTTTTGGCAGGTGGGCTATCAGCTCTGCCATTCCACACAGACAGTCGGTCCCCGCCCTGTACATGCAATGGCAGCTCTTTGTCTGGCAGAGGTCACATCACTGTTGGAACTTATTAGAGACTCGCACGTCAACATGAAGCTGTACGCGTGTGCCTCCCAACAGCATCTGACTTTGTTTTGCTATTCCTGTCACCGGAGTTAAAAGGCTTTCTCTAGCGCTCTCTGACTTCTCCCCCCGAATGCAATTTTCATTTTTGAAAGTGGCCTCTGAGCACTGATCTTTCAGACGGCTGGCTGTCCGCAGACTTAAGCCGAGAGACGGGAAGTCAGCCAATCAGAGGTGTTCTGGAACCAACCCTGTGCCATGGCCTCCCTGTGCAGGACTTCTGGGGGCCACGCTTGTCTAACTTAATAAGGAAGTGGCTGCAGAAAACAGAAAGCTCTGCCACATGATGAATGAGTGACCAATGAAACATACTGCATGTGTGAAATGAACCTCATCCAGGGCAACCTGTTAAAAGTGAACTCGGGGGAGCCAAGGGATAGCTGCTCTATGAAGATGAAAGACGAGAAAAGGTCAGCCATTTGCTTTGGTTTGCAGTGTCTGTGACCTCACATGGTGTCCCCTATGTGACAGATTGAGGACCATCAGGAAACCTAGACACCAGATTCAGGGACATCAGGATCTTTCCAGCTATGCTGAACATGTTTATTTGCCTCTAATAAAACCTTACTCTGGCATTAACTTTAATTTAGCCCCCTCGGTAGGGTAGTAAAGAATTTTACTGCTTCACTCTCGTCCGCACTCTTATGCCAGTCAGTTTATACTCAGATGATCTACTGGAGCGCAGCCTGGGCACAGCCCAGCTGCTTTTTAGTTCCAGCAGACCCTCGTAAATTTCCTGCTGGCAAGAGACAATGTAGCCAGCTGCTGGAATGGGCTTCACCAGCCCGGTAGATGTGCGTACAGTGGATTGACAAAGTATTCAGACCCCAGAATAGTCTGTCTCTTGATTATCGATGTCTGGCTGTTCTCCCCTCGGCATCATTTATGATGTAGTGCTTCAGTTTTAGCAACGACTTCTCTAACTTTGGACATCGAACCTCACTACAGTTTCTTTAACGTGCAGTGGATTTGTAAAGCACTCAGACCCCTTGACGTTCTGCACACTTTATTGTGTTGTAGATTCAACTTTAAATGGATACATTTGCCATGTTTTCCCATCAATCTACACTCAATAAGCCATAATGGCAATAGTGAAAAAGATGTTTTTGGAAAGCTTTACAAATGTATTAAAAATCTAAAAATGACACGCGCACACAAATGGACTCACATCTCCCCAGTTTTACACTCTACATTGGATCCCAGTGGAATTTAGGATCCAGTTCAAAATTCTGGTTCTTTCATCCAGAGCCCTGCACGATCAAGCTCCCCAATATATTATAAACGTCTTTAGGTCGTGCTCTTAGATCTGATCATTTAAATCTCCTTTTGGGCTCCTCAAACCACATTAAAGCCACGTGGGGATCGCGCATTTCATGCAGTTGCTCCAATGTTATGGATCAGACTTCCACTATCATTGAGAGCAGCAGAATCTACTGAACCGTGTAAGTGTCACCTTAAAACACATCTGTTCAGACAAGCATTTGGGTAGTCTTGTTTTGTATTCTGTTTTTTGATATTTAATTGTATTCTATATTTTGTGTTTTGATATACAAGTCAGAGAGGTGAGATTGTGTTGGCTTGGGTGTTGGACATGTGCAGAGGAGAGATGCTAGGTATGTTGGAAAAAGGATGCTAAGGATAGAGCTGCCAGGAAAGAGGAAAAAGATGAAGGCCTAAGAGAAAGTTTATGGATGTGGTGAGAGAGGACATGCAGGTGATGAGTGTAATGGCGCAAAAGGCAGAGAACAGGAAGAGATGGAACAAAATGATCTGCTGTGGCAACCCCTATTAGGATTGGCTGAAAAAAGAAGAAGACGAAGACCACAGAACCTTCTTCCAGATGACTTCCAAGTCTGCCACGTGCCATCTTTCGAGATGTCACCTGTGATTTTTCTCATTGTCACTCCCCCATAAAAGCTGTGACTGCTGAAGCACCTGGACACAGTTGTCACCTGCACAGCGTCTCCAATCTCAGCTTCTTCAGCTTGTAGCTCCTTCACAGTTCTCTCGGTGGTCTCCCTCACTAGTCTTCTCCTTCCAGGATCACTCAGTTTTTGTGCTCTAGGCAGATTTACAGCTCTGCAGTACTCTTTTCATCTCGTAATGACTGACCTAACAGGATATTCAGTGAATTGGAGATTTTCTTGTCTCCATTCTGACTGTGGATGCTACAATATACAATACAATGCTACAATATACGCATTACTAATGTACTGATACTGATACACTGATATAAGGAGTTGCCTAATAGAAGTGTGTGCGTAAGCAAGAATATTTAAAGCAGGGTTACAACAACTGTTAACAAAAGAATGTCTTGTAATTACCTAAAAGCAACCGCTAGCAAAAGAATGTTCTATGCCTAAGAATAAAAATGTGATGACATAAAAAAATAAAGCTTGCAAAAAGAGGAAATACTGGATCAAGTGTAAAAGTATTTTGGAAAAGGGCACAGCACAGAGAGGTAATTAACTATATAAGGAGCCTGAAGATGGAGAAGTTAGAGTTTTTCTGACTTGCAAGCAGGAAGCTCCATACTACTCATCTGTGTATTAATTCTCTTAATAAACTAATATTGATTAATTGCAGGCGGCACGGTGGCGCAGTGGTAGCGCTGCTGCCTCGCAGTTAGGAGACCCGGGTTCGCTTCCCGGGTCCTCCCTGCGTGGAGTTTGCATGTTCTCAGCGTGTCTGCGTGGGTTTCCTCCCACAATCCAAAGACATGCAGGTTAGGTGGATTGGCGACTCTAGATTGGCCCTAGTGTGTGCTTGGTGTGTTTGTGTGTGTCCTGCGGTGGGTTGGCACCCTGCCCAGGATTGGTTCCTGCCTTGTGCCCTGTGTTGGCTGGGATTGGCTCCAGCGGACCCCCGTGACCCTGTATTCAGATTCGGCGGGTTAGAAAATGGATGGATGGATGATTAATTGCACTCCTGTCTTCCTCTGCATCCTTTTTCCACACAACTCCTAACAGGAGCAGCCGAAAGAAGAAGAAGAAGAAGAAGAAGAAGGAGAATATTCCATGTTTCTTATGTTTAGATGTTTCTATTTAATCTACGTTTTATTGTTCAGTGCTTTGTGACTTTTGTCTGCGATAGACGCTCTACAAATAAATTTTTACTTACTTTACTTGATAGCCAAGTGATGCCAACCCCTAAGACCTCACACACAGACGTTGTTCAAGGTAAAATTCCTTCATCTCCGATGCCACGCTGAATGCTGCATGAGGCTACAAATCATTGCATCAGTGACGGGGTACATAGTGTCTTCTGGGTGTGACACCCAAGCACCAGCGCAGAGTAAGTACAAAGCTTCCAAAAAAAAAAATTTAAATGGCAAAGTGTCAGCCTAAAAAAATAATCCTATGAAATTTCTCTTCACTTGCAACTACTGTAAATAGTAAAAGCAAAATATTCATATGCTAACATCCTGTGATGTTTAAAGCCTCCAAAAAACCCAACTGGGCAACCAATAAAAATGATTTAAAGCAAAACAAAATTGGCAGTATGGTCCAAAATTTAACAGTGCCATCTGCTTGAGTCTTCATGTTTTCACAGGACAAACAGAGGGGAGGGGGGTTGTGTGAGATTTTCTTCCAAAGCGAGTATCCAAAAGGAAGTAGAGAGTCGATCCTGTGTGACCATAACACGTCCTTTAGCATGGAGATATCACAAGTTGAGGATGATGACTGAAGACATCAAAGTGATGAAGACCGTTCTCAGGGTCACCCAAGACGTGCTGCTATTTGCCAGGCCCAGATTACAAAGTACAACGTTTCCAAGTATTTTGTCATCGTTACTCATGTTTGGTGATGAGCATGCAATTGAATTTGTGACAAAGCTGTGGAAACATTTGCGAGAAAAAATAATTGCATTTTGCTTCCAGTAAAATTTTTGCATTTAGATCTCGTCTGGAAGCACTCTCATGCTTGAATTATGCCTATCAATCTGTCATTTAGTATTTAAATATCTAGTATTTAAATAACTATTAAAGATCTCTAGTAAAAATAGAAACAATTAATCACCTGACTCATCTCCCGTCATGTGAAGACAGTTTGTTGAGCAGTCAGCTGTGTGTCGTGGTAGCTCTGGTAGTACATTCTATCCTAAAGATGCATCAGACGCAGAATAGAAACGTGTTTTCATGCATTAATTCTACATGCGTCTGTATGTCATTTAGCATTTAAATAAAGATTTCTAGTGAAAACGAATGATAATTGTTTGCCAGTAGTGTTCATATTCTCAGCTAGGATAAGGTGCTTACTAGATAAAGGCAGGAGAGGAGGATTGGCAGCAGCGACTTTCTGTGAACTGATTGTTCCTGTGGACAAAACACAGTAATGTGCATGATGGTTTGTTTCAGCTCGTCTCCGTGGGGAAATTATGCAACATGTCACATTTTCTGCACCTCCTCTGTGGTGAAGTGAAAAAGAAGCGTAAATAGAACTGATTTTTCCGTTTGGGTGCGGATTACAGGTTTTAAGCAGCTACACAGAAGAACACAGGTAAACACCGAAGTGTGATTGAGGGTTTTGGAAGCAATATTCCTTCTTTTCTACCCCCATAAAAAAAACTTTAAAATCCCCTCAAAAATTCTTCAGTGAGTCTAACGTTTTGCAATTGCAAAATCACCAGCGAAAGAAATTTTAAATTCAGTTTCATGAAACTCTATGCAAGTTGAAACTTGCTAATTACGCTCCTTACTATTTGTGTGCAAACTGCATCTGTTCCTGGAATGAAAGGAATTGGGACAAAAAAAATATCGATGGTAACCAATGAGATCCCCCTTTAATAGGAGTGATGGTATTAAACTGAAGGGAAAACAAAGAATAACAAAATAAGGTCATATAGTTTTATTTCAGATATAACGGATATAGCAAGCCAGGATAAGTAGGTTAGGGTTGGTGTCAGGAAAGGCATCCAGCTTTTAAAATCACACCAAAACCAGTACTGGAAAAATCCAGTCAGAAACATCGGCAGTGGTCTCCCCTCAATTTTCTTGTATGCTCAGATATGGGGATGGATATTTGGGGAGTAAACCACAAGACAATGATTATATTTTTACTAACAAATCAAATTAATAATATATTGAATAATTATTATAAAAGTAAAGTTGAATAAATCGGATTCTGCAGCTGCATGAATATAAGGTAAAGTACCACTTCTGGTTAGCGTAAATAGCCCAAATGTTGATAGATGTTTGTACGTAATACTTGTTTGCAAAATTTGGTTGACCTAAGTGAAAGCGTACATACTGTACATACACACACACATAATTCCTATAATGGTATTTTCAGACTCAGAGAGGTCTAAAACGTTGAGATTCATCAAAATCTTGAAATGGAATTTTTGGATGATTTCAATACTGTCCCTATACTTTATATACAAGAAAGTCAGAGAGGTCTAAAGCGTCGAGATTCATCAAATCTTCGGATAATTACAATACTTTCGATGTACTTCGTATACAAGAAAGTAAAAAATAGTGACCCCATATGAAAATGGAAATAGCTACTGTCACACGTGCAAATGAGAAACAACTCCAAGGCTCAGCTGACTGTAATTCTACTCCTAGCCAGGGGCTGGCGCTGTCAATTAATGCCTCTCCTTGTTTTCCTATTGCAGAAAGAATGATTGATGGGCGCAGTTCCATGACATCACATCTGCTGAACCCAACTCTTCCTGTCTGCAGTCCTGAAAAGAATCACGTCTTCTGCTAGGAGAAGACTCTCCTGCGTTTATTTTCATCTTTTGCTACCTTTAATGCTTCAGCATCCCAACTCTTTTTCATCTTGTTTTGTCTATTTTTACATGATGGAAGAGGAAGAAGAAAAGAAAAAGTTTCATTTCAGAGAAAGACTACGAACAGTCTGGCTCTGTCAGACACGATGAAAGACAGCATTCGAGGGGTGTCGACGTTCAAGGGCTGGAGTGTCCAGGGTGGACCGGAGGCATCCTCATCATCTTGGCTCTTCAGAGGTCTCTTCCACTAGGACTGGAAGAGGAACAGAGGTTTGAAATCGTGTCCCAAGGCCTCCCAAAGCGTTTACCTCCTGAGCAGAGTGTCCAACAAGCTCCCGAAGCGTGAGGGTGTGACACTGGGATTATTTTCACGTAGGCGAATGAGCATCAGGGAAATACGCTGATGGGGTGGAGTCACACCTGTTTCTCACTTGAGGCATAAACAAACCGCTCATTTATTTTTATTTAAATTTTTCCATTTTCCAAAAATGTGCATTACAACAGAAGTGTTATAAAAATAAAGTGCCCTTTCTTATACACAAAAAAAGCAGAAAAAGCAAAAAAAAAAAAGTGTAATTGATACCCACAATGCAGTCAGTCCCATATGTCACAGAAGGTGTTACTGCTGCTGTAAAACCCAAAACAGAGAGCTAATTAGAAAAATATATACTGTATATTGTGTTATACATCACAAAATTGATTAAAACAATAGGAGCTTAGCAGGAACATTGGCAGGTGCCCAGCACACTTATTTTTAAATAATAACAATAGCTCTTCTTTAATTATTTATTTGAAAGAACCTGAGTTTTTCTACTAGACACCAATAGCTTAACACTGGCGTTTGTATTTTCGTATTATGGCTATTGTGACAAGATGGGTGGGCAAACAGAATGATCCCCATACCCAAAAAGACACGTGATAAATGTTAAGTTAAGGGCGGCACACCAAGGGCAGCATGGTGGTGCGGGAGGTGCAGGGGCGGCATGAAGGTTGTGCTGCTGCCTTGCAGTAAGGAGACAAGGGTTTGTGTCCGGGGTCCTCCCTACATGGAGTTTCCATGTTCTCCCTGTGTCTTAGTGGGTTTCCTCCCACACTCCAAAGACAGGTAAGTGATACTACGTAAATTGTGCCTGTGTATGTGCTTGGTGTGTGGGTGCTCTCACCCTGCGTTGGACTGGCACCCTCTCTGGGGTTTGTTCTTGCCATGCACTAGTGGTGATAGGCTGCAGCCGCCCCCATGACCGTGATCTGGATTAAGTGGGTTAGAAAATGACATAAAGTGACAGGACGCACCAAGGAGAGTGATGGCAAAGGGCATGCAACAGCTGAAAGGGCAAACAAAATTAAGGAAGTCTAAGATCCTCTGTGCCAGCCTTGTACTCTTAAGGGCAATCTGTCTGGGTGTACACAGCATAGCCAGTCTAGGGTGCCACTTATAACAGTTAAGGGGCTCACATTCCGGACACCGAGGGGGACAGTATAAAACGATAATAACGTCTGTGGTATGTACAGAAAGGGGCAGTGTCTGTGTTTGTACAAGTCTGCACACTGTGGACACCAAGGGGAAAACCCCACTCCTGTTTTCAAACTCTGAGTGGGCACCATTACCTGCTGGGCACTGTTTATGATAGTAAAAGTGTGTACAATCCGTACACCAAGGGACTTGTGTTCCTTAAAGCCAGCGGTATATACACAAAGGAGCGCCTTTTGGGCCACTGAAGGGATGCCCACTCAAAACAACAAGGGGTAATCTCCCCCTTCCCTCAACCCACACACACAGAGGTCTGGACTGTTTTTGGTTTGACTCCCTGTGACTCTGTAAGGTCCATAAACTGAAATCTGGAAAGAGTGAGTGACTGACTGAGGAGGTGAGGATGGCACAGTAGTGGCATTTCATTCAAGTCTCTGTCTTGGATGATTTTCCAAGTTTGTTTTATCCCAAGGACATGAATGTGATGTTAACATTAAGGTCAAAATTCATGCAATCTCAATAAGCGGGGTGGGTATATGAGTGTGCCCTGAGGCAGACTGGCACCTCTACCAGACTTGTTTCCAGCCTCACACACAGTCATTTTTTTTTCCCAGTGTAAAGGACAGGGCAGATTTTTAAAATGTGTGGTTATAGGAGTGATGCATCATGGGAGGATGGCCACACCACGTGTGCTCTTTGCGAGGTGAGCGACTATGTGGGCCAGCTGCTGCCCGACAGCACAAAGCCAGTTGTTGATGTTTTTTTTTTTTTATTTTTTTCCATTTCTATGAACTGCATAAAACGCAACTATTTAAATAATGAGCTTACACTTGGCTGGCCGCAGCGACATGCTTGAGTTACTTAGCGTGCCTTGATACATGGCTTTATGAACGCGCTTTTATCGTTAATTTAAAAAGAGAGTGGGGCTTTACATCCATATAAATTGTGAAATAAAATCATCGAGCGGCACTCTGTTAGAAGTGATCAGCAATAATTTACTTTTAACACCAGCCAGCACGTTGTAAACAAACACCCGGCAGCCAGAGGAGGAGGAGGAGGGCAAAGTTCTGGCTGCTGCAGATGGTGAGGCTGGGCGGCGGGACCCCGGTGTCAAGGCTTTGAGGGGAGCTGGACGCAATTTCAAGAAATTAAGGAGAATTTAATAGAGTGAAAGGAACACACCGGGGTTTGCTGGTGTTTGTAACAATTGTTATCCTCAAATGTGGTGGCACATTGGTCAGCTCTCCTACCTCGCTTCCCCAGTGACCTGAGTTCAAGTCCTGTGTTTGTAATTATTTTAAACCACATTGACATGATCTGTTCTCACTTTGACATTAAAGAGTCCTTCTTCTGCTAATCAATGTCAGAAAAGGTTAGTCCATTGTCATTCATTGTTGTATAACAATAAAATGTAAAAAAAAACTTCCAAGAGGGTGAAGACTTTTTATACGTACTGTACTATAAACTGGGCCAGTATGGGTGGATGTGTGCCCAATTTAGCCCAGAGCTGGTTCTGAAAGGTGATGGGATACGCTTCATAGCCAGGATTTTGGGCTAAGCACGTTTGACTCTGTTAGGTTTTGAAGCAGGAATAAGAAGCGTCTATAGAGCGGGTTTGGGCACAGTTTGTGGGGAGTGTGTATTACTGTCAGCTGAATCAAACAGGTTCCTAATATGGCACACTTTATTATTTACAAGGGATCTGCACTGGAACTTCACACATCCAGTATCCTATTTTCCCAAATCCAGTGGTTGGACATGTCTATGTGGAGTTTGCATATTCTTCCCATGTCTGGGTGGCTTTTCCTCTCCCATTTCCAAAACGGTGCATATGTCAAGTGACAGCTCTAAACTACCCTTGTATGAGGAGTGTGTGTAAGTGGGCATGAGATTGGCACCCTGTCCAGGAATGATTCCTGCCTTGTATCCAGTGCTGCAAGCCCCTGAGTCCACTGAGAATGTAATTACGCAACGTTATGTTCATGGTAGTTTACACTATTTTTATGATATTGTTTCATACACATTATACGCTTACACACGTTTTTTGATTTCTTCAGTACCATGCAGCTATCAGTGGGTTAAGTGGTGAGATACAGTAAGCTGATGGTGTCCCGACAATGGAGTATCGCTTGGGCAGATGGCAGTTTGTGAGACACAAGGACTGTGTGAGTAGCACTGGAGCACCACAAGGAACAGGCCTGTCTACTTTTCTGTTCACTCTGTATACCTCACACCATAACTATGACAGCAGGTCAGGTCACTTGCAGAACTTCTCCAATGATTCTTCACTAGGGGGGGTGTAATGGTAAGAGGATGAAACAGAGGATAGAAGTCAGTTGGAGGACTTTGAGAAATGTCTGCAACTTAACATCAGCAAACCAAGTGACTGGTCATTGACTTTCATGCTACTAATGAGCCTCTGTTCAGGGAGGGTGTGTGGAGGTGGTGCACCACTACAACTACATGGGGGTCCACATCAATAATTAGCTTGGCTGGTCTCACAACAAATAGGAAGTATAGAGGAAAGGTGCAGAGGAGGCCCTTTTTTCTTCCAAGATTGTATTCTTTTATTGTGGGTAGTGGCGTCCTTTACAACTTCTATAATTCTGTGAAGGCCAGTGTGATTTTCTACACTGGCCATCGGTATGCTGGGCCGGTAACATCACTTCAAGAGTGGCCCACCAAATCAACAAGCTGATTAAGAAGGTAGGCTTGCTTATGGGACACACTCTGGACCCCCTAGTAGGAGAGAATGAAGACAAAGCTGTGTGCCGTTATGAACAAATATGCATGCCCTCTCTGTGACACACTAACACTAAGGTCTATCAGCCAACACAGCATTCAGCAGAAATGTGTCAAGAAATGCTAAGAAGGTGGGGGTTCCTTTATTATGTTGTGAAAAAAACTTTCCTCTGTATTCAAATAAATCATTCTGGAAGCCCAGATGAAAATGCAGAACGGTTCTTTATTTGCATATAGATATGCACAAATGTCTCAGTCCATGGAGTAAGTAATCATTAATACAATTCATTCCCTTTTATGCTTTTCTATTACCATTACCTTGTCTAATACATTACGTCATGTGACTCTTAATATGGAGAATTCTGTCACCTGAACCAATCAACTACAGCGCCCAGTAACTTTATATACAAGTCGGTTCTTCCATTACCCTAAACATCACTTCGTTAACAGGGGTGTCCTAAGGGTTTTCTCATCGATCTTATCACTGCCTCATAATGCAGGGGTTTGGGCTTTCTCGCTAGTCTGTCCTCGCTTTTGCAGGGGGTGTTCATTACTCATTTACTTCATTTTAAACTTAGGAACTATCTTGGTGGCTCCTCTAGATGAGGCAAAAGCCTCACAGGCCCAGGCTTAAGGCCACATTTTAATAACCCTTTAGTTACCTTCAGCCCTTTTGCTTTTAATAATCAATTGTTACAACTTCATTTAAGTATATGCTTATATTAATTTGTAAAAATCAACATGTATTGATTAAAAATATTTGATTAAAATTCTACAATACCAAGAGCAATAAACCTGTATAATGCCTCACTGGGACTTCTCTCATTTCATTAGTCAAGTCCTTTTTTAATTCTTCTGTGCATTTCAGGGGGTTGTTGTTGTTGTTGTAGTAACATTAATGAACTTCTGAAAAAAGTTAATGTCTATCTATCTATCTATCTATCTATCTATCTATCTATCTATCTATCTATCTATCTATCTATCTATCTATTGTATAGTGCCTTTCTTATCTATCTATCTATCTATCTATCTATCTATCTATCTATTGTATAGTGCCTTTCCTATCTATCTATCTATCTATCTATCTATCTATCTATCTATCTATCTATCTATCTATCTATCATCTATCTATGTATTGTATAGTGCCTTTCATATCTATCTATCTATCTATCTATCTATCTATCTATCTATCTATCTATCTATCTATCTATCTATCTATCTATCCTTTCCCAGACTTTGTTGCAGTCAGTAGTTCAGCTGTCTCATGGGTTCAAATCCTGCACCCACTTATTATGCACATGGCGTCTTCACGCTCCCTGGTGTTCCTGTATTGGTTCTAATACTTAAAGACCTGCAGACTTGCCTAGCCTGTCATGTAAGTGGACCTTGTGATGGATTGCAGTTCTGTCCAGGGCTGTTTTCTGCTAGGTTAGGCTTTACCCCTATGGCAATGACCATACACCCCCACCACACCCCCCTCCACTTCACAAAGTGCCATGAGCCATAAACTGTATTAGGCCAGTTTGTTGAATGTTTATGTATGTTTTCACCACCAGGGTAGCTGGAGCCCACACCATGTGGTGTGACCACACAGCAGGAACTGTTCCTAACATGTCAAGTCATTCTCACAGTCACACTGGAAAATGTAAAGAGACCCATGACTTTAGACAGCTAAACTGCAGCAGGAGTTCATGGAGGAAAGTCATCTGCACACAGGGACACCATGCAACTACTGCAAAGAATGCCAGTGATCATCTCAGGATCTGAGAGCTGTCAGGTGGCAGTGGCCCATCTTCCAATCTTCTATGTAGCCACAACATCTTGTACTTTATCTTACATTTATTGGATTAAAAGGTACATTTGGATGGTGGGCACTATGAAAGGAGCTATATGCAGTGGAACTACATAAGATACGTTACTGATGAAGAAAGCAGAAGGAAGAGAATGAAAGCAGATTTCTAGATCTGTACCATTCCTTGAAACAGTTTTTGAAAGTGCAGTACATAAAATATGATTACTCTGTCAACCTGTATGGCATGAAAGGTACTATAAAAAGAGGACTTTTGATGTATAAACGCTCCTTTCTTTTTTATTAGTTGAAAGACGACACTTCAGAGGAATGATAGAGGCAGTATGGCCCTGTGGTGACTTCCGTACACAAACTAAGCTGGAGTTCTCCGGCTGGGTCAGGGAGACAGATGACCCTGAAGACGTGGGGGGCAGCTAAGCAGAAGGGGTCGCACATCTGCATACGCCAAGCACACAAACATGTGCTCTCCTAAAAACTGTGGGCCTCCCTTTAGGGTTGCTGTGATGTATTTGATGCTTTTTAATGGCTGATATTTGTTGTTGTCCGCTGAAGTCAGTATGCAGTATGAACAGCTTCACTGGCGCCGTACAAGACTGTCTGCTCCAGGGTGCTGCTGAAATGTAGCCCAGCCCCCCATATGCCATTCAGTGCTTCTCCTCGCAGCGCCATTGGGAGCACAACACTACCGTGCCATCTAGCTGTGAAAGCCGGAACTGTCTGAAACTCTGGCAGCAATAAAAGCAGCAGAAGGTCCAACCAGGGTTGTTGAGGTCAGATACTAGGGGGCCGCAGTGGCTGCAGGTTTTTGTTCCAGTCAGTTTCTGCTGGTAACTGAAGAGAATACTTTGTAATTGTAATCGACTTGCCTGTTAAAACGCAGACCTCTTAATTGTTTCTGTTTTTAACTAACAGCTAAAAAAAATGACAGGCAAAGTGAGCAATATATGACCAGCTAAGACGGGGACCTCCAAATCAAATCAATTTCTTAATTGGAAGTCAATTCATGTTGTTAGTGAAACCAGTTATTTAATTCCATGGCCTGCCGGGTCCTCGTATTCTACCACCACATTTCCAAAGCGATGATTTTCTTTTTTCTGAGGGCACCATCAAAATGTTTTGTGGACCAAAACTGGTAGATACTAAGACTTTCACCTGATGGACACACAGGTGCAAGGCAGAATAGGTTAGCCTGTAGTGTGCAGATTAAGGAAAAACAAAAGCAATTGTGGGAATCTGAGACTTAAAAGGCAAACCGATTTAAATGAAGGTAAATGACACTTGTTTCATTATCAGCCGTAATTGGCTGGATTGAAAACCTGCAGCCACGGTGGCCCTCTAGGATTGGAGTCTGACACCCCTGTCTTAGATGGTCAATCAGGATCAATTCTGTCTTAAAAGATCCTTTCACATCCAGCACCTTACAAAGCACATAACAATACAGCATAAAGAAAATGGACTCCATAATCAGTGAAACTCAAGGAAATGAGCATTAATTATACCTGCAGTGGCCATGAAGAGCTGCACCTAAGAATAGGGCTTAGAACTTAAGAACATTAGAAATTCGACAAACAAGAGGAGACCATTCAGTCCATCAAGCTCGTTGGTTTATTTAATAGCTAAGCTGTCCCAGAGACTCAGAGATGTCTTAAAGTTTGTAAAGGATGCTGCTTCAACTCCATGATTTGATACTTTGTTCCAGATTCCTACATCTCTTGGGTTCGAAGGAAAAGCTGAAAACAACATTTGTGGCACCTTCATAAGGAAAGCTTCCAAAGCGAGAGCAAAATGGTGCAGTAGAGTGTAATCAGTGCATGGCTTCTCCAGGTCTGGTGTGTACACCTACATATCCACCCACGAATTGTGCAATGGCTAATCCAGTAGTCAACAAAAAGCTGTAGCTGCTGTCCCAGGATGGGCCATCTGTCAGATGTTGACCTGAGAATGGTGACTTGTAGGTGTTTCTAGGGGACAGTATCTATGTGTCCTGTCAGAAATTGACAGCAGGCAGGTTGGCCTTGAAAGTTCATTCCATGGGTGACAGGATCTTCAGTAAACTATACTTCCCCCACCAAGCATTGGGCATCTTAGCTGATGTTGTCTCACACTGTGACACCTTTCAAGAGTGTTTTCTGGATTTTCTCTGTCATTTTCAGTTGGGAATGTGATGGTCAGGAGGATTCATCACTGAAGATGGTTCACATTTTACTCCATGGTAGTGCAGGCTACTTGACTCCGGTGCAGTTAATGGCAGCCATGAATGGAATTGACCACGGCTGGTACGAGATGCTATGATGACACCACGCCTCTGTCAGTAATGCCTGCCGTGAAGCTTTGCTACAGCCTGCCAGCATCACTCTGCAATGTGATATACCAGGCCGAGCAGTCATCTTCATCCGGGCCAATCATTTTGCCCCAAAGTCTCTAAAGGAGGGCTTCATCTTGGTGCTGGAGCTTAGTCTCCATAATCCAATCCAGTCTGATTATTTCTATTTTTAAACTCCCCCCCTCTCATGGCAGTCATAAATATGATGGTCATTGTCACACACGTGTGCATGGGAGGCAACTAGAAGGACCAAAAGAAGATAGTTCTGTGTCAGGCCAGAGGCTGGTGGGGTGCAATAACCCTTTCTCGTTTATCCCTACAGACCAAACATGGGAAATTCTGCCTGGGTGCCGCTGAGATCACTTCCAGTTCCGGGCCTGCTGACATCACTTCCCCTGACCTACCTTAAAACCCAGCCAACTTCCTTCTGTGAATCAATTCTGTTTTGGACTCAATCTGTACACTACTGTGCATCCTATTTTGACTATTGCAGCCATTAATCAAGTATACGGGTGGCTGCGCCAAACCTTTTTACATGTCAAGGTGTATTATTTTTACAGCATATAAATGCACTCACTGGCAGAGCTCGCCAAACAGATGAAGGAGACCACTTTTTACACAACTACTGCTGGGTTCAACTGTGTCTTTCTTATTTTATTGAAAACTTAATTTGAGAGCCTGGTTAGAGTAGAGAATTGTAATTCTGCTCCTGGAGGCTTGCTGCAGGCTTTCATTTCACCAGTTTCTTGACAAAAGAGACACTGCTTAGCATGGGCACATTGTGTGTTGAGGGCAAAGAATTATCAGCTACAACATTAGTAATAATCCAACATCAATAATGATAATAATGATAATCCTTTATACCAACAGCCATATGCCTTTATAATGCCGCACTATGCTCTTTTTATCTTTAGTCGAGATGTTTTTCAGATGTTCTCTAATGTTTTAGTAATTCTGCTGTGTATTTGAGATGAGATGTTCTTGTTTGTTATTTTTTTTTATTTATTGAGCTTCTATAAAAAGCTATATTTCTCCCTTGGGACAAAACAAGTGCTATCTATCTATTTGCCTAAAGTGGAGTAGCATAGGAGACAAAGACAGCAAAATAAAATTAAACGATTACCAGGACTGCAGTTCTCTTTGACCACAGTGCTAAAGGCACAAGCATCTTGCAAATGGGCACACATTAAAACGGCACAAACATCGTTCACAGCTATTAATGACTTGATGATGATTATACTCGTCACATTTGCTCCTGATGGGCTAAAAATGTTCTCCATAGCCGGTTACTTTGCTAGATAAAACCCAGACTTTGTGCTTTGATTGGATGATGATGGTGTGGTTTTGCATGTATTAATGAGGACACAGTAAACCTGAATCAAAGATAAACGTTTAAAGATAATTGTTATACTTTGATTTCACTGAATTTTATGAATATATGAGGATAAAAAGTTTATTTAAGGGACTTAAATGTAATTTATGTGCTTTGTATGGACTGACTTGATAAGATCATGATTGTATTGTCACCATCACTGTCAGCTACCTGTTAGGCCACTGAGCTAAATTGAGAGCTCACTGGTAAAGCTTGCTAGTCATTATTTTTTTTTTTTTACTTATGGGACAGAAATGTAATCTTTTTAGAGAAATGTGAAATACAAAAAAAAAAAACAACAGTCTGCCAGTACAACCTAATTGCTTAGTGATTTCTAAAAATGCCATATGTCAAGCACATCTTTTTTTCTGAGACAGTTTTGCTTCCCTCTCGTTTTCCACAGCTTTCTACATACAAATCTGGCTGTGATGATTCCACTCAATGCATCTTTGAAGACTCTCTAATGTGAGCTGACTAATTTGCAGATGTTCTGCACTGTAAGCAATTTGTAGTTTGTTATATCTCAGTCAGGGTTCGTCACCTGCCTGGAGTTCCAAGTCTTGTTTAATATCCTTTTTTTTTGTTCTTTGTTGAGCCATTACTTTTAATGTCAATTATCTGCTGTATTTTCTTTGCCCGTGTTATATTTCATGTGTTTCGTGGGTGGTACCTTCAAGAGGTGAAGCCCCCTGCCAGTCACGGCCAGGAACTGTCCTCCGCAATATATACAGTTGACCCTCGGTATACGACCGGCCTGACATGTGCACAACTTCATTTACGACCAAAATTTTTGTTTTGAATTACGACCAATGTCTTGCGTTACGACCCCAATGCGGTCACATGTATCCACTTGTGCGATTGTAAACAAACAGCCGAGAGCGTTTGTAAGCGTCAGTCAGAACCCAGATACATGTGTTTGTAGATGTAATTTCAGTCAGTGCAGTGATTTATGTAATTTATTTCGATAATTGCTAAGGAAGGAAGAGAAGGTAACAAAGGTAAAGAAAGCGATCACAATCGAAACAAAGAAGGAAATTGTGCGGAAATATGAGAGTGGCGTTCGTGTGACCGATCTCGCTAATATGTACAGCATGTCGATATCCATCATCTCGACAATTTTACAAAGAAAAGATTTGTATAAGGAAGCTCCTTCAAAACAATAACCACCTTCCATTTCATTCTCTTCCTCCTTTCCTGCAAGCCAAAGATGTCAACATAAATGGTGAGTACAGTATGAAATTGTTGTTTCTGGGAGGCTAAGCACTTTATATAACTTTTTGGTTAGTACATTAGAAAAACTATTGGTGTTTTTGGTAAATTATGCACATTATACAACCCTTTTTTATTATGAAAAAGTTTAAGTAAGTGTTGCTGTAGGAGGTTCGGAATGCATTATGGGTATTGTTTCTTATGGGAAAAATAGTCTTGAGTTACAACCAGCCCTCGCAAACAAATTGAGTTTGTAAGTCAAGGGTCCACAGTACATCCGGAGGGTCTCCCACAGTCCCCCTGGGGTTCATTGTGAAAGCGCTAGAGAGTTGGTGAGTTTACTTGTGTTTATGGTTCTTCTGTGATTTATTGGATTTCTGGATATTACGACCTGTCCTGGATTCCGTTTTGGGACTGCATTTTGCTATGGATTGCTTTTATGGTTTCAGGAGACTCCTTTATGTTTTTTGTGCTCTTTGAAGCATTACAGTATTACAGAGCATTTGTTGTGAAAAATAAAATCTTTTTATTTTATAATGATTCTGTGTTTGCCCCCATATCTGCCCCAGTGGGCATTTTTGGAAGTGCTTTTGGGACTTGCGTGTTTTGGGACTCCTAGTTCATAACACAGTTTTCATGTAGCTGGTATTCATGGTGGCCTATCAGGATGCATCCATCTGATTAATGAATATTTATTACTTTTGCCAGTTCAGGATGGATTTTGGTATACAGTCATAATGGATTTGAATCAATTGCAAAAACTAATTTGAGCAATCAAACAATAAATCGGATATGAGCCACAAATCATAATTGAGTCACATTTAACTGGAGTCAGAATGCAGCTTTAGTAGTCACCGCTGCTTTTGACTTTTCAATGTATTTTTGACACCATTCTGAATGGATGAATAGTAATTTTCTCAAACTAAATAAAGAGAAAACTGAAATTTTGGTAATTGGCAATAATGGATTCAGTGAGGTTATCAGAAATAAACTTAATGCACTAGGATTAAAAGTTAAGACGGAAGTAAAAAATTTAGGGGTAACCGTTGACTGTAATCTGAATTTTAAATCGCATATTCATCAGACCACTAGGACAGCATTTTTTCACTTAAGAAACATAGCTAAAGTTAGACCTCTTATTTCATTGAAAGATGCTGAGAAATTAATTCACGCTTTTGTTTTCAGTAGACTAGATTACCTTAACGCACTCCTCTCAGGACTACCCAAAAAAGACATAAATCATTAGTGCAGAATGCAGCTGCTAGAATCCTAACTGGGAAAAGAAAATCCGAACACATTACTCCAGTTTTGATGTCACTACACTGGTTACCTGTGTCATTCAGGATTGACTTTAAAATACTGCTTATGGTTTATAAAGCCTTAAATAATCTCGCTCCATCTTATATATCGGAATGCCTGACACCTTATATTCCAAATCGTAACCTTAGATCTTCAAATGAGTGTCTCCTTAGAATTCCAAAAGCTAAACTTAAAAGAAGTGGTGAGGCGGGTGGCCTTCTGCTGTTATGCACCCAAAATCTGGAATAGCCTGCCAATAGGAATTCGCCAGGCTGATACAGTAGAGCACTTTAAAACACTGCTGAAAACACATTACTTTAACATGGCCTTCTCATAACTTCACTTTAACTTAATCCTGATACTCTGTATGTTCAATTCATCATTATAACTATTCATGGTGGCTCTAAAATCCGTACTGACCCCTACTCTCTCTTCTGTTTCTTTTTCCGGTTTCTTTGTGGTGGCGGCCTGCGCCACCACCACCTACTCAAAGCATCATGATGCACCAACATTGATGGACTGAAAGCCAGAAGTCTACGTGATCATCATCATCAGGTCCTTCGATGAAAACGCTAAATACAAAGAGGACTGTTTCATTTACGTTAGGTAGAATGCCCAGAGGGGACTGGGCGGTCTCGTGGTCTGGAACCCCTACAGATTTAATTTTTTCTCCAGCCTTTGGAGTTTTTTTGTTTTTCTGTCCACCCTGGCCATCGGACCTTACTCTTATTCTATGTTAATTAATGTTGACTTATGTTTATCTTTTATTGTGTCTTCTATTTCTCTATTCATTTTGTAAAGCACTTTGAGTTACATTTTTTTGTATGAATATGTGCTATATAAATAAATGTTGATTGATTGATTGATCATAACTTTTCCCTTGCATTGCTCTGAGATTGTGGGGTATTTTCCCCTCTGCCCCCTATAGACGCTGGCTGTGCTGCTTGGGCTTAATGAGGTGTTTCCATTTGATTACAAATCTTGTTTCTGTAATCTATGGGACTCATTGCACTTGTGACTTTTACTTTTCTTAAAATTGTTCGAATTTTCGCTAAAACATTTGTTTGATTGTCCTAACGATTTCTTGGTTTTTGAGTTATTTGGTGCAAATAAAATACTAATGAACATGTTTCTACTCTAGTTAAATCTTTTTAGCGCTGTGTGTTTTACTTTCAATAGTTTTTAATGAACCACAGTGGCTTGTACCCTGCCATCCATCTGTTAACCTGGTTAATTCAGATAAAGAACTGAGAGGGGCAGCACTGTGAAAAATGAAAGGAAAGAACCTTTGCACCCACTACTTCCTCACTCCTAATGCAGGACCATCTCAGATCTCAAACCATAGGACACTTATATGGTCAAGGGAAGAGCATGCAAGCAGAACACTGTCCATATTCAAGCCAACTAGTCCTACGGGGCTATGAGACAGAGAAGAAATCTTCAACATTTTATCATAAATACTTTATTAAAAGAACTTTTTCATACCAATTGATCACAGCTCCAAATGGTGCCAAGACAGTTGCCTTTTATTTATTGGTATGCTATTGCTCACTGGCTCAAACAGCTCTGTGGCACTGATGGCTTCTTGCTGCTGCCTCACAGATTCAACCTCCTGGAATCAAATACCTGTGCCAGGCCATTGGTTGTGTGAGGGGTACATGTTCTCCTGTGACTGTGTGGGTTTTCCTCCCAGTATGTCTGGATGGCTAATTAGTAACTAAACTGGCATCAATGTTACAGTACTGGCATGGTATCCTTAGCTGTTTCCTGCTTTGTACCCATCTGTATGCTGAAAGGCTGAATTGAATTAGGAAGGCTGCAGAATGTACAGTAGATATTTATGTATTGTGATTGGTTGGCATCCCGAACAGGATGGCACATGATCCATTACCTGGCTACAAAGTCATTGTAATGAATAGCCATAAAGAATGGCAGGGTATTCCCTGCCTCAGCCAGCAAATACCATCATGAAAGTGGGTACACTGGTGTCCAGGCAGGGATGGAGCAAAGACCCTTACCTAGCCAGGAGGCCAGTGTAATAAAGGGGCATTGGGAGGTGACTTATTTGGACCATTGTCCCTTCCAACATGCTAAGTGGAAGAATTCCTGGCCTATGTTACCTGTAAGGGTACCATTGGGGCTTGCTGGGAGTTGTAGTCCCATAGAGCAGCCTTGTTAAGTTCCATGGGTGCTTCTAGGGGGTGCTGCAGTAGTTCATGATTCCCACCTTGTGGACTTCCACCTGACCTGGAATTGCTCCCTACAGGTAATGCACTGGCATTGTAAGTACTGAGATAAAAGAAGCCACCCAGTAGAGTTGGAGTAGAGTGTGGAGGACGAGCAAAGCTTACCTAGGAGGAGTGGAGGAGGTGAAGAAAAGATAGAGAAGAAGAAGACATAATTGTAATTTCTGGAATCTGATTGAGGGTATTTGATCAAATAAATTATTATATGAACCTGGAACTTGTGTCTGTGGAGCTGTGTCTGGGGTTTAGGGCTCCTTGGCACCCCCTACAGGGCAGGGTCGTGGGCCAACTGAAGTGATTATTGAGCACAATGCAGTAACAATCCCTGGACGAAGTGCCAGTCTATTGCAGTGCACACACACATGCAAACAAGGGCCAATTCAGCAATGCCAACCCACCTAACCTGCAGGTCTTTGAATTGTGGGAGGAAACCCAGACAGCCATGGTGAGAACATGCAAACTCTACACAGGGAGCACCTGGGATGTGAACTCCCTCATTGCAAGGCAGCAGTGCTATGTACAGTGTATATGTGTGCATGTTAACTAGCTCCTCGTTAAGGAAAAAGCAATTGATTTAACATTTTTAAGGGCGTGCAAGTTTGACTGATTGGTGAGTCTAAACTGGCCGGATGTGAGTGAGTACGGGCATGTGAGAGAGTATGCCCTGTGGCATCCCATCTGGTCCAGCCTCTACCATCACACTGTATTGGAATAATTATGCTTGGAAAATTAATGAATGAATCTTAAAAGAATTGTGAAATGAAATAAAGACATAAATACTGTGAGGAATGAGCAAACTTCTGTGCACTAACAGCTGGGATCTTGGCAGATTTCATGCAGAAATAAATGACTAAATTATTATGGCTAATTTATGACACTGTGAACAGAGAGCTGAAGCAAAGTGTCTAATTCAATCTGAGCTGAGTGTCCAGTGCAACATATATTGGGAGATCACGCCTACCGTGATAGCACTGGGGCCAATCCCTGGGTGGGATGCCAGTCTATCTCAGGACATCTTCATGCAATCACCCACCTTCACTTATCTGGGGCCAATTTCAAAGTAACAAGAAGACATACAGAACACGGTCATTTAATACACGGTGAAACTGCATTTAAGCTTAAATGGACGAGAGTAAAGACAGTCTTGAAAGACGTCTCTTGGGAGGTCACTTTGTGCCCCCAGGCTGGGACTGGCAGCTTCTTTTTCCTGTTTGGCCTCCAGCCATTTAGCATTGCCTACCAGGTGTGCTGCTGTGATTTAGCAGCAGAGCTTCACTTTCTTGCTTTCCAGATGATTCAGGTGATTCAGGATGAGATGAGGAAGCCTCTGCGTTGACTTTTTATCCAAGACAGGGCCGAATTGAGTTCATCAGATGGCAACCCCACTAAACAGAAATGCCCAAAGTGATGGAAGTGGAATGGGATGGGGCCAACACAATGAGGTGGCAGTGCTGCTCTGACTTGCTTATAAGACATTAGTGCTTTTTGGGGGCACCCATCTACCAACGGGTACACTCACTCATACTGGGTGCCATTTTTGTGCATTCAGTATAAAGGGGTAAAACTCTAAACTTCATTCTGCATTGGCAGAATAAATAACAATTCTTTTGTGTTGTGTTCATAAGAATTACTTACGAATGCTTTGACACCCCCCGACTCACGGGTTTGAGAAAACCCCCACATATGACATAGTGTTTGGTGTGTCTTGATTCAAGATGTTGAGCTTTTTGGAGATCTCCTTAATTTCTGGCCCTCTAGACCCAAACAGAAACTTATTTTTAGGTCATTTTTTGGACAATATTTTGTGCAGTAAATGACAGTTTTATGATAAAGAGAAAAGCGGTAAGTGTTTTCAGCAAAAAAAAAAAGATCAGAAGGGCTTGAAGTTGTGCATATTGCATCTGCACACCACTGGGGAGGGTTCACCTCCTAATGGGATATGAGGTCAAATATATATATATATACATATATGATATGTCAAAGTTACTCCAAAACTTCAAGAAAATGGGGATCAATAATATAGGCAAGCAGATTGTCATTTTATGTTATTTTGATGTTGTTGATCACAAATATGATAATACTAGCTACATGTGGTCTTTGGGACAAAAACAACCCAAACACGCCTAGCAGTTTTTAAGAATTACCCAGTGCAGAGGACGTGGACCCACCTTGTGCTTGCAGAATTCCTGGCCTATGTTACCTGTAAAGGTACCCGCAGGGCTTGCTGGGAGTTGTAGTCCCATAGAGCAGCCCTGTTGAGCTGCTAGGGGGTGCTGCAGTAATTCATGATCCCTACTTTGTGGGGCTTTCACCCACAGCCTTTCATAAGAAGACACTGGCGATACCATATATTAGTCGTATTGCTGGTAGAGGAGTCCTGTTAATCTTTGTCTCGAGAAAATACCTCCAGATAGGCAATGTTTTTAGTGAAAGCTTCAAGTCTTGCCGTCTGTTGCTGAACTGTTTCATTTGCACGTTGTTGAGCCGCGGCACTTGCTTTATTTCAAAGTTGTGTGTCTCGCCATCTGTGTCCTTAAGGAGGTGTGAGATGGCATTTCATGGGGTGTAACAAAAAGGAAGGTTAAACGCAACACCTGCTGCTTACACTCAGCCCACCTCTCCTGCTGGCAGTCCTGGTAGTAGCGCAGCAATTTCAACTGTTCAGCGCATCTGTTTCTGAACCGCAAGTGAAGGGGTTATCAGGGAACAAAACTCGTCAAACGTGTTTCATTGCCAGTCTCCGGCCCCCCATACCTCTTGATCTTTGATCGTGTTGCATTTCCTCAATGGCGCTTGATGATTTGAGAGATGCCCAAACCCCCAGATCATCACTCGAGATTCTAAGCTTCATATTTAGATTATTGAAATTTTAATGGTGAATTGTTTCATTTATATATAAATTTAGTGCATTGAGTTAAAAGCTGGGCGGCACGGTGGCGCAGTGGGTAGCGCTGCCACCTCACAGTTAGGAGACCCGGGTTCACTTTCCAGGTCTGCCCTGTGTGGGTTTCCTCCCACAGTCCAAAGACATGCCGGTTAGGTGCATTGGCGATTCTAAATTGTCCCTAGTGTTTGCTTGGTGTGTGTGCCCTGCGGTGGGCTGGCGCCCTGCCTTGCGCCCTGTGTTGGCTGGGCTTGGCTCCCGCAGACCCCCGTGACCCTGTAGTTAGGATGTAGCGGGTTGGATAATAGATGGAAGGATGGAGTTAAAAGCTTATTATTTTAAGTTCAATTTGTTTACCTGCAGTACTGTATGTGGTTCAAAAATAAAAAATATTTGACCTCTTCAAATGTGATATTTATATTTGTAGGGGGTGCAAACATTTTCTAGGGGTGCAGTGCATAAAAAAGGGTGGGAGCCTCAGCCTGGAGGACGAGGCATTGCCAAGTGTGCGTGTGTGAAAGTCACCATACAAAGTAAGATGTGATTACCCTGATCAGTCCACCTTATTGATGTGGCTGGGAGCCCTGGTGGGATTTGTCTGCAAATCCCCATGATGCGGTGGTAACCTCCAAAGGATTTGACTTGTTTGTTGCCTCACACCACAAGCCGCTGTTTTCTCATTTTTCTGCCAGATCAGCATCCATCTGTAGGCTGCTTAGCGAATCCCTGCAGCTGTCAGTTTAATAAATGAGAGGCCCATGAGGCTCTACGACTGAAGCTTTTTGAAAATTTAGGTAGACTCGATCTTACGCCCACCCACGACCAGATGCTTTTGTTCCATCCTTTGATTGTATGTATCCTGGAAAAGTGAAGGAAATTGGATTTCCATTTACCCCCGCAGGACATTGGATCTGGAGAGCTGAATTTCGGATGTCTTTTCAATTTATAAAGAACTGACCTCCAGTTTTAGGTAATTCTCATCTTTGCGTTTACATAAGCTGCTCACCAATGGTTAGCAGGGGAAAGCAACAGTTTTCTGAGGACAATGAAAAAGAAAGTGAAATGTTAGACTAGCAAGAAGATCAAAGAGGAGAAACCCACCTGAAAGTGGACAAGTACAGAGTGCAGCAGAGCAGCGATGGATGGTCCATTAAGTGGTTGGCTTTTGGGAGACTGTGATGCCCCAGGTGCCTGCGGCCTTGGCATCACCAGTTCTTGGGACATGGAAAGCCAAGAACCCAAGATAGACTTGTGTAGCAGCAAGTTTGTTCATAAATAATCCAAAATGGCAGGTGTAAATATCTTCATTAAATAGGTCACAAAATCCATAATGCAAAGAAGGTTCTTAAATCACAAACCTAAGTTAAATCCTTAAATAAATAAAAACAGAGTTTAAAATGGGACTGAATCGCGCCTCATGCTGTACTTGTGTGCACTTTCTCTCCCAATAGTCTACCGAGGCCTACTCAACGGGGCTGAGACCCCAGCAATTACAGCCATCCCTATTCTGTCTCTATTCCTGACCACCTCTTCCAGTGTCCAGGCCCGGCTCACACATTCCGACAGTTTTCGTCAGTTTTCGCAGGTGACCCTCGATCTCCCAATGCTCCATCAGCATGGCCGTCTTAATAACATCATTGATAGCAAAACAGAAACATACATAGGCATCAGAAAAAATAAGTGGGTCTCTATGCTCATGGGGCCCCCAGGTAACTGCCCAGCGTGCCCATGTGTTAAGACAGCTCTGTCCTTCAGCTCAGTACAGAAGATCTTCCTAGGAGTTCCATTCCCATCGGGGCTTCCCTGGCTGCAATACCTCCATCCCACCATTCCACTGCCCGATTCTCTTTTCCTTTCTGTCTCGGTGTTCCTTGATTTTCTCCCCTTTGTTCCCTTTCGTTCAGACTCTTTATAGCCCTGTGAGCGTAGATGCCTATTTGACGAGCCATAGAGAACCAGTTGAGCCGAATGCATCCTCGCATGTGACAATCAGACAATTGGGCACTTTCCTCCATTAAGCGCTCAAACGGCTGTTTGACAGAGTCTGAGCTGCACTGATTTTGAAGGAATACCTGTGCCGATCTGCCACGGACCCCCAGACATGCTTCATCACAGAGACTGATTTAGTTATAAGTTATAAAGCCCTCATACAGACGGTGTTGTCTGGGGTACGGCCACGACCAGTGAGGTCAATCAAATGGCTATTTGCAATTTGAACTGCATACTAGTGGTACCTGGCAATAATGGATGCCATTTAGGCCATTATGTTCAGGATGTATGGACAGGTATTTGAGCCAGATCTGCTTGACGGCAATTAGTAACAAGCATGGGTGGGTGGTAATGTGAGCCTTTACATGTATGTCGCCCTGTGCGTGTGTGTGAGTGTGTGTGTGTGTGTGATGAGCTTCTCGCTGCTCAACATGAAACCTTGTCAAAAGACTGTGTCTAAAAATACAAAAAACAATCTCATTTTATACATCTAAATCCTACAGAAATGACATCTCGGTGTTTTTCTACCAGGAAGTGTTTGACTAAATGAGAGATTTTACTTTCTTAAATGTGCTCGGCAATCGCTGATCCTATAAGAAAATGTCATGCATTCAGTGTAAACGAGGCACATCCACTAACAAAGCTGTCACATCTGGATGCCACTGTGCTATTGTTATCGGGACTGATGCTCTTCCCTGTGTTTAATCAAAGAGAAAAAGAAAAAGATTTGCCTCTGTGAACATCAAAAGCAGACATTCATCTTTCTGTCAAGAACCGACGAATTAATCTGCAGGAGCCAGATCAGGTCCTAGCTATAGGGCTGGTCGTTTCAGTGCCATCGTGTGTTAGGGACAAGCAGGGGAGATCTGGAGAAGAGAACCTGAAAGGATGAGGGTTCAAGAGGACCTGCATGTTTAGGAAGAAGGCAGTCATAAGCTGAACAAAAGACTGAAAATCAGAGGCACGGGCAGCAGAATCTTATAAGACCCACCGGAACCCTAACTACAATATCAGGGTGAATGAGCCAGAGCCACAGAAACTGGGATCTCGATGAGTTATCCTTTTTGAGAGAGAGAATATCAGAGAATATCAAGGAGGGTCATCTTAAAACTGTGACCCACTGGTGGGGACCTAAATGAGTTACCATATTTACACATTAAAGGTGGTCTTTGAGAAAACTAAAGACTGTATGTAACATATTTTCAGTATTACTGAAGGTCCAAGTTTGATACCCCTGGTCTACGACAAGCAGTACAAAGCAGACATACAAAATCTGGGTACTAGCGTAGTCACAAAAACCACGGACAAATTGTTTTAGGGTGATCTACATAAATTAATTAAAGAGGAGTACCGTATATTAGAAAATTAGAGGTGCTAGAGGAGGTACCATAAATCCAGGTTGTGGCGAGTCGCCATAAATGAGAGATGTCATAGCAGAGTGCCATTATAAAAGGGAGACACTATACTGGGGCTGGTGTCCACTTTACTAAACCCACCAAAACACCCCAACATACAAGTGACATTACATGAAAATGTCCGTGACCAGAAGAATAGTCTGACGGCCCCTGTAAACTCTGAGACCGAAGCTTGTGTTGTTTCCATTAATGAAAGCTCCAGAAATCCCTTTCCGATTGTGCCAGCGGCAGAGGAGAAAATGAAAGGAATGGAAGGCAAACAGAAAATATCATCTTCCTGATAAGGGGGGATTAGAGCCAAGGCTTTAAGCCAGTGAGTGATTTTGATTTTTTTTTTTTTTCTTCCCCGTGTACCCTGGTAACTATTATGTGACAAGTGCTCTGGACAAACCATTTTCTAGTTCTTGACCTTTTCACAAAATCTGTTATCACTCGAAGCGACTCGGATTGCCTGCGGCCCACACCGGCAGCGGCTTGTGTAAAGTTAATGTCTCATTCCAACCTGCACTCCAGCGATCACCAGCTAACAAGACTCTAAGAGGCTCGCACGTCAGGGAAGAACCAGGATAACTTAGCATCATTTTCTTTCTTTGATTAATGTGATTTGGCTGAGTAATCAGCGTGCTGTAACACTCACAATACGAACAAATGAGTCCCTCTGAGGTAATCTTAGGTTAATGGAACACAGTGAAGAGCAGAGACCTGGAGGCACATCAGGGGTGTCCAACTCAGATAGAAGATGACTTATGATATCCAGGAAAATGAAGCTCAGTACTCTTGAAATGGAAAAGCATTACAAAGCCTCAGTTGTTCACTGGGAGCTCAAAACTGTGATGGACAAAAGGTTTCCAGTGATTTACGGTGCACAGGGAGGAATCAGAGAGGCAATGAAGGAGAAGGAAAGACTTGCAGCTCCCATGCAGCACAAACTGCTCGTGAGATGCCACATCTAACACATTGAGCACGCGTGTCACATCAGAGAGCACAATGGGGTGGGACCCTGTGGCACACATGTGGCACTCAGGCCCAACACAAAATTGCACATGAACCTACCATCTATATCTATATCCTTATCCTTGTGCCTTTCCGTGCTCAATAAAAACAATGGTTTCCACAACTACCATATCCCTCCACAACAATAGCGAGGAATCTGTGTTCCTAGGCTTATCTTCAAGTCTTCAGTTCTTCAATGTGACCAGTTATCGACTGTGGTATTTGACTGTTTATTCAGTGCATACTTTGTTAGTCACCGAAACTGCATTATAATGCACCATTTTACACCTACTTTATCCTTCACTTCAACGTAAGCCTCCTCGATAAAATGAAAAGGCACATACAGCCTATTCAAGAAAAACAGTCTCGTCGGCCTACATACTCACACTAACGCACAGAAGCAGCAACATCGACATTACACCCAACCAACCAGCACAGGCAAGATGTGTCACAACAACAAAGACAACCTATGACAAACCACAGAGCGACATTTTCTGAAGATCAGCAGCAGCAAGTCTTGCACCTAAACAGTGATCGAAAAATGAATTACACACACAACCTTTTTTCAAGAGCAGCGGCAAACTGCCAGACAACACGAAACATTACGATGGATTCCATAAAACTGAGAACTCAAAACAAGATATTCCCTTTATATTACGACTTAGGTAACTTACTGTTCGTTTACCATATTGTATGACTATCACCAAGTCACAATGACAAACGTTTAATAACACCGGAGTTTATTTGCCAGGCCCTGTTTTATACACTACATTTTCCAGAGTTACATTGAAACCCGGGTTAAACGTACAGGTCCTTGGGGGTTACACACAGGGGAATATTTTCGTTGACAATATCGTTTATGCAACAAATTGCGTTTTCCGATAATTATTATAGACGTTGGTATACTGACGGCCTCACTTCACACATTCTGTCTTACATGTGCCCTGCCTTTCCCTTTTTATCCAACATGTTCTGTTAACTTGTTCATGTTACTATGACTCTAAGCTATCAACTTCCAGGCAGTGTTCAGAAGCCATTAAGAAGGCTAACAGAATGTCAGGTTATATAGCACCTTGATGTGTGGAGTACAAGTCACAGGAGGTTCTGCTCAAGCTTTATAACACACTTGTGAAGTCCTGTGTGCAGTTTGGGTCTCCAAGCTACAAGAAGGACATAGCAGCACAAGAGATGGTCCTGAGAAGAGCGACTAGGCTGATTCCAAGGCTACAGGGGATGAGTTATGAGGAAAGCAAAAGAAGATTAAGAGGAGACCTGACTGAAGTGTTTAAAATTATGAAGGGAATTAGTCCAGTGGATCGAGACTTGTATTTTAAAATGAGCTCATCGAGAACACGGGGACACAGTTGGAAACTTGTTAAGGGTAAATTTCGCGCAAACATTCTGAAGTTTATCTTTACACAAAGAACAAAAGACACTTAGAATAAGCGACCAAGTAGTGTGGTAGACAGTAAGACTTTAGGGACTTTCAAAACTCGACTTGATGTTTTTTGGAAGAAATAAGTGGAGACGACTGGTGAGTTTGTTGGCCTGAAGGGCCTGTTCTCGTCTGGAGTGTTCTAATGTTCTAATATTACACTTTGTATTGTGAATCTTCATGCTGTTGTAAGTGACTATAATAACATCCCATACTGATCATGTGACTATTCTAATATTGAGTCCTCTCACATGTCACCGCTTATTAAAATGATCTCCTTTCTTACTGTAACGTGTGATGTTCTTCTCTCTCTTATCGTCATTTCATTAACGCTTTTATTCTTGCGAAATTTTCGCGAGCACGATTTGCTAGTATACTGTACATATAAAATCCAACGTTCTGTATGTCTGCCCAATTTTCACGAGAGAACTACTTATTAGGGTTGGCACCCTGCCCGGGATTGGTTTCCTGCCTTGTGCCCTGTGTTGGCTGATTTTGGCTCCAGCAGACTCCCGTGACCCTGTGTTCGGATTCAGCGGGTTGGAAAATGGATGGATGGACCTACTTATTAGATTTAACGTTTTTTTCTATAATTTGCTTGAACATCCTGGTTGATTTTGCAACTTGTCTCATCACACTTAGTATCATAGTTCGCTTGTGGTACTGATTTTTTTGCAGGAACCCGAGAGACAGGCTGCGGGCTGAGGGGAGTCAGACAGATTCCTCCTAACTCACACGCCAGCCTCCATTTGAGTCGCTCTAGCTCTCGCCACGTGTTGGAGTGCACCTTGCCTTCACTTAGCTAGCGATACCTGTTTGTTTAACAGACATTATAATCTACAGATTGTTAAGGAGTAACGTTGGACATTTTTGAGGGAGAGATCAGAGCTCTGTGTGTTTTAGAGGGTACCTGCTGTTTTCCAGACATATCACGGCCACATGCTTTTCTCCCCACGCGGGGGACGTTCTCCCGTCAGAGCTGAACACGATCAGATACAGTACCAACGTTTGACGCTAGAGCGTACCTACCTTCTACTTGGCCAGAATTATATTTTTTTTTATTTGATTTTTTAAAGTTTGTCCTGCTTCACTTCTACGTGGATGGAGCCGCAGGGGACAGCTAGTATGAAATAAATGTGGGACTCGTGTCACACAAAACATATTTAAAGTCAAAGCACATGAGACACGCCATACATACAGGACTTCATGCACTTCTAGAAAACAAACCTGCTCATATAAGGCAGTGAGGCCTAAGTGTCCGTGGTGTTGTCCACACCTGTTAGCGTAAAGACATTGACAGAGTTGAGGCCAGGAGGTCAGTATGACTTGATTTTTTCCTGGATCCCCAAATTTAACTCTTACAAGGACAGATTAAAAAATGAGGGAAGAGGGAAATGCCAGTACAGTGGCTGTGAATATCTGGAGGCAAACAGGCACAATAACTTAGATGTACCCGTTGGGTGACATGATTGGAATGTTTTAACTTAGGAAGTGAACTTGGACATTGGATTCCTATCTGTTACTTTAAAATTAACCTGCAGTGCTACCCATCTAAGATGAGCTGAACTGTAACTAATCAACGCAGACCTCAGTGATAACTCTCACTGGCTACTTTATTAGGTACACCTGTTCAACTACTTGTCAATGCAAATATCTAATCAGCCAGTCAAATTGCAGTATCCCAATGCATTTAGGCCTGTCGACATTATCAAGACAACCTGCTGAAGTTCAAAGTGAGTATCAGAATGAGGTAGAAAGGTGACTGAAGTAACTTTGAACTTGGCATGATTGTTGGCACCAGACGAGCTGGTCTGAGTATTTCAGAAACTGCTGGTCTACTGGGATTTTCATACACAACCATCTCTAGGGTTTACATTGAAGGGTCCAAAAGAGGCAAAATATCCAGTGAGTGGCAGTTCTCTGGGTAGAAATGCCTTGTTGATGCCAGAGGTCAGAGAAGAATGGCCAGGCTGTTTCAAGCTGATAGAAAGACAATAGTACCTCAATTAACCACTCGCTACAACCAAGGTCTGATGAAGAGCATCTCTGAACACACAACATGTTGAACCTTGAAGTAGATGGGCTACAGCAGCAGGAGACTACACCAGGTGTCCTTCCTGTTAGCTAACAACAGACAACTGAAGCTGCAATTCGCACAGGCTTACCAACATTGGGCAATAGAAGATTGGCAAAGCAGGCAGTGTGGTGTATTGATTAAAGCCTTGGACTGTAAACCTTGAGGTTATGGGTTCAGATTCCACTACTGACACTGTGTGACCATGAGTAAGCGACTTGACCTGCCTGTGCTCCAATTGGAAAAACAAAAGAAATGGAAACAATTGTATCATAAATTTTGTAAGTTGCCTTAGATAAAAGTAAAATGGAAAAATGTTGCCTGGTCTGATGGGTTGGATGGTAGGGTCAGAATTGGCATCAACAACATGAAAGCATGGACTGTTCCTGCATTGTATGAATAGTTTAGGCTGGTGGTGGTGGTGTAATGGTGTAGCCTCTCTTTAAGTGATGTGACTAGCCCAGCACACCACAGTGTAGAAAATCACACAGACCATCATAGAGTTATAGAAGATGTGAAGGATGTCACTAACCATATTAACGGTCCACAATGTCCTAAGGATGAAGAGCCTGCTCTGCCCTTTCTTCTATAGTTCTTTTGTGGTACAAGCCCAGCCCAACCTGTCTTTGATGTGGACCTTCAAGTACTTGTAGGAGTGGACCACCTCTACATTCACTCCTTGAGTAGTGACCTGCGGCTCTCTGGTGTAGTGAAAGACATTAAAGCAGTTCGTTGGTTTTGCTGATGTGAAGATGCAAGCAATTCCTTTTTCACCAAGAAACAAAATTCTCCACTGGACTCCTCTCCTCTGTCTCATCCCCTTCATCAATACTGCACAGAACTGCAGAATTATCTGAGAATGTCTGCATGCATCATGACCTGCTGTTATATTTCTAGTCAGAGGTGTACAGAGTGAAGAGAACAGGAGACCTGTTCTTCATGATGCTCCAGTGTTGCTCACACAGTCCTTGTGTCTCACAAACTATGGTCTGCCCAGCAGATACTCCCTTATCAGGACACCAGAGGCTCATCCACCTGCACATCTCTGAGTTTACTCCTTAGCTGGGATGACTGGATGATACTGAAAGCATTGGAGAACTCAAAAATATAATCCTCATTGTGCTACCAGCTTTGTCCAAGTGACAATAAGCCTTGTGGAGCAGATAGGTAATTGTATCCTCCACTCCAGTCTTTGATAGGTGAACTGCATTGGGTCCAGGTAGTCTACTTTAAGGAAACTCAAACAGTCCAGGAGCAACATTTCAAAGGTCTTCTTGATGTGAGATGCAAGTGCTGCTGGTCTGTAATCTTTAGGTGAAGAGACACCTGCCTTCTTTAGAACAGGATCAATGCAGGATGTTTTCCATCGCAGCAGCACTTTCTGAAGCCTTAGTGACAGAGTGAACAGATGACAGAGGACACCAAAAAGTTGGTCAGCACAGGCCATAAGAACTTGAGGACTGACTCCATCTGGTCCCGCAGCTCTTCCTATGTGTAGCTTCCTCAATTGTTTTGGTCTTCAGTTATGGAGGGCCAACATGGTTGGCCAGAGGTGGACTTGACCTTGGCTATTCCAGTTGACGTGGTAGGAGTTGTTGATGTAGTGAGGATGGCGTAGGGAGACTGGTCATTTGCTCAAGGCGCTATTATCCATTAATCATTTGGATGAAACTTCTCATCTGTTCTTATTTTAGATATTCACCCCTCTTGTTAATAAACAACCCCATTTTACCTTTAGTTTCAGATCTACAGTCTGCACTGGTTCCATGCTATCAGGTTCCCTTTGCATGGCAGTGTACCACCCTGAAGTTCTATGGCTTGGTATCAGGTGGAGTGCTCTGCACATTACACACTCAAGGAACAGCAGATCCAGGTGAGCAGCATACCGAACCCTTTAATGGCTGATTCTTCATTTGGGCAACAGTTTCACCAGGGTGTTGAGTCCTGCCTGGCTAGACAGACCTGTTGTTAAGTGTTATTTCACAGGGATGGCTCTCTAAGAGACAGTAAGAGTTAAGCCAACGTCAGCTAATTGCTGGAGATGGTGGGATCATGACAGCCAGGTGAAAATTCTTCAGTTCATCCCTGCTAATAAAAGCACAACATTGCACTGCCTTTAATTTAGTTTAAGATTATCACATGAAATAAAAATGTTACTTCAGTTAACCAAAAATATAGTCACGTTGATCTTTTTACTCTGATGCCTACCTGACCCGTCCCGTTTTTTCCTACAAGACTGGTGAAGTGATGTATGGAGGCAGAAGTGGGATTCATTTCATAACAGCTCTTTAGCCTCACTGCCCACCCGAATGAAATGCTATAGCATGTGGCCCTCAGCCCCCTACCTGAGAGAGCCTGGCAGATTGTGCTCTACTTCAGGAGGGCTCACTGTGTGACCCTGTGGCAGCAGTGTCACTTTCCCCCGTAATACTGTCAGCTTCTTTCTAAACCGTCTGCTTTGTCCAGATTAAGGCAGCGTGACCCCAACGATGCAGAAAACCTGACTGTCTAGGATGTTTCGAGAGTCCACAGGTTCTAATGGAGTGCCGTCGTGCATTACCTTCTGCAAATTGACCTACACTGGCTTGAATTTCACGGCATGTCGATTTTTGATTTACTTTCTACATAATTCATGTGAATGGCATGGCTTATTATCGGAGCCCTCAGTATGAATGGTCGCATTGTGCTGCATCAGTGTATTCTCTTCTGTAACACTGGTAACAAATCTGTCCTTGACTCGCAGAAGATGCCTGATTATTTATTTTTTTTTGTTTATTTATTTATTTATCTGTTCGTGGATGCTGAGGTTGCTTGGCAACTGCAGGCTCTACTAAAAAAAAAATTGCTGGAAAACACAGAAGGCTTGTAAAGATTAAAGGCGCTTTCCTTGCGCGCTGAGCTTGAGCGCAGATCTACAGCCCAGAGGGGCTCAGTTGAAGAGTTTAAAATTGTTTAGAATTAATAACAATCATAATCTCTTCCAAAGAGTTTAAAATTGTTTAGAATTAATAACAATCATAATCGTGATGAAACAACTAATTAGCTAATCCCCAATATTAATAATGGATTGAACAATGGTCAGTGCTATCCCTGCTTTCAGATCCCAGCCTGAACTCTCAGTGTCACATACCCCATTCTCTGGATACTCAGGAGTTGTGACTCAAAATTTGGCCTAGGGGTCCTCCTGGGATCGTCTCTGCCAATGCGCAACCCTGAATGGGAATAAACGGCTCCAACAAAAGTATGAGTTTATGTTAGCTGACTTTCAGAGATGTTATGGATCAAAGCTTTCCGTACTTTTCAATGTTTTAATGGCTTCATTCATGCCTGTGTCAGACTTCACGATGCCAATCCAGTGTGTTTTTGGTGTTCTGAGCCACAGTCTGCGGCAAGTAACATTTTTACTGCATCGATAGAACTTTTCCAATTTTTAACCGTACAAAAAATACAGGTAACAACATCAATGTCAAGAACATTTTCATACACATAATGATGCTCAAAGAGCTTTACAGGATGTCACAGAAATAGTAATAAGGAAAGATAAGTTATATTAGGTAAGAATAATAATGCAGAAGCAAAAACAAATTCAATTCTTGGAGTGTCCCCTAGGGGGTGCTGCAGCACCCCGAACCCCAGACACAACCGTACAGACACAAGTCAAACATTTATTATAATCAGTTACCTTCACAAAGTCTTCTTTTTGATATAATAACCTTAAGAGAAGAACTCACACAATCATATTTCTCCTCCGTTCCTCCCAGAGTGAGCTTTGCCCTTTTTCCACCCAACTCCAACTCGCCTGAGTGAGTCAGAGTGACTCCTTTTATCCGGGAGTCCTTCTGTTGGTAGGGCATATCAGATACCTTCGGGTCAAGAGGAACTCCCTGAAAGCAGGGAATCATAAATCCCCACAGCACCTCCTAGTGGCTCCCATGGAACCCAATGGGACTGCTCCACAGCTCTACAGTTCCCAGTATGCCCTTCGGGCCTAGGAATGCTGCCATCTAGGGTATGGAGTCCTTACCCGATTGTTCCGTTATGTTGTCCTCCCTGCCTGTCAATTTATTTAGGTTTACTGCATCAATGTCTGCCCAAACCTTGAAAAACACCTTTAGCTGATAAGAGAAGATGCACAGAACAACTCTTCCTTTTCCTTATTTGATGTTGTTTAACAGTAAACAGGTTGCAAGAGCAATAGTGACAACAGGAACAGGAGCAGAATTAGGAGTAGGTTGATAACCTTAAATCAGCGTTTCTCAACCTTTAAGTATTTGCGACCCAAGTTTTCATAACAGTTTTAATCGCGCCCCCCCTAACGTTTTTTTGAAACCCTAATAAAATGTATTCCTATGATTTTTGCTGCCGATATACCGCTACAAGTTTTATTATACCTACTTAACTTTTTTCGACATTTATCTAACTCTATATTTATTTTTCTAGTATCAGAATGTAGTTTAAATTCATTTGTTTTGGTTTCAATAGATGTATTTTTCATATTTTCTATTCTTGTTTTCTTTTTTTTCACATTAGCCCCACAGGTTGAGAACCGTACGCCTTAAATAAACAATGAAAATACAAGAAACCTCATATTTTCATTCATATTATAACAATTTAGTATACACATACACTCCTTCATTATCTCAAACATGCACTAGTAACTGAAAATAAATGCGTTTGTGTGATATCGCGCATTAACTTAACTTACTTAATCTTTTACATAAATAACAGCCATCACTAGTCAGAAACATTTCACATTAAAAAAGGGAATTTTTTAACATACCTGTCTTTGTCCATACCTGTGGACCTTCAAGTACCTGTAGGAGTGGACCACCTCTACATTCACTCCTTGAGTAGTGACCTGAGGCTCTCTGGTGTATGAAAGACATTAAAGCAGTTCGTTGGTTTTGCTGATGTGAAGATGCAAGCAATTCCTTTTTCACCAAGAAACAAAATTCTCCACTGGACTCCTCTCCTCTGTCTCATCCCCTTCATCAATACTGCACAGAACTGCAGAATTATCTGAGAATGTCTGCATGCGTCATGACCTGCTGTTATATTTCTAGTCAGAGGTGTACAGAGTGAAGAGAACAGCAGACAGGTCTGTTCTTCATGATGCTCCAGTGTTGCTCACACAGTCCTTGTGTCTCACAAACTATGGTCTGCCCAGCAGATACTCCCTTATCAGGACACCAGAGGCTCATCCACCTGCACATCTCTGAGTTTACTCCTTAGCTGGGATGACTGGATGATACTGAAAGCATTGGAGAACTCAAAAATATAATCCTCATTGTGCTACCAGCTTTGTCCAAGTGACAATAAGCCTTGTGGAGCAGATAGGTAATTGTATCCTCCACTCCAGTCTTTGATAGGTGAACTGCATTGGGTCCAGGTAGTCTACCTCAAGGAAACTCAAACAGTCCAGGAGCAACATTTCATTTAAAAAAGGGAATTTTTTTAACATACCAGGGACATCTCCAAATCAACAAATACATTAAGCTTCCCAATTCCTCCGTGACACTTTTCTTCTCGTTCACAATTGCCTTCTCCGTACCTTCTTTTAACAATTGAACGTCTTTTCTGTGCAGCACTACACTGACCCCGATTTCCGGAAGCAGTCTCTAACCTTCTTCACACTCCATCTTTATTTAAATAAACATCTACAAGACTGATTGTCTTTTTTCCAATATATTAAATAACAACGTTTAAGCTCAGCTCAACACTACCAGGTAAGGGTCCTTCATCGCCACACACACGCCACAAATTGGTTGGCTCCTTATGCCAACTGCATGGTAAAGACAGGAAGTTTCATGCCTTTTCTCCAAGCTAAGTAATAGAGTGGGACCCATCCTGTCCTGCCATCCATGGCAATGGCTGCATAACATAGATCTATAATTAGTAGAAAAGTAAAGTCCTTTTACAAATAATATTAAATTGTACGTCTCTAAAGATGAGCGTGATGATAAGGTCAGATAGCCAGGATGAAAGCAGGTGAAGCAGGGGTTTTCTACCTAACATAAATGTATTTAAGTCATTCCTTATTATTTTTTTAGACTTTCTCCTAGAAGATTTCACACAGTGAGTCTTGTGGACAGTTGGGATATTCGCTTTCATTCAGACATGTGGAAGAAAATTTTAAATACCCATAGAAATGCCCCAATTTAAGCAAAAAAAAAAAACACAGGCAGTAGAAAGTGTCAATCATTATTCTTTATCGAAATCTCACAAGAGGCAAAAAAAACTTTTTATGTCAGTGTTTTTGCAAAGAAACAAAGTGATTAGGTCACTACTCAAAAAAAAAAGAATTCCTTACATAATCAGAAACCTTTTAACATTATTGGTTACACCAAGTTGCTAGCAGGACATGGCAGATGTTGATACCTTAGAGCAGGGGTGTCAAGCTCCAGGGGCCTCATGCATAACGCTGTGTGTAGAATTCGCACTATAACATGACTTTAACACAACAGCCGAAATGTGCTTACGCACAGAAAAATCCAGATGCAGGAATCTGTGCGCTCGTCAACTTCCGCGTTCTTCCGCTACATAAATCCCGCTCAGCGTGAAAATTAACGCATGTGCACGCGCCTACTGCCCCACCCCCAATTCCTCCCAGAATTACGCCTCTTTGAATATGCAAATCAATATTAAATAGCCCCTTACCTTTAGCGCTTCAGAAAGACAATGGCGAAAGCACAGGAAAAACCAAAAAAAAAAAAACTTCAGCGAATGTGAAATGGAGGTCCTGCTAGCTGAAATAGAGGCCAGGAAAAATGTTTTATTTGGTAACTTAGGAAGTGGCATTAGCAACAAAAGGAAATTGATGGCGTGGCATAGCGTGGCGGACGCAGTCAAGAATGCTGGAACAGAAAATCGTACTGTGACCGAATTAAAAAAGAAGTGGCCTGCATGTTAGCTCCACTGGAGGAGGTACTGAACTCCCGGAGCTCACGCCGTTTGAGCAGCGAGTTACACACTCATTGCCGGCATTTTACCAGCAGGAGAGGGAGATTCTGACATCACCGCAGGTGCCAGGGTGAGTTTTTATTTCTTTTTTGATTACTATGATCCATACTCGTGTAAATAATTTGCATGAGCAATAAGACAAACAATCAGGTATTAATTACTGTTCATTTACTTCTAGACAATAGTACAAAAGCTGAACCCAATGCTGAGGACATGGTTCCGGGCGATGATGGTGCTGCTTCTGTGCCAACCACATCTTCGGGTGCTGGCTGCTCACACACCCCTGCCTAGGAACAGAGCCGGCCTTAGGGCGAAGCAAACTGTGCCCAAGGTTTTTTTTCCTGTGATGTGACACTGCTGTGGAGGGCCCAATGGAGCAACAGACACCTTCACTCCAACCTCTATTACTAATTTTTTTATATACAGTACAGGCCAAAAGTTTGGACACACCTCCTCATTCAATGTGTTTTCTTTATTTTCATGACCATTTTCATTGGTAGATTCTCACTGAAGGCATCAAAACTATGAATGAACACATGTGGAGTTATGTACTTAACAAAAAAAGGTGAAATAACTGAAGACATGTTTTATATTCTAGTTTCTTCAAAATAGCCACCCTTTGCTCTGATTACTGCTTTGCACACTCTTGGCATTCTCTCGATGAGCTTCAACAGGTAGTCACCTGAAATGGTTTTCCAACAGTCTTGAAGGAGTTCCCAGAGGTGTTTAGCACTTGTTGGCTTCACTCTGCGGTCCAGCTCACCCCAAACCATCTCGATTGGGTTCAGGTCTGGTGACTGTGGAGGCCAGGTCATCTGTCGCAGCACTCCATCACTCTCCTTCTTGGTCAAATAGCCCTTACACAGCCTGGAGGTGTGTTTGGGGTCATTGTCCTGTTGAAAAATAAATGATCGTCCAACTAACCTGACTTCTGCACAACACAACTGCTGGTCCCAACCCCATTGATAAAGCAAGAAATTCCACTAAATAACCCTGATAAGGCACACCTGTGAAGTGAAAACTATTTCAGGTGACAACAACAACAACAACAACATTTATTTATATAGCACATTTTCATACAAACAGTAGCTCAAAGTGCTTTACATATTAAAGAATAGAAAAATGAAAGACATAATTATAAAAAATAAATCAACATTAACATCGAATAAGAGTAAGGCTCAATGGCCAGGGGGGACAGAAAAAACAAAAAAACTCCAGACGGCTGGAGAAAAAATAAAATCTGTAGGGATTCCAGACCATGATACCGCCCAGTCCCCTCTGGGCATTCTACCTAACATAAATGAAACAGTCCTCTTTGGCTTTAGGATTCTCACGGAAGGGCCTGATGATGATGATGGTCACGTAGACTTCTTCCTTTTAATCCGTCCATCATTGTTGGAGCATCATGAAGCTTTGAGTAGGTGAAGGTGGCGCAGGCCACCACCACAAAGAAACCGGAAAAGAAACAGAAAAGAGAGTAGGGGTCAGTACGATTTTAGAGCCACCATGAATAGTTGTTATGATGAATTGAACATACAGAGTATCAGGATTAAGTTAAATTACGATTAAAATGAAGTTATAAAAGGCCATGTTAAAGTAATGTGTTTTCAGCAGTGTTTTAAAGTGCTCTACTGTATCAGCCTGGCGAATTCCTATTGGCAGGCTATTCCAGATTTTAGGTGCATAACAGCAGAAGGCCGCCTCACCACTTCTTTTAAGTTTTGTTCTTGGAATTCTAAGGAGACACTCATTTGAGGATCTGAGGTTACGATTTGGAATATAAGGTGTCAGACATTCCGATATATAAGATGGGGCGAGATTATTTAAGGCTTTATAAACCATAAGCAGAATTTTAAAGTCAATCCTGAATGACACAGGTAACCAGTGTAGTGACATCAAAACTGGAGAAATGTGTTCGGATTTTCTTTTCCTAGTTAGGATTCTAGCAGCTGCATTCTGCACTCGTTGCAAACGATTTATGTCTTTTGGGTAGTCCTGAGAGGAGTGCGTTACAGTAATCTAGTCGACTGAAAACAAACGCGTGAACTAATTTCTCAGCATCTTTCAGTGATATAAGAGGTCTAACTTTACTTATGTTTCTTAAGTGAAAAAATGCTGTCCTAATGATCTGATTAATATGCGATTTAAAATTCAGATTACAGTCAACAATTACCCCTAAGCTTTTTACCTCCGTCTTGACTTTTAATCCTAATGTATCCAGTTTATTTCTAATAGCCTCATTGTATCCATTATTGCTAATCACTAAGATTTCAGTTTTCTATTTATTTAACTTGAGAAAGTTACTATTCATCCATTCTGAGATACAAGTCAGACATTGTGTTAGTGAATCAATAGAATCAGGGTCATCAGGTGCTATTGATAAGTACAGCTGTGAGTCATCAGCATAGCTGTGGTAGCTCACGTTGTGCCCTGAGATAATCTGACCTAACGGAAGCATGTAGATTGACTACCTGTTGAAGCTCATCGAGAGAATGCCAAGAGTGTGAAAAGCAATAATCAGAGCAAAGGGTGGCTATTTTGAAGAAACTAGAATATAAAACATGTTTTCAGTTATTTCACCTTTTTTTTGTTAAGTACATAACTCCACGTGTGTTCATTCATAGTTTTGATGCCTTCAGTGAGAATCTACCAATGTAAATGGTCATGAAAATAAAGAAAACCCATTGAATGAGGAGGTGTGTCCAAACTTTTGGCCTGTACTGTATATAATTCACGGGCAACATATTCCATCATCTAATTACTCCACGTGGACATCTCCACTTGGCACTCCAATCTTCATTACGCTTCACTCAGGCCCACGTGCCTGTTGCCACCTCCACGGCTCATCTATGCCTCTGTCCTCAGTAGGCAGCCACTTACGCTTCAGTCAGAATTGGAGATGCCTTCCGAGGATGTCGCATTTCCTGCAGTAACCAGTTTACGCAGGAGACGAACAAAGCGCCATTTCAATTATGAAGTCCGGGATGAGTTAATAACTGATCCAAAGAAAAAGTTTTGCACAGAATTCTTTCTTGTCCTTCTGGATCAAGCAATCATGTCCATGAATGAGAGGTTTGATCCAATGAAACAGTATTTTGACAATTTTGGATTTCTGCACAATTATCAGTTAATATCATCCATGGATGATAACACCTTGATGAAATACTCTATTGACTTGAAAATTGCATTAACTGACTAGAAGAATAATGAATCAGACATTGATCCACACGCACTATGCAGTGAAATTCAAATGTTTGCCAATTTAATTCCTAGCAACTCAACGTCCATGCAAGCACTGGAATATCTGTATGAGAAGGAGTTCGCAACTGCCATACCTAATGTTGCTGTGGCTCACAGAATAGCATTGACTGTGCCTATAACGGTATCTTTAGCGGAGAGGAGTTTTTCAAAACTGAAGCTTATCAAAAACTACTTGCGAAGCTCCATGAGCCACGAATGTCTGAATAGTCTGGCATTGATTTCAATTGAGCAAGAGATAGTCGAATCTCTTGATTATTCTGAACTTATTCATGAGTTTGCCAGTGCCAAGGTTCGAAAAGTGTCTTTTGTGTGAAATAGATTTCAATATCTGCTGGTAAGTTATTTTATACAGAAATCTGAATATCTCGAAAGTATGAAAACAAGCTTTAAAACCGAATAAAAATGTAAAAACAAAATAATGTGGATCTCATCTTCATAAAATAAAAAAAATACATAAAAAATATAAAAAGCAAAAAAAAAAGTGCTTGGCCTAGCTATTTACCTCCACGTGCTGCCTGGTGGAAACAGTAAAAGCTGGCTAAAATGTAACTTTATCTGTTAATGTATCGTCACTAAAGACATTTATGCGGGCCCACTCCGACCTCCATCATTCATACTCTTCACTCAGGGCCTTGTACGACAGTCTGCGCTGACAGCCTGCAAAATCGTCAAAAAGTGATGGTTGTAGATGCCAGGAAAACGCATTTCTGCAGCTCGAAATGCAGGAAATCACTTGGCGGCCAGGAGCTCTGCCCCGGACCCCCTAGTTGCAGGGGTCGGGCCCCTTATGGGGCCCTCGGTATCAGTTTTCTTCGGGCCCGAAATTGTCTAGGGCCGGCTTCCTAGTAGGAAACTGGTGGGCGATCATCTGGCCGTGTGCAATCTCAAAATGCTTTGGTGGATACGGTGAGAGATGTGGCCAATGCACAACGGGATGTAGCCAATGAACTACAAAATATCAAGGCAGTATTGTGTGACATTAACCAAAAATTAAATGAATTTGTAAAAAAATAAATGATGCATCTGCTTACCTGTTTTTACATTCTGTTAATTACATTCATTTGACATTGTAATGCTGTCCGGTGTGGCAGATCATTTGATGTTCCAGGGTCAGGTTCATCATATCGCATCTCTTCAGGTACCGGCAAGTTACGAATGAGTGCTATGTTATGTAGACTGGTACATGCTTGCACGATGCGACACACTTTCTGTGGACTATAGAGCAGCACTACACCAGTCTTATCCAGGCAGTGCCAACGGCCCTTAAGCTGCCCTATAGTACGTTCTACCACCACACGAGCCCGAGAGTGAAGGTCAGTATAACGTCGCTCTTGTTCAGTCAGTGGGTTGGCGAGAGGGGTGAGGAGCCACGTCTTCAGAGGGTACCCACTGTCACCTGAATAATCGTGTTATATGGTTACATCGTACAGATAACGTACAACTCTAACCAAAAAGGTAATAAATGTCTTATCTTACTGAGAAGCCAGACATCACGCACAGCACCATTTTCAAGTTTGTTCCCCACACTACTATGTCTCAGGATGAGTGAATTATGAATTGAGCAAGGCCATCTCGCAACAACATTAGTGAGGCGCATTTTCGCATCACTGATGATTTGCACATTAATAGAGTGAAAATGCTTTCCATTTACATAAACAAATTCATTCTGTGAAGGTGCCTTTATAGCAATGTGTGTTCAGTCGACCGCTCCGATTACATTGGGAAAACCGGACATTGCTGCAAATTGCGCTTTGATGTTTGCCTGTTCAACCGTAGTGTACGGAAATCTTATATATCTGCTTGACAAGCGGATAATACCATCCCATACAGCTAGCATGGCACGACACACTGATGACTGAGAAATACCGGATCGGTCAGCCAGGTCACGCTGAAAAGCTCCTGTGGCTAAAAACCCGAGAGTGGACAAAACTTGCAAAGGAGCAGGAAGAGCACAATTCCTCCGAGTCTGCCTTTGTAAAGCCGGTGCCAGTTCAGCAAACAGCTAGTGATGAGTGCGCACCAAAGTGTTCGGGTGTTCGGTCCGAACACATTGCAATGTTTGTGTGCTCTACCGAGCACCCGAGTATAATGTAAGTCAATGGGAGACAACCAGGAACCCCCTGCTCTGAAGAGGGGAGGGTGTCTGGTCCATTGGAAAAGGTCAGAAAGTGACAGAAACACCACCCAAATGGAACGGGAACAGCATGGGGACGATGTCTGGATGCATCTTGGAATCCCAAGTCGCTGCTGGGAACCAGTTTCTCTGAGTTGTACGCCACTTTTACAGACTGACAAAAACACGGCCAAAACCCCCCCAAAAAATCAATTGTACAGGAAAAATGACGCTCTAAAGCATTATATGCCAGTGCCTACAGGTGAGCTGACGCTCTAAAACATTATATGCCAGTGCCTACAGGTGAGCTGACGCTCTAAAACATTATATGACAGTGCCTGCATATATAGCACCCGATGACGTGTTCCGGCCAGCCAATCACTGTAATGCCAGCACCTGACATGGCTACTGGCGTTACAGTGAGGGCAGTACTAACCTGCCCCTTGATTGGCTGTCTCCAACCTGCGAAACGTGCGGGGCGGAGACTCGAGCATGGCGCACGAGCACATGTTGTGCTCGTTCGAGTAGCGCCATGCTCCGAGCATAGCGTTACTCGAGCCGAACACATGTTCAGCTGAGCATGCTCGCTCATCACTACACACAGCGCCAAGAGGATCGCTCTTGGAAATCTAAACCAACTTAGAAGCCAGTCATCATCATGTGCCAAGAAATCAGTATGATCTCGGAATACGCGTTCTCGTCTAAGCCTTCCATTTGTGAGGTCCTCTAGCAACACTAAAGCAGTCATGCCAGTGGAATAGTTTGGCCATTCTGTGCACCATTATATTGTTACAGGTTGATTACAATCAGGTGCCTTAAATTTATGAACGATATACGGTTAATTTCAGTGTATTTGATAAAGCCGCCGTCTTGGATGTGGATCTAAGAATAGGTTAACTACACAGGAACAGTATCACTGCTTTGACGCTGGGTGCTGCCAGTCTGCAAAACCAAGCGGAGAACTTGCGTACAACAGGGTGTGAGGTACCGTGGAAAAGTGCGTGGCTTTATGCCAAGTGTAGGTTTTATACATTGCGATTTGAACGTGGAAAGGTTCTTACGCAACATTCCTGTGCGTACGCACAGTTTATACATGAGGCCCCAGGCCTGGAGGGCCACAGTGGCTGCAGGTTTTCATTCTGACAGTTTTCCTATCAGTGACCAGGTTTTAGTGCTAATTAACTCCTTTACCCTTCATTTTAATAGCCCTGTTTTTAAGGATCCAGTCCTCTGAATTGATTCGTTTCTTCATGAAATGGCAGCCAAACAGAAACCAGCCAACAGATAAGCAACTAAACTGGGATTTCAAACTCCAACCAATTTCACTACAACCAATCTCTTAATAAGAAGCAGATTTGTGCTGTTAATTAAACCTGTTGTTTAATTCCTTGGCCTGTTGCTGCTCTCGTTCTGCCACAGCAGACACTTCCAAAACTGTTCATTTTCTGTTTGTCAAAATGTTTTGGTGACCTGAGAGATCAACCTTACTGAGACCTTCACTTTTCTTTATTTTCAGATATTGTGTGACAGGCACAGGTGAGCTGGTCATGGGGCGGCTCATTTTGTGTCTCATTATTGTTTGGTTGCTAATTAAAGAAAAAGAAACAACTATGGGACGTGAGTCAAGTTAATTAAAACGAAAGCAAAAGAAGTTAATTAGAAGCAAAAACTGATCACTAATGAAGAGGGATAGAATGAAAACCTACAGCCACTACAGTCATCCAGGCCTTGGGTTCGACAACCATGACTTAGAGCAGTGTTTCCCAACCTCGGTCCTGGGGGACCCCCTGTGGCTGCAGGTTTTTGTTCCAACCGGATTCAAAATCAGTGACAACACCTCATAACACTCATTAACTCGTTTAATTAGCTGGGATTATTTTTCTTTTATTCTACATTCAGAAAAGCACAGCAGCATGATTTTTACATTTATAAGACATTTAGAAATATGTCTGCTTTTGCTATAGATTTAAATGCTTAATTCTCTTTTGTTGGTTTGATTATATTTTGCTGTTTCTCTGTGCAGTTTTTCCCCTTCATTGTATCTTATTAATGACAATCAAAAATGAGCAGAGCAGACACTCTGGCAAACAACACTGAATAATCAAAGGCTGCAACTACTTTAGCATCAGACCGTCTAATTAGTAAATAATGGATTAATTAAACAATTAGAACCTGGAAAAGTAGAATGAAAATCAAGATGAAAATATTGTTAAAAAGAAAAAAATATATTCCCATAGAACTGCTTCATACATTTTATTTATGTTTTTGTACCAAACTTAGTTTTCTAATTTCTCTATTGTCCCCAAAACACAGAATTTGGAAAATAACTCATCACTTAATTAGCTCAGGAGTCCAATTAAAATCAGAAGCTGGTTGGAACAAAAACCTGCAGCCACAGGGCATCCCCACGACCGAGGTTGGGAAAAACTGCCTTAGATGACCACATTCTGATTGATAGTCCTGTTTGCTTAGGATATACGTGACGTTTTAAATGTATTATTTTTATTCTTATATTAGGAGATGCGTGAGTTTCTCTTCGTGCACATTGTTTCTCATGGTTTAAAAGAAAAGGACAATGGCCTATATATATATATTATTGGTACAAAAACAGGAAACTTAGTACTATAGAAGAATGGTTATGCCATAAATATAACATTCTTCTCTTAACTCTTTTAGGGCAGATGTCAACTTTTGTCGACAGCAGGGTTGAGGTTGGCTGTTGACTTTAGTTGGCATCCAGGAGCAGAGGGTAATAATCAGCTGCATACATCGACAAAGCTCACCATCACGTTATGGGGAGACCCTCTTTGCTAGGAGGACTGTTAGACTTATTGACTTGACATCGAATCCCTGTGCGTGTGTGAGGAGCGTAGAGAAAACAACGCCTGGAATGGCATCAACGTCGGGCAAAAGAGCAAAGCAACATGTGCAAAGCAAAATACTCTGTGGGCATTATTTGTTTATTTTTTTGCGGGTTATTGGTGAATCAGACTTATCAAACTCCAATTTTGAGGCAAGTGATCTGGAAATCAAAAGCGAAAGGAAGGTAGCTCTTTTTTTTTTTTTTTCAGAAGGTGCCTTTCAGAAAATGAATGATGAGACAAACAGCTATGTCGTAAGTATGTAAGAGGTGTTACAGACGATCTTAGAAAGCTAATGTTTAATGTTAAATGCATATAAGTGTTTGCTTTGTATGCTTTTTAGAAACCTGAGTTTTTGGGAAAAAAATATTCAGACCTGGGAGAAAATGAACAAAACAAAAAGTAGCCCTGAAAGAGTTAAGGGGTTATATAAAATAACAAGAAATACATTTATCATAGTGAATAATAAAATAACAGCATCAGCTTTTAAGCATAAGCTCAGAAGGATATGAGACTCAGACACATGCCAGGCGCACATTAGACCAGGGTTCAAATTCAACACTTACAGGCATCACAGGTGGCTGCAGAGTGCTTTGATCAGGCTCTTCTGAGGTGGGGTTTTGTGCCCTCCTGCCCCCTCAACCTGACCGAGGCCCTTTGCAAGAAGGTGTCGGGTGAGGCTCGATCGAGATTGGAAGTGCAGCGCAACACCAAGAAGAATCAGAGGGTTGTTTGCTTAACTCCTCATCATTTAGGCTCTATGAACTGTCCACCCTGAAATAAGAGGATGAGTCGGGCATAACGGCATTCATGGTTACAACCCAGCAAGGGGTTACTGCATTTCTGAAATCCAATTAGACACAACAGGAACAAATTTTCAACTCATGAGAGGAGAGACATTGATAGAGAGGCAGTGTGGATGATGGATGGGAGGACAACAGGGTCACCATTTTACAGACACATAAACCTTTGCTATCTTTCCTTTACTCATTCTATAAATATACCCCGGTAACGCCGACACTTCAACTTGTTGTAAATAAGGCTTTAAACACTCAGTAAATAATTATGTTGGGCTAAAAGAATACATCGTTTGAATGATCAAGCCTTGTGTCAAATAAGAAAGCAATCAATTGTTAAACCTTGACTAAACCAAATAAGAATTCTAAAGAAAAGTCCCATTGATAAACCATAACTAAGTTAAGCAATCCTAGAAATGTCAGCTCAACATTTATGCTCATACAACAAAGTCCATGTTAGTGTGCCTCCATCATCAGAGCGGCACTGAAAAAAAATGAAATGTAACTCATTTCCAAAGTACAGGACTCAAGCAAGGACAAAGAACAGTCATTTAAGTGATGGACAGTAGCACTCGCCTATTAGAAGACACTAATTTTGCAACTAGAAGTAACTTTAATCCAATCAGGACAAGGTTCAGCCTTCCATTTAAACACACGTGCACCCCATCTCTCAAAGTACTGTAAGAGGGAAGAAGCAAAGAGAGTAGACAATAGGACACTCACTGAAGTCCCTGGGGATTCTCTCTGGGAGGTGGGAAACTCTCCAAAATGACTGTGAACATCAGAATCCTGACCCCTGAGCCCAAAAGCTATAAGCTGCTCTTGCTTGGAGAGCCAAAGCTGACAAACTCTTTCGGGGATTTTCGTTGGACCTCACTCCTCGGGGATTTTCTCAGGGAGGGTGAAATACGCTAAATGACCTTCGAAACCTAAGAAGTTATGAGCCACCCTCTCCATGATGAGCTGAATAGGTGAAACTCTCTTCCCCCTGTGGACCAGAAACTGAGATCCAATCTGTCAAGTCAAGGCTATGCGCTGTATTCGAGGCAGAAAACAAGGACAAGATAACGGCTTAGGAATCCACCTTTTATATATTTGAAAATGTAATGCTCAAAATATAAAGAGAAGAATAAACTGAGTAGCCTGTTGCGATTCAGTCCCAAATGTGACTGATTTGAAACAGAGGAGTGGCGATTTTATAGAGGGGAGAAAGGAAGAGGGATGTACCCAGAAGTGAGGTCAGTGATGGAGTTCGACAGGAGGTCTGCAGAAAAGTCAGAAGTGACATCAGAAGCAGAACTGGAGGAGGAGTTGGAAGTGGAATAAGTTAGAGTTCCCTTCAGAGGATCTGTAGAGGAGGAAGAAAAGGCTTTAGTGTGCACTGCCAACCCTTGGTCCGGCATAACAACACTTTTAGTCGGGCCCATGTGCGTGGGGGTGACAGTACAAATAGTCTGACAGGGCCAAGAAGCCATTACTTTAAAGAAGGCACTTCAGCGTCTAAACTCTTGGGCCAGAATGAGAAGGGCCTTTTCTGTATGAAGTGGCAGCAGCACAGCACTGATGAGGATCACACAGCAAAGAGAAAGAGTGCAATCTAACACAAAGAAGATGCCACTTGAACCAACAGCAACAGCAAAGTAATAACCCCACACAACATCACTTGGCATCGTAAAACTATTTATCCGTGACAAGATAAAGTAGGACAATAACTACCAGTAAACAGCCAGGCTCTCTGTGTTATACATTTGTCTGTCTAGTCTGATTGCATCCTGTCTTTCATGTCAACATATATATGTAGACATTGTAGTAATCAGCCCGGCTACAGACAGACACAGGACACACAAGTCCCAAAACACACACGTTTTATTTTCCTTTTCTTTAGCACAGCACACAGTGCACAATCCCAGCAATTATTGCTCAGTCCTTTCTTCTTTTCTCTCTCTCTCTCTGTTTCTCTTTTCTATTCTTCTTCTTCTTTCCTTCTGCCGTCCTCTACCTCCTGACTCTGGCTTCTTGAATGGAGTGAGGCAGCCTCTTTTATACCGCACCCAGAAGTGCTCCAGGTGCTCCCCGATCATCTTCCAGCAGCACTTCCGAGTGTGGTGGAAGTTCTGCATGGGAACCCAGCTCCTCTTCTGGCAGCACTTCTGAGTGTGGCAGAAGTTGTGCAGACCATGGCTCCGGAGCTGTCCAGGTGCCCCCTGTCGGTGGCCACGGGTCCCAGCAGGGTTGAGCTTCCAAGCTCCAAACCAATGGCCCCAATGCCATCCAGGGGGGCTGCCTCTCGCCTTCTAGGGGGAGGTACTGCTGTCGACATGTCCTCTCATCAGAATGGTGATCTGACCTGGAAAGGCCCCCAGCCATCTGCCACAGCATATATAAGCAGTTTTCATACTCCTATCATCTTTGTGTTTTTGTATTTCTTAAAACCCTGATATAAGTCTAAAGGCCGGAGACACCCAGAACAGAAAGGAAAAGTGAATAAAGTAGGGGCCTCGCCAAATTATTAGATTAATTACCAGCTCATAATCAATTAAGTTAAAACGTCTTTTTCAATTCCTACATTGTCATGGAGCCCTCCTGGGTGGGCATCTCATTGATTATTAATCATCACAATTCCTACAAACACAATCTGAGTGTAACACCATCAGGAGAAGCGCAGACATAAGTGCTACATAAAGTTTACATCCTGGGCTCTTGTAGCTACAGCAGTTTGAAGATGGCTAGCACTCTCTTTCCAAGCGTCTCATTTCTTAGCAGCTCAAGTCATTCTTAGAAGGAAAAGAAGAAGATCCCCTCTCATTATGTTATTATCTGGTTTATATCTCCTATCTGTAAGGTCTGCAAGATGCCAGGATCGTATCCTGAAGTTGATTCAGCTGCGGGATCAGGGCACCACCAGTGCAGAACTTGCTCAGGAATGGCAGCAGGCAGATGTAGGGGAGGCGAAGCCTGGTGGGTATCAACCAAGGAGGATTTGGTTATTGTTATTTGTTTATTAATTATTGATTATTGGAAGAATTGAGGAGTGAGCGGTGATTTGTGCACTATAACTAAAGAATATTATTAAAGAAATTATTCTTGATGTTTTAAACGTGTGTCCTGGACGTCTGTCTGGATGGGGCAGCAGCGCTTCTAGCGTCCACAGGGGGGAATGGGTTATAACCATACAAATAAAGACATATGAAATATTTATCAACTTGTATGCAAAATTTCACACCACAACAATGCTTTTAAACAATCTCTCTCAGCAGCCGAGCTAGAAGCTTGGGAAGAATTCAAGTGGCTCTGTGCAAACTTTCTGGGTCACCATAAGTCTTCTGTGTACAAGGAAGGAGTTTGGAATCTGCTTCATTCATACCAGAAACTGGGCTGTTGCACGCCATTGGAAATACACTTCTTGCACTCACATCCGGAGTTCTTTCCAGAAAATCTTGGTATGGTGAGTGACGAGCAAAGTGAACGTTTTCACCAGGACATTCAGTTAATGGTGCATCGCTACCAAGGTTTCTGGAACGAGAGTATGATGGCCGACTACTGCTGGATGCTGTGCCGTGACAATTCAGACACAGCATACACAAGAAAATCAGACTCAGAGCGTTTTTGAAGAAACAATGGTAGCTGACTGGCACTGTTCAGTTTATCTATGCCACTGTGTGTGCCTATTTGACTTTACACTGAAGATATTGAAACATTTACTGCATTGCTGCTTACGTTTTAGTAAAAACTAACACGCAAGTACACTGTAAATTAACTTTACTCAAATAGTTGACGTGACTGGAAAAGACTAAAAGCGGATCTGAAATCAAAGTGTGAAAAGAAAGGTGTGTTGTAGTCTCTGATGACTATTCTGATGAATCTGTGGACATTACATCGTGCTTGTAACATAACCATCACAAATAAATGAAGTAATGATATAAACAGAAATTGTAAGAAAGATGTAACTCGTCAGACCCATTTAAGCCAGTGCAGGGGTTTGCAGGAGCTTATAATATAACAGCGCTGGGCACAAGGCAGGAAGTAAGTGTGGACAGGCCACTAGTTCCTTACAGGGACCAGTCACCCACCCACCCACATGGAAGCTGATTTTGAAATCCCTAATTAACAGAGGCAGCCTCCACTTCGAACTGGTACAAGTAGTTAAGGTTTAGGAAGCCACACAATCACTCTGGGTCAGTTGCAGAGGTTTTTGTGATGCGTCACAGAGGTGCCCCTCTTCTTGAGCTCGGTCTGTGACCACCCTACATCAACTGGACTGGTCACCAGCAGCCCAGCATCCCTTCATCCAGCCGTCCTCCCGCTTCCACTCACATCTCACATCCCTCACTCGGTCCTAAGACTGCCGACTGCCTCTCGCAAACACCAAATCAATCAAAATAATGTAAATACGAGAGAAGCGGAGCGCCAGTAAATATTAAAGAACGGAAATAATGCTGAAAAAGCAAAACAAAATCCAATGAAAAGCGCAGTAATAAAAGAGCGAAAAAAGAAATAAAAACGCTGTCAAGGGAAGATGAGAATTCAATACGTCAAGTTGCGCTTGCAGTGGTCGAGGGAGTCATTTCTCAGGCTCACCTCCGTGTTTAATTTCAAAGGCTCCAGCTGACATCCTCTGCTCCATTTATCTGACTTTCCCAATCAGCTGCTCCCTTCATCCAGGGTCCTTTTTCAGAGCCAGCTCTGGAGGTTGGACAGGTTGGAAATTTCAAGACACTTTCCTCACACTTGCCCCTTACGCAGAGGGTGGCATTTGCCCATCCAAATATTCAAATTCTGTTTCACACCATACCAGACCAGTGCATAATAACAGCAAAGGGCAAACACATGCATTCATGTCAGCCTGAGGGGACAGCTCTAGACATTTTGATCACCAAGTGCACACACTTTCTGAGTTTATGGCCACCAGGGCCATGCACCTCATACCCTAATGATGCTCTATGTGCCAGCATAGTAACCCGTTCCAAAATGGCAATGCGTAAGTATGTCCCAAAAAAAACTGAAGAAAGGGTGAAGAAATCAAATAGAGAAAGAGCAAATTGTGACACTCTGCTGTTAAATGTAAGCAACCCCACCCTGCACACCAGTTCAGCCACTGGTTTGTTTAAGCTGCAGTAGAATCAGAGAGGATTTCTGCCTGCTTCATCGTGTTGTAGATTTCATTTTAAATGGATACTTTTGCCATTTTTGCTTATCAGTCTATGCTAAATAACCCTAAATGACAAGTGAAAAACGCTTTCAGAACAGTTTGCAAATTTAAGTAAAATCAAACAGTGAAATCTCTCCGTCATAGAAGTGTTCAGACCCTTTGCTGTGGCACTTCAAATTGTGCTGCTTGTTTTAATTCTCCTTGAGATGTTTCTAGATCTTCATTGGAGTCCACATGTGGCCAACTGAATTGATTAAACATCACTTAGAAGGCACACACTTGTGTATTGAAGCTCCCACAATTCACATTGTATGTCTAGACAAACACCAAGCGATGAAGTCCAAGGAACTCTCTGTAGACCTCAGTGGTGAAATTGTGGTGAGGTATCCATCACAGCAAGAGGATACAACTATTTCTAAAGATTTGAGTGTTCTCAGATGCATAGTGGCCTCAATAATTGTGGAGTGGAAGAAGTCTGGGACCACCAGGATTCCTCCTAGTGTTGAGTTGATTGGATATTATTGAGAATGCACACATCTGTGTCTATAATTCACACTACGTGTCAGGACCAAAACCAAGCCATAAAGTGCAAGGAACTCTCTGTACAGCCCCGGGATCAAATTGTGGTTAGGCACAGATGAGGAAAAGGGGATACAATCATTTGAAAAGCTTTGAGTATTCCCAGGGGCACAGTGGCTTGAATAATTGGTGAATGGAAGAAGTTTGGAACTACCAGGACTCCTCCTAGAGTTGTCCATCTGGCTAAACTGAGTAACCAGATAAGAATGGGCCTTGGCTAGGGAGGTGAACAAGAAACCAATGGCCACTCCAACAAAGCATCAAAAGTTCTCTGCTGAGATGGGATAACCTGTCAGGAGAATTTGTGGTGGAGTGGTTAGACAGAAGCTACTTTTGAGTAAAAGGTATATGACACCTTCAAGGACCCTTGGAGCATGAGAAGAAAGATTCCCTGGTCTGTACAAGACAAAAAATGAACTCTTGAGGGAGAACTCCAAACTCTATGTCTGGTGGAGACCAGGCACAGCTAACACCTTCATACAATGAAGCACCAAATTATTAAGATTGGTCATAATTGAGGGAAATACAAAGATACATGGTAATTCAAAAAGATTAATCTGATTATTTCATTTGTAAATCAATATAGAACAATGCAGCAAATTATAAATGTTTTAGGTGATCATAAAGTTTATTATGTAATTTTACAAGTGCTCAATGTGACCTCCTCCAGCTGTACGGACAACATCATCCCATAATCGATTGAACATGTCGGGTGTCACCGTACTCGCAGCTCTTTCGATGCGATTTCGGGGATCATCCAGTGTTGTTGGGAGTGGTGGCACATAAGTAGAATCCTTAATGTACCCTCACAAAAAAAAAAGTCACACGGCATGAGATCTGGTGATCTTGGGGCTAGAAGTGGAGTGCCAAATCATGGGCTCCTCTAAGGCCAATCCAGCAATGAGGGAGCTCGTTGTTGAGAAATGCACAGACTGAAGGGAGCCATCTTCTGGTGACAATCAGAAACTCGATGACCCCCTCTTTCAATTGGTATGCGTATGGTTCCTAGGCGCCTCACGGTTGTAAAAATATAGCACTTTGAAATCGGATGAATCTTTTTGAATCACCCTGTACTTGAAGGAAACCTGCTCCAGAGTGCACATCACCTCGGACTGGGGCGATGGATCGCCTTTCAGCATGACAATGACTGAAAGCATTGCTGGAGTAGCTTTGTGAGATGCCTCTGATTGTCCTTGAGCGGAACAGCCAAAGCCCAGACTTAAACCTTATAGAACATCTGTGGAGAGACCTGAAGATGGCTGTTTACATGATGGAGTCTGAGTAGCTCTGCTAGGAAGAATGGGATCAACCACCCAAATCTAGGTGTGCAACACTTTCAGAGACTTATACAAGAAGACTCGAAGCTGGAAGAAGTGCAAAACGGGCTTCATCAAAGTGCAGAATTACGGGTCTAAAAGCTGATATGAATTAGATATATTCATTTTTGTTTTTATAATACATTTGCAAACCTCTCTAAAAAAATATATTCACTTTGCCATTACGGGTTATTAATAGTAATAACGGTAAATCATTACATTTATATACATCTTTTCTCACTATTCAAAGTGTTACCACACAAGGAGGTCCCGGGATGCAAAAATATATGATCTTCTTACTGCAAGTTATTGAGTGCAGATTGATGGGCAAAAATGGCAAATTTATTCATTAAGTAAAATCTACAACACAATAAAGGGTGCAAAAAGTGAATCCACTCCACGTATATATATATATGTGTATATATATATATATATATATATATATATATATATATATATATATATATATATACAGTATATATATATATATATATAGTATATATATATATATATATATATATATATATATATATATATATATATATATATATATATATTGTCACACGCGTGTGCTTGGGGAGTAACTTAAGGGATTGGATTGGTTGACAGTATTATTCCCCTGGAACACACAATGTGTTACTGTCCAATCAGACCACAGTCCCTTATTCCTTCCGGGTCAGGGTAAACAGTCCTTTTCTTCAACCCGGGAGCACGTCGTTCCTTCTTGTCACGTGACCGTGACGTACTCCTGGGTTATAGGGTACACAAGAGCCCACGAGCACCCCTACAGCGACTCCCAGTGGCCCCCAAGGTATCCAGCAGGGCTGTGTATAAACACTACATAGTCCATGAGGCCCTGCTGGAACTCGGGGCACGATCCTGCTGCCGGGACAGCTCCTCCTGGCGGCCTGGGGGTGAGGGCCGGAGCACAAAGCCGGCAGTCCTCCACAGTATATATATATTAATATTTTAATTTTCATCACTTAAACTCTAAAATTCACAATGAATATCAGTGAAATTAGATCATCAGAATAATTTTTACGAGAACAGGCCAACCTCACTTGTTAATTTCTGTTCATTTTCTACTGCCAGATGCCTTTAGGTTCAGGATTTGAAGACCCCCACAGTGCTACATGCACAGTATAGGATGGTTTGACATGCAAGCAGGAATTTCATTGTACTCCATACACACGACAGTATTGATACAATACTTGTCTTTGGCTCTGGGTCATTTCTAGACTTTTTGGGGTCCTACACAGTATACTTCAAACTTATTTTCTGTGTCATTTGGGACCCCAAGCAGCGGCTCAGTTTATTGGTTAGTACATGTCTCTGCAACCCATCAGATTGGTTAGCTTTAATTTGTGCTTAGTGTGTGCACCAATGAGTGCGCCCCATTTTACTTTCTCACAGCTTTATTTTGTTCTTCTTCACTGCTTTTCAGGCGGTACACAAGTACAAGTCTTATGACAGAGTGGAAGAGTCAGGACTGCCAGAGTTCGGTTACTGATTGTATTTTACCTTTACAAGAATATCTCAGAGCGGCTGACATATTTGGGAAGCTCAATGAAGAATGTCACATATGTCTGGTTTTATTATCTCTTCACAGCAGCCTGCTTCTAGATGTTGTTTAAAATGTAAGTCATTTATTTGCACTGGTTTACATAAGTGTCCCTGCTGGAGAATAAAAATGACAGCGCCTGGAGCGACACCTCCAAGGTGCGTGTGGAAAACACATCCATTCATAAAGATAATGGCGTGTCAGAAGGCCGACTCAAGGCCTCCCTGCTTTACTTCACTTCATTAGCACTTACTGCAGCTGCTTTGGCGGGCACCACACTCGACACATCCAGTCAACGCATCCAGTTGGGTTACTTGAGGAGTCCATTATGGCAAGGCCAGGTGGGGCTTTATGGTGTCTGGACATGTGGACATTTACTTGGTAATCAGGGAGGCTTAACCCTTATTTTCATTGTTAGATAACTTTTCATCTCTTCATGGATCCATTACTGAGTGGATCTTGTGTAACATCTCAGCCTTTTAGACACTGGTCAGTTGTGGACACATGGTTGCTTCTGGAGATTGTGTCACCAACAAATAATTCAAAGTATTAGGACTTGTCCAGCTACACTGCTCAGCAGCTACAAAATGGATGTCATACCCATTTCTTTGTGTCCATTTGGCCAGTCCACATATTTTAGATAGATAGATAGATAGATAGATAGATAGATAGATAGATAGATAGATAGATAGATAGATAGATAGATAGATAGATAGATACTTTATTAATTCCTTAAGGAAATTTGAAGGATGAAATGACTCAGATATCCATATCACAAGAATTACAATTTGACATTACAGGATGTCGGTCATTGGCACAGTATATTGGCACACAGATATCTGCCAGACCATCTCAGCACCATTCAGCCCTACAGGGAATAAGACCAACTCAGCTAAGGGGTGATTCATTATAAAGCCTGATGGCTGAGAGTAGAAGCAACCTCACATGGCGTTCCTTCAGTTGTCTCCATCTGTTACTGAAGGCGCTGCTCTGTTTAGCCAAAACCTCATGCAGGGAGTGAGGGTCCTCGTCCGGGATAAGTAAGCAGCTTCCTGAGCGGCTGTCTGTTCCACCACTTCCTCCAGTGACCCTAGACTGACTCCCAAGATTGATCGAGCCATTTTAATCTGATTCTTTAGTCTGTTGGTGTCTCCTGCACTAATATCGTTTCTCCAGCACACTACCACACAGAATAACACACTGGCCACTACAGACTGGTAGAAGACATGGAAGAATGGTCTGCACCCACCAAATAACCTCAAACTCCTCAGGAAACAGAAGTGACACTGACTCTTCTTATATTCAGCCCCTGTGTTGGTGGTCCACTGAAGGCTGTTGTTCAGATGTACTTAAAGGTGTTTGTATGTCCTCACCACCTCCACATCTACACGATCAAATAGAACTCGGGGCAGAGTGGTGTTGACCCTCCAGAAGTGTGTGATTGTCTCCTTTGTCTCCTTTCAGGTGCAGTTTTCATCATTTGGTAGTCCTACACAAGTGTCCTGTACTCATTCTCCTGCCCACCGCTGATCATGTATGCTGTATCATGGGAAGCTTTCTGCAGATGCCATGATTCAGTATTGTATCTAAAGTCTGAGGTGTCATCAGAATAGCAGTCAATACAGCTCCCTGTGTGCCCCCGTGAGCCAATATTAGCCTTCCCAAGGTCTTTATAATAAAAGAGGTTGGAGCCACTGGCCGGCAGTCATTTAAGGCTGCACTGACTTGGGGATTGGAGCCACACAAGATGTTTTCCATACAACTGGAACCCTTTGTATGCTCAGATTCAGACTGAAGGTGAGCTGGAAACCCTTCACAGTTGCCTGGTGTTGCTTTTTGAGTACCTGATGGTTAACACTATCAGGTCTGGCAGCTTTGCTTTGTCTGAGTTTCCTAGTCTTTCCCTCACCCAGTCCACTGTGAAGGTCAGTGCTGGCTAGGTGAGAGGTTGGTGGGATGATGGGTGTAAGTCTTGGCAGCTGGTGCATGACAACAGCGATGCTGGCAGTTAGCACGTAGAGGTGTGAATCAAAGTTGAGGAGGAGTGAAGGTGTGTGGACAGTGGCGCAAGGTCTGGCAGAGTCTTGTTTACTAGAGGGGCGTTAAGCCACACAATGTTTTCCAATCCTTGGACCTGCATTCTACATTAATGTTATTTCCTTGAAGAGAAGTTGTCCCAGATGGGATGCCATTCCACTTCTCTCCACATTGAAATAGAAAACTACATCCACTCACACCTATTGAACTATAGGTATGTGAACTCAGGGAGGTCATGCAAGAACTATGCAAGGTATTCAGCGGGGTTCAAAGTGCAATGGAGAGTGAAGACTACTAGACATACCAGAGATGCTCCATGATTGGACATCACAGTGCAGATGAATGTTTATTGGATTAGGTGGCATTATAAAATTACTAATGAGGCTTTCCTGCAATCTTTCTGTGACCTTTTCACTGGGTATGCCATGTTTATTGCTCCATATGTGGCACCTTATGCTTGAGTGTGGGTCTGACCTCTGATGGACTGGCACTCCTTTTGCAGTTTGTTGTCACAATGGCCTGGCACCCTAATCAGAGTTACTTCCTATCTCACTCCTGGTTCTGCCAGGAAAGAAATGAGAGAGTTAATTGGGTTTTGATGTTCAAGGGATAGAAAAATACATTTGCACAGTGCCCGCTGTACTGCCCAGAAGAGGGGCATATTTCAAGGTAACGATTCACAGCAGGCCTGATATTGAAATGCTTTACCACACTTTTCCATTAACCTCTGTGGAGCAGTGGAGCACAAAAGTCTAAGCAAGGCAGGTTGGGTGGGCTCCAGAGTACTCTGTCCAACGACTGTGCTAATGGCAGGGTGTGATGATGCGGGTTCCACTTCATGCTCCCATCTCCATTTTGGGAGCGTTTGAACCTGACACCATCAGTAATGTACCCGGATGAGATGGACAGTGAAGACATCAACAACTAAGCAAGTAGATGGTGCAAAATGTGCAAAGTGCTTTTATTTAAAGCAAAACAAAAAAACATTGTCCAAAAAAATAGTGTGATGATGCAGTCATTAAATAAATAATCCATTAAAACTGGTAAAAATCCCAGATGATTAGAACAAGGCTAAAACGAGATTAAAATCCTGTAGCAGACATTGGGGTCACACCAGCCAAGCTCTGCTCCTTCCCAGTCTCTCCAGCTCACTTAAGGTATATTCAGTGGGAGAGACTTCAGCCACCTCGGTCCTCATTCTACTGACCCCCGTCATGGCTGCCTCCGCTGGCGTCTGCCTGACAGCTCGGGGTTGGTTGTCCTCCCATCTTCCTTCTCACACTCAAAGTCATTCCTCGGATCCCTAGGGTGGACTTTTCCCTGATTGTACCCCACTCTTCCATAAAATCAGTGGGCACAATCCTGTCCCACGAGTGCCAATCACTCGCTCCATCTGGGACCCCCTGACCACGCTGACCTTTCTCTTTCTCAACTGGCTGGCTTGTCCACTCTTTTTCCCCCAATGCGGCTATCTCGCTTGCTCTCTGCCTCTTCCGTTCTTGTTGTCCTTTCTCCTTCCGCCTTATGTTTCTCCTATTTATTACGGGGACATGGCTCAGGTGTGGCGATTAGCAGCTCCCGGCTTCAATTACGGATGCGGACGATTACTCACCTGTGGACATAAGCAAGGAAACACCCGCCTCACGTAGCGTCCAGGAACCACTCCAGCCACATTACCATGGGGGTCCCCTCTTTAAGCTGCGAGTGCGGTGATTATTGATTTAAAAACTGGGCTTTCATCTGAGCTGTGGACCCACTATATCACACAAGGGTGTTGCAAATGGGTTTGGGTGCTTTGGTAATTCCAGAGAACTGTTATGGTAATTAATATATACCATAATAACTTGCAATTTGCTTGGGTTAAGAGCACAGGACCTCCACAAATGCAAAAATATGTGAATTCGTTTTGGGTCCATGATTACTTTATATAATAAGTTTATTACACTAAGTAAGATGGAACAAGTTGCGAGAAACATGGGATAGAGTGGGCAGTGCAATCAAATCATGAGCTTAAGACTGACTGCCAAGACAAAGATGTGCCAAGAATTTGTTAGCCAGAGACCCAGAAAAAGAGTTATCCACGATCTCGGACAGAAACTGGGCATCAGTAAGTGAATCTTTTATCCTGTGGCTCAGATGGCATCATGCACTGCACATGTCATTTCCTTAGAAACACATAAACAAAAGTCAATGGCTGTAAAAAAAAAACAAATATGGTGATAAAATGAGAGACATCAAGATTAAAAAACAACACATGGGGCGAGAGAAAGCTAAGAAAAATGCAAAGAAGAGGTCGAGAGAAATGAAAAAAGAAAGACGATCTTAACAGCAGTGTGTACCCAGTGCCAGCCTATCTGGCAGCGCCACAGTCAGACCGCTTGCCCCTCTTCTCTTCTCTACTACTATCCTGATGAAGAGCAATTCCCAAAATGGTAACTAAGGGTGCTCTGATAATCCTCCACTGTTTGGTTGGTTTTAGATTTAGGGGTCTCACCCACAACACTGCTACCTCCTGGCACCTGTGTCTTCTGGTGGTATCTCAAAACTGTAGTTTTCTAATTTAACTCTTTTAGGGGGGCTAATTATTTTTTTTCTTTCTTTTGTCCCAGGGCTGAATATTTTTCCAAAAATTGCACACAAAACAATGGTTTCACGCATAAATCAACATGAAGTACTTATTTATGACAAATGTCACTCTGTTTTATGTTTCAGAAGCCTCTGCAGTAGGCATATTCACATATTATTACATACCTGTTTGTCTCATCAATCACTAGCTGAAAGGCACTTTCAGGTAAAAAAAACAAAAAAAAGAAGTAGTCGAGGGGCTGCTAGTCCATAGTGTCCACCAGCAGGCCGCGTCATTTGGTGAAGTCCAGTTACTAACTTCTCTCCAACAGAACGATGTCTGTGCAGTTCTGCCAGGCCAAACGTTTTCATTGGTGCGTCAGCTGCACGAGCGGGTCCAGCACTACAATTAGCTGATGTAGGCACCTGTCTTTCGTTTTTCGATATCCAGATCGTCTGCATCAAAATAGGAGTTTGATAAGCGTCTGTGTAGTCCTCCCAAGCCAACATTGTTGTAGGCACGTCAGCTGCAGGACCAATTGGGGACAAATTAGCTGATGCAGGTACCTGACTTTCATTTTTTGATCTCCAGATCACTTGTATCAAAATTGCAGTTTGATAAGTCAAGAGTCTGATTCTTGATACAAAAAATAAAAAAAGAAAGAAATAATATGCACAGAGTATTTTGCTTTGTGCATTTGCTTCGCTCTCTCGCCTGACGTTGATGCCCTTCTAGCTGTTGCTTACTCAATGCTAGTCACGCACACGCAGGGTTTCAATGTCAAGTCAACGAGTCTAACAGTCCTCCGAGCAAAGAGAACCTACCTATAGCGTAACAGTGAGTTTCATCAACATTTACAGCTTTCTTTCGCCCTCTGCCCCTGCTATCCTCCCTCAACCCCTTGTGTTGACAAAAGTCGACATCTGCCCTAAAAGTGTTAAGACGTTTCTGAACAACTGCAGCTCTCTTTCATATGGTGCTGGACCCCCTTGCTGGCCATCATTCCTACCACCCTACAGATAGCAGTGATGACGGTTTGGGCCCTTTGATCACTCTTTCACCTCAAGGGTGATCTCGAAGGCTGACATTCTAACAAAGAGGTAGCAGGACCTCCAGTTCTCCATCCATCCATCCATTATCCAACCCGCTATATCCTAACTACAGGGTCACGGGGGTCTGCTGGAGCCAATCCCAGCCAACACAGGGCGCAAGGCAGGAAACAAACCCCAGGCAGGGCACCCCCAGTTCTCACATCATGTAACCCCTCACAAATTGAATTTCTTGTCATATGGCCCTCTGATGGCTGGGCTTATTTCCACCAGGCAGAGCAATGAGTTTCTGTTACCACAGGGCACTCCGTGGCACAGATGACTGGCAGGATCTGTGCCTGCAGCATTTAGCGACGACTCTGTGATTTATATGGGAGAAATGCATAACATTATTGGCTTTGCTAATACCAATCTAGTGGAGGATTAACATGAACACTGTCACGCTTAATAAAACACACACAGCGTAATTACTACAAGCAATACAACCCTTGGTCTCGAAAGGTACATTTACAATGTCCATAATCCAATCCAACATGGGCATGGAATTGTCAGCCTACTACTGGTACAAGAGGGTAGGATCGGAGACCTGAATTGCATTGCAAGGTCCATTTTGTTTACTGGTTATCTTAGGTCATGGGTTGGCATCACATGCCAGTGGCACTCATTGGTACAGCAGATATTTTAACACAAAGTGATGTAACCCATCAGGAGCCCCAGCAGGTAAAGGGGCTCACAGTGGGAGTGAGACATGCAGCTTAGGAGGACTGGCATTGCTGAGATGGCTCTAATAGGCATGTTAGTGTTCATGCTGCAATGGCATGGTGCCCCATCTAAGGATTGTTCCTGCTTTGCACCCAGGGCTTACTGTAATAGACTCCAGCTTCTCTGCAACCTTGTCCTGGAGAAGCAGGTTAGAAAAACTGATAGTAAAATAAATGCACGTTTGAATGAAACTTTGTGCTTTACAGGTCAGTGCTTTAGCCATCAGGAGGTCACAATGTACTGACTCAGACATTTAGATGACTTATTTAACTGACTTTATTATGATCACCATAAAGGTAACCTTCTGGGTTTATCTGAAGTAATTGATATCACCCTGGGAAGAGAGGGGGGGGCAATGTTGCTAACACCTGTCACACATGCGCGTCAGAGGGGCACCCTCCAAGTTCTTCCCAGCTATTTGATACCACCCAGGGCAGAGAGGGGGCACTGCTGCTAACTCTCTGGTCTTTGTCTTCTTCCAAAGTACAGAAAAACCACCCGGTGAGGGCAACTGATTCTGCCCCATCCAGTCTTGGCCAATAAAAGCATGACCACCCAGAAGGAGGCGTCACTTCTTTCCTGAGCAGCCAGATGAAGATGGCAGACAAAACAGCCCCAATTATCCCAACCACGTTATTCTGTTGGCCACAGTTTTTGTGTCCTTTGTACACCATCAAGTGCTGTTTTTATTCAGTAAATGGGGATTGGAGCCTCAACATTTAGTTTTGTTTGAGCTGTTCATTCCCTCCGATGATCACATACTGTTGTCTCATTTCACACCCTCATTTCTCTCATTTCTCATGACTCCACGTCTGCTGGTCGGAGCTCAGTATACGACCATATGTGCCAGAAAGAGACACCCCAATGTGGAATCAAACTGCCAGCTAAACAGAGCTCCTGAAAAATACCGCAAAGACTATGGCTTATGTCTGTTTGTCTACCTCTTTATACCATCAAGCTCCTGTTTCCTTTATCACTGTTTTTGAGTTGGGATTAAACAGGGTGACTCAGCGAGTACCCCAGCACTTCTTTGATGTCCCCAAATGTCCTTCTACCTATCCATAGTGTAAAAATAGCTTACAACTCCCAAATTGAATGTTCAAGTCTTGTCATATCGAGTGACTTTCTCATTGCAGTGTTTGATAGAAATGAAGCACTTTTTAATGCATCTGAAATTCAACATGGTAGCAAAAACGGCTATGAGGCTTGATCCTGGTGGTCAGCACCCACGTGGCAGGCCGAAGAAGATGGACAGAATAATGGAAGACATGAAGATCGTCAATGCCGCCCCAGAAGATGCCCTCGATCGTGCCAAATGGAGACTGATTTGCAGAAAAGTGGACCCTGCCATGCGGGATAAACGCTAGGATGAAGAAGAACACCAAATCACTACAAAAATGTCACCAAAAATGAGTGTTTAATAAATACAAAAAGACAAGGAGCTGACTTTAAATCATGAAACTTTGACACCTCTTATAAACTCCAAAGCAGAGCACAAAGTACTTGTCAATGTCCAAGAAAACAAAAAAGGCCATTCCATTGACAATGAAAGTAGAAGTGATAAAGTCCAGGTAAAGTGCTAAACACTAAATATTATTTAATGAAGGACAATGCTTTATTAGGGTATATAATGATGACTAATGTTATTATTAAATTAACTAGCTGCGTTAGCTGTCTACAATGGGTAGAATTCTAAGTAATCAACGTAGACCTCAGCATTAATGTTAGCGGTACACCATCTATTGGAAAGTCTTTTGTAATGCATGTAATAATATAATACATTGTATCTGTCATTTCAAACATTTGTAGTAATAAAATGCATTAGATACAAATAATTTTGATGCACCATCTGTTGGAATGACAAATGCAATGCATATGTCTATGTTATACACTATTTAGCATGGAACTTGTAAAAGCAATGTTAATGTCTGTGATGTGCCATCTGTTGGAATCGCAAATGCACTGCATATTGAATATATAATATGCCATTTAGCACGGGATATTTTTAAAAGCAATGTTAATGTTTGTGATGTGCCATCTGTTGGAATGACAACTGCACTGCATATTGAATATATTATATGCCATTTAGCACGGGATATTTTTAAAAGCAATGTTAATGTTTGTGATGTGCCATCTGTTGGAATGACAAATGCAATGCATTTTAATACTGTCAATGTTTATGATGCACTATTTGTTGGAATGACAGAGATATAGCAACCAGACAGACGCACTTATCTTTTTATTAAGGTGCATTCTGCCAATTGTCATGTAGTTCAGTGTTATTTGAGTAAAAATGGGGGTCATTTTGGGAACACTTAAGATGTTTTCCGTTTAAAAGAATTGTAATTAGGCGTTTGAGTTATGATAATTTAATAAATGTGGCCCCAAGGGGACATGGCCTCTCCTCCGAAACCCCCTCTTAAGTAGTGATTCAATGGGAAACAAACACAGCTTTTCATCTCCTCTTTGTGGTATCAGCTGCTAGCCTGCTGCCTGCTGCCGTGCCGCATGATCTGCATCTCGCGCGGGGCTTTGGGCATTTAAAAGACCTCACTACGGCTGCCCTAGTGTCTCACTGCTTTGTCTCTCTTCCTCCAGGCACCCCCTGCTCCCAAGCGGAGCTCCCGACCTGCTGCACCCCTTTGAGGAGAAAGATTTTGAGTACTGTTGACCAAGAGGTGGAGCCGAAGCCGCCGGTTTGACAGTTGTCCTTAGTGCAGCCGGATCACTCCTGAAAGAGACTTGTGTTTGTTCTGCCTGTACTGGAATAAAGTTTCTGTCTCTTGGAAAACCCTGAGTGCTCCTGTGCAACTTTGTGACCCAAACGTGACAATAAACTTCCCAATTGCAATAAATAAGACCTCCACTCACACTTAATGTCGTCATTCCCAGCTTCTGTTACTTCGCTCATACTTTAGTATTTGTAATATGACTCACACACAAAAGGAAAGTAGTCTGAATTTTACATTTGTTAGAACTCTTTTTTGACTATACATTGTGACACATGAGTCGGTGTCTTGCACCCCTTAGACGAGTCTCAGTACTTTATCAAAACCAGTTTTATTCCACTCAAAACAGTAACAGCAAGGTTATTTATTGTAGCGGGATCTGCCATTCTGCTATACACAGATAACAACAAACAGGCAGGGTTGTGGTCAGGTCAGTGGCCAAGTTCTAATGCTCCCTGCATCCCCCATCAGGCGACCGGTGCTTTGCTTGTAGTTGTTTCTGTGGCGCGGCAAATCTGCAGATTCCTCGGCAACGGACAAGCAACCTTCAACAGACGCAGCAGTTGTGCTTCTGAGTGACGTCCCATTTGGGGAGAGTCTAAAAGAGTTCAGAAGTTCCACGATATAAAGCAGAGAGATCCTGCCTCTTCTTGTACTTTTGGTACTTGAGTGCACTTAATATCAGACACTTTAAATCTTCTGCTTGAGTAGTTTTCTCATGGGCAGCGTTTACTTGTAGCTGAGTTATTTTCCTGAAAGGTATCTCTACTTTCACTCGAGCATGGCTGTTGCATACTTTATAAAGTACTGCTTAGTGCTACACGCAAAGTCATTGGCTTGTGGTCTGCACTGGCAGCCTGGCACTTTAGAATTCAGCAGTAAGGTTTAGCAGCCCTGGCCAGTTACAAACTGAGCTGTCAAAGGGCAAGCAGGAGTGGAGTCGCGGGCAGTGTGGCCTGGAGGTTAAGGCACTGAAAACTGAAAGGACACTTATGTGTAACCTAGTCTGCATAATTTGTGATGTGCTGTGTATTTGTAAGTTATCTGTGTGTTTAACTCTGATCTATCCAGTCATGTAATAATGTAAGTTTTTTCTCTGTTCTACAAGATTCCCACCACGTTGGACCAGGATGATTCTAGATTATTATAAATGAATATCACACTTGTGCAAGGTGCTACGATCATTCCCCATGTGGGATGCAAGCTGGATGGAAGGACTGGGGAAGAGGGGGAGGCAATACCTCCCCTGCGGCGCTAGAAGGCAGCCCTCCTGGGCAGCCGTGGCAAGGATTTGGAGTTTGGTGCAGTCCTGTTACGCTCCGTGGGGGCCGCCAGGGGGAGCTGCAGGGCCCTACTATGGACTTCCACAACACCTGGGAGAGATTTCAGGTAACGCTGATGAGCCACCTCCAAATCAAATCCATATCCCTGATTTCATAACCCAACCTGATTGCTCTTTGCAATTACTTTCTGGTGCTCCAGGTTCTTCTGGCATCTTCAACAAGCAGCAGTTGATTAACAACTAAACTCAGCTTGCCTTTATTAGCCAAAAATGGAGGTGAATTTTCTTCCACTGGAATGCACCACATAGATACACTCACACACACGTCCTGAAGATAGGTTGACAATCACGTCATTTCTGAAGTGTGGCACCTTGGAAATGTCTCAGACTCAGTATACAATACAAAATAAGATCTCTTGAATCTTCATAATCCTGCCGACTACGCCACTACAAAGACAAGATAAAGGTTTCGGCTGACACCATGACCCCATATATTGTAAATACAAAATATAATATCTTTTCTGCAAAATAATGTCTCTATAGACACGAGTCTGAGAACAGACTGTCCAAGAAGACGGCACTTAAATTAAATAGAGGCCAGGCAGAACCGTCCACTGGGTCCAGGTGAATGCACATCAGAGGTGGAAAGATTGTCCATCATCCGGTCTGCAGAAGAAGGAAGAGAAGAGGTATATAGTAGTATATAGTTACTATATAGCGCCATTCTGTGGATCAGTGAGGAATTACCACCACCAGGGCCTTTAAGCTGCCCCAATGTGCACGTGTGTGACACCATTAACCATTCAAAATAAACTCAATCATGAGGCAGGGACCTGAGTTTGGACTATGATCTCAGCGTAAAGAGTCTTGAAATGGTATTGTGATTTAGTGGGCCTCACAATGCTCATTCATGGTTTTCACGTAGGGCTTCATTGAAGCTTTACGATGGCCTAGGTAATTCCTCACTGCCAAAACAGGCATTTTCAAGTCCACTCCCACTTTGCCAGTCCTCCATGGTGGCTTGGTAAGGAGCCGAACTCGGTCCTGATGCACCCCATGTCCTTGACCCTCTCGGGCGGCACGAGATTCATGTCACCATAGCCAAGTGAAGACCCAGCAGATAAGAAATGATGAATGCAGATTGTTTTCTCGCTGACAGCCTCATTAGTTTATTGTGAGTTAGAGCCGCCGAGAAGAGCACATTCCTGCTTGCTTTCCTAACCAGAATTTGTTGTGAGTGATGGTCTTGCCAGAGGAAGGCTGATGGCTTTGATCAGGGGTTGCGTGCCTCGCACTAAAAGTGTGCAAAGCCGCTGAGGGATGCAGTTTGACAGATGAGAGTGCCGCAGAGTGGGAGTGCTCAGCAGAGCGTGACGGTGCACCAGGGGTGCAATCTTACGGTCTTTTATTACTTTCTGTCATAGCAAGATAACCTATCCAGTTCTGCAATAAAGTGAACCACAGCAAAACAATAAAAGCTGCACTCAGACAGAGATGAATTAAAGCCAAACGTCTGCAGTTTCCCAAAAGCTGTGTTGCAAAGTATTCTTTGATTTCTCATCCCTATTCGTCTCATGCCATTTAACTTACTAATACACGGCTGAGGTGTAAGATGCGTATCTGTACCGTCTTGAAAGGAAACTCAGAGGAAGGGCTTAAGTTCGCAGAGAAGGGTGTCACTTGTTTTCACAGGGTGTCACTCCAGTGCTAAAACTTTTATAGTAAGGGCATTAAAAAAAGCTATAAGAGGGAAGACTGGGACTGGCAGTGCATCTGAGATGGAGGCAAGCCACTGTGATGCAGGGGTGCAAAGCCACACACTCCTCTCAGTCGACTGATCCTTGTCACATCAAGTAGCCTGACCAATTGCTTTTCAATAGATGCCACCAAATGTGACAACACATCCTCTGGCTAGACAGTTGGAGAGGCTTTAGAGGCTTCCTCGAGTGACATTAAGCTGTAAACTGAGATTACATGACTTCTGTTTTCAGGAGATGTCAAACTTGACGACTACTTAACTGCAGTTGTCATCTGATGATGTCAAATTACATGTTTAAAAATCATATGGGGTGACAAGTTACACAACTCCATACCAGTTTTCTAGCACAGTTCCACCTTTCCAAAGTATCTTGAGCTCTGACAGCCAATAATATGCTAACTGACAGAGCTGTCAATTTCAGCAGGTTTCACTCCCTCTGCCCCAATGTAATCTCACTATGTCGTGTTGTTCAGTAATGGTGCAATCCCCCAGTGGACCTTGGCTTCAGTTGGACTACCCATAAGCCATCACGAACGTGTTGTATTACATCAGCTTCTACCCATTGTGGTTACAGCGTAATTTTCAAATTGTTTTTACTTCTTGATTTACCCTCATAAAAGGACAAGTGTCAGTACAGTAGGTCAGTGTATCTTTGTGCCAGTCCACTTGCTATGCCATTTCAACAGGTGGTGCATCACATACATTTTATTACTACAAATGTTTCTAATGCACCATCTCTTGGGATGATGAATCCAATGCATTATATTACTACATGCATTACAAAATACATTGCAATGGATGGTACCCTGCAAATGTTAACACTGAGGTTTACGTTTATTACTTAGATTATTAAAATATCCCATGGGTTTTCAATCTTTTTGAAAATGTGCCCCGATCGTGTGTACTTTTCGACTCAAGCCCTGCTTCCCCTCAACCACACAAAAAATACATCAGGATGCACACATCGTAATAATATAGACTATACACGATACATACACATCATAATGCAGGTTGTTCACATTCACCATATGATTTAAACCAAGAAATTATTTAGTGGGATGGCTGAGCTTGTTTCTGACACACCATTTAATGAATCTGGGGTTCAATGTCCTCTTCTTTGTCAAATCAGTCAAGGGCGTCACTCTCTTGATTAACCTAGGTACAAACCGGCAGTAATACCCAGCCGAACCAAGGAAGGCTTGGACCTGTTGCTTGGTTTTCAGATTAGGGCCACTTTAGCATGGCGTCTACTTTAGAACACTGTGGTTTGACTGTTCCCCTACCCATCAGGTAGCCCAAATATTTGGCCTCAATAAACCCAAAGAAAAATGTCTTCAGATTAATATGAAGGCCAGTTTTACTGAGTGCCAGGAGCACAGCTCAAACCTGCTGTGGTGATTCTTCTATATATTGGAATAGACAATGTCAATTTATTTATATAGCACATTTAAAATAACATAGGAATGCTGTGGCCAAAGTGCTTTATAATAACAGAATAAAAGAAAACAAACAAATAACATAAATAGCATAAATAGAAATAAAATATATGAACATAAAATAAAATAAAACCCTGTGGGGTTTGTCTCACCACCATTTCAGATTGCTCGGACTGGGCAGCTGCACAATGCAATTTCCATGGTCTCAGTCAAGGTGTCCATGTTCTTATATGCTTTCCTGCAGACTGGATGGGCAAAAAAATAAGGAAGACCACTTGTTTTGAGTTGTTAATGTCCAGTCTTAATCATGGACTGGCTTTTCCCCGTGTCTGGGATCTAGTTGACTGCTTAGGGCCAAGTCACCACTCATTGCATAGCCTCGCCTGGTGGTCCACAGAAACCCCATACCATTTAAGTATTTCTGACTTTAAGACATCATAATTAGTGGCCATAATAGGTATGTTGTGCCTCCTCCATCAAAAACTGCACTAATATGTTCGCCCATTCCGCACACTCCCAAAGACACTACGCCGCTGTTTTATTACCGTATGTTCAAAGATTAGGAGATTTGACTCAATATCCTAATTTTCCTGCAACAGCATTAAGCACTTGAGATGGAGCCCTTGACATATCCTGTTCAATAACGACATGTGCTTGTGCCCATGCCTCAGACTGGACTTTTAGTTGCTGTATTTCCATAGCCATGTTGCTAAGTACGGATGTCAGGTCCTGCTCTTCTGTCATCTTGAGCACAGTAATCCTGCTGACTATGCCAATGTAATAAGGAGAGCAGGAGATGCAAAAAGGTTTGGAGATGGCCACCCTGTATACAGAGAACAGCAAAGAAAAAAACAACATTGTTACAAAACAGAGTTTAAAACAGAACTGAGAACTGGGGGCGATACAGAGACATTTATATGGCTCAAACAGGAAGGGAATCGATCAGGGTGGCCAGAAAAGGAAGTGATGTCTTTGGTATGTGGGATCTGAAGAAGAAGTTGTCATCAGGGATGTACAGAAGTGACATTATCAGAGGGAGGGTTGGTGGTGATGTCATTGTTTGGGTGGTTCTCTGCTGGTCTGCAGATGGACAAAAGTTAAAGGGATGAGATGACATTGCCAAGCCCCAGTCCAACTGAAAAATAATATCATTTGAGCCCATCTCCCATGTGGACGTGTGACACAGTATATATATATATATATATATATATATATATATATATATATATATATATATATATATATATATATATATATATATATATATATATATTAGCAGCTTCAACTTTAACAGAAATTTTCTGTTTACCCAATTTCCTAATCCCAGCAGCACTGAGAAGCTGTCTACGCACCAACCCTGCCTGGGACACAAGCCACATAACATGCTAGATACCACTTTACATCGTCATACTCCTGATATTAACATGGACGCCCAAGCCTTGGCTGAACTTGTGTTCAATTTACAGCTCTCCTGTCTGAACAGTGCCTACCCACAGCAATCTATTCAGGAATCTCCTGCTAATTTCAGTCCGTAGGCTAGACCTGAGCTATTGATTAATGGTGCAGACAAAACCAAATCGACATTTTGTCCCATCAATGTATTGCTTGCTTTAATGAATGTGTTTACAGCACAAATGCAGTCTGTATCTCACAAGTGTCCGTTTCATCCTTCACCATGTGGCTTTCTCGACTGCTAATTGCTGGAGTAAATAATTTGTTTTAGTTGTAGTGCTTGCTGACAACCAAGTTCCATATAGGCAGGATCCAGGATTCTTTTGTACCTAATTTGGCTCAAGATCTTCTATTCCATTTTTTGTTTTTTTTGTTATCATATTCCTATTTGAACACTTCCTTCCTCACACCTCATACTAATTGCATGTATTCTGCTACCCTACTTGGCCACACCCATCACCACCATGTCTTAAACCACACCTTCCCCTTGTGATTTGATACTTAGCCACACCCCCAGTGTAATTTGACATGAATCACAAGCCGCTCTGCTTCATTTAAACAGGCTGCTGGTCCTGACTCAGTCCTCTGTCTGGGTGGTTTCTTCTTCTTTATGTTTCAGTTTTTATAATATCTGGATATGCATTTACCTTGTATTTTTGGTCAGCTTGTGTTTGTGAAGCTTTGCTTCAGTTTTTCTCAACATATCACTCTGCACCTTTTTAAGGCACTGTCATTTGCTGTGTGTTATTAGGGAATTCTTAGTGGTATTAGATTTTCTTTCCATAATTCTTGAAAAATGAATTATGTTTCTTTTGTCTTGGAGTTTCTGCTTGCCGCATTGGTTGGTAGGCATGCCTTGTTGCAGCCCATTTGGCTCAGTGTGTGAATCGAATCCAAAGGAATCTGAGCCATCATACAAAAGGACACAATGTTATGTCTTCAACTGAACTTTTAATTAAAAAATCTCAATTAACGTACATATCTCTCTATTATATAAAATAATCCTGCAACGAGACAAGACTTTTTGGAAGATTTTTTCAAATCCTGCCAGATGATACTTTGGCCACAACATTTTTTCAAGTCATGTCCTCCTCTCACCCATATTTAACCACGCACACGTGGTCCTCTCACCTCTTATTCGTGTGAATGCTTTTGACACAAACAGTTTCTGCTCTCTCAGCTCTGATAAATCTGAACGTTTTCATCACTTTAAGTTCCCAGTTAAAGAAGACGTATTATGTCCAAATCTTATTGAAGAATTTCATCACAAAGGGTTATCAACAGAAAAAATGAGTACACGGGCAATCCTAATACTAAGAAACGATGAAGTCAAACAAGTTAATGGCAAAAATGTTGATCAGTTACACGGCAAATTGTTTAAATTCATATCAATAGACTCTGCTGAAACAGTTGGTGGTGATTGTGTGGAAGATGAAAACATCAATTTACAATTTCCTGAAGAATATCTACAACTGTTAACACCGCCCGGTCTTCCACTAGCCGAATTACTGTAGAAAGAAGGATGTATCCAAGAAAGGTAATGTAGTACATCTTCCGCTGATAACATTACACACCAAAGGAGATCCATCTATCCATCCATTATCCAACCCACTAAATCCTAACTACAGGGTCACGGGGGTCTGCTGGAGCCAATCCCAGCCAACCCTGGGCGCAAGACAGGAAACAAGCCCCGGGCAGGGCGCCAGCCTACCACAGGGCACCAAAGGAGATCTTGATATGCTATTCGTATTAAAACATTAATAGTTTCCCATTAGAATAGCTTTTGCAAAGGCAATTAACAAATCACAGAGACAAACATTTAAAAAATTCATTTTATTTACTAGAGGGAAAGAAACGAAATTCAATCACGGGCAGCTGTACATTGCATTGTCACGATGAAAGTCCAAACACAGAATCAAAATTCAATTTAGTTAAAAAAATTTTTTTACTGAAGTTTTACAGTTAAAGTGCAAGTTTAAAAAGTATTTGCATGTTAATTTCAAAGCCAAACAGAATGAAATCGTATTACGCAATGAATAATTCTAATGCAACATGAAACATAATTTACTTTCAAATTATTACGTTTTACTCTTTTTTAATGTGGTTAATTACTCGCTGTAATGTAAAATAGTTAGTAAATTGTACATCCGTATCCCCATACGTGAGTGGCAGAACCGCAAAGAGGCTGGCGCGTAGCTCAGGCATGGGAGTTAGCAAGTGATGTATATAGTATATATATATATGTATGTGTGTGTATGTGTATATATATATATATATATATATATATAGTGGTGAAAAGCTATGGCACCTACTCAGCCAGGATGCCTGTGAACTGGAAGGACCAGGGAGAGAATATATACAGGACAGCAACTTCCTCGGGTGGCAAGACAGCAGCCCCCTGGGTTGCGGTAGATCCACAATTTCCCACAGGGCTTCATTGGAATTGGAGTTCGGTGTCTCAACCCTGTTGGGTGCCACCAGGGGGTGCTGCAGGGACTAGGGAGCCCTACTTAGTGGGGTCCTAGCCTTACCCGTAAGTGCTCCTGGGCCCAGCCTTCGGAATGCAGGAAATACATCCGGGGATCACTTAAAAGGAGCCTCCTGTCTTCATTCCTGAAGTCAGTCAGGAGGAAGAGGGACGAAGATTGCCATTGGAGTAGTGGAGGCAGTGGTGTATTGTGCTGCTTATTGTGCTTGTTGTGCGGGGAACGAAAGAAAAGTGTTTCCCCCTTGTAAGTAAAAAGTTCTGAACTTGTGTCCGCATCTATCTGAGTTGGGTTTGGGGAGCTGGTGCACCCCTAGGTGGCCACAATATCTGAATGTATTGTGCCACACATGCATGTCAGAGGGTCACCCTCTGGGTTCCTCCTAGGTATGTAATCCCGCTGTGAGCAGAGAGGGGTTTGTTACTACTAAGTATGTTGTCTTCCTTTTCTTCTACAGTACCGAGGCGCGGCGCCTTGGAGGGTAACTGACTCTGCCATTTCCGGTCCCAGGATCATAAAAGAGCAGCCTCCTGGAAAGTGTCCTCACTCTTTGACTGAGAGAACAAAGAGACTTAGCTCCTTTCTAACCTGACCACACCCTTTTGTGAACGAGCCCTTGATGAGGCAGCATTGTTGTTAATTTCATGTTGTCATGTGTCTGTATTTTGTTTGAACGATTGAAGTAAACAGGGACAGCTTTATGTCATGTCATGAGTTGTTATTACCTTGGATCAGTGCTCTGCAATCTCTTCACTCCCTCAGCACACCTAAGCCCTTCGCAAAGTTCTGTGGCCCACCACAAGCAAAAATAAACAAAAAATACAGGAGTTACAAAGCACATACAAAGAAATCACTTGTATGTTGTCACATGCGGCTGGGGGTGGAGCTCAGCCGGGACGCCCGAGGAGACCGGAGGAGGGCTGGTGCCTCTTCCCGATCACGAGGGGGCGACCGCCCTGGTTTTGTTGGTGGCCTCGGGTAGGGGGCTTGGAAGCCCAACCCTGTAGGTGCCCCGGTGCCTGAAGAACTCCTGGTGTGGCGGAAGTGCTGGGGGGAAGAAGAATGGGGACACCCAGAGGGCTTCCGGGTGCGAGGGGTGAATGCTGGTTTCTCTAATAGGATGGGACGTGTCTCCGGGTGCGCAGCCGGCACTTCTGCCACACGGAGGCATGTCCAAGGAGGAGGGCCGGGAAGCAGCTGGAGCCCATCCGGGGTGGTATAAAAGGGGCCGCCACCCTGCATTCGAGAGCGGAAGTCGGGTGGAAGAGGACAGAGCTGGAGAGAGGACTGGAGGCGGCCAGAAGAAGGGCAAGAAAGACTGTGAGTGGCCTGGACTTTGGGGGAATTGGTGCTGGAGGCACTGGGATGTGCACTGAACTGTTTGTAAATATTGTATATAGTTGGGTGAATAAATGGGTGTGCTGGGTGATAAACCGTTGTCTGTCTGTCTGTGTCCGGGTCCCGTTCCACAATGTATTGTTTTTTTTTTGATAAATTTAACAACACAGCTAACAACATTTTTTAACTTTTAACTTATATGAACTAATGTAAGCTTTTAACAATAATTAATGTGATACCTGTGCTATTTTTAATTAACACAATGGTTTCATATTTGCATCGATATTTGACAAAGCAACTTGAAGTACTTGGTCAAAAGTCCTTCAAGCACGGCCTTTTATCATTTTTTATTATATCCCCTTCCTCAATAAATAAATGACCAAGTATAATATTTTTGTCTCATTTGTTTAACTGGTTTCTCTTTATTTACTTTTAGGACTTGAGTGAAAATCTGAGGATGTTTTAGGTCATATTTATGCAGAAATAAAGAAAATTCTAAAGGGTTCACAAACTTTCAAGCACCTCTGTATATATACATATATATGTACTTGCGTTCCCCCGTGGCTCTGCCCGCGTAATAGTGAAACAGGAGAAGCTTTAAAAATCAATAAAGAAACAGGTATCGCTAGCTAAGTGAAAGGCAAGGTACACTCCAAAATGTGACGGCAGGCAGACCGACTCAAACGGAGGCTAGCATGTAAGTGAGGAGGGCCCACAGCCTCTGTCTCAGATTAGCGCGATTATATCGCTCCTGCAAGCAAACTATGATTCTTAGTGGGAAGAAAGAAGTTGCAAAATCAACAGGAATATTCAAGCAAATTCTAGAAAAAAACCTGACCTTAATCTGTTAAGTAGTTCTCTCATGAAAAGCAGACAGACAGGCATTGGATTTTACATATACATATACATATACATATACATTGTGGACTGTGCCCGGCAGTTTATCCTGGCCAAGTCCCCCAAGCCGCCAGATGGAGCCCTCCCTGCAGTATGGAGGTGCCCCTAAGACCAGCAGGGAGTCATGGACTATGTAGTTTTTATCCTCAGCCCTGCTGGATACCACAGGGGCCGCAAGGGAGCTGCAGGGAGGACCAAAGACTTATTTGTACACTATGACCCGGAAGTTCGTCATAGGAAGAGCGACGGACTTCCGGGATGAAGAAAAGTACTTTTTACCTGACCCGGAAGTGATACAAGATCACATGGACTGGGGACTGGGAATACTTCCGGTCAGGGAATATAAAAGGACTGAGGGAACTCCCAGACGGCGAGCTGAGCTGGGTGGTAGGAGGGCAACGCGTCTGGGAGTGGAGGATTGTGATTATTATTGATTTATTATTGTTATTGTGGTTTATGAATAGTGTGGAGTGGAGGGTGCTTAGTGCACATTGTTATAATAAAAAGAATAATTGTAGCACTTTTACCAGGTGTTTGGCGTGGTACCTGAGGGTTCAAGGGAGCACTACTGCCCCCTACTGTGACACTATATACATATACTGTACATATACATATACATATACATATACAAGGTAGGCCAGCAAAGACAACAGGCATGTGCCGTCACCGCTCATCCGCACCACGCGGTAAGAAACTATTACTTCGTCAATATAAATCCTTTCTTCCTCGGTCATAGTTTTACGGGTATAAACTTAATAGAAGAATTTGTGAAGAAAGTATGAAAAACAATAAAACAAAAAAGTATGAAAATCAAAATCCTCAAAAATAAAAGTTGCTTTAATATACCTTGGAATAACCTAACTAAATTATTTTAAAAAGATAAATAAATAGCAAATTATAAATGCTTTGTGGAAACTGGTAATCTTCAGAAAAATGAAAGTATTTTTAATTTACTTTAAATACATTTATTTTAGAAAGAAATGTAGTGAATGGATCTAAAAAAACTATAAGAAATTTTGCGCTTGTACCACAAAATTTTTAAAACCGTTTCTTAGCGAGCACCTATGGGCCAAGGGTAACCTACATTCCAAATTTCAAGTCCCAAGTCCTCATGGTTTGGGAAATTTGGTGATGAGTGAGTCAGTAGTATTTGGCTTTTATATATATATAAATTGTCATATAATTGAGTCACATACATCATGAAGTTTTGGGGCAGCCACCCGTATATTGTTTTCCCGGCTGCAAAAGTTTGATTTTTACATGAGTGATGTTCAAAGAACAGAGTCCAAAACAGATCTGGTTTACATTGAGACAAGATGGCGGTTTTAACAGATAGAATGCGAAATGACATCATCGGCACTTGAACTGGAAATGACGTCTTTGTGACCGGAACTGACATCATCGTCGACGCCTGAACCAGAAATTACATCTTCATGACCGGAAGTGACGTCATCGTTGGCACTGGTACCAAGCAGGATTTCCAGAGAATGGTCTGCAAAAGACTGAGAGAGACAGTTAGCACACTCCCCTGGTCTGGTGTAGAATTACTATTATTTAGGCCATTTAGCTGTTACCCATGCGCACGTGTATGACAATATACAGATTTGCACAGAAACACAAGAGATTGTAGAGACAGGAACTTTATTCAAACACTTCAAATGAGCATATGTCTCTTTCAAAAGTAAAACGAACTCCATGTGAAGACAGAGGTGACAGTTCCGTCTCTCAGTTAAAAGAATGCATAAACATCTTCTTCATAATAAAGGTGTGTGTTAGAAGCGGGACCCCCAACAGGAGCAGTGGATGTCTGGAGGAGGAGAGGGAGAGAGACAAAGCAAAGAACCAAAAAGGATAGGTGCTGCACAGGCTTTTCAATATATGAAGGGCAGCGCGAAAAGCACATCACGCGACACAGCAGCAGCCCGACAGCTAGCGGAGCAAAAAGGAGGCAAACCGTATTTGTTCCCATTATATCAGCATTCAAGGAAGGGGGTTTCGGAGGAGCGACCCACTTCTTTGTTCACAAAATATATATTGTGATAGATGGCTGGGATTCTGGCCCAGACGGGATGCTAGGAGGATGGAAGGTCCGGGTGAGAGACGATACCCTTCCTGGAACACTAGAGGGCAGACTCCCTGGTTTACATCAGGGCCTTACTTGGAGGCTCAACCCTGTTGGGGGCTGTGGCCACCACCAGGGGGTGCCTGGACCATCCCAGAACACTGGACAGCAGCACTTCCGCCACACCAGGAAGTGCTGCAGGAAAATCATCAGGGTGCACCTGAAGCACACCTGGGTGCATTATAAAAGGGGCCGCCTCACTCCATTTGAGGTGGAGGTCAGTGCTTCCAAGGAGAGGAGTGGAGGTGTCAGAAGAATAGAGAAAAAGAAGAGAGAGAGGAAAGGAAAGGACTGTGGGCAGTTGTAGTGATTCGTGTGGTGTCATGTGCTTTAAAGAAGAACAAATTAAAAGTGTGTGCTTTCAGGACTTGTGAGTCGGTATCTGTCTGTGCCAGGGCTGATCTTTCTAGGACAAGAAGGCACAGGACCGCTCATACATCCAGGTGGGAACTGTAACCCAAGGGAATCCAATTGAATATGAGAGGTGAATAAGCACACAGATAGACGATCACGATTTTTTTTTCTTTTTTGAAAAGTCCCGCTTACTCAATAATCTTCCCATCAGACACTGCAACCCTTCAAAGTTGTCCAATAACGTTATACCACCGGGCAGCTGGGAAATGTAGTACATTAAGTACTGCTGCTACACACATATGCAGTACTGAGTGTATACATAAGTATCATCCCATGCCCCCTTGGGAATAATAAGCTTGTGTCAAGAAACATTAAGGAGGGCTCCTTAATACCAACAGCGATCTGAATAGTGCCTCACTGGGACTCACTGTGACTGTGACAACTAAGTCAGAAGTTTACTTTCTTTTTAATTTTATTTTTTTTAGTGTTTTTAATGTGTGTATACACCATATTGTTTGCATATGTGTTTATTTATCTACTGTATTTGTTAATTATTTTATAGAGCTTCTGTAAAAATCAAAATTTTCCCCTGGGGAAAAATAATCTATCTATCTATCTATCTATCTATCTATCTATCTATATGTAGTGCCTTATCTATCTATCTATCTATCTATCTATCTATCTATCTATCTATCTATCTATCTATCTATCTATTATGTAGTGCGTTATCTATCTATCTATCTATCTATCTATCTATCTATCTATCTATCTATCTATCTATCTATCTATCTATCTATTAAGTAGTGCCTTATCTATCTATCTATCTATCTATCTATCTATCTATCTATCTATCTATCTATCTATCTATCTATTATGTAGTGCGTTATCTATCTATCTATCTATCTATCTATCTATCTATCTATCTATCTATCTATTATGTAGTGCGTTATCTATCTATCTATCTATCTATCTATCTATCTATCTATCTATCTATCTATCTATCTATCTATCTATTATGTAGTGCGTTATCTATCTATCTATCTATCTATCTATCTATCTATCTATCTATCTATTAGGTAGTGCGTTATCTATCTATCTATCTATCTATCTATCTATCTATCTATCTATCTATCTATCTATCTATCTATCTATCTATCTAACTCCACTTCCACAGGCTGGTTGCTTTTGAGCAGGTTACGCCATCTAGTGGCTAAGGCTGTGCACAACTGCCTAGGTGACTCTGACCAATTTATTTCACCTTCTTGTGGTCCAGTACTTCATTTCAGGTCCAAAATAATCTCCAGCCTTACTTGCATGTTAGACCAATTTGCAACATGTCACCAGTCTTGAAAGCCCTAAGGTGGCATTCACTTTATAAAGGCACTCTATAAAAATAAAGGCTGCCTGCTTGTCTTTGTATTGCCCCCTCTTTTGAGCGAGAGGTAACAGATTTCACTTCCCTCGCTCGATAAAAAAAAAAAAATTCTGACTTTCCGAGTCATTTACATCAAAGAGAGTGGAGACAGGAGAGTCAACGACTTTCCAAGGAGTTAGGAATAGTCTGGCTGGATGCCACCCTGCATTTGCAAGAAAGCGCGAGGTCGGTGCCTAAAAACTCAGGGAAGGCACAACTTTATCAAGTTCTGAAAGAGAAGAAGCCCAGCCTATTAATCACCAGCTACAATATGCCGGCCGAGCTTGTTTGTTATTCAACTGCTACCTAGAGAGAAAATGTGATAAACAATTTTATTTCATTATCTATACCCGGATCCGTTATTATTATCATAATGTGGATGTTAATGCTTTCTTATCATATAGAGAAAATTACTCCGAGCCTCTAATCTTGGTAATAACCCCATTAATCTTGCAATGTTTTTGCTGTTTTCTAATAGAAGCCACTCATACCAAATATATTTTCACATCAAACAACCTCATGATTTTAAGAGGACCCATCTGGAGAATCGCCTTGAAGGGCACCGCATTGTGCATGCTGCAGAATAGAGAGGATTTTAAGTGCCTTTCAGTCATTCTTTGTGGTTCTCACAATGTTTTTTTCTTCCCCTTCCTGCCGTTCAGGAACGCACAATTTTTAATCGCAGCATCGGCCGCATTGACCCACACACTGTAAATCTGACTCGTTTCACACACGTGTTTATAACGGTCCATAAGGAAATGCATAGATAAGTGGAAGGTCACCGGTGACTTGACTCGGTCGCTCCGCACTGCCACTGCCCTGCTGTGAACTCATGCTGAAGGATAGACTTAGGAAAGCAGGGATATAAATTTAGCTCTTAACCAGAAGAAGAGACTCAATCCTCTTAGGGGGTTTTCTGTGACTGCGGAGTCTGTTAGACATTCACCAAGAGTCTTATGACTGCAGCGGAGCAGGCAACCAGGATGTTTCCACTTCATAATGCATTTCAAAACAAGGCCTAACAGAGTAATTACTCTCCGGCTGCTGCCTCGGAGAAACGCCGGCCATTGCAATGCATCTTTGTGATGAGCCTTTAAGTGTCATCTCCACTGTTTTATTGCTTACCTTCCAAAGTCAAATTGATGACTCTCCTCTTCCCTTTTCTGTTGTTAATTACGTGTGTGCAGAAATGAAATGCCAATCCATACTTTTTTTACTTAACACGGGGGATGCCACAGAGTTTCTGGTTTTTGAATCTTGACACGACTGCTGGTTTATTTGAAGCTGACATGTTCTCCCCATGTCTGCCTGGGATTTCCTCCCAAAAATGTGTACTTTAGGGTGGCTCTAAACATGACTCTCCATGAGTGAGTTTATGTGCAATAATGCGGCCACCAGTGGACCGATGTCATGATTTTATACTAATAATCTTCATACACCTCCTCACTGAGCCCCATCATCCATTTCTTATCAGGGCTATGCTGATGATACACAGAGGACCTCCAGAGGACCACACGGTATCGGCTAGAATCTCTGCATGCCTCACTAATATTGCAAGCTGGAAGAAGGAACACCATCTCGATCTCAACCTGACAAAGATGAACCTTCTTGTCCAGCAACCACACCACCTACACTTCAGAACAGGTCATCCACTTGAACCTAAGCACGTTTAGGCCTGGCCAGTACTTGGAGGGAACACCGTCTCCAGCTCAACCTGACAAAGATGGACCTTCTTGTCCATCAGGCCTGGCCAGTACTTGAATGAGAGACCAACCAGAAAAAGCTTGGGTTGCTGCTGGATGAGGTGTTGGCGAGGCCAGCAGAGGGCACTTACCCTGTGGACTGAAGATGGATCCCAATATCCCAGTGCACTAAAAATGGCACCACCCTTTAGATGATACATAAAAATAACATCTGGACTCACTGTGGTCATAAAAGATCCCTGGGCATCCTTCGTAAAGAGGAGGGTGTATCCCGATGTCCAGGCTAAATTGTCCATCTCAGCCTAGTCATTCTGGGTCCCATAATCATCCCTTATCTCTAATTGGCCAACTATCTCTTACCACTTCACGACCTAACAGATAATGTGTGATAAAACAGGTAATGTCACTAAATTGTTCATTCCATATCTAGAAGAGTTGGTGCTGTCCCTAAAACTCATGGAAGCCATGCAAGATATTAGATTTGGTGAAACCTGCTGTATTCATTTTAACAACACCTCATTTAAATAAAATGTATTATTTTCTTATTATAATGATGTTGGTGACCATTATTATAATAATGTTGATATGTAGTGTGACCACTAGGGTGCATTGTACCACCCTAGACACGCTATATGGACCCAGATTCATAAATCATAAATTACCTTAACAAAGGCTTCATTTTTAGTATAATAACCTCCAGATAAGCACAATCACAATCATTTTTCTATTTTACTTCTTCTCCTCCACACCTCCCTTGTGAGATTTGTCCTTCTTCCACCCAAGTCCAACTCGCCCATGTGAGGTAGAGAGGCTCCCTTTATGCAAAACCCGGGAGTAATTCCAATGCCATGACATATCCCATTTGGGAGCACTTCCAGATCACGTAGAACACCTTGAAAGTAGGAAGCATAAATCCCCGCAGGAAGGAACCTAACAGGGCTACTCCACTGAATTACAGTTCCCAGCATGCCCTGCGGGTGTTCGTTTGGGTACTGAGGCCCAGGGATGCTGCCATCTAGGGTATGGAGTCCTCCCTGTTTGCCCCATGATGTTGCCCTTCTGGCCAATCGCACAGCAGAGACAGGAAGTCTCCTGCCTTTTCTTTCTCCTGGCCTCCCAGTCAGGTAATGAACTGAGACCCATCCTGGCAGGGATGTCAACCCAGGCAAGCTGTCCATGACAGCTGTTAATAAAACAAATGCTAATTTTTGTGGTTTTGCAGATTAAGGTTTTAAATGTGTAATCTGTGAGGTTTATTCCAATCATCATTTTATTTAAAATGGATGTTTGCTGAAGCCAAACAAACCAGCTGACTTGGAGAATCTGACAGGAAGATGGGAAGAGCCAAGTATTACAAAGTGCTGAAGTGCTGACATGTTCCCTTTTTTGTGATAATCAATATATGGCCAGGGGCCACTGGCTGCTATCTTAAGTGAATTCCATGACTGGCCAGTGCATGGTCTTATTTTGGAACTTGAGAAGAGAATAATAAAGCTCCGAAAACTGCTTTGAATAGCATAGAGCTCACCTATGAACAGATGGAAGACATCACTCCTGCCCATATACTTAGGACAATATGCCTTCTGCACTCTCTCTCAAAATGGCAATTGGAACCTCCGACTGCATCACACTTTTGCCAATAGCTCTGTTTCTAATATTGTAATACTGGGAGTGCTCAGCCGATATTAAACAGAAGCTAAGTATAGTCTTCCAGCCCCACCGCTAAAAAATCTTGAACCCCTGACAATTATGGCTGAGCACCTGGATCCCATGGCTCTGTACTTTCGATAATTTTGCCACCCCAAGCTGATCGGGTGATGTGCCTATGCTACACTCAAACTTAATGTCAATCACATTGAAATTTCACGCAACCGTAATTAAATGTATATAATATCGCATCGCATGTTGGGTCTCATGATGCATGGAGGGTGTGGTAGCTCTGAATTAAAATTACTAATGTATCTTTTGCAACATTTTTATTTCTGTATGTGTAATCTCATGATATGATACCAATGATGACAGTGCCCACCTTCGGATCTTAACTTTCACGTCATACACGTTCTTGACGTGCATCTCCTCATCTTTCAAATGATGTGACTGATCCTTTGAATATTTTGCATACTAAATTTGCACAAGAGGCTGAGATCTCCTCCGTGCTCCTGCTCCTAAAGTTTTAAATTGGAGAAAAAAGGCGACATATGTTGTATAGGCTTTCAAAACACCTGGACAATTCTGAAATTAAGGAATCCATCATAACATGAAACGTGCCTCTTCTGAATTTTACTTCTGGATCTTGGGATTGCTCATCATCTGCTTCTGCGTCCGATCCATCAGACTCAGTAAGATGTCTTGGTCTTTTGTGATTTGAACACTGCAGGGATTTCCATTTCATTTGCCGCAGCTTTAGCCTCGCGTAAGAGAGCCTTCCCACCGCTCGGGGCCCCTGACAGGTGTCATGGTTGCCTGCCCCTGGTGGCAGCTCCTTTGCTCTTCCTGTTCCTTTCTTCCTTTTAGAATCACCACCATACCACAAGGGAAAGATAATATATATTTTATTGTATATATAATCTCTAACAAATCTATTGCCAGGGAGCGTGCGCCCCCTGCTGGATGCAGGTGTTCACTGAGGACAGAATCAAACTCATCATTTTCAAAGGGGTTGAACTCATTTATGCTGAGTTCCGTGGCACGTAAGGTATTGCTGTGGACATTTTGGTTTCCTGTGATTACAAAGTCGGAACCTGATTTGATAAATGGCCTTCTGGGTTATGTCAAAAACTTTAATTCTCTGCACTCTGCACTTGAACCTTTGATCAAGCACGGCACTCATAACGAGAATGTTTGAAATTTGTCAGGAAGTGCTGTCATGTTTTAGTGAAAGTGTGTCCTTCCTCACCAGCGCTGTTCTGTGAATGGCTCGATTTCATGCTTGTTTACGTGTGTGCAATAATAAAAATAATAATAATAGTAATAATACCTTGTACACTCTGCGTTTTCTTGTGCTTTATGTCAGAAGGTTCAGTCCTCCCACAGAATTCAAAAGTGAATGACTTAGAATTAGTGTCACACTCGCCCTAGCAGTCTCCCAAGTTCTCCGCTTGCAGATCTCTCAGCAGGCGTTTGTGTCATCAGGATGTGCTGACGGCTTAACAGTAATCAACAGAATCAGGACACTAATTGGCTGTTTTTTTGTTGGTGCTTTTTTAAACCCTTATTTTAAATTGCGAGTTACATGAAAACATGAAAGGGCCAATACTATAAAAATGTTCAAATATGACAAGTTACGTAAAGCAAAATATGAAAATATTAAATAAAACGCACTTAAACAAGCTATCTGTGATGTAATGGAAGGCAGGAGGTGGACTTGCTTCTCAATTGGATGGCTGATGATCCCTTTGTTCTCAGATGTGACACAAATAGAGGATGATGGGGAGACTGCCTATCAGGGCTCAGTACTCCCCAATGCACTAGAGGGCAGTGTTCCTTTCTGGATCACCCATGTACACATCTAAGGGGCGTGATGAGAGAGCTTTGTGGCCTTCCATGCAAATAAATCAATCAATCGAGAGTCTCGGAGTGTGCAGACCACTCTGAGGTTGATTGGGGTGAGTGCCTGGCAAATATGAGCAGCTCGTTCAGGTACTTCATTCACACCTCGGAATAGGTGGAGGGTAGCACCTGCACACTATCAGGGGCTATAAAGGGAGACTGCATGGAAAAGAGGGGGAGATCAGATCAGGTAGAAGAACAAAAAGGAAGAGAGAGGGGAGATTAAGGAAGGAGACGGGGCCTGTGCAGTAAATAGTGGAGGCAGGTGGTCTGGAGTAGCGAGGGGCAGGCCTGCACTCAAGTATGGGGGGCTCGAGATGGGAATGGAGGAAAGAGGAGAAAGAGAGGGTCTGTTAGATGGCGTCTCCCTTTTGACGTTGACAGACTGGCTGAGGGATTCGGTGGGGAATCCTATGGATGCCGATGGACTGGCAAGTAGGAAGCCAAACCCCAGAATAACTGGATAACTACCCCTGTCACCGGGCATGTCGTCATGCTGTAAGGTCATGATGGGAAAAGCTAAGGAGATGGCAGGTTTTAGTAAGAAGCACTGGAGTGTGTGCCTCTTTTTAAAGAAGAAACTGGCCTGGGAATTTTACTTCATTTTTAGTGGATTATTTATATGGATTTCAACCTCCACTTGGCACCTTGCTTTTAATGGATTGATTATTTATTTATTTATTTATTGACTAATTTTGATGCACTGCACTGTGGACATTTTTGTTTGGTTTTAAATAAAAGCACTTCAGTCACTTTGCACCAACCCCTTGCTGACTGCGTGTGTCCTCATTTGCCTGGCTCATCCTCTGGTATGTTATTGATGATTCCGGGTTCAAGAGGCTTCCAGGAGTAACCAGGGAGCATGGAGCTGACCCGGACTGTCACACAGGGCACTTTGGGAATTGTGCTGTCATTGGGCAACTTAGTTGGAAACCATGGGTGCCACCAAACAGAGCTGCCAAGAGTAGATGTCCCCATTTTGAGGGGATTTTGTGGCTAGGGTATATCAGGCAGTGTTGTGGCACCAGAGGTGCTCCTCCAGGGTCCATCCTAAAACAACAACAACAACATTTATTTCTATAGCACATTTTCATACAAACAGTAGCTCAAAGTGCTTTACATAATAAAGAATAGAAAAAAGGCACAATAAGAAAACAAAATAAATCAACATTAATTAACATCGAATAAGAGTAAGGTTCAATGGCCAGGGGGGACAGAAAAAAAAAAACTCCAGACGGCTGGAGAAAAAATAAAATCTGTAGGGATTCCAGACCATGAGACCGCCCAGTCCCCTCTGGACATTCTACCTAACATAAATGAAACAGTCCTCTTTGGATTTAGGGTTCTCACGGAAGGGCCTGATGATGATGATGGTCACGTAGACTTCTGCCTTTAAATCCATCCATCATTGTTGGAGCATCATGAAGCTTTGAGTAGGTGGAGGTGGCGCAGGCCACCACCACAAAGAAACCGGAAAAAAAAACAGAAAAGAGAGTAGGGGTCAGTACGGATTTTAGAGCCACCATGAATAGTTATTATAAGGAAATTGAAAAGGAGGTGCCTCAGCCCTCACTCATGGAGTCGGAGTAGAGAAGGGAGGAGGAGGACAAAGCTGGCCAGTGAGGAGAGAAGAAGAAGAAAGGAAAAGACACAGGAGGAGGAATGGTGTTGGTGCGGATTTACAGGAAAACACCCATGTGAAGGCATTTTATTAAATAAAAATAAGCCTTTTGAACCCAGGACTGTTGCTCATGTAGTTGCATCTGGGGTTTGGGGATCTCTTATGCCCCCTACAGGTCACAGTGTTTAATTTGACAACTGATGTCCCAGTTTACCAATTATAATACTGCTGTGTGTCTGTTGAAAAAGACTCAAAAAGAATAGAAGTCACTTGTACACTATGGAGGAATATTTTGGACAAAATTAAATAAATAAATAAATGCGTAAATAAATAAAAGTACTGTGAAATGTGAGCATAAATAAATAAATGTGTCATGAAATGAGAGCCTAAATAAATAAATGTGGCACGAAATATGTTTTTTGTTGCTTATTTATTTATTTCATTTTGTCCGTAACATTCCTGCAAACCGTCATGAAATACGACTTGAAATAAAACTGTCACTTTCATTCGTCAAAGTTGGGTGGGCTCTAACACGCCCTCTAGTTACTGATTGGTGAACAACTTTGCCACTGATCAGAGCTGTAGAGTTGTTTGAAAAAGTAGCTGCAAATATGCACTTGACTTTATACTCGTAAAACATGGGTCAAATACTCAGTTCAAAATATTAGTTGGAGCTGCTTTGGGCATTCCATGTCAAAGTACCTAAACCAATACAACCGTTGCAGCATACAGTATATCAAACTGGCTCATTCGCCTTGTGATCGTCTTCTCCGGTACACCATATAGATCTGCAATCTGTCGTACCTTTAAACCGCATAACAGAAGGTGTTCTATTGACTCAGCTGGAATGTCAAAGGATGGACGTCCAGAGCAGGGAACTGCGTCACCTGAACTGGAGTGTAGTCGAGTCCGTTCCACCTGTTCTTCGATAATTTCTAAAATAGTTTCATCTATATTGGAGTCTAAAAGGGCCGCCAACATTGTAATTTCTTCCGATAAATCTTCAATTCTCTCTCTGAAATACGTAATATCTTCGACAGAATCCATTTCATCGGCAGTAGTAAGCATTTTTCTAATTAATTCTTGTGTTATCGATTCACCAATCAGTAACTAGAGGGCGTGTTAGAGCCCACCCTCTCAACTTTGACGAGTGAAAGTGACAGTTTTATTTCAAGTCATATTTCATGACGGTTTGCAGGTTGTCACCACAGAAAACTGGAAGAAGAACAGCAGAGAAAGTAAGGGTTAGTATGGATTTTGGAGACATGGAAAAAAGATCATTAAATGCATATACAGAATATCAGAGTTACACTAAAATGAAGCAATGAGAAAGCCATGTTAAAATAATGTGTTTTTAGCAGTTTTTTAAAGTGCTCCATTGTATTAGCCTGGCAAATTTCTATTAGCAGGCTATTCCATATTTTAGGTGCATAACAGCAGAAGGCCGCCTCACCAATTCTTTTAAGTTTAGCTCTTGGAATTCTAAGCAGACCCTCATTTCAAGATCTAAGGTTACGATTTAGAGTGTAAGGTGAGAGGCTTTCCGAGATATAGGATGGAGCGAGATGATTTTAAGGCTTTGTAAACCGTTAACAGTATTTTAAAGTCAATTCTAAATGGCACGGGTAACCAATTTAGTGACATCAAAACTGGAGAGATGTGCTCGGATTTTCTTTTCCTAGTTAAGATTCTGGCAGCTGCATTCTGCACTCGTTGCAGCCGATTGATGTCTTTCTTGGGTGGTCCTGAGAGGAGTGCAGTACAGTAATCTAGTTGGCTTAAAACAAAAGCGTGAACTGATTTTTCAGCATCTTGCAAAGTTATAACGGATATAACTTATTATTATACTGTCCTCATAGCGCCCTACGATCCACTTTGAATTCAGCTTGTTGTTCAGCCGAGGACTCATCTAAGAATGCAGGCTGTGCCAATGAGTGTGGTCTTCTGAAACTCTTTCACACTGACTCTACACAGGACTTTGTCCAGCTGCTCTTGGAACCCGGTCTTGATGGTTCCCAGTCTGCCTACAACTACTGGAGCCACTCTTGTCCTCGTGTTCCACATGCATCTTCTGAAAAGCATCTGGATGAGATATGGGGACAACTTACTCTAGCTATTAATTAACGAGCTGAGTTTGCTGGCCTGAATGCCCAAGTCTCTACCATCCCATCTCATTGTTCTAATCCCTCATTTTTTGTGCCAGTAAATAAACCTTATCATTGAGATTACAGTCCCTTGTATTCCAGCCATTTTATGAGAGGCCCTATCAATCAATCGGTCCATCAGTCTTCATTTTATGTAGCACCTTTCACAGTGAGGCACATTTAAAACATAATAAAAACACGGTGCAAAGCAATACTCAAGACTGAGGGTATTTCAAAACTCAGATAAATCAGAAGAATTATTGGAACTCTGGGGAGAGCCTGTGAAAGTGCTGGCATCAAGTCTGAATATAAAAGAGTGAGCTGGAAGTCCAGAAGAGTCGATTGATAGTCAGACTTGAGTGGCAGAACAGCAGAGTCAGCATGAAGAGCGCAGGTACGGCTGAGTCAGGTTAAAAAGAATTAAGTGCAAAGAGCAGATCAGAAATGTAGCAAAGGAGGTGGACGGGGCTTCAGGGCCAGTGTTGACATCATAATCAATGGAAATAAAGAGGGGCAGGCGTTAGCTGAGGGAGGCAGGCCGTGGGTGCTGCATGGGTCACTGGTTATCTTTTAGAAAAGTGAAAAGCCTGTTATTAGATTAAGTTAGATTGGATGAGAGATTGATATCGTCACATCAGAAGATCCTGAGAACAGTAACAGGTACAAACATCCAGCATTTTTCAAGGTGTTGTCATCCCATTGTAGTGCCACCCATGTACCATGAATGGAACAAGAGAGGAAAAACTATCCCAGAGCCAGAGCCTATCCCAACAGTTTTTGCCAAAAGGTAGCAATCAACCCTTGATGGGCAGTCATGATTCAAATCAGTTCCGTCACAGTGTGACAATATACGAGGGTAAATGAAAAAGTAAAGACAATCTGAATATGACGCCGTGTGGTGCCTACTAGGGAACTCGGGGAGAGCACTGTCTCCCCTGGAGCACTAGATGGCAGCCACCCTGGGTTGCAGCGGTGCTTTGGATTCCCACAGGGCTTCATGGGAACCTTGTTGGTTTCCGTGGGTGGCACCAGGGGGTGTGTCAGTCACTGCAGAGGGAGAGAGAAAAGAAGAACAAGTGCTGTGTTAAAAGAAGTGGTGAGGCGGGTGGCCTTCTGCTGTTATGCACCTAAAATCTGGAATAGCCTGCCAATAGGAATTCAACAGGCTAATATGGTGGAGCACTTTAAAACACTGCTGAAAACACATTACTTTAACATGGCCTTCTCATAACTTCACTTTAACTTAATCCTGATACTCTGTATGTTCAATTCATCATAATAACTATTCATAGTGGCTCTAAAACCCGTACTGACCCCTACTCTCTGTTCTGTTTCTTTTTCCGGTTTCTTTGTGGTGGCGGCCTGTGCCACCTCCACCTACTCAAAGCATCATGATGTACCAACATTGATGGACTGAAAGCCAGAAGTCTACGTGACCATCATCATCAGGTCCTTCCATGAAAACCCTAAATACAAAGAGGACTGTTTGACTTATGTTAGGTAGATTGCCCAGAGGGGCCTGGGCGGTCTCGTGGTCTGGAACCCCTACAGATTTTATTTTTTTTCTCCAGCCTTTGGAGTTTTTTTTTTTTTTTTTTCTGTCCACCCTGGCCATCGGACCTTACTTATTCTATGTTAATTAATGTTGACTTATGTTTATTTTTATTGTGTCTTCTATTTTTCTATTCATTTTGTAAAGCACTTTGAGCTACATTTTTTTGTATGAATATGTGCTATATAAATAAATGTTGATTGATTGATTGATTGACTGTTTTATTATTGGTGTTTTGTATTGTGCTGGCTAGTGGAAAACGAAAGAGAAGAGTTTCCCACAGAAAAATAAAAGCTGTGTATGTGAAAGGACTTGTGTTTGCATCTGTCTGTGTCAGGTGTTGGGACCTGTGCACCCCTGCGGGCCACAGCAGTAACCACAGCACATAAAAGCTGAAAAAGTATAACGTGTTTGTAATAGTTTCTGGGTAGTTTGAACGAGCACTGTGCAGTGCTCTGCCGTTAGTCTAATTGAAGCCAAAGTTAAATGAACATGGACGCTCTGCTGACGGATTCCACCATGGTTGAGCAACGCGCCATAGTCAGATTATTTTTTGGGCAAGGAGATTTAAACCTTTCAAATTTCACCGAAGGATGTTGACTTGCTGCGGTGGGTTGGCACCCTGCCCAAGATTGGTTCCTGCCTTGTGCCCTGTGTTGGCTGGGATTGGCTCCAGCAGACCCTCGTGACCCTATTCGGATTCAGCGGGTTAGAAAATGGATGGATGGATGGATGTTGACTTGTGCAGATTGGTAATCCGTTTAGTTACCAATCTCACTCAAACAGATGGACAGATTTTGTGGTCAGATTAGAGAGCCAGCACATGCTTTGGAGGGGGTGAGTGGCCAGTGGGCCGAGGTCTTCAGGACTGTGACTGTGTCTGACATTGTCTGTTATAACTAACTATGGACCCCCCAGAAGTTCATTTTCTTCCAGGAAGTTTCTGACTGGAGTTTTTTTTTACTCTCTTCTTCCTCCTCCACTCTGTTGTTTTTGCTTCTGTTTTAGAAGTGTCTGTGATAAATTGGTGCTCCACTTAGGGATGGTCCCCCCAGTGCCCAATGCTGTCGGGACAGGCACTGGCTCCTAATCACCATGAACTGGATACGTGGATCAGATTGGTGGGCATAAACACCATTTTTCTTGCATTACCAATAAATCCAAGGATTAAAGTGTCACATTACGGTGTAAAATGCTCTTAAGTGGCTTGATTTTTTCCAAGAGGCATCTTGTCACCTGCTGTGTTGTCCATGTTTGCTGATGCCACTTGTTCCATTGATGGGTTGTTGGAAACTAGAGGCTATCCTAACAGCACCATGCTTAAGGAAGAAGCCAACACTGAATAGGAAACCAGCCCTTCATCTTCTTCTTCTTTCGGCTGCTCCCATTAGGGGTTGCCACAGCGGATCATCTTCTTCCATATCTTTCTGTCCTCTACATCTTATTCTGTTACACCCATCACCTACATGTCCTCTGTCACTACATCCATAAACCTTCTCTTAGGCCTTCCTCTTTTCCTTTTACCTGGCAGCTCTATCCTTAGCATCCTTTTCCCGATATGCCCAGCATCTCTCTTCTGCACATGTCCAAACCAATGCGATCTGTCCTCTCTGACTGTCTCCCAACCGTCCAACCTGAGCCGACTTGTTTCCTAACAATCCATCAGAGAATATTCATTCTGCCATATTGGGCCACTTTGGAATCGCCTGTATGCCTATGAAAAGACCCTGATGGATGGACTTGTAAGTTCTGTACAGATAGGCAGTGACCTGCCTTGAGTCTCAGCAAGGGATCTTTGTAGCAGAAGCACTAACCCTGATGTCTAAGTGACTGACTTTCACACTACTATGAGGCTGAATAAATCCTTCATCGTTTCTAAGCATGACCATGCCATACTGTGATTACCGGAATCTGATTGGGATGCCAGTTGTTTGTGCCTCACCTGCTATTGGCCAAGCACAGACAAATGTCTGCAGCAAGAGGAAAGCTGAAAAAATGGATGACAGAAAGCTAGAAGGAATAAAAGATGCCATCCATGGGAAGGTCGCATGCTGATGAAATTTTCGATTATTTTTACCTCCCAGCATCCCGCTGCACACAAGACAGCGGAGTTTTAGGCTGCACTTACAGTTATCCTGTCAGGCTAGAAAAATACTCTAATTACAGTAATTATCATATAATGATAATTCTCGGATTATAATTATACTCTACAAGAAGGGCTTTCTTTCACCATTCCATTAGGTTTTTGTGCATTTTTAAAAGTTAATTTCCTTTAGAATGGGAGCATTTAATCTACATCAAAATAAAGGATTCAGAGGCCTTCCATTAGAAGGCAGGTCTTCAGGAAGGGGGAAGTGTGAACGTCTGAAATTGGGGCCGGTCAGCAGCCAGCTGGACAGCTAACTTGATGGCGCGAGCAGCTGCACGTCTCAGATGTCAGCTTGGTGGGCTCGGACCCTCTGCCTTGTCGAGTCCAGATGGGCAGAGAAACACTGAGAGATGGGATCGGGGCCACCATGTGGGGCAGGCCTGTGCAAAGTGGCAGTCCGTGAAGGAATAATTTACAGCATCATAGACATAATGAAGACATGGTAGTAGATTCTGAGGACAAAACATTTTTGTATAAAGTCAAATTTGAAAAGATGTCCTAATTAATAATTCATAATGACAATCAGACGCAATGGTCCAGTTGGCATATGAGTAGGACAGGATGCCGAAATTGGAGCAAATAAACTGTTAAATGGTCCTGAATTGGGTTAGGCATAACTCATGCTCCACCGCAGCTGATATGACACATGGGACATGATATGAGCATCCATGTGTCAAGCAGGATGTGACAAGGGGTTCCAAACCAATGTTCCCTCTAATTTATTTTTTGTGCTAAGCGAATGTGAATAACATATGTGCTGGTCCTCACCGTTTGACACCAAATGTTTCAATCTACAGTGGGTGGTCCCCAGTGGACTTCTGAGGCCTCGAGCTCTGGGAAACACCAACACAAGATCGACGACTAGGAGGAGGGAGTTTGTCCCTGTGTAGTTTTAATCACCGCATAGCACCGACACACGGTCGGCGAGCAGCTGATCTCCGTGACGCTTCGATCGGTGTGGAGTGCCGTAACACAACCTATGGTGGAGGACGGGGTCCCTGAGAAATTTTGAGAGCTGTAAAGCACCAGCATGTTGCATCGATCAGTACATAAAAGAAATCTCCAGATGGTAGTTCCCAAATACCTTCTTTATTACAGCAAAAATCTCCATCTCACACTCTCTCCCTTGGAACTCTCCTTCCATCCCTCTCTCAGTTCTTTATATATCATTTTTTTACAGTGTCACCTACTGTACAAAATTAATAACATTAATAAGACAATATAACATCTTCCCCTTTCTTAAGTATCTAACTCCCCGTCTAAAGCTTGCTGGCAAAAGGGAAAATCTGTTTGACTTGAATTACGGTCCCATCTCATAGAGATTTAACCACACAGGAAGGCGGCATACAAGGCCCTTCAAGGTGGAGCGACAAAGCAGGTGGGTTAGCAGTTGGAATCGGAGGCGAACAATGCTCAGAGGACAAATCCCCATGTCACTCAAGTGGAGCAGCAGGAGGCGCACCAGAGGATTGATCTGCGGTTGCCACGTTGTTTGCCAAATCTGCACATGGTGTGCAAGGGGACAAACGCACTGCATTATATACCTTACCGCCACCGAGCACGTAGCTACTTTCTCCAATTTTAAGATGTACAGGCATGAGATTACTGTATTGTGGCAATCCTTTAGACACAAGGGTAGGCATTATTTTTAAAATTTCCAAATACCTTCTTGATTACAGCAAAATTTCCATCTCATACTCTCCCCCTAGGAACTCTCCTCCCATCCCTCTCCCAGTTCTTTATATATCATTTTTATACAGTGCTACCTACTGTCCAAAATGAATAACATTAATAACACAACATAACACAGCACATGATCAATGAGCTGTTCCCCGTGGAGTTTCAAGCACCGCAGATACATAGAAATAATATAAGACAGGAAGCAGGTGATCAGCGTGATAACGATGCGCCATACTTACCCTGCCGGGATGCCTCTATAGTGGAACAACCAGGGAAGAGAGCAAATTGAAGGAATTACATCCCCTGGAGATCTGGATGGCAGCCCCCCTGGGTGCTGGGATCTTCAAATTAGTGTCTGCTTAGAATTCCAAGAGCAAAACTTAAAAGAAGTGGTGAGGCGGGCGGCCTTCTGCTGTTATGCACCTAAAATCTGGAATAGCCTGCCAATAGGAATTCACCAGGCTGATACAGTAGAGCACTTTAAAAAACTGCTAAAAACTCATTACTTCAACATGGCCTTCTCATAACTTCATTTTACTTTAATCCTGATACTCTGTATATTCAATTTATTATCATAACTATTCATGGTGGCTTTAAAATCCGTACTGACCCCTACTCTCTCTTCTGGTTGTTTTCCCAGTTTTCTGTAGTGGTGATCTGTACCATCACCACCTAATCAAAGCACCGTGATGTCCTACATTGAGGGATTAAAAGCCTGATGTCTACAGTACATGACCATCATCATGAAGTCCTTCCAAGAGAACCCTAAATACAAAGAGGACTGTTTCATTTATGTTAGGTAGAATGCCCAGAGAGGACTGGGCGGTCCCGTGGTCTGGAACCCCTGCAGATTTTATTTTTTCTCTCCAGCCGTCTGGAGTTTTTTTTTGTTTTTTCTGTCCTCCCTGGCCATTGGACCTTACTCTTATTCTATGTTAATTAGTGTTGTCTTATTCTAATTCTTACTTTGTCTTTTATTTCTCTTTTCTTCATCATGTAAAGCACTTTGAGCTACATTATTTGTATGAAAATGTGCTATATAAATAAATGTTGTTGTTGGTAGCAGTGCCATGGACTCCCACAGGGCCCCATGGGAGTTGGAGTTTGGCACAGCCATGTTGGGTTCCATGGACCTCGCCAGGGAGCGCTGCAGGAATTGTTGAGGCCTCTGCTGCAGAACTTCTGACCCACCGGAAGAAGGTCATGGGACGCCTGCAGCACTTCCTGGTGCTCTATAAAAGGAGCTGCCTCGCTCCATTTGGGGGCCAGAGTTGGGGGGAAGGAAGGCAAAGCTTGCCAGGAGGAGTGGAGGCAGAAGGAAAGAAAGAGAAGAGAAGTGAGAAGAAAAAGTATGCTGTGTTTTTGTGTTTTGAACTGTGCTATGCAGGTGGGAAACTGTGGCATGGAGTTTCTCACGAGAGAAAAAATATTATTGGTGCTTTGTATTCTGCTGGCTAGTGGGAAAAGAAAGAGAAGAGTTTCCCACAGAAAAATAAAAGCTGTGTATGTGAAAGGACTTGTGTTTGCATCTGCCTGTGTCAGGTGTTGGGACCTGAGCACCCCTGCGAGCCACAGCAGTAACCACAGCGCATAAAAGCTGACAAAGTATAACGTGTTCATGATAGCTTCTGGGTAGTTTGAACGAGCACTGCGCAGTGCTCTGCTGTTAGTCTAATTAAAGACAAAGTTAAATGAACATGGATGCTCTGCTGACGGATTCCACCAAGGTTGAACAACGCGCCATAGTGAGATTATTTTTTGGGCAAGGAGATTTAAACCTTTTCAAATTTCACTGAAGGATGTTGACTTGTGCAGATCAGTAATCTGTTTAGTTACCAATCTCACTCAAACAGATGGACAGATTTTGTGGTCAGATTAGAACGCCTGTTGAACTTGTGTCCTGCATTTGTCTGTGTCAGGTTTGGGGAGCTGTATGCCCCCTGCAGGCTACAAGGGCTAAGGATGTGATAACAGCTGTGGGATCAGTTGAAAATTGTGGTGCACTGCTTAGAGAGAACATAGATTCTAACAGTCAAACATCCCAAATCTGAAAATGTTGCATTGACACATTGGGGAAAGGAAGAGTGGTGACATCATGCAGGAATTATCAGGAGGTAACAGTTACACATAGGCATTTTCTTCTAAATCTATGTTTATAAAATGCTAAGGTTTGTCCATCTGTCATGTCATTACTGGGGCTACAGCTTTGATCTTGGTCTTGATTGAAAGCTGATGGCATAACGCTTTCTGGAAATGGCACAAATCTGAGGTGGTGGTAACCTCCAAAACTGACCTGAGCTTGTGGGTTTACTACGCCAAAGTGAACGACAAACAAAGTGGCCTGGCGGGAAGAAACAAGCAAATCACAGTGGCCGCTGATGTGACAAACAACACCGTAATAGGAAGAGGAAGAAGAAAAAGAAGAGCAGCGCCATCTGCTGAGCATCAAGTGTGGAATACAGAGGGCAAAAAGCAACATAATCCCCCAGGAAACACTTCATTCATGTTCAAAATTCATTCTTAAGTGTAAGTATTGTGAAGTTTTGTGTTTATTGATTATCAAACATCAAATTTAGTAAACCGCAATAAAGGATGGCATGGTGACCTGTGGTTGTCTTTATAAGGCAAAGTGACACAACCAGAGCTTGAAGTGGGCTGGCAACACATAATGGCATTATTCCATTTTAGTGGCAGAGTCCTGGAAGTAAATGGTGGCTGTATACCTGCACATTCCTAACCTGCAACCACTCTTCGATAAATATGTAGTGGTCATAAGATTCACACCATCCCAAGATTGTGATTCCTTTTATTTTTTATTATGGGGACCCTAGGAACACAACCAGCCTTGACCCGGAATACACACACTCACAGATAGAGACGCTTATAAAGGTGCTTAATGAAGGGATAATAAAGTATCTATTGAACACAAGAAAAAGGCAGAACACAATAATATTAAACAAATAATGTGTATGCAAAAGCCCTCCTCGATTTCCCAATAGCGATATTAATTTACAAACACTGCACAAATGAAACCGAACGCTACAAACTCGATGATGAACAACCAACCCTTACGACGCAATCGAGAACAGCAGGTGTGAATGATGGTGAGAATGAATTGAGATGCCAAGTGAACCGTTTCCTGAATGCTTTGAAAGTTTTGTTCTTCTGTGTTCCAATCATTTGTGTAAAAATTCGTAGAAGATGGGAGTGCACCCTGGACGAAGATGTTTACCAACCCAGACGAAATCACAACAACCAGCATATAAATCCAGAATGAAATGGTAATCCAATGGCATCTGTATTCCAGAGGTGAGGTGAGAGGCGTAGAATCAAATAAACACAGATGATCATGATTGACCATTGGTGTCTCTTTGGCTCCTTTTTAAAGAGACCATTTAATTAATTCTTTATCCCAACAACCCCTGCACTCTCTGAATCTGCCCAATGGTGTAATACTACCGAGGCTACTGGGAGCTGTGGGCAATTTAAGTAGCACTGCTACAGGGTGGGGCATAAAGATCTTCCACATTTCGAGGGAGAATTGTGTGGGCTGTAGTGAGGGTAGAGAGGTGGGGTTGGTCTCATTCCGTAGGTTAGTCTCTACCGTTTTCTGTACTCATCATGAGTTGGACCGGTGAACATTGGGGCTTTGTTGTTAACGCATATTATGAGAACAGAGAGCATTCTGTACCTGCTTCGCTCTCAGTTGAAATGCATCTGTACCAGATCGGAAAACGAATTTGCTATGGATTTCTAACCTTCAGGCAACTGGGTCCACACTGAAAAGAAAATCACCTGGCAGACCTAGGACAGAACATGTGTGGTTTTAATAGGACGGGGCCACAGCTTACACAGCACAATGTTTGCTCGGAGTGTTGAGGGAAATGCTCCCTGGGCATTTGATCTCTTTAAAGGGAGATGTGAGTGGTTGGCACAGCCACCAGATTTAAACACACGTGACTTTTTTCCTTTGGGCATACCTAAAGGAAAAGGTTTTCAAACATCATCCTCAATCTCTTGAGGATTTCAAGGAAAGGATCAGACAGGAAATCGATGCCATTCTTTCTGCCTGAGGTGCCCCGAAGAGTGATGGAGAACTTCCAGGAATGTCTTCAGCAATATATTGCCAACAATGGCCGCTATTTGTCTGATATGATTTTTAAAACCCATTTAAACAATACTGTTTCTTTTTTTAGATAGTTTCGTTCATTTTTTATACCCCTTAAAAATGTGGAATATCTTTACGCCCTACCCTGTATATGTACATCAGATCAATGTATTCAAACCCTCAAGGGGGTATCTACCACAACCCAACACCTTATGAGGAAGACAAAGAAGCTACACAAAACAGTAGGTATTTGTTTCCACTTCAACGACTGCACATAACTTAATTACAGAAAGAAAATGAAGAGCATCAGCATCTGCTGAGCATCAGGAAAACTGCAGAAGGCAATTCAGCAACAAATTGAGCAACAATTCAGCAACAATATGAGGGCTCATATGTATGCAAGACAAAGTCACCTGCCATTCTTTCCAGACTTGGTTTCTGCCTTGCACCCAATGGTCTCGGTTTACAAAAAGCCTGAGTTATATTAGGAGAGTTTGAGAATGTTTCATTATTATACACTGCTGGGCCATAACATTAAGACAACTTGCCTAATATGCTGTTGCTCCCCCATGTGCAAGCAAAACTGCTCTGACTCATTAAGGCATGGACTCTACAAGACCTCTGGAGGTGTCTGGCCTCATAAATTAGCATCAGATCCTCTAACTCGGGTAAAGTTGCAAGGTGGAGAATCACACTGGATTGAGATCCTGGGAATCAAGAAGCCATGGCAGCACCTTGAAATCTTCACAATGTTCCTCAAACAATTCTTCATGCAAATCAAACTATCCTACTGAAAGATTCCACTTCCATTGGGGCTGTGAAGGGGCCTGATCTGTAATGATATTTGGGTCAGAGAAGTCCACATGAAAGGCCAAACCAAGGGTTTTCCAGAAGAACATTGCCCAAATCATCACATTCTCTTCACTGGCTTGTCTTCTATTCCCACAGTGCTCCCTGGTGCCATCTCGTCCTCAGTTAAATGATTCACACATTCCGAGCTATGCACATAATGCAGCAGAAAACGGGATTCTTAAGACTGGGCATCCTTTTTCCACTGATCCAAGGAAAAGTTCTGATGAGCGTTGTAGGTGCTTTTGATGGTGGACAGGGGTTACAATGGGCTCTCTGACTGGGCTGTGGTTACACAGTCCCATACACAGCATGCCCTGTGTGTTATGACACATTACTTCTGTAACCATCATTAAAATTATCTGCAATTTGTGCTACAGTATCCCATCTTTAAGTTCATACCAGACAGCAACAACAACAACATTTATTTATATAGCACATTTTCATACAAAAAGTAGCTCAAAGTGCTTTACATAATGAAGAATAGAAAAATAAAAGACACAGTAAGAAAATAAAGTAAGTCAACATTAATTAACATAGAATAAGAGTAAGGTCCAATGGCCAGGGTGAACAGAAAAGGGTGGACAGGATGACCTTCATTGGCCTTGAGCATTAATAACCCTGTTAGCAGTCCATGGTTTCCCTTCATGGACCACTGTTGATAGTTACACACCATGGCTGGCCATAAACACCCAACTAGCTTTGCTGTTTCAAATGATTGTCACTTGGCCGTAATGATGTAGCCCTTCCCAAAGTCACTCAGGTCCTAACACCTGCCAATATCTTCAACATTCAGCTATGAGTACCTAATGTCAGTTTACCATCTAATATTTCCCTGATTTTGAGATGAGCCATTATTATGAGACAGTCAAAATCAGCCCCTTCATAAGGGAGTGCTCGCAATGTTTTGGTTCATCACAATATATTGGGATGGTGTAGTGGGTCAGAGGCTCTGGGTTGAATTCTGTGGCTTGAGTTGCACGTTCTCCCCATATGTGAGTTCAGGTTACACTTTTGATATTCCAGGTTTCCGTCCCACACCCCCAATGACATGTTTCTCAGAGGGACGTGTGGTCAGGGGAGGCAGGTGAGGTAGAGCCTCACCTATCATCATGAAAAGTAAAAAATCTAATAATGATAACATAAAATAAATGTGTCCAATGGTCTGTACTATTTTGTTTTCTGTATGATTCAAATAATTTGATCATTTTTATTGTCAAAATCACTGGATTGGCACATTTCCTGTTTAAATACAGGGGAGAAACACAAGGCGTGGTAGTGACGAGTGGATCCTTGGACTGTGCTCTCCCTCACACACGGGGCTGATGCATGCAATTGGCACGTGTCTGTTGCTGTCTTTCAGTATGTCGCTAATATAATATTTGCAGACACATTTTTTATACACCCTGACTTTCCACAGTCTGGCTAATATCTTTAATGAATGTGTATGACATATCTAGTCTTGCTGATCAGACAGTGAAAAGGCACAAGGTAAGGCAGGCAGTACAGTGCCACCCTGAAGGGGACGCATGTGAGCCCAACAGTTGCTTGTTGCTGCTGTTCTTCTATGCAGAGGCTCTGGGCACCAATAAGTTAGCGATATCAGAAAGTCAAGTGCACTGCAGCAATCTGTTTATTTTTATTTTTTGTTCCGACTGACTACCAAAATGAAAGATTATATATCTAAGCTTAAAAATTTCTCAAAACTGGACTTTCAGTCAAAACAGGAAATGATAAATAACAGATGACCAACGCCAGAGCTAAAAGGTTTGCTTCAAACTAAGGGAAAAAAGAAAACTTTTTTCAATCTCAAAAAGACTGGCTATGTGGCTGTCCTACAAGAAACCACCTTTACTGCCTTCTGTGCCTTTTGCTCACAACAATGACAACATCTGGACTAACACGGGATATTGTGACATGAAAAATTTACCAAGAAGCCTGCAGGCAGTGAATAAGCTACTCTTTTGGGTTCATATATTTGTAAATCAGACATGAAGGAGTAAGTGCCTCACCAGTCATAAACCTCATCGCACATCACTGGTTTCTCACATATATTGGCCGCATGTGAGTGTGGCGGAGTGTGTGTGAGTGGGTCTTGAGAGGGGTTGGTGTGTCCATCCCTTATATGCTTGATGCTGCTCAAACCACTGTGACCCTAAATAGGTTTACGTAGGCTGGAGACTGCTAGGCCATGATGCATTATGTGTTGCTTCTACGGATATACTGTAGGTTCCCTAGTCAGCAAGTGAATAATGTGTCTATTTAGGTGAATCAGAATTACATTTTGTGGAGTTGGTGTTTTTGAAGCTACTATATATTCCTGGATGGATGGTGTTAGGAAGACACTTTACACCATAGGCCACCAAAGAAATGACATTTGTGCAGGCAGGATGCAACCGCGATGCTGTGCCTCTGTCACACATGCAGGATTCAGTTTGCATGCTTCATTACCGGCACAAGCATGTATACCGATTGAACGCTTCTGTGATGTATCTTTAATCTTCAGCATCCCCGCTAGTCCTCAAAATCCTCATTGCAAATTTCATGAAAGTGGAGAATGTTTCATTTTCGGTAAGTCATAAACACTACAGCTGTAAAAAGCACTCCCGGTGAACACATCTATCAGACTTCAAAGTGCAGCATGACACCATGCCAGCTGTAGAAGAAATTCCATGGCTGTGTGAAGGAGACAGCAGAGAGGTGGTGATCGCCAACCACTCTGGAACGTCTGCCTCCCTCCTGATCCGACACTTCTTACAAAGATCGTCATAACGATGAAGCTTTTAAGTCTTTTAATATTCCTTCCCATAATGTCTGAGGGGATCTACTATCTCTGATGAAGGATTGTAGGAATCATTAGGTAGAGGGGTCCTTTCTTAGGATTGGCCAGCACAGCGCTGACTCAGCTGTGGAATGGCCAATGGGGGAGGCAGTTTGATGGCAGAGGTCTCTAGGACTCTGAATAAATCCAAATCGTATTATGTGATATCATCTACTGTTGAATTCTGCTCTGTACTTGTAATATTTCTATCGCACTGTTATATTGTAGTGAGGATTACTTGTTTTCTGTTCTGTATATTGTATTGTATTGACCCCCTTCTCTTTGACAGCCACTGCATGCCTACCTGGAAAGGGGTGTCTCTTTGAACTGCCTTTCCCAAGATTTTTTTTCCCTACAAGGGTTTTTATTTGGAATTTTTCCTTGTCTTCTTAGAGAGTCAAGGCTGAGGGGCTGTCAAAAGGCAAAGCCTGCTAAAGCGGCACTTCTTGCGTGATTTTGAGTTATACAAAAATAAATTGTATTGTATTGAACATTGTGTGGTTAGGGACATTCTCACTCTTTCTTCTTTTAGAGCTTTTTGGCTTGTGACATTAGGACCAGAGTTCCATTTCTTCAAGGAGAAACAACAGGCACAGCCACAAAGTCAAAGATTGAAATCCTGGAGCAGGTAGAGTTTGCATTTTTTCCCCGTATCAACATGAGATTCCTTCAGGATGGACGGGTGTTTCCTTCCACAACTCAGTGCCACTTGTGTTAAGTTAACTTGAATGTTCAGAGTGAATGTGATCAGAGATGGAAGCCACCTTATGCTCAATATTACCTGGATAGACACTGGATCCATGAGTGAACTCAAAAAGTGGATTAGAGGATGGATGAACAATGTGTGTTTGACTGAGTAGTGGCCCAATTGTTAGCACCACTCCCTCCCAGGTAGAGGAATTTGGGTTTCCTTTCCAGGTTGTTCACTATTTGTGAAGCGTTTGCCCATCCTTCATGCCTACATATGACTCTCCGGTAAAAACCATGACTTTCTCCCAACACGCAAAATTCATTAGGGCTCATTAAAATGGTGATGTTGGCCCAGTTGGGGTGTCAAATACCTTCGCTGCTCCACCACACTACCTGATAGCACAAAGAACAGTGACTTTCATCAGATGGCTAAAGACTTGGATACAAGATGTCAAGTGGTTGGGCTTACACCCTACAACCTGGCTCACTGTCTGATTACGCAACCAGAAAGAGGTATCAGATTTGCAAATCATCAAATAAACAGACAAATGCTACAGAAAAGGTTTGGGGCAGCCACCTGTATACTTGAAATCAGGCTGCAAAGTAGGCAATTAAATGTGAGTTCTTTACAGATTCGAATCCAAAACAGAACTGACTGGATGAAACAAAATGGCATCTTTATGATTGGGCATGGGAAATGAGGTCAGCAGAGTCGAGTCATGGCATCAGAAACCAGAAAATTACGTCATCAGGTTGGAACCAGAAGTGATGTCATCAGGGCCAGATGGATTTTCCCGTAGCTGGTCTGCAGAGGAAAGACATAAAGGGTTAATGCACTCTGCCACCCCCTGGTCTGGCATGGAATTGCCCTCATTTTTTTTTTTATTAATTTTATTACAATCCATACATAGCAATCAAGTTTTTACAAAAAGAAGAATTATGTTAAGAACAGATCGAATTGTCCTCATTTGAGCCCTTTAACTGCTTCCAATGCACACATGTGTGACAATATAAATCACTATGGGGTGGCGAAGGAGACACTACAACGTGAAAGAGATGGGGCACCACCCTGGTGACCCTGTATGATTAGAAGCAAAGATAAACAAAGAAAACACACAATAAATAACGAGTAGTCTTTTCAGATTGGAGTTCAGAATAAATTAAACTCCAAGATGGTCAAACTGCTGGTCACATGACTCTCTGGCAGGAAGGGGCAGGTCCAGGAGCGCGGGCAAAGGAAGTGATGTCAGTGCTTCCTGTCCTCAGAGGGAGGAGGAGAGAAGGCAGTGGAGCACAGCGTCATTCCCTGGTTTGGAGGGTAATTACCATCACCAGAGCCCTTAAGCCGTCTCCCAAGTACACGTGCGTGACAGACGCTATATAAAATACATCATGTTAATTCTAATGTTCAGTTGCCAGTATTTCAATATTTTTGAACTGTGTATTATACTAAATAAACATAAATTGTAATGTTCTCTGTTTTTGTATAAATTACACATATATTTAAATGCATTATTTTTAATTATGCACGCTGAATTCATTTCAATGAATTTAACGATGTGCTGAAACACACCACATTTTCTCTCCCGAGGCATGTAAGCTGTAACCGTACTGCAGGTTTAAAAAGATAACCCAAAACCCGATAGACATCAGTGCTGTAAAAGACAAATGACTCCCTTTAAAATCCTAAAATCACAAAGCTTAAGTGAAAAATTGAAAAATCTCTCTTCAGCTGCACAATTCTCAAATGACAGGTATTGTCAGGCAACCAGAAAAGACGAATTCCCACCATTAAGTCAGAAACAAGTGGCCCAGAATGTCAGATCCAATTTCCTGGAGCATTTGTCAGCCTAATCTGCCACACGAATTGAGTGAGGGGCGGCTGGCCGGCCGCCGCTGAGGCCGTGGGCAAGGAAAGGGCAGGACTGATCATACATGACGAATGATTTCTCGCGCCTTTTCTATTTTTTTCTCTGTCAAGAGTGGTGAACGGAGCAGAAAAGGAGCATCAAGCGTTTAAGGGCAGGTAAGACGATGGCAGTGTGGGCACTGCCAGGTGGGTGAATGGTGTGCCACTTGTTAAACTACAAAAATGTAGTATATAGCAGGGCAATGGAAAGAATGGCCTGATTATATTAGAATGTTATTGTGTTTTGTGAAAGAAAATGTTTAGCATAGCACCGTGCTAGAAAGCAAATGAATGAAATATCCAATTTGAAACAAACCCCTTTAATCTTTGTCAAACACAGAGGCCTCATAAATGATGATTAATGGAGCACCAAAGAAGGGATTATGCTGTATGTAACACTTCCTTCTGTTTGAGTTCTTGGGACATGGGAAGTCCCACCCAGAGATCACTGATGTCACTTCCTTGATCACCAGACTCCACCTCTTTTGTTCCATGCTGTATAAAGGACGCCTCCAGTGGAAAGACAAGAGCAGCACATTGCAGCAGGGAGGTGTAGTGCTTAAGACTTAGGACTTTGAACCCTGAGGTTGTGGGCTCAAACCTGACACTGAGTGACCCTGAGCAAGTCACCTGACCTGCCTGTGCTCCAATTAGAAAATCAAAAGAAATCACTTTGGATAAAGGCATCGACGAAAAATGTAAATTCAAAGCACTGCAGCCAAGAAGGAACTATAGAAGAAAGCACAAGAGTGGTCTCATCTTCCTTAGGAAACTGCAATCCTGTAATGTGGGAAGAGACATCCTTCACATCTTCTGTAACTCTATGATGGACAGTGTGATTTTCTATGCTATGGGGATGGGACAGAGGAGAGCAGTCCGGTGGAGAACTTTGTTTCCTGGTATAGTAGAGAACTGTCTGCAAGTTAACATCGGTAACATCAAAGGAACTGCTTATTGACTTTTATCACACCAAAGTGCCTCTATTCCAGGTCATTTATAATTTAGTGGATGCTGAGGTGGTCCACTCCTACAAGTACCTGGAGGTCCACATCAATGACAGGTTGGACTGGTCTCAGAACACAGAGGAAATAGAGAAGAAAGGACGGAGCAGTCTCATCTTCCACAGGAGACTGCACTCCTTTACTGTAGGAAGTGTCATTTTTCACATCTTCTGTAAGTCTGTGATGGCCAGTGGGATTTTCTACACTGTGTTGTGCTAGGCTGGCCACATCGCTTCAAGAGAAGCCCACCAGATAAACAGGATAGTTACATATGAAGGCTCAATTATGGGATGCACTCTGGACCCCTTGGAGATATCACATTTTTGTTTACTTAAAAGTTTTGAAACAGTGAGTTGCATTCAAAAACATCAGCAATAATACATTGCAGTTACATGCATTAGTAGACTACATTAAATTCAGACATTTTAGCAGCAGTTTACAAGGTCATGTAGTTCAAAACGTAGACCAAGTAGACGTGTGGTGGCTCAATAGCTTTCATAGAGAGCAGAGTCCAATTCAGTCAATGTCAAAATGATATTAATTGATGTGCTGTTGTAGGTTGTAGAAGGTCTACATCTAAACATTTTTGAAGAAAGTACCCAATGGAGAGTTAAGATCTCTGTGGAAGTCTCAAAGTAAAGCTGTTGGCTGCTTCGTCCTATGATGGATAGCAGGGCTGGAGCTTAAGAGAAAGGGAAATAATCAGTCATTATCACTTACAGATAATGAAGCTGTGAGGCTGTTTTTAGTGTAACATAAATAGCGAGGACATTTTTCTTCACTCTCTGCCTGCAGAGTGACACTCTTCTAGGCTAACTGTGCTACCCATCGAAGATGAGTTCCATTAACATTTAATAATAATAATAATAATAATAATAATAATAATACATTTTATTCATATAGTGCCTTTCCCATGCTCATTTGTTGTGTACCATCTATTGGAATGTATTTTGTAATGCATTAGGTAATTAAATGCATTGCATTTTTCACTCTGACAGTTGCGCATCACAAACATTACCACATGTGACCTGTTTGGGGCGCTAGTGAGTCCTCAAACGCTTCAACATACCAACAACCAACACAAATATGAATTCAAATGACGATTTATTACAGGGATCTACACACGTGATATAACAATCTCACAGCCCAGTTCTTCATTTCTCTACCTCCTGTCTTTCTCTCTCTTTCTCTTCCATTCTAGTGATTGCTGTATACTTCTTCCTGACTCTGACCTTGGACGAAGTCAGAATTGCGACTTATTTTAAGGTACAGTGATCCCCCGCCTATTGCGGAAGTTGCGTTCCAGACCCATCAGCAATAGGTGAAAATCCGCGATATAGAAAGACTATATAAATAAACATTTTTTTATAGTTTAAGCCTTAAAATACCCCTCCCACACACTTTAAACACATGTAAACTTATTAAAAAACACTTTGTAAACACATATGTGGATGTCGGCTAAGGATATGAGTAACATAATAATAATGATAATAATAATAATAATATAATAATAATGTAGCATACCATCAATTCATTAAGCCGTAACGGCGAGCGACATCTGCGTAACGCTTTCCTTCCCGAAGCATATCCAAGAGTTTTACCTTGTCCTGAATGGTAAAGTTTTTTTTCTGGCGCTTGGGCTCACTACTACCAGAAGGCTTAGAAGATGCAGGATGCTTGGGAGTCATCGTAGGGCTTAAAACAAAATGAAAATTCACAAAAAGTTTGCTCACAACAATCAGACCACAAGCAAGGTACGCGATACGCAGAGAACTGAGATGTGTCGGGGACCCACACTCGCTGTTCTTGTGAGATTGCACCACGTTATCAGCAGCCAATCAGAGCCCAAGAGAATGAAAACCTCGCTCTGATTTGGTTGAGTCTCCTCTTTTAGTCAATAATGGGCCTTGCAAGAAATCATCTGGGTACTGTAACGGGAAGCTCTTTGTCTACCGTAGTGTACAATGTACGTATATTTAATGATTTACTGTATTGCTTAAATGTTAGATACTGTATGTTCCACAGAAAAATCAGCGATATAGTGGGGGCACGATAGCTGAACTGTGTTATAGCGGGGGATCACTGTACATCCAGGAGTCATGACCCTGACGGCTGGAGGTACTCCTGGGTCAGGCAAAAGTTCCTTAAAATCTGAACAATATGTCTCTTTAGCTCCCCCTGATATAATATCATTGTGCTTGTTCTTTTATAAAGGCAGATTTGTGACTTTTTACTTTTTTTTGTTCCCTTTACGGTTAACTTACCTCAAGTAAAGGGAGAAGTGAGGTGGTGTATAAACAGCTGGCATGCAGGTGCCTCTCCTGGCATTGGTCTAACTTATACTGTGGATCTGTTTTGCCATCAGGAGTGGCTATCAGACAAGTAAAACAGAAAAATACACAAATATACCAAATTTTACAAGTTCAAGTGTTGTCTCTGAAGGATAAATTGGAATAAATATGTACAGCTTGCTCTATTTGAGTTCCTTAAAATCAGTGAAAATTTATTTTTTTATACATTTTTTGAAGAATAAGTGTGAAAATAAAATAAAATTTATAAAATAAAATGAACTTTATGAAATAAATTTCAACAAAATGAGTCCACTATAATCAGAATTGTTTCATGTGTACAGTCCGGTGGATAGATAGGCAGAAATGGCAACCACAGTAGGTGCTTTTTCTATAATATGTGAATGCACCTAAATAATGAATTTATAACCCATTAAGGAAAATAAAGACATTCCTCTTAAAGTCCCCCCACTTTCTAATGTAATGTTGAAATTGGGACCCCATCCCATGCAGTGATCCCCATTCAGAGAGCAATATGCTGTACTCAACTGAAATAAAGATGAAGTCTTCAATCTCTGAGCCTAGTATGTCACCCGAAGGTGTAAAACAGATCACTATGTGCAAGAAATATCATTGTGAAGTTCATGTTAGTCTGTGTGACTGAGAAGAGTGAGATGAATGTAACACGAATGTTAGATTAAGGCAGTGCAGCCCGAGCAGGCATCTTAAATAGAGAGACCTCCTCTACTCACCTTATTTATCTTAAAGTTTGCAGCACAGATCTCCTCAGAGGAAGTGAAATGGCAAGGCCAACACTTTCATGTAAATGAGTCTCATTAGCATGACTGCTGGGAAAGCTAGAGATGCAAAAATCCTGCAGATGTAAAACTTCCAACCAAATTAAATCATTTAGGTGCTCTAGCAATTTTATTGCGTGTGTTCAGCAATTCGATTAAATGAGTAGGGCAATGGATGAATGGTTATGCAATATACACTTACATATGGAATTGCTAGTTTGAGTCATTTTTTGATGCTTCTTTCTTCATAAAAAAGAGAGAAAAGAAAAACTGTGAATATGCATCTCACCAAGGTGGGCAGGGGGAGGGCCCCTGTGTGTTTCAGAGATGTATTTTACACTGGTGAGACGTACAAATGAGGTCTGTGTAGAAAGCACAAAGCTGTTAAAGTGAATTGCTTGATCTGGACAAGTCCTTTCAAAAGCAATCACATTTCCTGAACCTCATTTCTTTAACACACACACACACATACACACATATACTGCTAAAAAAAATTAAGAGAACACGTAATCATGACAGTCTACCACCAAGTCAATGAAGCTTCATGGATATCCAGTTAGGAAGCCGAAGCGATTGTGAATCAACGTCACCTGCTTTGGAGAAGACGAAAGTGACAACAAGTGTACTGGAGAGGCAACAGTGAGACAGCCCCTAAAAAGGGAATGGTTTTGCAGGTGCTGGCCACAGACAACTGCTTTCTCCTTACCCTTCCTGATTCTTCTCTAGTTTCGTGTCTTTCTAGTGTCCTTGTCACCACTGGTAGCATGACGCGGTACCTGCAGATTCAGGTTGCTTAGGTAGTCCAGCTCCTCCAGGATGGCACATTTATACCTGCCATTGCAAGAAGGTTTGTTGTGTCTCCCAACACAGTATCAAGAGCATGGAGGAGATTCCAGGAGACAGGCCATTACATGAGGAGATCTGGACAGGGCTGTAGAAGGGCATCAGCCCAGCAGCAGGACTGGTATCTGCTCCTTTGTATGAGGAGGAACAGGAGGAGCGCTGCCAGACACTACAAAACAACCTCCAGCTGGCTACTGGTTGTCATGTTTTTGACCAAATCATCAGAAACAGACTCCACGAGGGTGGCATGAGGGACTGAAGTGCTCTAGTGGGACATGTACTCACAGCTCATCACCATGCAGCTCAATTGGCATTTGCCAGAAAATAAAACAATTGACAGCTCTTCACAGTTTCTTCACAGATGAGAGGGCAGGTTCATACTGAGCACATGTGACAGATGTGAAAGAGTCATGACCGGTTTGGAGTCCTTGGAGGATCGCACTGACCTTCATGTGCTAGGTAATGATACCCTGACTGTTGTTAGGTACCAGGATGAAATCTACAGAGCTGTTGTCAGACTTTACACTGGTGCAGTGAGCTCTGGGCTCCTCCTTGTTCAGGACAATGCCTGACTTCATGAGGCATAAGCAGAGGTGTAAGCAGTTCCTGTTTGACAAAGGCATTGATGCCATTGACTGACCCTGATGTTCCCCAGACCTGAATCCAATGGAGAGCCTCTGGGACATTATGTATCTGTGCATTCGACGCCATCATGCAGTGCCACAGACTGTCCAGGAGCCCACTGATGCCCTGATCCTGGTCTGGGAGGAGATCCCTCAGAATACCATCCGTGGTCTCATCAGGAGTGTGCCAGATGTTGTCAGGTGTGCATACAGGCACATGGGGGCCATATAGACTACTGAGTCACATTAAGAGTTGTATCAGCCTGTGATTTCAATATTTGACTTTGATTTTTAGTGTGATGTCAAATTCAGCCCTCAATGGGCTGGTGATTTTGATTTTCATTGACTGTCATTTTGTTCTAAATGAATTACACAGTATTACTCAGTAAAGATTTTCCACTTCAATGTTTCATTCATTGAGATCGAGGGTGTCTTAAGTGTTCTCTTAATTTTTTGAGCAGGGAATAATAGATTAATTAACACTCACTGAGTAAATTACTACAGACACTTGAACACCATCTTATCTACGCAATTATCTAATCAGCCAATCATGTGGCAGCAGCGCAATGCATAAACTCCTACAGACACATTTCAGGAACTTCAGTTAATGTCCTCATCAAACACCAGAATGGGGAAAAACGTGATCTCAGTGATTTCGACTCTGGTATGATTGTTGGTGCCAGACGGGCTGGTTTGAGTATTTCTGTAAGTCCCAGGTCTCCACAACAGTCTCGAGAGTTTACTCAGAATGGTGTAAAAAACAAAACATCCAGTGAGCAGCAGTTCTATGGAAGAAAATGCCGGGTTGAAGAGAGGTCAGTGGAGAATAGCCTGAATGGTTATTCAGACAGAAAGCTATGGTAGCTCTGATAACTCGCGTCTATCATCATGAAGGCCTTTGAGAGACATTATCAGCCCTCTTGTGGTAGACCATCTGGACTCACTGCTGTTTGCCTATTGGACAAATATTAAAGTGGAGGATGTAGTTATCTATCTGCTCTATAAGGCTTATTGTCACTGGACAAAGCTGGCAGCTCTGTGAAGATTATGTTTTTTGATTTCTCCAGTGCTTTCAATACCTTCCAGCCATACCTGTTAAGAGGTAAGCTGCGAGATAAGCAGGTGGATGAGCCTGTGGTGTTCTGTTAATGGAGAATCTGTCAGGCAGAGTGCAGTCTGTGAGACTCAAGGACTGTGTGAGCAACACTGGAGCACCATGAGGGACAGGCCTGTGTGCTCCTCTCTTCACTCTGTACACGTCCAACTACAAATATAACAGCGGGTCATGTCACTGGCAGAAATTCTCAGATGATTCTGCAGTTCTGGGCAGTATTGATGAATTGGGCTGTGACAGAGGAGAGGAGAACTTAGTATCTTGGTTCAAAGAGAATTGTCTGCAACTTAACATCGGCAACACCAAAGGAATTGCTTATTGACTTTCATCACACTATGATGAAAGATGCAAGAGTCTCTATGCCTGGTCATTTTTAATTTAGTGGACGTTGAGGTGGTCCATTCCTACAAGAACCTGGGGGTCCACATCAATGACTGTTTGGACTGGTCTCAGAACACAGTGGAAATATAGAAGAAAGGGCAGAGCAGGCTCTGTTTTCTCAGGAGACTGCATTCCTTTACTGTAGGAGGTGACATCCTTCACATCTTCTGTAACTCTTGTAATGGCCAGTATCATTTTCTACTCTGTGGTGTGCTGGGCTGGTCATATCACTTCAAGAGAGGCCCACCAAATCAACAAGCTAATTAAAAGGGCACATTCAGTTATGGGATGTACTCAGGACCACCTGGAGTTTGTAGAGGAGGAGGAGGAGGAGGTGAGAATGAAGAGAAAACTGAGTGCCATTGTGAACAAAGTGTCACATCCTCTCTGTGACACACCAACACTGAGGACTTTCAGCCAACAAATAATTCAGTGGAAGTGTGTCAAGAAACTAAGGAGGGCTCCTTAATACCAACAGCGATCTGCATAGTGCCTCACTGGGACTCACTGTGACTGTGACAACCAAGTCAGAAGTTTACTTTCTTTTTACTTTTATTTTTTTTAGTGTTTTTAATGTGTGTATACACCATATTGTTTGTGTATGTGTTTATTTATCTACTGTATTTGTTTATTATTTTATAGAGCTTTTGTAAAAATCTAAACTTTCCCCGGAGGGAAAAATAATGTTCTATCTATTGTGGCATCAGCCCCGGCCGGGACACCCAGGAGGACCGGAGGAGGGCTTGTGCATCCTCCAGACTGCGAGGGGGCGTCCGCCCTGGTTATGTTGGGGGCCTCGGGTAAAGGGCTTGGAAGCCCAGCCTTGTAGGGACCCGTGGCCACCGCTAGGCGGCGCCCCGGTGCCTGGATATCCCTGGAGCCCAGCACTTCTGCCACACCAGGAAGTGCTGGGGGGAAGACGACAGGGGACACCCTGACGGCTTCCGGGTGCGCAGCCGGCACTTCCGCCACACTGGGCGTGGCTACGGAGGAATGCCGGGAAGCAGCTGGAGCCCATCCGGGTTCCTATTTAACGGGCCGCCTCCCTTCAGTCGATGGTGGATGTCGGGTGTAAGTGGACAGAGCTGGAGAGAGGACTGGAGGCGGCCAGGAAGGCACAAAGGACTGTGAGGCCTGGATTGAGGGGGATCGGTGCTGGAGGCACTGGGGTTTGTGTGCACGTACATAACCTGTAAACATTGTAAATAAAAGTGTGTTGGGTGCAAAAGCGATGTCTGTCTGTCTGTGTCCGGGCCAGCGTTCACACTATCTATCTATCTATCTATCTATCTATCTATCTATCTATCTATCTATCTATCTATAGTGCCTTACATATCTATCTATCTATCTATCTATCTATCTATCTATCTATCTATCTATCTATCTATCTATCTATCTATCTATCTATCTATCTATCTATCTATCACCACTCTGTACAACTGTGGTGAGCAGACAAGCATCCTTAAGGTGGATGGGCTACAACAGTAGTAAACCACATTGGGTTCCCCTCCTGTCAATCAAGAACAGAAAGCTGAGGCTGCAGTGGCCACTGGCTCACCAAAACAGGACAGCTGAAGACTGGAAAAACATGGCCTGGTCTGATGAATCTCCATTTTGCATGAGGCACACAGATGGTAAGGTCAGAATTTGAAGCGTGAATCCATGCCTCTGACCGGCCTTGTGTCAGGCTGGAGGTGGTGTGGCAATTTTGTGGACCATTTTTTTTGGCACATTTTTCGGGTCTGTCAGCACTTGAATGTCACTGCCTATTTGAATATTGTTGCTGTCCATGTGCATTCACTTCATTGCCACGATTTACCCAACTTCAAGCAAGATAATGCACCATGTTGCAAAGCTGAACATGACAGCGAGTGCAGTGTTCTTCAGTGGCCTTGCCAGTCTGATGCCAGATCTGAATCCAACCGAACACCTTTTTGGATGTGGTAGAAGCGACGATGTGCAGCTGAGAAATCTGCAGAAATTGTGTGATGCAATCAGGTCAACCAGAATGTCAAAGGAATATTTACAACATCTTGAGGAATCCATGCTGTGAAGAGTATAGAAAATTGTGTCCTTAAAACTGGTTCTCTCTATGTATTAGAAAGGTATTATAAGCATATAAGAAAAGTAGACACTACATTTTACTAAGCATTAAGATGTAAGAGTTAGAATTAAAAAGACTTATGCCTACATATTTTTTTATTATTCTGTATGAGCTAGAACCCACCAAAAGTTTATTAGGCCAAAGGTTAGAGGTGCAGGACAACTGGAGAAAGAGCTTAGAGAGAGAACGTGAACTCTTTGGCTGTAAAGTATAGTAGCTAGCAAGAATAGTCTTTATGAAACAGATAAGATAGACAGAGCAGGGTTTGACACCCCCTTAACTAAGAATTATTAGTGGAAATAATTAGAGCAAAGGAATGCTACAAGTCAGATGAGGAAGAATAAGAATGGTAATAAAAGTAAAAGATGCCCATTGCTGGGGGCTCATTGTTCCATCTTAAGTGAGTCTGTATGCGTGCCATACAAGAAAGCTTCTGCTGTCTGTACTGGGTCTCTGAGTGCCTTCTTGGGGGCTGAGGCCGCCCTTGCCGTGTCAGTCTGCTTCAACAAGAGGTAAGGCTGCTTTAAGAACAAAAGGAGGCCCGACCCAGTATCAGGATATGTGGTCCTAGTAATTTGCTCAGCGAGTGTACTGTATATTCACTCATAAAGCTGGGCTAGCATTTGAACCCAGGACTGAGTGCAGAGGAGCTATTAGCACTGCCTTATGTAACACCATGCTGCATATTCATAACAATTCGAATATGAAACGTCAATGTGGGAGTGTTGAATACTTTCTCCTGCTGCTGTGCACTGAGAATTCATTCTCCTGCTTTGGTAAGAGCGGATTCAAAGGTAGTATTATGGACTGTTATTGTACTAGTGCTTGCAGCTCAGCCTGACAGGACAGTTTGGGGAGCTTTACTGTGATAGCCTTGACAGCTTCCCTCTCCAATCATCATAAGCAGATGAGGAAAATGAATTGGTGTCAGCTGGATTAGTCAGACTCTGTCCAAGATGACAGAGACTCATGTCTGCACAGAATCTGAAATCCCTTAGAGCCTCATAGCAGTGAATATGTAGTCAATTTCAAACCTTTGGAGGTAAAAAACATATCTCTTTAGGCACAAAGCCTCTCAGATCAAAGAATGGGAAGGGAGAGAGATAGAGGAAGAAAGAGCCTATTGATCCCAGCTGGAGTGCAGGTCCTACAGTGCCTGACTTTCTGATAGGCCTCACAGCATCATGGCCTGCTTGTTCTATTAAGGAAGATGGTGGCAGCCACATTGGACTTAGAGAAACTAGCTTACATCTAACCAAAAATCGACATACATCCCTGTCGCTTGAAATCATTTAATTTTAAAACCAACACTTCAAGTCTTCCCATAGTGCATCTCTTGCTAAGTAGTAGTATGCTGTGGATTTCAAGTCTTATTAAGGCCAAACAAAGCAGTTGTTGAGATCTTGTTACCTGACAGTAACTGACTAATAGATGCACTTAAGAAACTCCTGCTAGAGTTTTGGTGCAAGGTGTTTTTATGATATAGATATAGATACAGTATATAGATATGAAATAAAAAAACAGTGAGATGGCATGAGACAAGATAACATTGTATCTGTAAGAGAAAAAGCAGACCACAATAAAGAGCTGGGCCACCACCCTGGTGACCCCATACAATTGCAATGCAGCAACACAGAAGAAAACATACAATAATTGTGAAAATATCTTTTCTAGAAGCATCTTCCAAAATGAACTGATTCAAATGGCTGATCTTCTGGTCTTAAGTCTTTTTGGCAGGAAGAGGCGGGTCCAGGCGAACAGAATCCGGAAGTGACATCAGAGGTGTAAAGGCTGTCAATCATCCAGTCTGCAAAGGGAGGAAGAGAAAAGGCATTAGGACACAGCGCCAACCCCTGGAGCAGCAGGGAATTACAATCACCAGAGCCCTTAGTCTGTCTCCTATGTGCATGCATGTGACATATTTGTGATACAAAATACTGCCAATAGGAAATGTGGCCTTGTATCAAGTACCAAACCAGCAGCCATACCACCTGCGTTTCAGAACAAGTCACCCACCTGAAGCTAAGTATGTTCAGGCCCAGGCCAGTAAATGGATGGGAGACCATGTAGGAAAAGCTTGGGTTGCTGCTGGAAGAGGTGTTGGTGAGATTACCAGGGAGTGCTTATCCTGTGGTCTGTGTATGGATCTCAGTGCCCCGATGCAGTGATAGGGATGCTACGCTTTAAAAATGGTGACCTCCTTCGGAAGAGAAGTCAAAGTGAGGTCCTGACTTTCTGTGGTCATAAAAGATTCCTGGACATCCTTCATTATGAGTAAGGTGTATCCTGATGTCCTGGGAATGTCCTGCCCACCATGAACTAGTCATTTTGGCCTCCTACTCATCCCCTGTCTCTAACTGGCTACTTCTCTCACCACTTCACCACCTAATAGCTCATGTGTGGTGAGTGTACTGGTGCAAAAATGGCTGCCGTAACATCATCTAAGTGGGTGCTACACATTGGTGGTGGCTGAGGTGGTTCCCCTGTGTCTAAGCACTTTGAATAGCAAGAAAAACACTATTTAAATTGAATTATTATTATTACTATTATTATTAATAGTAGTAGGCGTAGTAGTAGTAGTAGTAGTATTGTATGACATTACTATCTGACTGAAGTAAAACCACAGCCATAACTCCCAGTTAAATGAAAAGTTTCATTTTATATTTCTACCTTCTAAGGACGTTTCAAAAGGGCACAAAAAAAATAACACACACCTCTTCAGTCTCTTTTTCCGTCCCTCTCTCCACTCCTCCAGGCAAGCTTTGTCCACTTCCACCCAACTTTGGCTCCCTCTACTGAAGCAGGGCTGCTTCTTTAATATATTTTCCCAGGTGTACTGCCGCTTTTCCAAGATTTTCCCTTGGAAGCACTTCTGGGTAAGTCTGAAACCCTACAAAGTAGGGATTATTAAGCTCCTCAGTGCCCCCTGGCGGTACCTACAGAAACCTACAAGGTGGCTCCATGGAACTATAGTTCCCAAAATGCCCTGTGGGTATCCATAGAGGTACCGTTACCCAGGGAGGCTGCCACCTAGCATTTTGGGGAAGAAAATAACCCAAATAAATTGTCTTCCCTTGTCCTCCAGTATACTGACATGCTGACCAGGTAAGGGTCCTTGCTCAGTCCTGGTCGGGATGCCAGTCCCTGCATGCTGTTCATTACAATGTATATGTAAGTTGCCTTTTTTTATGCTCCATGTGTTTTGTAGGTGGTACCCCAAGAGGCGGGGCCACCTGCCAATCACTGCCTGGAACTGCCCTTCTCCTAATAGAGAAGGGTTTCCCATAATTCCTAGCAGGTCATTGTGGTGCTGTCTGGATATTGGTGAGTTCTTATATTTTTTTCTGTACCTTGGTGAATTATTGGGATTTTGACATTCATGCACTGTGTTTGATCACTGCATTGAAACTTTGTTTTCTTGCAATTGCCTTGTGTGGCAACTCCATTTTGTCCTTGTGCTCATTGGAGATTGTGTATGGTTGCAATACTATTTTGTGATGAGTAAATCTTTTAATTCATACAGATTTTACGAAGCCCTTTTTGTGTCTAGCCGATGATTGTGACGTTTTCCCCCACTAGTGGGCTTTATTGGAAGTGCTTTTAGGACTCCTAGTTTACAACATTGTGTATTTGAATCTATTCCTTGTGTTTCAGGGGTGGAACCCTAAGACCCGGGACCACCATGATATCACTACTGTGTGAATGCCCTCTGCCTTTATATTGAGGCTGAGCAGAGTGTCATCAGAGCTTGTGATGTAAAGATCTCAGCTGTGAGTATTGTAGGGGCTTTTCTACTTTTTGTGAACTTATTGCTTCTGATTTTAGACATTCAGTACTATATATTAGATTTAACCGTGTTTGCTTTGGCTTACCTTGTTTTTTTGTCTTTTTTAATTTTTAAAAATAAAGTTTTCCTTCATAGAAAATCTTCATCAGTCTTATCCTTTACGCCAGAGGTTTTACAGGTTTCTCTCCCTTAAAGGGCATTTTTTTGTGTGTAATTGTGATATTTAACTCTGTTTTTGAACTTGTAACATTCCAGTCTTTTGAATGTGGGGTCTGGATGCCTGGGGTGAGACCTCTTTCTAAAGCTGACCTGTGAAGGTCCTGGTTCTACTTTTGTGATATTTCTGATGTGTGCTCCCTTTTTTGCCGTCCTGCGTTGCTGGGCACACAACCTTGGCAAGTAAAGATGTGTCAGAGGGGGTGTTGGAGGCGAGAAAAGGCAGTGTTTTGATATTGGGTCGAGGTGGCCAAGTGACGTGAGCACTCTGTTATAAAATCGGGAACTTTGACCTGTTAATGAAAGCCAGGGAGGCTTGCAGGTTTTGCCACCTTATATTTCTTGTTTTTATATAATGAGCCATCTTTTTTAGTACTTCTGTCTGTATATTGCCTTTACTGGGTTTAGGGATGCATCAAGAGTGTTTTCTACTGATCATAAAGTCCAAGCATCACGCGATGAGTTGTTGTGCAGATTGAACTGTCAGCTTTTAACGTCCCACTCACCAGAGGACAACACTGTTTCAGACAATTCAAAATGTACAGTATCTTCCCACAATAAAACAAATAAAGAAAATTGTATAAGTCTTGCTGTCCTCTACCAGAATGGGAGGATTGTCTCTTTCAAAGTCTCATATTTGCTGAGCATTCTTTTGACCATAAAGACCTAAATCAGAGAACAGAAGAGATGAAGGCCACAAATGAGGAAGATCTAAAGCCTCGCTGCCGGCAGATCAAGTCTGATAAAGGACTGGGCAGGAGAAGCAGGCCAAAATCAGCAGATGGAGATCGGACAAACACCAAAACAAAAATGCAAAGAGAACGAAGCAGGTGGACTCTGGGGAGCCTTCACTTGAGAATCGCATTAAACAGAACAGACTAGCATGTCTGCAAACAGCGACAATCAAGGTGAAGCCATGAGCCATGACAGAAATCTGTACACAATGACTCATTTGTTCTGTCACTCTGCTGCCCTGAATCAGCTTTCAAGGATTTTACCTCAAGTTTCTTCTCTAGTTGATGTCTGAGGGTTGAGCATAAAATAAATTGGACAAGAGCACTGAGATGAGGTTGCCGGCGGCACTGAATAAGGTGGATTAAAAAGACAAGACGTAAGGAGCTCAAGGAAAAAAATGGAAACATGTTTGGCTATCCATCAGTCAGTCAGTCTTCATTTCATATAGCACCCTTCATATTGTAACCACCCCGCCAAAATGAAACAAGACTAAACTACGCTGAAAATAAGAGCTTTCTATGCAAGTTCTCATGAGCAGCTATCTTAACTGTGTAGAACATGATGGGTGCCACTTTGGATTGCAAACAGCAAAGGGTGTTTAAGAGAAGGGGCAGTGCCAAGGAAAGAGAGGAAACATTGCACTTCAGGGAGGGCACAAGTTGACATGTCAGTGCAATAGAGAATGTTAACACCTCCTATGTGGACCCTCAGATTATTACAGAAAGAGGCACACATGCAGGAAGGAAAGAAAAGGGTGACCTGGGAACAAATGTGCAACCCCTAAACCAATAGGACAGACAGCCGGCAACCCACCATGTGTCAACAATACCAGGCCTGGTTTACACATGGAAAGACAGTGTATGGTTAAAAGACCTCCAGGGTGGTCTCTTGAAATTTTCAGGTGGACAATATGTGGACAGCTGTTTTAAGCAAAAGGAGACTTCTGTGCCTCTGCTTTATAGACCCCCACAATTATGGCGTTATCCGCATGTGGACAGCTGCCTGAAGCCAACTGACACTTGTGTTAAGCCTCTTTATAGCAACCAGGGTTATGGCCCACCTGCACATGAACATCCATCTGAAGCTAAATGAGGCTCATAACTACCCAATTTGGACAACACATGCACAAAAATACGTCATTTCCACTACTCTGTTGTACAGAAGGTTTTGTGTCTTAATGGAAATGTAGATATCTAGTCTGGGTGATAGTGAAGATCTTCTCTCTTTCTGTGCAGCTTTCATCCCAAGCCCTCTCCACATGAGGTTAACAAAAATTACATAAATGATCAATACATTTCTAACATTTTTACATTATAAAAGTGTGTAATGAGCCCCCCATACCCTTACCTGGTAAGGATCCCAGTACAGTGTATATACACAGGGGGAGACAACCTTTTAAGACTGGGAGCTTCCCTGATATGCAACATTACAGGACCAGTGTACCTGTATTCACACCTGCAGGGCATTCTGGGAAATGTAGTCCAACCTGGCAGCCCTACTGGGTTTCATGGGTGCCACCAGGGGGAGCTGCAGAGAATGACATGATTGGCCACCAAGGTAGATTTCTTCTCACTTCTCCATTTTGCTATGTCACTCCTTCGACTCTTTCTTTTTACTTTCTCGTATACGAATATAGGGAAGGTATCGCCCAAAAATTCAATTTCGAGATTTTGATGAATCTCGACGTTTTAGACCTCCATGAATCAGAAAATACCATTTTTGGAATTATGTCTGTGTGTCTGTGTGTGATTGTATGTAAACATGTTAACCTGAGTACACTTTCAGTAAGGTCAAAATTTGCATACAAGTATTAGGTACAAAACGTAGATTTCTATTAACGGTTGAGCTATTTCTGCTAACCGGAAGTGGTACTTTTTTATTCATGCTGCTGCAGAGTCCAATTTATTAAACTTTCCTTTTATAATAATTGTTCAATATATTATTCATTTGCTCTTTTGTTGTTGATGGTTCTTTAATGCACATAACATAATCATTGTCTTGCAGTTTACTCCTCAATTATCCATCTCCATAACTGAGTATACGAGAAAGTCGAGGGGAGACCACTCCCAATTTTTCTTTGCCATCTCACATTTGAAGGAGTCTTCCACAGTTTGCTTCTGATTGCCCTACTTTTTTTTTGTCTTTTCCACTTTGTATTGAAGTGTAATATTTTCTCATCTATCATCTCCACATTGGTAAAGCTGGCAGGGACACTTCTTCTATGATTGCCATCGCTCCTTATTCAGTCTATTTAACTGTACACTGGCAAAGCTTGCAACGCCTCTTGTTTTAATAAGTGTGGTGCCATATTTTTGTTATCTCAACATCATACAGAAACTGCAAAAGCTATTTGTTTCTCCTTTCTGATAGCACCACCTGTGCTCTCATTTCTGTCATGTCAAGGCTGGCAGCGCCATATGTCTATTACTTCTTAGAGTACCATCTTCATCCCTCTTCATACCACTGTGCTGCCAAGGCAAGGCAATTTATTGTAGAATTAACACCTTTCTTTCTTTCTTTCTTTCTTTCTTTCTTTCTTTCTTTCTTTCTTTCTTTCTTTCTTTCTTTCTTTCTTTCTTATTATAAAATCACTCTTCAGGTTTGGCAAAACTGGCAGAGCCGCCCTTTCCTGTTCCATATCTTGTCACTCATTTCTCCTTTCTCTCCTCTACGTTGGCAAACCTGCCAAGGTCCTTCCTGTTTAACTTCTGGCTGTGCTCGTTTCTCACTATTTTCATCTTCCCACCAGCAGCTGCCAAGTTCTCGCTGCTATGCTGACAATTTTGGCAGTGTTGCCACACTTACTTCCCAAAGTATAATCTTCCTCTCTCTTCCCTCCACTCCACTAGCAAGACTGGAAAGCTACCATGAATTATCTTCTGAAACTGTCATCTTTTGTTTTAATTTATTTCTTACATTGCTACCCTTTTCTACCTTTACAATTCTATCATGACAAACCTGGCAGAGCCTTCATGTTGTCGCCCCTTTTGTCCTACCATTCTGGATGGAGAAGCACCATCTCCAGCTCAACCTGGTAAAGAAGGAGCTGCTTGTTATTCCAGTAAGCTCATCTATTCAATGCCTCATCTTTGTTCAGCTCACCTCCTTATCACTAATTGTGTTGATCAGCAACATTGGATGGGACCGCCCCCCCCAGGGTATAAAATGCTGATCATTTGCATTACAGAATCTGTGGTAAAACAGGTTTGTATATAATGCAGCTTCTCAAAATTTTATTTTTATGAAATACTAAGGGGTTCTGCCCCCTGCTTGCTTTGTTCGCCAATCCCCGGGTATGGGTAACCAGATGTACAATTTAAATTGATTGTTATTTTCATGAAAAAAATGTTACTTATGTATAATACATCTAACTATTTTACATTACAGCAAGTAATTATCCATCCATCCATCCTCTTCCGCTTATCCGAGGTCGGGTCACGGGGGCAGCAGCTTAAGCAGAGAGGCCCAGACTTCCCTCTCCCCGGCCACTTCTTCCAGCTCTTCCGGGAGAATCCCAAGGCGTTCCCAGGCCAGCCGGGAGACATAGTCCCTCCAGCGTGTCCTGGGTCTTCCCTGGGCCCTCCTCCCAGGTTGGACGTGCCCGGAACACCTCACCAGGGAGGCGTCCAGGAGGCATCCTGATCAGATGCCCGAGCCACCTCATCTGACTCCTCTCGATGCGGAGGAGCAGCGGCTCTACTCTGAATCCCTCCCGGATGACTGAGCTTCTCACCCTATCTTTAAGGGAAAGCCCAGACACCCTGCGGAGGAAACTCATTTCAGCCGCTTTTATTTGCGATCTTGTTCTTTCGGTCACTACCCATAGCTCATGACCATAGGTGAAGGTAGGAGTGTAGATCGACTGGTAAACTGAGAGCTTTGCCTTACGGCTCAGCTCCTTTTTCACCACGACAGACCGATGCAGAGCCCGCATCACTGCGGATGCCGCACCGATCCGCCTGTCGATCTCACGCTCCATTCTTCCCTCACTCGTGAACAAGACCCGAGATACTTGAACTCCTCCACTTGGGGCAGGATCTCTCCCCCAACCCTGAGAGGGCACTCCACCCTTTTCTGGCTGAGGACCATGGTCTCGGATTTGGAGGTGCTGATTCTCATCCCAGCCGCTTCACACTCAGCTGCGAACCGATCCAGAGAGAGCTGAAGATCACGGCCTGATGAAGCAAACAGGACAACATCATCTGCAAAAAGCAGTGACCCAATCCTGAGTCCACCAAACCGGACCCCTTCAACACCCTGGCTGCGCCTAGTGAGAGCAGCAAGTAATTAACCATATTTAAAAATGAGTAATAAATTGAAAGAAATTTATCTTTCATGTTGCGTTAGAGGCATGGTGGCGCAGTGGTAGCGCTGCTGCCTCGCAGTTAGGAGACCCGGGTTCGCTTCCCGGGTCCTCCCTGCGTGGAGTTTGCATGTTCTCCCTGTGTCTGCGTGGGTTTCCTCCGGGCGCTCCGGTTTCCTCCCACAGTCCAAAGACATGCAGGTTAGGTGGTTTGGCGATTCTAAATTGGCCCTAGTGTGTGCTTGGTGTGTGGGTGTGTTTGTGTGTGTGTCCTGCGGTGGGTTGGCACCCTGCCCAGGATTGGTTCCTGCCTTGTGCCCTGTGTTGGCTGGGATTGGCTCCAGCAGACCCCCGTGACCCTGTAGTCGGATTCAGCGGGTTAGAAAATGGATGGATGTTGCGTTAGATGTATTCATTGAGTTAAATGTTTTTGTTCTGTTTGGCTTTGAAATTAACACTTAAATACTTTTTAAACTTATACTTTTTCTTTAACACTTCAGTAAAAACAGTATTTGGAATTAACTTTTCATCAAAATCGCATTGAATTTTGATTCTGTGTTTGGACTTTCATTGTGACAACGCAACATACTGTATAACTGCCCGTGAGTGAATATCATTTCTTTCTCTCTAATAAATAAACCGACTTTTACATTACAGTAAGTAATTAACCATAGTAAAAAATAGTAAAATGTAATAAATTAAAAGAAAATTATGTTTCAGTTTGCGTTAGAAGTATTCGTTGAGTTGTACTTTTTCATTCTGTTTGGCTTTGAAATTAACATGCAAATACTTTTTAAAACTTACAATTTTACTGTAACACTTCAGTAAAAACTTACACCAAACAACAAATATTTTAATTCTTGCAGATACGCCTCTTCATTGGGAAGAAACACTACTTTTCCCTGATGGCAACACAAATCTACGGGTCTCCAACTTATACTTTAAAGCCGAACAATATCTACATACTTCTAAAGGGACACTTTAACACTACAATTCCTGAAGCCTATGAAAAAATCTTGTATAAAACTTGAATTTATTTCCTTTCATCCTACACTTACCCAGATCTTTGTAGATGTGGAACACACATGAAATGCAAGCATTCCAAACAACGATGTATTGTATTATTTACCCTGTACAACTCCAGGAACCTCACACGCAGATACGGAGCCTTGGCTTGAGCTGGGAGATCTTTTTGCCTGTGAGCTGAGCTCTGTCAAGGCTGGGGATTGGGAAGCAGGCTGCTTGCAGCTTGTGCTGCTTGACAAATTTACAAAACAAAGACGCTGATTGTAGAGGAGCGAAGGGATTTAAGGTGGGCCGGGATTACAAGTTTTTTCATAGGATTCAGGAATTCTAGTGTTAAAGATGATTGCACCATTATCAATCTAGTCAAATCTAGTTCAGTTAGTCCTTCCCCATTGACTTCAATGCATTTTGCCAGGTTCGGTGATATTCGCAAACACTTCTGTGATTTCTCCAGGCTTGAGGTGAAGTGAACACAGTGGAGTTCGCTCATCACTAATCACACATACCTGACAAGCAGCCTTGGGGTGCTGATTGATGACCAGCTGTCTTTCACTCTTTCTCATTTATGCAGTTTCACTATGTATGACATTTGCAAGAAGAGGCCGTATCAGACAGAGGATGCAGCACAACTCGTGGTCCAGGCATGTCATGTCTTTCCTGGCTGGAACACCTGCATGTGCTACTAAGCCGACTGTAGATGATTCAAAATGCAGCAACACATCCAGCCGAGATGAACGCATGTCACTCCTCATTTCAGGACCTCCCTGTGGCAGCGTGCATTAGTTTCAGATCCTTGATGTTTGCCTGCAGAGTCGTCAATGGATCAGCACCCACTGTATGTGCTGCCTGTGGAGACACTCATGAGGTCCTTCACTCGTTGTTGTCCACTCAGGTCTCCTAGTGAAGACCGTCTGGTGATATTAACTCGACATGGCATTAAATCTCAGTCCAGGCTCTTATTCCTAGCTAGTGGAATGAGCTGCCCACCTCCATCATAACTGCTGACTCCCTCAATGTATTTAAGAAGCACTGGAAGGCCTCTCTTGCCCTGTGATTGGTTTTGGTCTGGATGTGAGGTTCTTAGTATCTAAGAAAAGCAAAACCAGCCTTGTGTCATTCTGTTTGGTTTGAGCTCTTTACTTCTACCAGTTTTGGAAGTCACTTTTTTTCTGAAAAGCTTCTACTAAGTGAGTAAATGTAAATGCAAATGTGGTGTCACCTTAATTTCAGCTCCATGCCATCCCTGCCTTGCTTCCAATAGTGCCACCCTTGTGTTATAAGGTGCCACTTTTCTGTGCCTACTGGCCTGACTGATAGCTACTGCATTTAGTGTGACCAGGGTGCCCTCTCTGCTCCAGCAGTGGCAATCCTTTCTTTTTTTATCTTTCCTTTGTTCAGTGCCCCCTTTTCCATTTGGGCTCTTCTCTGGCATCACTGGTGAAGTGGGTCATCACATTTATAGAGTCTGCGTAATAAAGAGCAAATGATGCCTGACTCCTACTGTAACGACTCTTTTTTTTTTTGCTCATTTGCTTTCTTCTTATAGCACCAAGGGCCATCTCCCGCTGACCTGTCTGTGTTTTATTAGATGAGTGCCATTTGCCTTCTCTTTTCTCTCATATTACTTTTTTTTCTCCGGACCCCCAGCATTGATGATATAACGAGTGGGCGGTATAAATGTCACCATCCAGGAGGGATGCAGCAGAGCTCTTCTTAATTACACTTTTGAAAAGCACAGAATCCATTTTTGACTTGCATTTGTTTTATTCATCCTGCCTTGGCACTGCGCGCAACGCGGCAAAGCCGAGCGAGACAACCTGACAGTTGTGATTATGACGAATGCACTTCAGACACTAATCCATGCTGCTAAAGTGATGATTTACGTGGGAAGTCTGGCTGTTCATTTGAGCACTGCTGCTGGGTCTTCATTTATCCAGTGCCCTGGGTTCAAATCCTGCACTTCTGAAGTGGAGTTTGTTTGTTTTCCTCTCCAAGATGGACAGATTAGATCAATTCTTAGCTGTGTTAGAAGGCACTGTGATGGGCCAGCATCCCAGCCAGGATGGGTTCTGTTCTTGTCTTGTGTTATGTTACAACCAGAATTTTCTCTCTGGCTTTTGTTAATCCATTAATCCCTGCATCCACATTATTAATCTGCTCATTCAGGGCAGGGTCACGGAGCAGCTAGAGTCTTTACTAGCAAGCATCAGGCGCAGGGTTGGAACAAGCTCTCAACAATTTAGCATCACCACTTTACCTAAGCTACATGTCCATGAACTGTTGGAGGAAGCCAAAGTGCCACATGGAGAACTGTACTATCTAGAAGGAAAGAGTAGGAGATTTGAATGGAGGGTGAAAAAACAAAGCTGAGTTCAAAGCCAGAAATCAAGAATCAATTGATAAAACCCATAAAACACAAAATCAGAATCCAAAGTCTCATCTGAAGTAGGGATCAAATACCAAAATAAAAGAGAACCGCACCAATAAGTTTATCCAATCCTGATGAGCTTGGGGCTTTTGAGGAGCAACCTTTATACTGTCACTCTTGATGATTTCATCAACACATGCTCCCAATGCATGATGGGAGTGTTGCCGAAGCAAAGCTCTCTTCTATTACCAAAACAAGGTCAGATCTGATCAGGTCAGGTTGGGGAGCATGCATTGCAGCACATTGATGCACCCAACACTTGATGAAACACCTCGGGAATCCGGTTGGCAAACCCCCACCCATTCCCATCATGTAGACACACGGTTCAATCCCACCCTCTGGAAATGATCATCTATCTGCCACAACCAGGTGTTATGTGGGCATCCCCTTGGCCTGTTCCAGCCATCTTGGTCCTCAGCAATCCTCAGGGAATCGCACCACATGGCCGTAGTGCCGTAACTGATGCTTCCTCACAATGCAAGTAATGTGCCTTATTCTGGACTCCATGAGCAACAGCTCATTCTACACAAAGTCAAACCAGCGGTACCCAAGGATTCTCTGAAGAGACACAGTACCAAAGAAGTCCAGTCTTTATCTCAGGTCACTGGATAGCATCCATGTCTCGCAACCATATAGAAAAACAGGGAGCACCAGGACTCTCTTGTATAGATATCAGGAGGGCTTTCCCGCGATCTCATGACCCCCCCCATTGCTCTCTCAATCCATCTACTGACTTCATAGGAAGAGTCATCAGAGACATGAATGTCACTGCTGAGGTAAGTCAACTTCTCGATGAGGTCGCCACTCTCTCCGCAGACAGACACACCGCTGATGACCAAGAGGTCATTGAAGGCCTGCAATCACCTCAAAACATGATGACAAAAAAATAACATTATTAAATTAACAGCTACTAAATAAAGGCTTCAAACAACAAATAAACATTAGAAATGAATTATCTGAATACAGAAACCCACAAATAGATGTACAGATGGTTTTTTAAGCTTAAGAGAAACTCTAGAAAAATAAATAAACAACACTAATCACAGCAGAGAACATGAAACCTTCACACAGAGGACACCATGGAATTGAATCTTAGTCTCCTTACTGTGAGGCAGCAGCACTACTACTGTGCCATACTGCTCTACAGCTTATGCTTATTTTCCTTTCTATTGTTGTTTTTGACATTTTTAATTATTATATTCTACTTTTTATATAATATTTGTTAATATTGGGTTTTTTTTTTAGTATTTATGAATTACTGTATATTTATAAATTTGAATGCATTTGGTTTTTTTTCTGTGTGTGGAACCCCAGGAGCCAGGTCCACCCTGATGACAATGCTGCTGGGTCTACACTCAGCCTTTATGTTCTGGTGGAAAAGAAGATCCCAGCAACACATCTTTGAGAATTTTGTAGTGGAGTGATTTATTTTGTTGTGAGTGGGCGACTCAAATATACCAAAAATGACGAACGTCCTATAAAAAAAGAGCTCCTAACCAGGCCGGGACCTTCACTGGTCTACCTGGAGAGAGGCCTCATCCCAAACTCCACCAAGAAAGCCCAAATTAGTGCTTGGCTCTTAAAGTTCAAAGATATACTTTACATTTTTCAGAAAGGCAAAAATATCCAAAAAATGACGTTCAAGGGAGAGGAAACCTTAAAACTTCTGGAACCTTTATAAAAGAAGAAACGTCAGCAGTTTCCTTGGGGTGTACTTTATCACCTGACTGTAAATAATAGATAAAACATAACAACATTCTCAAAATTGACATAAAAACAAAAACAAACACGTACAATACGTCAAAAATGACATAATAGACATATCCTAGGCGTAACATTAACACCTTACACTTGATTAGGCAGGTCTGACGATATTATGTTACTCTAGTTAGTGACTAGAATGGGACACCCTTTCATTCCTCTAGCTTACCTGACGCCTTCACTATTTTTATTAGCCCGGAGTGTGAAAATTCTTCAAGTTACCGTCTTGTCTTCAGCACTTTGTCACTTTTGCTCTCTACCCACAGAGCGACAGCTCAGTTTCGGGACAGGAATCAAAAATAGAATTAAGCTGATGTTAGTTTTGTCGAGAATTAGCGGCCATCTCTAATGGAGGGTCCTTCATACAGCGAAGATCGATGTGACCTGATTGGCAAGGAAGGAGATTCTTTATTTATAAATGCAGACTCTCGCCAAATGAAGCTGATGGAGCGCTTCATTAAGGGAAAGTGTCAGGCCTACATTATCTAAATTACTCTTCCCTGCAGAAGCATTGACAGAGCGAGAGTCCGCCATGCTTCCCCCTTTTCAAATTAATGAGTGTAAGTCCAAAAAAATAAGAGACAGGCGGTTGTTCCAGCGCTCATTAGGACACTAATGTGGGAGTGATGGCTCAGTCTAGGGAGGAGTGACAGCTCTCCTCCTCCTCCTCCTGCTCCTCCTCGAAGGTCAGCCCATTTTTTTCTTGTTTTAATAACATGAAGATGTCTTGCAGATCGGAGGCGGACTTTGTGATACAGGAGGATGAAAGCCTCTCTTTCACTGTCTGGGGTGCGGTGGCGGGGGGGTATCTTCTAAAATTCAGCAAAGCGTTCAGCTTCCACCAATTTTCTGCTTGCAGTCACTGGAAAGTTGCAACTTATCGATCCAGCTTGTCTTGAAGGGCTGACGTGGAGCGCCATGGTCCAAACTTCAACCAAATGTGTTAATTAAGAAGCATCCAGAAGTAATGGAGTGCAGAATAAATGTATTCACCCTGATGGCTGCTGTTAGTTTTCACTAACCTCTCAGCGTCAAGACCAACTGGAGCAGAACAGCAAAAACAACAACACCAGTCTGGAGGACGAGTTGATGACTTGATCTCCTATACGTTCAAGAGTTAAGTGGCCTGCTTCCCAACACATTGGACAGGTAAATGACCTGCTCCCTGACATGCTGGATGCTTAAATAACCTGTACACCCCAACACACTAGATGATTAGGTCACCTGTTCCCTAGCAGACTGGACAGTTACAATACGCAGCCTGCTTCTAAAAGCACTGGATGTGTAAATGACCTGTTCCATGACACCCTAGACGGTTAGTTGGCCTGTTCCCTCGGCATGCTGGATTGTTAGGACACTTGTGTTGCTTGCCTCGACATGATGCTCAGTCTGTGTGTCTGGTTGTCAACCTGCTTGCTCTGTTAGAACATTAGAACAATCTCGACAAGAACAGGCCATTCAGCCCAACAAAGCTTGCCAGTCCTATTCACTTATTTCTTCCAAAAAATATCAAGTCGAGTTTTGAAAGTCCCTAAAGTCTTACTGTGTACCACACTACTTGGTAGCTTATTCCAAGTGTCTATCGTTCTTTCTGTTAAGCATCTTGAGATGGTGCAGGCTGCTCTATCCTTCCATCCAATTCCATGTCAATTCTTTTTCTCCATTAGGGCATTGAGGAGTTGGAACCTGTTCTGGTGGCATTGGACATGTGGCAGGAGCCAGCCTAAGACTGTGTGTCATAGAAGCCGGCATGGGAGAGTGTCTGACAGGCTATGGTAAAGGGAAAGACAGGAGAACTATGAGGCTGCACAAGTTACTAACACAGTTTCTACTAGAATGGAGACTTCCCAGGTAGAAGCCTGGCATCACTTCTGTCTCATCACAAGTACATAAACCAACTCCTCACCAGAAATCAGCACTCATTGTGGAACCAGCTTCAAAGAAGGACAGAACTTCACTGTGCCAGGCTCTTAAGAGAGCCTTTCAACCCTGGCATTCGGCCTGATATTTTTGTCATCACAACCCTGGACATTAAGCACAGTAGCTGTGGAGCCATAAACCCTTTTAGTTTCTGATTTCTTTACAACAGTCACAGGGAACTGTCCAGGACTACCCTCATACTTATGAAGGTGACCAGGTTGACATTCTGGGACTGTGACACCATTCCTCACATGTTTTCTGACTGATTGACTTGAATTCTTTAATCACTTCAGCACACCTTTTACTTTCTTAACTACCAAATCATTTTGGAGGTTTAAGTGATTGCATCCTGGCCTTATTTATTAAATAGAGTAGTGGTAACATGATGCACCATTATAAAGTGCTTTACTTGGCTAACAGAATTAAATTACACTATAGCTTACACTCATGGAGTAAATCATTAGGAACAATTGTATACCTGTTTATTCATCCAATTAACTAATCAGCCAATCATATGGCAGCAGCACAATTCCATAAAAGTACACAGAGGCAGGTCAGAAACATCAGTTAATCTTCACATCAAGCACCAGAATGGGAAAACATGCAATCTCAGTTATTTGGACTGCGGCATGGCTGGTGGTGCCAGATGGGCTGGTTTGAGTATTTCTGTAAATGCTGATCTCCTGGGATTTTCATACACAACAGTTTACTCAGAATGGTGAGAAAAACAAAAAACATCCAGTGAGTGGAAGTTCTGTGGACAGACTGGTTTGAGGTGACAGAAAGGCTATGGGAACTCAAATGACCACTCTGTACCACTGGAGGTGAGCAGAAAAGAATCTCATCTCAATCTGTATAACCTTGAGGGCTACAACAACAGAAGACCATGTGCAGAAGAAGAGAAAGCTCAGGCTGCAGTGGACACGAGGTTACCGAAACTGGACAGTTGAAAACTGGAAAAAAACAGCCTGGTCTTATAAATCTCAATTTGTACTCAGTCACACAGATGGTAGGGTCAGAAGTTGGTGTAAAAAGCATGAATCCAAACACCCAGCCGGTCTACTATCAACAGTCCAGACTGGTGGTGGTGGTGATGGTGTCATGTTATGGGACATGTTTACTTGGCACACTTTGGGCCCATTAATACCAATCAATCATCACTTGAATACCTCGGCCTACTTGAGTTTTGTTGTTGACCGTGATCCTAAACTGTGGAACGGTTTGCCCCTTACAATAAGGTCAGCTCCCACAATTCATAGTTTTAAGTTTTTACTAAAAAAACACTTTTATTCACTTCCTTTTAAGTGTAGGAGTTTTAGTGTTTAAACCTTTCTATTCATATTGTTTATACTGTGTTCATTTTATTGTTGTACATGTATGTATTAGTTATATGTGTTTGTATGTTGGTGAATGTGTTTTTATGCATGCATAACGTTTTCTTTTAATATATACAGTATATACTAGCCAACCCGCGGCGTACCATATGCCGCATAATCAGGCCGGTTTTTTAATGATTTGTAAGCACAGGGAAAAAATTAACATTTGAAAAATCGGTAATGTAATAAATCAGCAAGAAAAGCAACATTGTAGCAATGCACGGAACGAACCAACACACAATCGTCCGTGACTGAAAACTGGCGCACTGCCATCGCTCATGTGCCCACCTCCAACTCGTCACTTGAGTTGTTGTCGTCTTTGCACAGTCCAGATGCACCTGTGACTCACGTGGACTTTCCGTGTTCCTGCAGGAGCATCTAAGAAGACGCACGTTTGTCGTGGATGCGAATTGCTGTATGTAGCGTGTAAAACAGTTTGCTATGGTGCACACGGTCGTGCGTCGTAACCGAAAACTCGGTGTTTAAAGACTGCTTACTTCATTGTGTTTTAACCTCAGTAGTAAAGGATTGTTTTAAGGATCCCATGAGATACCCCTCGCAAACCGTTTTACACACTGCATATGGCGACTCACCTCCGCGAGAAACATGCCTCTATGAACAGTCAACGTAGCTCCTTCCTGCGTGCTTTCCATGGTTGTCTTGCCTTAGTGAATTATATATATAGATATTTATATATGTTGTGGACAAAAAGGAGCATACAGCTCCCCAAAACCCAGACACATCAGACACCGGAACAGCACACATGTTACGTTTATTTCCGTGTGGGATGCTTTTGTCTTGTTCCACACAGTGTCACAGTTCTCAAGCACAATATAAGAAATCTCCCGTTTCTTTCCTATCTTCCTTCTCTCGTCCTTGTTTTGCCTCCACTTCTCTCCCGGCAAGCTTCATCCACTTCCTCCCAACTCTAGCTCTTCGAATGGAATGAGGTGGCTCCTTTTATTCAGCTCCTGGGAGGACTCCAGGTGGCTCATTAGTGTTACCTGGAATCGCTCCCAGGTGTGGTGGAAATCCAATATAGGGGTCTGCCACTCCCCCGGCAACCCCCACAGAACCCAATATGGCTGCACCAAACTCCCAGTCCCAGAATGCTCTGCAGGAATCCGTGGTGACACAGCCAAACAGGAGGGCCACCCTCTAGCATCCTAGGGAAGGTACTGCTTCACCGATGCTCTCTCCCCTGGTCCTTCCATTCCATTGGCATTCTGGCCAGGTAATGGCTGTGGCCACCAATCACAATATATATATCTCATCAGGTATCATCAGAAATCATCATAAGAGCAACATGATTAGAATTACATAATATGTTATATTGCCTTGGATTCTTGTAAGTCTAATCATGGTCCTCTGATGAGGATTCTTGGTAGAAATCGAAAGCATAGGAATAAAAAAAACCTTTTAACTTATTTAAGATAAGTGATTCATTTTCTCCCTTTGTGGATTTCCAGCTACAAATAGGTAAACTGTATCACAGACCTTCGCTTCCATATATATATGTAATTATTTATCTGAATTCAGTTTCTTGCTATTAGCTTTTATTCTGCGTAAAGCTCTTTGGTCAACTATAGATGTTTCAAATGTGCTATATAAATAAATAAACCTTAAACCAAATAAACAATACAGTATACATCCCTTCGCAATTTACTCATCTTCTAATGGCTACTAGCAGCATGATAATAAACCATGTCACAAAACAAAAGTTCTCTCAGACTGATTTGAGCAACAAGTTCCATGTTCTTTATTCTCCTTCCCAGTCACCGGATCCGAATCCCACAGAACACCTGTGGAGTGAGGTTAGAGTCAGAGATTCACAACACATATATAAGGCTGACAAATCTGCAGAAACTGTATGAAGCAATCAAATCAATGTGGACCAGAACCGCAAAGGCATTTTTCCAGTTCCTTGTGGAATCCATGTCATGAAGAACAGAGGTTGTTTTGAGAGCAACAGGAGATGCCTGTATTAGTACAGATCTATCTATCTATCTATCTATCTATCTATCTATCTATCTATCTATCTATCTATCTATCTATCTATCTATCTATTATATAGTGCCTTTCATCTATCTATCTATCTATCTATCTATCTATCTATCTATCTATCTATCTATCATGATGGGCGGTCATGGCCACTAACTGCTCAGGAAGCCAAAGGAATGGAAGGACTTGGGGAGAGAGTATCGGTTAGGCAGTACCTCCCCTGGGATACTGGACAGCTGTGGCACCACAGATTCCTGCGGGGCATGCTGGGAGTTGGAGTGAGGTGCAGCCATGTTGGGTTCTGTGGGGGCCACCAGGGGAGTTGCAGAGCCCTATAGAGGGCTTCCACCACACCTGGGAGAGATTCCAGGTAACACTGATGAGCCACCTGGAGGCCTCCCAGGACCAGAATGAAAAGGAGCCGCCTCACTCCATGCTGAGAGCCAGAGTTGGGAGGAGGTGAAAGAAGCTTGCCTGAGAGGGAGTGGATGCAGAAGGATGGACCAAGAGACGGAGAGAAGAAAGTGTCTAAAGGACTGTGTGTTATTGTGATGTGATCTATCTATCTATCTATTGTCATACCCGGATGGAGGTGGTACCCAGCCGGGACGCCTGAGAAGACAGGCGGGGGCTTGTGCCTCCTCCAGACATCGAGGGGGTGACCGCCCTGGAGGTCGCGGGTAAAGAGCTGGGAAGCTCGACCCTGTAGGGATCCGGGCGTGTCGGTGGGAGATTGCTGGGAACACAACTGGAGCACATCCGGGTGCTTATTTAAAGGGACAAGAGTCAGGTGGAGGAGGCAAGAGGCGGCCTGAAGAAGAGAAGAAGAGAGAAAGGGAAGGCATTGTGTTGGCCTCGACAGAGGGGTATTGGGGATGTTGAGCACAGACTTTTGTAAAATAGAAATTAACAATAAACGTGTGTTGGGTGACTTGAGCGTGTCTGCCTGTCTGTGTCCGGGGCAATGTTCTCACACTATCTATCTATCTATCTATCTATCTATCTATCTATCTATCTATCTATCTATCTATCTATGTGCCTTTAATATCTATCTATCTATCTATCTATCTATCTATCTATCTATCTATCTATCTATCTATCTATCTATCTATCGCTTACCATGTGGTCTGTGTGTGGATCCTGATGCTCCAGCCCTGTGCCGGTGACATTGTGCTGTAAACACGGCATCGTCCTTTGAATGAGATGTAAAAATGAGGCTGCCTTTGATATCTATGTATTTGTCTGTCTGTCTGTCTGTCTGTCTCTCTTTCTAAATAGATGGATGCTTGCTGCCTGTAGCAGCCGCACTATGGAGCTGTTCCTTCCACCTTACTGATTAAATGAAAAATGGTAAGACGATGCAGGGAGATGTTCTTCGGGAGCTATTGACTTTTTAATCAAATCCATTTTCCTATAAATTCAGGATCACTTTGCCTTAAACTAGGAGACACACAACGGAGTATAAAACAGTTTGGCACAAGCTTGGCTATTAGGTGAAGGGAAAAAACAGCCACGGCCTGCTGATGATTCACTTGTCCTGTCCTAACCCCCCATTTCTCATTCACTCCAAAGACACTAAAGGAGATGTGGGGGGGTTGTTGAGCCGAGCTTAATTGTTTGAAATGAGCTTGAAAAGCTGAATGACTAATTGAAGGATTGTCTGAGGGTGGCTCTCCTCTTGACCCTTCTTTTTATAGGGAGCACCATCAATCCTTCATTTGAGCCACTTTGAACTTAAGTATTGGAGCTCTTAGTGCTCGCTGTCAAAGGCCCTATATTAAATAAGGGCTGATTTATTGATTTAGCTCAGTCATTCTTCTAAAGTTTGCTTTTTAAAAGATTTTTGCTTCCAGTGTGGTTCTTAAAAGTCAAGGGTGACAGCTGCTTAAACCACAAAAACAGCCAAGAATTGGCAAGACAAACCAGACATGTTAAGTTGTGCCCTCTGCTGCACAATGACAGATTGCCACCACGTCTGCATAGTGGAGATCAGCCACCAACTGTCACATTCATGTGCTTTCACATGAATTATGACGTGACTTACAAAAGCAAAATAATTAGCAGGTCTGGAAAGGAATTTAATAGGTCATGAGATGTGTGCAGTAAATGCCTGAACGGCGTTGTATAATAGCTGAGCGGAGAAGAATGGATTGCTGGATTGTTGTCAAAAAATGGAAGTTTGAAATATCCATAGATGAAGTCCACCAAAATACTATAGTGTAGGTATCCATTGTCTTGCTTCTGTTTAGCTGCTCCCTTTGATCAACCCTCTTTTGTGTTTCTCGGCTTATGTCCATTTTGGCATCTGTGGCATTTTTGGGGTACTTTTTAAGCACCTTCTAATGGTGTATCCTTTGCAGGACGCTATACAGTATTAAAAATATGACTATATCCAAGAACCTGTTGTGACGGTACGGGGCCGCTCTTTGCTCCCTCTTCTGTAACAGAAGCCTCTTGAACACGACACCATCGATAATGTAACCGGATGAGCATGGCAGAGGAGGACAAAACACACATGAAACAAGGGAAAGGTGCAAAGTGCTCAGTGCTTTTATTATAAAAAACAAATCATAGTGTCCAAAGTGCACTGCTCAAAAAAATCAATAAATAAAAAAATCCATAAATTGAGTGTACAGTGGAGATTAAAAATCAATAAATAGAAAAAAATCCATTAATATGAGATTAAGATTCAGGTACGAGCCTAAAATCCTCACCCCGGTGCTTCTCTTTTAAAACCAACGCCTCGCCAGTTTATCCTACTTGGACCCCGCAGCACGGATCGACGTCGACCAACTGGCGCAGACATCCTTCAAAACTGGCCCATGTCCCTGCCACCCAATCCAGAGCATTCCACAGGGAGCCACTGGACCCTGCTCTTGTGCCCGCCACTGCCAGTCACAGGCTGCACCCAGCAAAAGCGCGCCATCCTCCCACCGTTGTCAGTCACAGGCTCCACCAGGAGAGAGGATCCTCCTGAGCGTAACAATCATTCCTGCTCCTGGCTGCTTAGCAAGGCTGACCCTTGTGCCCCCTTCTCAGCACCAGCCACACGCTACCTCCTGGGGCACCATTCCTATCCACCTCCTTCCAACCTCAAACACCGGCTCGCTGCTGCTCCTGCCTTTCTTTAACCTCTTCTCTTTTGTTCTCTTTTTTTATTTTTGCACTCCTAAAATCTAGAATAGTTTACCAATAGGAATTTGCCAGGCTAAGAGAATGGAGTGGTGGCTCTGAGGCTAGGGATCTGCACTGGTAATCGGAAGGCTGCTGGTTCGCATGCCAAATTCCAATAGGGACTCTTCTCTGTTGGGCCCTTGAGCAAGGCCCTTAACCTTCAATTGCTGAGTAGTGAGAAAAGCGCTATATAAATGTAAAGAATTATTATTATTAATACAGTGGAGCACTTTAAAACACTGCTGAAAACACATTACTTTAACATGGTTTTCTCATAGCTTCATCTTAGTTTAATCCTGATGCTCTGTATATTCAATTAATTATCATGATTATTCATGGTATTCATATTCAAAGACGTACTAACCCATACTCTCTCTTCTGTTCTTCTTCCGGTTTTCTGGGGTGGCGACCTGCTCCACGACCACCTGATCAAAGTATCGTGATGTCCTTACATTGATGGATTAAAGACCAGAAGTCCACATGGCCATCATCATCAAGTTCTTCCATGAGAACCCTGAATACAATGAGGACTGATTGAGGTCATTGACAGGGCTGGGTGGTCTCGTGTCCTGGAACCCCTGCAGATTTTATTTTTTTCTTCCGCCGTCTGGAGTTTTTTTTTTTCTGTCCTCCCTGGCCATCGGACCTTACTTGTATTCTATGTTAATTAGTGTTCCCTTATTTTAATTCTTATTTATTTTGTCTTTTTTCTCTTTCTTCATCCTTTAAAGCACTTTGAGCTGCATTATTTATATGAAAATGTGCTATAGAAATACATGTTATTGCTGTTTATAGTCTGGGGAGCTGTTGCAGGTGCCGACCCGGTGCTGATATAATAAGGTAATCGCGCTTCCCGCACGTGCCAGCAAGGCAACACACGGACAGCTGACCGCCTTGCACCAACCCGTAGACGGGGCGTCTTCCCGGCAGATCGCTCACCAGCGCCAGCGTGTTCATTATGTATTTATTAATTTAAACGGCCACTCTTTTTGAGCCGTGCACCCGCTACCCCACACTTGTATGTTAATTATGAGCAGTGGTTGAGAACCTGAATGCATGGAGCTCAGCTTCACATGGAGTTCCTTAATCTGGGAGAGTTGAGTTAATTTGGTTCACAACTGTAAATCAACTGGACTGTCAAAAATCTAGCTAAGATGTCTGTGGACACCTTGTCTGGCTATACTCTTTTTCCATAATAAATGAACCTATTCTTAAAAATGACCATTAATTTGGTACAAAAAAAAGATTAAAAATAAACTTAAATGGATTCTTAACAGGAAAAATGACGTTAAAAAGATGAATTTACTGCAGAAAACGTAGTGACTGAAAGGGAACGTCAGTGCAGCATTGTCAGAAAAATTACCTTGAGAAAAGAAGAGCTCAAAAAAACAATGCGTAAGTTGATACTGCGAGTCAGAAAGAGAAAACACCAACGTCAAGAGTCACAAAAGAAAACTTCATAACTTTAAATGAAAGGTGCCGATGACGTCACCGTAGCGCAGGCCTGTTGAATCCTGGGAGGAATTCTTACAGCAATGGGTGACGCAACTTCAGAAAATAGCGACATCCAAAACCAAAATGGCATTGAAAGCTGACATGAAAAATGAATGACTTATGAATAAAACCTCCAAACAGAAGTCAGTCTGATACCCTGGATAGGGAAAACCCCAGAAAAGTTATATAACTACTTTTAGATGTAAAAGAAAACCCAGGAAAAAAATCATTTTTAATGTCAACAGTGTGTCTTAAAATATAGCACCAGATACGCATGTCTTCGGAGGGCCTTGCAGACTCTGAGCAGGAAGGAAATGAGGGGACTGAGAATGATGGGACGCAGTCGTCACCTTCCTCTCCTTTCTGACCCCAGAATGGAGGAGGACAACAAGGTGGGCCTCTACTGTCATTTCCTCTATGTCACCAACAAATGGATAGACTAGAATTTCATTCATTCACAAACCAGAAACTGATGGAGACAGAACTCCACCATCAGGACCTCCTGATTTAGACTCCAGAAAGCCTCTTTCAGATGGAGTGGTCCCTTTTCTTTATTTTTGCATATAAAAATAACACCACCATGGACTCCAGCATTTCCATCCATCCCGCTATATCCTAACTACAAGGTCACAGGAGTCAATCCCAGCCAACACAGGGCGCAAGGCAGGAAACAAACCCTGGGCAGGGTGCCAGCCCACCACAGGGCACGCACACAAGGGACAATTCAGAATCACCAATGCACCTAATCTGCATGTCTTTGGACAGTGGGAGGAAACCCATGCAGACACAGGAAGAACATGCAAACTCCACACAGGGAGGACCCGGGAAGCAAACCCAGGTCTCCTAACTGCAAGGCAGCAGCGCAACCCACTGCGCCACCGTGCCGCCTCCCCAGCCTTTCATCTGTGTATTTGCATATCATTTCCCATATAATGCAGAATTGCATCTCACTATTATGTAACACCATACAGGTTGTTCACAAATGTTACAAAAGAGTAGAATTTTAAAAAATGATGAAAAAGAACATATTCATCCATCCATTTTCCAACCCGCTGAATCCGAACACGGAGTCACGGGGGTCTGCTGGAGCCAATCCCAGCTAACACAGGGCACAAGGCAGGAACCAATCCCAGGCAGGGTGCCAACCCACCGCAGAAAAGAATATATTCTACTTGTTAATTTCAGATCAGTCTATGAGCTAATCACTGAGTATGACTTGGTCATTTTAATTACTTCTTGGCTATGGTTAATAATCGGCAGAAAATACAATAAGACTCAGCAAAATGTGTGGCCATGTTGCCTTTAAAACAGTGCCATAGCAGTGGTCCGGGGTGAAACTACTGACACAATCACAGGAGCTCAAGTCCTCCGCTACAATGAAGACACCAAGGTTAATGCTTACTCACTTACAGAAGATGAAGACTGTTTATATATACTGTACAGTACCTATGCTTTAGAGACTGATTATAAAGAATGGACTTCTCTACTTTATATCTGCCAGCTTCTTGACTTTCGCTTGATCATTCAGAAGGAGGCTGTTTTATTTAAGTTTTTTTCTGAGCTTCCCATTCCATTTTTCTTATTGTTATTTCTCCTAGTTTCAAGTTTGAAGCGTAAAGAATTCATACATTGGAATGATTTATGTTTCTGTAAGGTATGCAACGTTGTTAAAATCATTTGCGTCATTTCTAATGGCATCTTAATTTCTCTTGGACTTTGCCATTTTGGAGCATTTTGTTGTAACCAACCTGATACATGCCGCATATTGTTCTGTCACAACAAAGAACCAGGAGAAGAAACGTAGTAGAGAAACAACTAAGGGACAACTAATGGAAGGTGTTTTAAGTAACCAAATCAAAATGCAAAAAGGTCTAGCACTGATAAATCTATAAAGTCTTTGTCCAGATTTATCCAGCAATCTAAAATGCTGCACATATTTTGAAAGGAATTTTGGAATCTTTCTTTCTATCTATCTTTCTTTCTATCTATCTATCTATCTATCTATACTGTTTTGGACAAATTCTAGCACCACAGACTAGGAGCCACAGTCCTGATATGTATATGGCAACCAAGACCAGTTGATGACACCACTTCCAGTCCGCCTACACTTTGATGCCATTTTATTGTGGGTTGAATAATATAAAGCACATAAACAAACCTGAAATAATGGCATAGAACATTAATTCAAAACCATCAAATACATTTCTGACAAAATATTTAGGAAAGGCTTGTCTAAGCATTATAGGAAAATTCAGGCCTTGGCAATTGTTGGAAAGTACATTCAAGCAAAAAATGAAATGAAGAAATGATCAAGAAATGAAAAACACGCTGTGTAAAAATAGACCAGAAGCAGATGGGAATTGTTTAAAGTGACAAATTAAGATGCTTTTGAAAAGCAATTAAAAAAAAAAAAAGAATCAGAATGAATCCATTTAATGTTGCTAAATCAGTGATAGCATACATTGGAATGCTCTCAGTTTCAGGAATAAATTGTAAAAAGACACTCACGTGCTCAGTAACGTCTTTATCCATAACTGGCAATTAAAAATAAAATTGAATCAGTTTCAAACCTTGCTTGATGTCCTGCCTTCAAAGAATTGAGACTCTTTTATAGAAGAGAAATACACGTGAGAAATTGGGAGATGTATTGATTGGAGGTGGTGCAGCCTCCTGTTTGCCAAAGGAACTGAAAAGGGAGCTAAAATTTAATATGGACAAATTACGAGTGGACTTAAAGTGATGTGGCAGTCATTATACATGAGAAGTTTTAACATTTAAGTGATTTAAGAAAACAAGACCGGCAAGATTGGATTTAACACTAGAATTATCAGAGCCTATGAGAAAACTCGTAAATCCGGCCCACCTTAAATCCATTTGCACCTCTCCGTCAGTACCTTTTGTCCTGTAAATGTGCCGATTAAGACAAGCAGCAAGCAGCCTGCTATTCCAACCCCCACCATCGCAGAACGTTCACAATGTTCTCCCAGCTCATGCCTTGTTTGATTATCTGTGAGTGAACTGCTGGAGTTTTACAGTGGAAATAATAGATCGTTATTTGGAACACATGCATTTCATGTGTGTTCTGTTTCTACAGTAATCTGTGTAAACATATTGTTAAAACCGAAACTTTTTCATATTTTAGTAACAAATGTTACAAAATGTAGGCATAAACTATAGAATGTGTGAAGCCTGAAGTTCAAAGATCAAATAAACACTTTCACAAAAGGTTCAAGGAAACTACAACAGCTTCCGTGGTGTAGCGGTAAAATTTGCTGATTTATAACCAAGCGTCCCTGGTTCGATCCTGACTGCCTCCTATATTTGCTGTTTTCAGTAGTGAGCTGCTCTTGTTGTTATTATACAGTACACACATACATTTGGTTTGTGTCTGTAACAGGCCATGTACATTTATAGTACTGTACTTGTAAAAGTTACCTTTTTTTTTCACTTTTATTCTCTCAGTCACAATCATGATACATACTACCGCCCTAGGGATCAGAGAATGTCCAGTTCCATTCCATCAAAACACTCACATCTACAGTTATTCCCAGTTTCAAATAAAAAGATGTTGTAGCTTCCTTGAACCTTTTGTGAAAGTGTTTATTTGATCTTTGGACTTCAAGCTTCACACATTCTATAGTTTTTGCCTACATTTTGCAACATTTATTACTAAAATATGAAAAAGTTCCTGTTTGAACAATGTGTTTACACAGATTACTGTAGAAACGGAACACACATGAAATGCATGTGTTCCAAATAACAATCTATTATTTCCACTCTTAAACTCCAGCAGTTCACTCTCAGATAATCAAACAAGGCATGAGCTGGAAGAGCATTGTGAACGTTCTGTGACGGTGGGGGTATGGAATAGCAGGCTGCTTGCTGCTTGTCTTAATCGGCACATTTACAGGACAAAAGGCGCTGACGGAGAGGTGCGAACGGATTTAAGGTGGGCTGGATTTACGAGTTTTCTCATAGACTCTGGTAATTCTAGTGTTAATCTCTTGACATTATAAAGATATGAAAGATTTTGCTATGTTTAACAAAGTAACAGATATGGTACTCCACGTTGCAGAAGGCTTTATTTTTAAAGCTACATAAATCAGTACCACTGCCCAGTTACCAGTACTGTATTTTCCCTACACACTCACGCAACAGCTTTGTTTCAGGAAGAACACCACTCTCAGCATCAGAAGCATCAACTTCAAATTAAAAAACCCAAGAGTTTTAAAAGCAGTTAAAAATGGAAATTTAATTTTTTAAACAACCAAAAGACGGTTGAGTTGGAAAGTTTAGACACACTCATACAACAGATATGTATGTCCAAACAGTATTGGGTTTTCTATGATGTTTACCTCTGTTCTTTTACTGTGGCAGAATGATTGTACAAAAACATTTATTTATATAGCACATTTCCATACAATGTAGCTCAAACTGCTTTACAAGATGGAATTAAAATTGTTTGTGAAGTTTACACCACAACTGCTAGGTTTCAGTTAGTATTGTCAATTTCTAATAAAATGTTAATACAGCTTGTGCAAAAACCAGCATAGCTTGAACTTCTCCAAGTGAATTAAGCACTGGTTTGTTGTTGTGTGGTTTAGTCTTAGTGGAATCCATTAACAAAATTCCTTCTGACGTACCATAACTTTAGAAAAATTAGAAAACAAAAATGTTGCATTACCGTCTTTCTAGTTCACCATTCCATTTGTTTCAAATAAACAGGTTGCGCTTAAAATAAAAAAAAATATCTTGCCATACTATAGAGACTCTTAATTATCAAATTTAGTAATATAACTAAATTAAGAGTTCAACAATTAAAATTAAGAAATTTATAATCAAGATTTTAAAAAGAAAAATATAGAGTGCCAAAAAACATTTAAAAACAAAAGTCCAAAATGAAAAGGGTCATGGAGAAATCCCAAAAATCGCATTGTAATTACAAACCCAACGTCAAAAGCCCAAAATAAATATTTAAAAACTAAAGGAGGAAGAAGGGGTGATGGAGAAGAAGGCAGTTGATGTCTTAGCTAATGCCATTGCAAAGATGCAGTGGCTGAGGGAGTTGAAACAGCGACTCTCCAGAGAAAGGTTAATTACAGCACTAAGGACCCACTTTCCAAATTATGGGGTCTTGACCTTCATCATCTGTAGTATGTTTCAGTTTTTTGCCCATTTAAGGACTTACAAACATATAGATTATAATTCTAATTTTAGTTTACATTTTGATGTAAAGATAAAAAGGACATTTTCTTTACCACTCTATCTGCTGTATATTCTGCTTATTGAGTTGTCATATTGAGTCAAGTCCCATGACTGTGTTCATAGTGACAATGGTGTCACAGGATATACTTGGTGAACAGGGTGACCTAAACATTTGTCAGTGTCACTCAAAGAACACTCCAACTTTTGAACTTCATACCCACAGGAAAATTTTACTGCTCAATGGTTGATCCCTGATAGCTCATGAGACTTAAAAGGAATCCTCATTTATGTTTTTTTCCTAAACTATCTTAGGAGAAATAGCTGTAGATAAAAAGGAGACATGGGGTAAAAGGAGGCAAAATTGAGAATTTGGTTTGAAAAGCATGTTCTTGTTTTGTTTTGATCTCTTTCAATACTTCATATTTTTTACTTGTTATTACACTGATGTTGGGCGGCATGGTGGTGCAGTGGTAGCGCTGCTGCCTCACAGTTAGGAGACCTGCGTTCGCTTCCCGGGTCATCCCTGCATGGAGTTTGCATGTTCTCCCCGTGTCTGCGTGGGTTTCCTCCCACAATCCAAAAGACATGCAGGTTAGGTGGATTGGTGATTCTAAATTGGCCCTAGTTTGTGTGTGTCCTGCAGTGGGTTGGCACGCTCCTCAGGATTGGTTCCTGCCTTGTGCCCTGTGTTGGCTGGGATTGGCTCCAGCAGACCCCCGTGACCCTGTATTTGGATTCAGCGGGTTAGAAAATGGATGGATAGACTGATGTCTTTGCCCAAGGTGACTTACAACATATAAGATTCAATCAGTTACAATTCCTTGTTTTTCCAATTAGAGTTCAAGCAGGTCAAGTTACTTACTTGTGGTCACATGGTATCAGTAGTGGGATTTGAACCCATAACATCAGCGTTCAAAGTCTTAAGGTGTACTCACACTGCCCAGACGTGATTGTCCCCACTCCTTAGTCCCCCGCTGGCCTGCACTCATACTAATGTTCAGGGCCCTGGCGTGCTTTTGTCATGACGATGCAACTTCATGTAAAGCCAAAAAAAGAGCCGAACACGGAGTGACAGCATGCATGTTGAAAGGATTTTCCTTATTTCATGGTTGTTTTTGAGTTGTGTATGGCAAGAAAACACAGATTTATTAAGTGTGCAGCACAGCAGTTTGTTATTAATCATACTACACGTATGAGAAGGTTTTTACGGAGACAAATTATTTGAAGGGAGGAATTTGCAGCTTTGTTCACCAACTACAATTCATGTTCATGTATAAGGTGAGAATAAAAACACGTATTTAACTAAAATGGTATTGAATGAAATGAGAATTGCACAATCTGACTTGTCACATCATTGATGTCATGTTTGTTTTCCATGCTTGGGCACGTTTAGCGATCACACTGTCCCTGAATGTTACTGAACTGTGCTCCGGCCTGGGCACGGTACGGTTGTCCCAGCACGGAGCAATCACACTAGTCAAACAAACTAGACTTTAGGGGGTTACATGCGGACACATATACTCGGGCCATGGAACATGTCACTAGTGTGAGTACACCCTTACTTTACTACACTGCCTGTCTTTCCTTCTAGAGATAAGTACAATCTAATTGGAGCACAGCAACTAAATAGATTAAAGCAACTAATAGTATCGTTCAGAAGCAAGGATTATAGGTTTGTAATCACAGTAAAGTGTCTTATTACCACAAGCAACTCTCCATACATTTCACCACCTACTGCGTTATGAAGTATTATATGCAAATACTCGCTACTTGGAAAATCTGAGCCCATTGTGTCACTTTGCTGAAGTCTCTGCTGAAATTCAAGAGGAGACCCTTTTTTTTTTTTTTTTGCAGGAAGCACGAGACAAAAGAAAATGTCTCCATTTTATTTTTTTTGGATCTCATCATTGTCTAGGAGAGACCAAAAGATTGTTAAGGAGATCTCTTTTTTATTTTTCATTTTTCATTCCTATGGGTAGTGACCATTATTCTTTCAAGTAGGCCTTAGTTCTAGGGTTTTTTTTTTTTTATTTTCATATATTTTTATTGATTTTATTTGAAGAAAATGACATTCCATACAATCGAGTCAAACTTAACAAATCAAAATTCAACTCCCACCCAAGAGAAAGAGAGGAGAGCCCACAACATGAGAGAATCTTTAAAAGCAGCAAAGAAGTAAGAGTGTCCTTTTCCCTTATATAGATGCTGTAAGAATAAAGACCACAAGACATTGTGAAGGTTTGGGGCAGCCACCCGTATAATTGTTCCTGGCTGCAAAACTTTTTAATCATTAGATCCATGTTCACACGACTCAGTCCAAAACAAAACTAACTCAATATTCACAAGATGGATTGTTTGGAAGAGGCGGGTTAGGTCTTACAGCTTCAGAAGTTATCATCGAAGAATTGCTTGAAATTGGGCGAGGAAGCCAACGTAGACCGCTGTCCATCTACTCAGGATGCGACTTCAAGACCCGTCGACAGTGTTCAGTATGGACGCAGGCCTGTTTCCCGATTAGAGAAGGAAACCCGGGAGCTGATTGTGGCTTACTTATTCCGATCAGCCGGATTGCCCCACTCACGTAGCCGCACTGGAAGGAAACCTTTCAACATCCTTGTTCGTGTTGGGGATCGAATAATCAAAAACAACAAATCATTTTTTAACGAAGCTCTGCAGATGATCGATTTCTCCCAGAAGGAACTCTTGAGTACATGACCGATCTTGCTGAAGCCATGCTCACTGAGAGAGTAATGAAATGGAGACATGTTATAGGCTTCATAATATTTGGGTCAGCTGTAGCCAAGCACCTAAAGCAAGTCCACCTGGAGCATTGCATCCTGCCCTTGGCAGACCACATTTCTGCCTTACTGCTTAAACATTGTAAGGATTGAATTGTGAAAAATGGAGCTTGGGAAGGTTTTGCAGACTTCTATCACTTTGTAGTCCGTGAACTAGAAACTTGGCAGTTCCGAATTACCTTTTTAGGATTGGCATTCCTAACAGCTGGCCTTGTTAGTTTTTTTAAGTTAAATGAAATGCTGCAGTTCCTTATTCAAATTTCACATTATTTTTTTCATACTTTTTAGTTTTGTTAATAAACTGACTGTTTCTCAATAAAAAACAAAAAAAAAAAACAAAAAAAAAAATATTCACAAGATGACAGCTTTAAAGGCCATTAGTGATGTCATCAGGACTGGAACCGGAAGTGATGTCGTTGGCCGCCCCAGAGCCGGGCAGGATTTCCCTAGATGGGTCTGTAAGAGATTGAGAGAGAGAGAATCAGTGCACTTCGCCACCCCCATGTATTCGAGCCCTTTAGTTGTTTCCTAAACATGTGTGTGTGACGGTACCCCCTCAGCCCAAACCTGTCGGGTCAGGCATCCTGCACCGAGAGGTCGTGAATGCGAGAAAGAGCATCGGCGTTGGAATGGAGGGAACCCTTCCGATGAACGTGCGAGAACTTATAAGGTTGTAGATCAAGGAACCACCTAGTGACTTGCGGGTTCGACTCCTTGTGCAGGAGTAAAGGTGCATGGTCCGTGACAAGTGTAAACTCACGACCCAACAGCTAATACCTTAACTGTGTAATCGCCCATTTAATCGCAAGAGCCTCTCTCTCCACCTGGTTTCCCGATTCAGCAGTTTCCGGCTCAAGGACATGATGGGGTGTTAAGCACCATTGACGCTTTGGCTCAGCACTGCTCCTAGGCCTGTGTCTAAGGCGTCCATCTGGAAGACAAAAGGAAGCGAAAAGTCAGGTGCTTTCAAAACAGGTGCTGACGTCAGGGCCTTTTTCAAGTCACTGAATGCAGCTTCCATTGTATCAGTCCATACCACAATGTTAGGAGCCCTCTTCTTTGTCAAATCACTCAAGGGCGCTGCTCTCTCCAAAAATCACAGCACAAACCGGCGGTAGTACCCAGCTAGACTGAGAAATGCTTGGACATGCCGCTTGGTTCGCAGACGGGGCCATTTCAAAATGGCATCTATTTTAGAGCACTGTGGCTTTACAGTACCATGACCCACCAGGTAGGCTAAGTATTTGGCTTCTTTCAACCCAAAAAAACATTTTTTTGGATTGATACGAAGACCGTCTTCCCCCAGCGTCCGTAATACTGCTGGAACGTGCTGAAGGTGTTCCTTCCATGTGCTGAAATAGATGATGACGTCATCCAGGTAGGCAGCACTATACGAGTTATGGAGTCGGAGCACTTTGTCCACCAGACGCTGGAAAGTCGAAGGAGCCCCATGCAACCCGAATGAAAGTACATGATACTGCCAGTGCCCGTTAGGGGTGCTAAACACGGTTTTAACCTTTGCAGAGTCCGTTAAAGGAACCTACCAGTACCCCTTGGTCATGTCAAGTGTGGTCAAAAATTCTGCCTGCCTGAAACTCTCAAGGAGGTCATCCACTCGAGGCATAGGGTAAGCATCAAATTCTGAAACCTGATTAAGTTGGCGGAAGTCATTGCAAAACCTCCAACTTCTGTCAGGCTTACTAACCAAGACTATTGGGCTGGACCAGGGACTATAACTTTCCTCTATGACTCCTAAGTCCAGCATGCGTTTGATTTCAAGTTCCACTTCTGCCTTCTTTGCCTCGGGATGCTGATAGGGGCATTCTCAGAGTATAACCCCGGGTTCGGTCACAATGTCGTGGGCAATCAGAGAGGTCCTTCCAGGTTTTTCATTAACCACCTCCTGTACGGATGAGATAACTGCTTCGAGTTCTCGCCTCTGTCGGGAACTCAGATTAGTGTCAAAGTTAAGTGTGTTGGTCTGAGCAAAAGATGAGCGGGGCTGGCCGGAGGAGGGATCAGGGTCCCTTTCCTTCCACGGTTTCAGCAGATTCACATGATATATCCGCTCACTCAGCCGACGATTGGGTTGTTTCATCAAATAGTTGACAAGACCTTTCCTCTCCTTAACTTCGTACAGTCCTTGCCAGTGGGCAAGTAATTTAGAATGTGAGGTGGGAACCAACACAATGATCCGATCCCCCGGTTGGAACTCGCGGAGCATCATGCCACGGTCATAATAGCGGGCCTGAGCTGCTTGTGCCTCTTCCATGTGACTTTTTAGTATAGGTAAAATTTTCTCAAATCTATTGCGTAATTGAGTGATATATTCTAAATATTAGTTGAGGGAAGAGCCTCTCCTTCCCAACCTTCCTTTAGAATGTCCAATATGCCCCGGGGATATCGTCCATATAATAATTCAAAGGGTGAGAACCCCGTTCAGGCTTGAGGGACTTCCCAGTAGGCAAAGAGTACGAGGGGGAGGAGTTGATCCCAATTCCTTCCATCCACACTGACCACCTTGCGAAGTACCTGTTTGAGAGTTTGATTGAACTTCTCTACTAGACCATCGGTTTGAGGATGATACACCGCGGTCTTTAAGTGCTTTATTTTGAGTAACTTAGCCGTTTCCCTGAACGTCTCCGAGGTAAACGGTGTCCCTTGGTCCATAAGGACTTCCTTAGGAATTCCAACATGCGCAAATACCCCTACTAGTTCCCGTGTGATGGCTTTAGAGTTAGCTGAGTGCAATGGAACAGCTTTGGGATATCGGGTTGCATAATCCACGAGGACTAATATATATTTATGTCCTCGGGCCGAGGGTTCCAGGGGTCCCACTATATCGACCCCTATTCTTTCGAATGGGACATCTATTAAGGGAAGGGGAACAAGAGGAGCACGGTCCTTCCTAGGAATTTGCTGCAGCTGACACTCAGGGCATGAGATACAGAAGCGACAAACCTCCTCGTTAATTCTCGGCCAATAAAATCGGAGCTTGATACGCTCTAATGTTTTTCCAGTGCCCAGGTGGCCTCCTAGGAGGTGGAAATGTGCTAACTCACTAACCTGCCACCAGAAAGTTCACAGGATTAGCAACAGCTTCTGCAACCCCACACCGAGTTCACTAACCCGATATAATAACTCATTTTTAATTACAAAGTAGGGCCCCTGTGGCATGGGCTGCTGAGTGCATTGGCTGTTGACTAGGACAACTGCATTCTTAGCAAATTTAATGGAATCATCATTCCATTGTTCCCTTTAAACGAGGCCGGTGTTTGTTTAAATTGGAAGTTTAAATCTGACAGAGGGTCAGGTCTGACCTCAAGGGGCGGATGACGTAACGTAAATGACGTAACAGTCTGCAATGGCCCGGGAAGCTCCCCGTCCTCCTCTTGGCCGCTCCTATCTCTCGCTGCCGACTGAGTACACTTGCAACGGAGGATTCCCGTCTGTTACTAGGCCCAACCTTTAGGAAAGGTTAGTACCTGTATTATTATCAGACCAGTCCCGCCCGAGAATCACAGCGAAAGGTGGATTTGGGAGGACTACTACGGTGATTTTTTTAACAGATCCTCCGTGGCTAATGAAACATCGGGCGGATTTATAGAACCGGTTATCTCCGTGTATACTTGTTATACTAGTCTTTGTTTTTATCCGCTGTCGCGGTAGTACGTACTGGTGATCAACAATTGAAATGTTGCTGTCTAAATTGAAAAGGGCTTTCACTTTAAATCCGTTGATGATGACCTCTCCCGTATGAGCCATTAACAAAGGGTTTAAAAGTGCACAAATCCGTCCCCCTCTCTCCACTTACATTCCGCTTTACTCCCAAAGAAGGTTTGTGCCCACGGAATCGGTACAAACTCTGGTTTATGCCGAGGGGGCAGATGAGGAGGGACTTAATCTCCACAGCTAAAGGACTGTTCTGCTCTCTCAAATTGCGAGGCTGTCCTAGATGTCTCTATGAGCTCCATGAGCTTGTTTACATTGGCAAAATCTCCCCAGACCAGGTGGGTGAAATGGTTGGGAAGGTTGTTAATTACTAAGTAGCAGGTTACCTTTTGCACAATTTGGTACATAGTACACTCTGATGGTTTTAACCAACCTGCTACTTTTTCCCATAGAGCCTCAACCTGCTCTTGGGTAGATCGCTCAGGATCTATTTTGCAAAGACATCACCTGCTGGTCTGGGGAATCCCAATTTTGTTCTGGGGCCTTGGCCCCTGTGGGGAGGACAGCTCTCTCCTCCGGGAGAGCATAATAAGTCCCTTTCACTTACCCCGCAGAGACCAGCCCACGTCTGTGTGTCCCATTGACACTCTCCCTATTTAATTTGTGTGGCCCAGAACTAGACAAAGGGAGTAGAGTCTGTACCGGTTCTTTCCGAAATCCGAGACGCAACATATCCCATCCACTCCCACCCCGGAAGCTCGGCCCAGGTACTCTCCCACCTGGCTATGATTCAGGTCCAGTCCCATTTTCTTCTGGGTTGTTTCCATCCTGCCGACTACGCCACTGTAAGAATAAAGACCACAAGACATTGCAAAGGTTTGGGGCAGCCACCCGTATAATTGTTCCCGGCTGCAAAACTTCTTAATCATTAGATCCATGTTCACACGACTCAGTCCAAAACAGAACTAACTCAATATTCACAAGATGGCGGCTTTAAAGGCCATTACAGGAAGTGATGTCATCAGGACCGGAACCGGAAATGATGTCGTTGGCTGCCCCAGAGCCATGCGGGTTTTCCCTAGATTGGTCTGTAGGAGATTGAGAGAGAGAATCAGTGCACTTCGCCACCTCTTGGTCCGGCATGGATATACATGTATTCGAGCCCTTTAGTTGTTTCCAAAACACGCATGTGTGACAATGCTTATTTTAAAATGTTATCGATTAGATCCAGATTAGATTTTGAACAGATCCTCTAAGTGAGAATTAGATTTTTTTTCCAATTTCAAGTAGTATAGGACATCAGTTACCTGCTGACTTAAAGGTGGTGGGTTAGGATTCTTCAATTTGAGCGAGATAAGTCTACGTGCCAATAGTGAAGTAAAGACGATTACAGTTTGTTTGTCCGTCTCCACTTTAAGCCCATCTGGGAGGCCACCAAACACAGCTGTTAATGGGTTACGAGTGATTGGGACACCGGGGCCGTCTGAGAGGCCCTTGTCCGAAATGTTGTTAATTTGGGTTCTTTGACTGTTTGCTCTGACCTCTGGCTATGAATTGTGGCTCTACCTTGTCCTTTAAGCTTCTGTTGGACTTTTTCATTTTTGCTTTCCTTCTGCTCTGTCTAACCTCGTCTCTTGACTGTGTAATTGTTTTCCCATCCTCTTCTTGTAAACAATAATCCTCTGACACCTTGAGTGTTTGTAACACCATCAAAGACAACATTATAATTAACAAAGCGTTGAGGAAAATAAATTAAACTAACAAAACTAAACCTGAAAGAACTTCTGTAAAACCCTTTATTTGCAGATTAGTGGGAAAAAAATTAAATACCATGAATAAAAACAAAACAAACAGTGAAAATATAACAAAATGTTTAGTCACACATTAAAATTAAGAAACAGTAAGAACACTTGCTTATTCATAAGCCTTAATGAATTCTTTATTGTGATCAGAGACAGGGTGAAACGCTGTGTTCCACTCAGCTCCTTTCCTAATACGTGATAAATTACGTGAGCTTTGCAAATCCAAGACTGAGTAAACAGCAGACCTAATTGCACAATAATGAGGTGCCTTAATTTCTGTAAAGCTTTATAGTTACTATAAGGTCAAAGAGACATATCCTTTTTTCCACAAAAGAAAAATAGCCCATGCATACTGGTAAAGATGAGACTCTTAAGAAGTCATTACTTACTGTAAAATTAAGACATGTCACATAATCCTTCTTTAAGAAGAGGATCAGCAGTAAGTAACGTAATCTGGCAGTCATGAGAAAGATCTGACATTCGGATGTGCTGACAGACTGTTGGCCTTACAATATTTGAAATTACGATTTGAAATCAAGTGTTTAAAATATTGGTGTCTGTTTTCTTCCTTTCATAGTTATTAGTTCCTGTATGTATTTATTTGATTGTTATTTATTATTCTATTTTCTCATTATCTTTATATATAATACACTACTGTGGCTGTTCGTTTGTCCGTCCAGGATTTTAAATCAACTGGAGCTTGCAAACCATTTGACCTATTGACCTGAAATTTTGTACACATATACTACGTGACGTCTGCTATCCGCTTTCGGGGTGATGATTCACCTTCAAGGTTATTCCTCTTTTTATTTTTATTTTATTTTATTTTAGAATCAACTCTCAGCAGTGGCCAGCAGGGCAGTCGTGTGGTGCATGCGTACAGACGCCGTACTCATCCCTACCACCTTTTCCATCACTTCCCCTACCTCTTCAGATCTTAAATCATTCTTGAGGCAGATTGAAGACTTAAATGCTAGCTTAAGTGAAAAATGAAGGACTTAACTGACTTAATCAGTTTTAGCGCAAAAAGATGCCGATGAAAGAAGAGAAGCAGCAGGCCGCTAAGGTGGAGAAAAGAAGAGCTGCTCAGGAAGCACACCAACCTCTGAGCAAACGAATGTTAAACGTACAGAGAAAGAGAATGAAAACTAGGAAAGCTCAAGTCAAGTGTATTCACTGCACGTTATTGTACAGTGCTCCATTACTGGTTTCTTTATATTGTTTGTAGCTGCTGTTAAGTAAGACAGGATCAAGCACGGGGGAAACACATACCATAAGAAATCTCTCCATCCAAAAAAGGTTCTTTTTAAAAAGGGTTTAGTGAAAATTTAAAGCAAACAGTCCACGCAAGAATAGAGAAAAACTGTTACACGCGTAGAATAAAAGGGGAAAAAAATGGAAAATGTTTCTTCTTGTTAAATTTCAGTTGTTTCTATACATAAGGATGAGTTATTTCTCTGTGCTCTACTTTACATTCATTATGTTCTAAAGCTACGGCTCTGCACACACAACTGAGCACGTTAAGGCGCGGTTTGAAACCCACGGCAAGGCAGGTCACTAACTGGGACTAATCTGTAATCAGAGGGACAAGAAATAGGTAGAATATTCCAAATTCAATTCAGCTTGTGGGGGTTATCAGAATCTCCCATATACTATGCACTAATTTATAGGCAAACATTTAACATAACTAAGAAAATACTTCTGTCAACTTAACATGACCTAAATAACTGGCAAATGGCTCTTACACTGTTTATAAAAAGAATAATCATGTCATTTTCAATCATTTTCCATCATTCACTTTGGGCATTGATAGCCATAGCTGTTCTGTCAGACTACGTTCACATTACCAGGCTAAAGTGACTCAAATCTGATTTTTTGCCTTAATGTGGCACAAATCTGATGTTTCCAGGGCAATGTGGATACAGAAATGTGGTCTTTTCACAAGTCACTCTCATATGTGGCCGCAGATTGGATACGTATCTGATTCGTGGCAGTACAACATGGACGAGAACAGTCAGGATGGAATTCATGCGTTTTAGCCTCTGTGATTGGGCTGAGTGCCATCATCATCAGCCAGCACTGGCAACTGAGCTAAACAACAATGGAGCAGAGCTACAGCTGTGACAACAGTCACGGTGCCTCCATTGCTGCCTCCTTTCTCGTACCCACACAGTGCCAGTGATAGCTGTGAAAAGCATTCCAAATAGCACTAGTTATGACATTTAACGGTTTTCTAATACATTCTTAATCACTACAAATGTATATTTTGTGATAATAATTGAGCCTTGACACAAAAGAGTTTCGGGGCAGCCTCCCATATATTTGACAAATGGCTGATAAATCGAAGAGTTTGCAAGAAAAAATGGTCTTTACAGACAAGAGTCCAAAACGGAATTGAGGTTTAGTACACACTTGGTGGGTTTTATAGATGGAAGGAGGAAGTGACGTCTTCAAGGGTCATACTGGACATGACATCCAAGGGCCCTGACGGACTTTCCCACATTTGGTCTGCTGGGAAAAAAACAAAAGGATCAGTGCACCCTGCCACCCCCGATCTGATTGGGAATTACCTTCTTTCGAGCCCATTAGCTGCCTCCCAAGTGCACATGTGTGACAATGTCTAACTTTTATATGTCCATCCATCCATTTTCCAACCCGCTGAATCCAAACACAGGGTCACGGGGGTCCAGGGCACAGGGCACGAACCAATCCTGGGTAGGGTGCCAACCCACCGCAGGACACACACAAACACACCAAGCACACACTAGGGCCAATTTAGAATCGCCAATCCACCTAACCGGCATGTCTTTGGACTGTGGGAGGAAACCCACGCAGACACGGGGAGAACCCAGGAAGCGAACCTGGGTCTCCTAACTGCGAGGCAGCAGCGCTACCACTGCGCCACCTAACTTTTATATGTGAAATATAGAATATACAAGACAAAACATCACACCACCACGTAATTGTTAAAAGGCCCTTCTTATATCACACTTGTAAGCTCTGATGTAGAGAAAGATTCCACAGGATTGAAGCATTCAGATGGAGATTTCATGTGTGACATCTTTTAGACAGCTGTTTCCTAACACCTTGCACTCTAATGGATTTTAATATTTAAACTTTCCAAAGCTTTGTGGTCTTACCCTCCTGCCCATCACAAATTCTTTTGTGAACAACATCAAACTGGAAAACCAGCTTTGAGTCAGAAGGAACAAGGCCAAGTTCAAAGACCTCATTTTAAGTCATTTTTCAAAGAGTCCCCCTAACGATTTTGGGTAGATGCTAGCGCCACAGACTAAGAGCCACAGTTCTACTGTGCATATGGCAACCAAAAAGATAGGTCTCTTGCTTATTTTTACTTCTTTAACCTGATCATGTAAAACAGACGAGTTGTTTACTATCCTCCAGAGCACAATGTGATGCATACACTAGCTACTAGCACCTCCATGTTGTTAGTTTTAATACCATGAGTCGTCTCACAAATATGACAAAATATGACAAATATGACATATGACGGCAGGCAGTCTGGTGTAGTTGTTAAGGCTTTGCTATTCAAACCCTGAGCTTGTGGGTTCAAATCCTGTTACTGATACTGTGTGACCCTGAGCAAGTCACTTGACCTGCCTGGGCTCCAATTGGAAAACCAAAAGACATGTAACGAATTGTATCATAAATGTTGTAAGCCGCCTTGGATAATGGCATCACCCAAATAAGTACAGTCGACCCTTGACATACAACCGGCCTGACATGCGAACAACTTGATTTACGACCAAAATTTTTGTTTTGATTTACGACCAACATCTTGCATTACGACCAGAATGTGGTCACGTGTATCTGCTTGTGCGATTGTAAACAAACAGCCGAGAGCGTTCGTAAGCGTCAGTCGGAGCCCAGATTCATGTGTTTGTGGACGTAATTTCGGTCAGTGCAGTGATTTATCTATATATATAATTCACTAAGACCATGGCAAGCAAGACGCATAATTGCTAAAGAAGGAAGAGAAGGTAACGAAGGTAAAGAAAGCGATTGTTAAGGGATATTAGCTAGCGGGCTGGCGCGGCACATGATGATGTTATCAGGCTGAGTCAGCACCGGTTTGCTTTGGAGTGTATTATTACAGCAGTTCACAGCACGCCCAGCTTTGAACTGAGTGCTCGACTACTGTCATTATTAACTTGAGAAACAGCGATCACAATCGAAACGAAGAAGGAAATTGTGCGGAAATATGAGAGTGGTGTTCGTGTGACCGATCTCGCTAATATGTACAGCAGTCGAAATCCACCATCATGACAATTTTACAAAGAAAAGATTTGCAGATGGAAGCTCCTTCAAAACAATATCCACCTTCCATTTCATTCTCCTCCTCCTCCTTTCCTGCAGCCCAAAGATGTCAAATTAAATGGTGAGTACAGTATGAAATTGTTGTTTCTGGTAGGCTAAGCACTTTTTATAACTTTTTGGTTAGTACATTAGAAAAATTATTGGTGTTTTGGTAAATTATGCACATTATACAACCCTTTTTTATTATGAAAAGGTTAAGTTAAGTGTTGCTGTAGGAGGTTCGGAGCGCATTATGGGTATTTCCATTATTTCTTATGGGAAAAATAGTCTTGACTTACAACCAACTTGAGTTACAGCCAGCCCTCGCGAACTAATTGATTTCATAAGTCAAGGGTCCACTGTAAATGTAAATGACATTTGTTATTGGTGATGTCTTATGCACAAAGGTATCAATATGTGCATGCGTGTCGTTTCGTAGGACAGATGCGTTCACATTACAGTTAGATGGAAGTCACTTGTACTTACGAATGTGAACCATCAAGATAGGCAGCTCTGACCTGGGCAAAAAAATGGAACTGAGAAATTAGGCTTTTAATGTGTCAGATGCTTGGGGTTTCGTAGCATGATTTCCCAAGTAGCAGTTACGACAATCAGCACCACAGTACCAATAAAGTTTGGTTGAATGGGAACATCAAACAAGGTAAATCCATTAAGGTGTTTTAATGGAGCTGATATTCAGGTTCTCAAACTTTGACCTGACTTACAGCTGTGTGTTTCCTTTTTCAAGTTCTTGAAAGATCTGAGAATGACCTTGTACTGTCTAACAACAAGTAAACAAAAGGAAAAGCTCATTAATTAATCTCTGCAAACAGTAATATGTACAATAAAAAGATCATCAAGTGAGACATGTGTTAAATTCCTCATGCATCCCATCTCCAAATTACAACAGAGTTGACAGTGAAGCTTCCTATTTACTAAACACATCAGCCAAGTCTAAGTAATAACATGGAATCCCATTAGGAACTGAGGGAGTATTGGCACCTGAAGGTGGATTTTTTTAAGACAATTACTGAAACAAGAAGTACACTGTGATGAGATTTTGTCTGTTTACAAATTAATTCAGGGTTTTTTTTTGTCTGTACATCATGAATAACCCAATACAACTGGGAATTTAGGTCATTAAATAAGAAAAACGCTTTTTTTTTTCCTTATTCAAAATGTAGTACTTGCACAGAAGCATTAAGCAGCAAATCGTTCAATTTCCAACAGGCACAATATTGAGAATGTCTGTTAGGAGTTTGGTTTCTATTTTGTATGTTTTTCTCCATCAATTTCTGAGATCTAACAAGAGTTAGACAGGTGGGGGGTGGTCTCTGACTATGAATCTGATGATTTTTTAAGGGATATGTTAAGAGTTGTAAAATATATTGGACCATTTCATCTGCCATGTTTCTTCATCACCATTTTGGATTCCCATCATTAGGGCCACTTCATGAATTTTAAGGGGTGTCTCTTTGGAATTCATGACCGTCTGGTAACAATGCAATGGGATATAAGGTCATCCAAGATTTAACTTCCTTCCCACCATATGACAAGCCACCTGGATTGGGCCCTGAGTGCCGCGGGTGACACTTCAGCACCACAATGGTGCATGTATGAGGTTTCTTACGGTGGCTGGAGTGCCAATCCCACCACCAAACCCCGATGTTTTCCCTGTAAATTGGAGGACCTGCTTGCAGATTAACAGCATACTTAGGATGGTGTAATTTCAGGTTAAGGGCCTTGCTCAGGGGACCAATGAAGGGGAATCACTGCTGGCATTTATGGGATTTGAACCGGCAGCCTCCCGATTGCCAGTGCTGATCATTAGGCTTAGGGCTCACTAGCAGAGCCACAGAAAATTTATGAAATGTAACAACCACAACAAAATGTTTTTCAAGATTGATCGATGACTAAAGTCTCTTTGATTTATTTCCATACTAGCTGTCCCCCACGGCTCTGCCCACGTAGTAGTGAAACAGGATAAATTTTAAAAATCAATTAAAAAAAAAATGTAAGATGTAACTCTGGCCAAGTGGAAGGTACATTTGCTCCAATGTCATATGTTTGCACTGTATATGATCATGTTCAGCTCTGATGGGAGAGCGTCCTCCGCGTGGGGAGTAAAGTACGTGTCCATGATATCTCTGCCAATGAGCAGGTACCCTCTAAAACACACGTAGCTCTGATCTGTCTCTCAAAAACGTCAAACGTTACTCCTTAACAATCTCTAGATGATAATGTCTGTTAAACCAACAGGTATCGCTAGCTAAGCGGAGGCAAGGTACGCTCCAACACGTGTCAAGAGGTAGAGTGTCTCGAATGGAGGCTGGAGCATGAGTGAGGAGGGCCGCGTCTGCTTCTCCCTCCTCTTGACCCACTGCATCTCTCTTGAATTCGCACGAATAAATCGCTACCACAACCAAACTATGATACTTAGCGCAAGGACAGAAGTTGCAAAATCAACCAGAATGTACAAGCAAATTATAGAAAAGGACCCAATCTAAATCCGTTAAGTAGTTCTCTCGTGAAAAAAGCGGACAGAAAGACAGACAGACATTGGATTTTATATACAGGGTGAGTAAAAATTATGTTAATATTTGAATGGCGGAAACAATTTATTCACAAAACATACTTCATATGTGCAAAATGATTTACAGGAATGTCTCAACCTGTTCGCCATCATGTTCAACACACAAAAAACAACAAGCAACAGTTCCATTTAAAGCCTGGACACACATTTTGCGGGGAATATATGACACCACAGTCTGTATTCTGTCCTTCAGGTCATTGATATCGTGAACTTTCCTGCTATAAACGCTCTCCTTCACCGCACCCCATTACCAGAAATCACAGGGGGTCAAATCAGGGGAGTGTGGAGGCCATGGCAGTGATCCACCACGAACTATTCATCGACCTGGAAAGGTGTTGTCAAGATAAAAATAATCCATTAGTGTTAACATAATTTTGACTGACCCTTTATATATATATATATATATATATATATATATATATATATATATATATATATATATATATATATATATATATATATATATATATATATATATATATATATACTAGCAAAGTACTGCCTTAAAATTTTTATTAAGAAGAAAATTAAATCTTTTTAAACTGAGGGAAAATATACCAATAATTATTTGTTAAGGATCTCTTTGTATACCACATTGTGAGTTCGGCCCTCCGGTTGTAATATGACCGAGCTGGGTGCTGAGCTTACTCTTGAGCATGCAACGTACAGTTGGCCATGTGAACAGTAATCTTGTTTCAAATCTCACAGCTTGGATTGCTGCTGTCATAATCGGTTTGAGTTTCATGGTTTGTTTCAATTACGACAGTATTTGTAGGACTTGTGTTGAAGTGACATTCGGCATCTGTCAAGCATTGTAAGCACACAACCAGTTTCATCGATAACTTCACATCCAGCTTTTGAGAGTTTAAACATTCATAAACATCAAAGTGTCCACTACTGAAATCGTCACCTGTGAATCTAAGATGTTTAAGAGGCATAGGCGGTTGTCGAAAGGTGTAAAATATTTGGCCATTTCGGTACACTTGAAAGCGACAACCGAACAATTCAGTGGCAGCCATCAACTCACATGCAGAACCATAGGTGAAGGGCTTAAGCATTTCACTCTTCTAGTGCTCCTGTGTAGTATAATTATCTCCTGTACCGTCATCAGTCCACACCTTGAACCTGTCCCAGTCATTCAACACATAAGACACAATGTTCCTCCGGATATCAAGAGTGAGCCTGATATGGCCGTGCAATATGTAACAAAGAGAATGGAAAAGGTAGGTGCCATCTCCGGGCATGGAAACCACTCAGTAAGTGACAGTTCTTTGATTGATGGTGATCACCTCGATAGACATGTTAATGGGAGTATGGTTGGAATGATAAAGGAAATGGGTACCTGAACAATGTAAAGTAAGTCTAAAATACCTAAACAATAACTATAATCGTAATAAACGAACAATAAAACAGCGGAGAAGCCGTAGATTAAATAAAAAGGCTGTAGTTATCAGCAGGGAGACGTAAATCCCGTGGCGAAGAAAGGAAGGGAATGTAGAGACTGGAGCGACAGACAGCCTTATATAGGCAGGCAGCCAACAACGTGGGAGGCGTTGGGATGGGGGACCCAACGCCGCCTCACACGGTGACCGAGCTGCAGGCTATGGATGTATATATGTACGTAAGTAGGATTGAATTAGCGTTGGGAACCCGCGTACCAAATTTCTTGAAGATGGGCCCATAAGCAACAAAGACCATTGAAAAGTTCAATATGGCGGCCGACAGTGGCATCATACCACTGAAATAAGTACGTACATTGGTTTTGGTTAGCACAGGAAAGCCACCTATCAAATTTCGTGAAGATGGGCCATAAATAAGAAAGTTCAACATGGCGAACGTTGTCAACTGTTATGACCATTACACGTAGAATTTCAAAATGAAACCTGCTTAACTTTTGTAAGTAAGCTGTAAGGAATGAGCATGCCAAATTTCAGCCTTCTACCTACACGGGAACTAGTGACGTTGGAAAGTTCAAATATGAAAGGTAAATAAGAATGTTCAACATGGCGGATGTTGTCTACCGTTATGACTGTTACGTGTAGAATTTCGAAATGAAACCTGACCAACTTTTGTAAGTAAGCTGTAAGGAATAAGCCTGCCCAATTTCAGCCTTCTACCTACATGGGAAGTTGGAGAATTAGTGATGAGTGAGTGAGTGAGTGAGTGAGTCAGTGAGGGCTTTGCCTTTTATTAGTATATATATATATATATATATATATATATTGTCACACATGTGCGATTAGGAGGCAGTCAAAGAGCCTAAAGGTGAGTGAAACATCGCGAGATAGAGGGTTGTCACGTGGTACTTACCTAAATCTCTTTTGCTCAACAGAAAATCTGAAGAAAAATAAGTTCCTCCACTTCCGGCTTCCAAAATGGCCGCAATGACATCACTTCCGGCCAACCATGATGACGTCACTTCCGGCTCCATCAAAGCACCTCACTTCCGTCTCATCATTATGATGTTAATTCCGGTTCCTGTTTTCATGCCAACCATTTCCTGTCCCATAATCCTTTTCCCTATAAATTCGCCATTTTGTTGGAACTAAACTGTTCATTGTTTTGATTTAAGACTTTGAATCATTTATTCTTTATTGTCTGGACGACAATATATGGGGACGGTCCCCAAACCTTTGTTTGTGTATTGTGGAAAATTATTTGGACCAGAACATTTCACCACAATATATATATATATATATACTGTATATAGATAGATAGCTAGATAGATAGATAGACAGGCAATTTCTTAAAAACCTTCACAATAATAACAATAACATCACAACTACTTGTGAAATATTTAGACCCATCCTGCTCTATTTGGAAATCTTATTACAATTAAAAGTAAAAATCTCTCCCATATCTGCTCATGTTTTATTATAAAAGTGTCCAAGTCATCCAAGTTAACAGCTGTCATTTACTGAACTGAGACAGAATCTCGTAGCTCATGTGCCTCCTGACCATCAGTTCAGGGCCTTTTTCTATCCTAAGGGAGCTAAGAGACCACAGGCAAAGAAAAGGATCACTCAGTGGAGTGGCCAAAATAGGTACACTGATAAGGACCCAAAACGGCTCTGCATGTATTGAGCTGTCTGTTCTCTGAGAACAATTAGTCTTATAATGGCCGTGATGCATTCATGAGTCTTGTTTAAAACGTGTTTGTCATTCTTGATTAGATAAACATGCCAGCTTCACTTGGAGAGGCTCTTCTGAAGTACTGTATTTTCAATTGGCAGCACAAGGTAATTAGAAAGTGAAAGGGGAGGTCGGCTGTTTGTTTTGACTTTCATCATGCTTCCTTAAAAAAAAATTAACCAACTGGATAGACAATTTAATTGTATTGTGAAAGATATTATCAAAGTCATTGTAGTGAGCACTAAATATAATAAATAACTGAAACATCAGTTTTAATAATTGCAAAGATGGCAACGTGTTTGATTATTAAAAGATTATTAAAGCCACTGCTTTAAATGATCTCATGATGTGGCTCGGTGCCACGATGAAAAAAATTTGCCCATGAAACGCCCAGACTTACAGTGGCGATAGCAGTGGATTCAGAGAGTGCTGGGACCCCTTAACGTTCTGCACACTTTATTATGTTGTAGACTGAATTTTAAATGAATACATTTGCCATTTTTGCCCCCTCTACACTCAGTAACTCATAATGACAAAGTGAAAACATGTTTTCAGAAAGGTTTGCAAATTTATTCAAAAGCAAGACCTGAAATGTGTCATTTATAGAAGTAATAGAAATGAATACAGGACACTCGGAGAAGGAATTGTTGAATGGTGCAGACTGAACTACCTGCACCCCAGTATCAGTAAGACAAAGGAGATAATCGTAGACTTTAGAAAGGTCAAGCCCACTCTGTCCCCACTTCTCTTTGATGGTGAATTGTGGAGGTGGAGAACACACATATGACCCCTGGGGTGCATTTGAAAGACAGGCTTGAGTTGGAGTACCAACCCAGAGGCTGAATACAAGAAGGGCTGGCGTTGTCTCTGTTTCCAAAGGAGGTTGGGGTCATTTGATGCATGCAGGCCACTCTTACGTGTCTTCTACCAGTCTGTAGTGGCCAGTGTGTTATTCTATGCCAATGGTGGGTAATGTCTGTCCTGGAGGGCCATAGTGGCTGCAGGTTTTTTTGTACCAACCTAGTCTCTTCGGGAGAAGTCAATTATTACTGATGAAGCACTAATTGTTCAAGTGACATTTTGATGCTTCATTTTAGTGGTCTCGCTTGTTAAGGCTCCCCACCTTTAACTGATTATTTCAGTCTTAAACAGAAGCATTCACTGTTTTAATGGCTCCTTATTAGCAATAAGATGTAAATGACAAAGGAGTCAGCAGTTTTCCGCCTAACTTGTTTCCATTTATACCCATTTGTATTCAACATGCACTGTTTGTTTTAATAAAACAATTAAGAGAAAGATGTGACAGACTGAAAATGATCCGTTTTAGGCTTCAGATCATTTGGATGATATCCTTGTAAAGGAAAAAATCAACAATATAAGAAGCTAACTTTGCAGACTAACAAGCCAGAAAATTAAATACCGCCTTACATTGGCAAGGATGGGTTTCTAATTAAGCAATTGAGTTTGAACGAATACATACAGCTACTGTGGACCTCCAGGACTGACATTGCCCACCCCTGTTCTATGTGGTAGTGTGCTGGGGAAGTAAACAATCTGATTAAAAAGGCTGGTGCAATGTTAGAAATCGGGCTGGACTTACTGGAGGAAGTGGTGGAACAAACAGTCACTCGGGAACCTGCTTACTGTCCTGGCCAAGGACCCTCACTCTCTGTGTGAAGTCTCAGCTAAACAGAAGAGCGCCTTCAGTTACAGAGTGACACAACTGAGCTGCCCCAAGGAGCACCATGTGAAGCTGTATGTACCCTCGAGCATCAGAATCTATAAAGAGCACCCCACGGCTAAAGTGGTCTTATTTCGTGTATGCTGAATGGCACTGAGCTGGTCCAGCAGAAATCTTAACAGTCAACTTGTACATTCGGTAATAATAAGTATGAGCTATTCTAATCATTTTACACTTGAACATAATTCTTGTTATATCTTCACATCTTCTATAACTCTGTGATGGTCAGTGTCATTTTCTATGCTGTGGTGTGCTGTGCGGGTAACATCACTTCAAGAGAGGCCCACCAAATCAACAAAGGGCAGGCTCAGTTATAGAACACACTCCGGACCCCCTGGAGGTAGTAGAGGAGGAGAGAATGAAAACAAAACTGAGTGCCATTACCAACAAAGCTACACATCCTCTCTGTGACACAACAACACTGAGGACTTTCAGCCAACGAATTATTTAGCAGAAGTGGGTCAGGAAACAATAAGGGGGGCTCCTTTATACCAACAGCAATACATCTGTATAATGTCTCACTGGGACTGGGACTGTGAAGCCAGCTGTTTCTTTCTTTTGAATTTTCTTTCTTTATAGTCATTCCAGTGTGCATTTAGACCAAAGTGTTTGTGAATATTAATTAATTTATTTACTTAACTATTTTATTTAACACAATTCACTAAAAAGTCAAATTTCCGAAATGTGGACAAATAAAGTTCATTCTATCTATCTATCTATCTATCTATCTATCTATCTATCTATCTATCTATCTATCTATCTATCTATCTATCTATCTATCTATCTATCTATCTATCTATCTATCTATCTATCTATCTATCTATCTATCTATCTATTATATAGTGCCTTTCCTTTATTAACACAAAGCCATAGCAATGGATGACTCTGTCTTAACAACAATACCGCCAACATGCTGGCAGCTAGGGGAAAACAAGGTGGTGTCATGATAGCACGTTATTTTTCACTTTGTTAAGTACACTTTCAACAAAGTAATAATCATAATCTTCAGATTATTCATAGCTGAAAACCCCTAAAATGACTTCTAGATACAAACAAAAATGTATTTAAAGAGAAATATGTTTTTTTTAAGGTAATGGATCATGATACCTGTGGCATCTTTTAGTGCTTAATGGTCAGTGCTGAAGTTTCGTTTCTATCCGAGGTTACGGATAATGCACTAGTGAGGGTGTATCTGGAGTCCAGTGTGCAATTCCAGTCACCACACCTTTAAAAGGACAATTCAACCAAGTGTTGTCCAGGACTTGTGCAGAGGAAATAGTGTGGGGACCTAACCCAGGTCTTCAGAATTCTCAAAGCCATTAGTAAAGTAGATCCAGGTGAATTCCTTGAACTGAATGGTGAATCTATCTATCTATCTATCTATCTATCTATCTATCTATCTATCTATCTATCTATCTATCTATCTATCTATCTATCTATCTATCTATCTATCTATCCTGGCCCCTTATACTTATCTTTGATGATCCTCAGACTTTTATTGTATCAAATTCTCATTTAAAGCCCTGGCTTTTGCCCCTTTGTTGGCATGATGCCCGATACCGTGGCACTGGGTGAGAGATGTGATGTATCTTCAACACCTTGAAAAATTAAGATTTTCCTTCAGTGGCTCCCATGCAAAGTTTCTATCTGTCTGGCAGCCCTTTCTGAACTTCTTTAAAATTTGAAGATGTATACAGTATTTACATTTACATTTTATATTTATTAGCTTAGCAGATGCTTTTATCCAAAGGAAGTTACCATAATTGAGTAGCATCAGTCTAGGGACTGTTTTGGACAAGTGTAGCAGGACAGGTTACAAGGCTGACCAGCACAAGTAAAGAGCTGTAAAGCTAGCGTAACAAAATAATATAACAAGTCGACAGAGCAAAAATCCTTCATTAACACTTTGACAGACATTCATAGAGCAGTAGGGTTTTCAATCGCTTCTTAAACACATTGAGGTCGGCGGCTTGGTCAACCAAGAGCTACATATGAAAAGTCTCTCTTAAATGAGATTTGCTGCCATGCAGGGGTGGCATCCCGAGACACATTTGGCTGACAGACCCAATTGGGCATTGCACTGCTCCAGTGTCTCCTTATACACAAGTGCTGACCCGTAGACTACTCTGTAGGTAAGTATCAAGAGTTTGAACTTAATGTGACATGAAGAGAGGAGTGACATGTGCCCGACTTAGCGGGTTGAATACAAGACGGGCCCCTGCATTTTAGACCATCTGCAGTGACTTGATGGCACATGCGTTGTTCTCCTGCCAGTAGTGAGGTGCAGTAATCCAAAGCCTGGACCAGAAGTTGTGCTGCATAGGTCAGATTTTTGCAAATGTTAGTGACAAGGAATAGAGAGATGGGGATATGAAGAGACTGGCTGGCTGATTTTCCTTTACCTCTTGATAGACCTTGGAGAGAGTGTGGCTCACTTTTAATGTCCCCTGGCAGCCATCTGTCATCCTACTCTTTCTGTTTCCTTTTCACTTATCTTTTAATTTTTTCTCTATTTTGTATTTAGACAGTTCTAAGGATTACAAGTGTAGTCACACTGTCGTGAATGTTTACACATCTTTACTGTTGCTATTTGCTGCCACTCCATATTTCTGTTGCTTCTTTTTCTCTGAAATCCAATAAACAAATTGAACATAAAGAGCCTTTTCTTGCAGAACGGTGTCAAAAAATCCAAACTAAATCTGTTATGAAATGTAAAATCTTCTAATGGAGTGAATACTTTTTTAGACAGTGTAGTCTGAATGGAGCAAATCTTCCAGTTGGGAAGGATCAGACAGTCAGGTTTTGCAGGGTTAGCCTACAGTGCGGTAAGGCGAGTTTGCTGGCCAATCAAGCATAGTGATACTATGGCCATTAAATCAGGTATTGGTACTTTTGGCAGTGTGGGCAGGTACCAAGTCCTGCTGGAAAATGAAATCAACATCTCCAACAAGCTTGTCAGCAAAGGGAAGCATGAAGTATTCTATACTTTCAAGGTAGACGGCTACACTAACTCTGAATTTGATAAAACACAGTGGACCAACACCAGCAGATATCACTCACATGAAATACTGTATATCACTCTGTGTGTAATAAATCTATATAATATGAGTTTCACTGTTTGAATTGAGTTACTGAAATAAATTAACTTTCAATGATATTCTAATTTATTGAGATGCACCTGTACATATTGTAACAAAACCACTAGGGGACGTGCCAGCCACCCAACCAGACACAGTCAGACACGTGAGGCACACTTATAAAAACAAAGACGTTTATTTTTCTTCACCATGTGGGAAATGCCTTCCCCATTTCCCACATGCACAACTCAGTCCCAGTAATGGCACAAACAGACCAAACAATAATATTTTCTTTCTTCTCTTTACTCCTCTACTCCTCTCTGGCAAGCTTTGTCTCCCTCCTCTTGACTCCGGCTCCTGAAGTAGTGGGTGATGGCTCCTTTTATAAGGCACCCAGAAGTGCTCCAGGACTTCAAGGTGTGGCTGAAGGACTGCCCATAAGGGCTCAGCAACTCCAGCTGCAGCACCCCCTGGCGGCACTTGCCGATCCCAACATGGCTACACCAAACTCCAACTCCCATAAAGCCCTGTGGGAGTCCGAGGCACCGCTGCAGCCCAGGGGTTTGCCATCTAGCGTCCATGGGGAGGTAACGTATTGGCCATACTTGCTCCCCTGGTCCTCCCGGCTGCACGCTATAATATATATATATATACATATATATATATATATTGTGGCATCCGGCCGGGGCTGGAGCCACGCCCAGGAGGACCGGAGGAGGGCTTGTGCCTCCTCCAGACCGCGAGGGGGTGTCCGCCCTGGTTATGTTGGGGGCCTCGGGTAAAGGGCTTGGAACCTCAGCCCTGTAGGGACCGGGGTGGCGCCCCGGTGCCTGAATATCCCTGGAGCCCAGCACTTCCGCCACACCAGGAAGAGCTGGGGGAAAGACGACAGGGGACACCCGGACGGCTTCCGGGTGCGCAGCCAGCACTTCCGCCACACTGGGGCGTGTCTACGGAGGAGTGCCGGGAAGCAGCTGTAGCCCATCCGGGTTCCTATTTAAGGGGCCGCCTCCCTTCTGTCGATGGTGGATGTCGGGTGGAAGTGGACAGAGCTGGAGAGAGGACTGGAGGCGGCCAGGAGAAAGGCATTGGAACTGTGAGGCCTGGACTTTGGGGAATCGGTGCAAGAGGCACTGGGGTTTGTGGTGCACGTAAAGAACTGTATAAATAGTGTAAATAAACAGTGTGTGTTGAACTGAAGATGTCTGTCTGTGTGTGTCCAGGCCAGAGTCCACAATATATATATATATATATACTAGCAGGAGAACCCGCCGTTGCTCAGGAATGTATAACCGGTGAATTTCCCAAATGAAAGAAACAAAGCATAGAAATAGAACAAACCGTTTTCTGATTCACATTTTATTGTAAGTTCCTCCACTCTGGATTCTGTCTGCTGTGGCGTTTTAGACGCTCTTGAAATAGACTTTTTTCTGGCATCTGAAGTGGACCTTCCAGTTCTACGTGATTTTTTCAGTGGCATGGGTATATTAGCGAAAAGCAGGACAATTACAATGTGTTACATGGTATTACGTTCGGAATCAGCACCACAGTGAGATGAATTTACCTTATTTACAATACGTCAGAAAGCGAACAAATAGCACCAGTCAGTCAGAAAGAGCAACACTGAAATCGTACTGACAGTCGGAAAGCGAGCAAATAGCACCACAAATACGGAAAGCCAGTGAGAAAGAGTAGCACTGTAACCGTACGGGAAAAATGGCGGGGAGGGGTGCTCTGTTTGTAACGAGCGTCTGTGTTGAACTGTGATGCCATCTAATGGACGTTGGCGATGGTAACTACAAAGAGAAGTGACATACAACCACTGGAGCATGTGGGGAAAGGATGATATCTTTTAAAGGTGAGTGTCTTTTAAAACATGGTGCTATACAAAGGAGCTTTGCGAATGAAATACAGCACTATCAGTGCATGTGGGATTGTGACCTGCGGAAATGCGGGTGTGTCAGCCTGTCACGCGCACTGGGTTGTTCACATTTTACATCCATACGGCAGTTCCCCTTCACCCGATCAAAGCAGTCAGCCTTCTCATACTTGAACACTTGTGCCATCTTTTGGCAATTTAAAGAAACATGGGTAATAATTTTCCCAACCAAACATACCCCATGACCTCCTCCTGGTCACAAAGGAGCCCCATCCCCAGTTTGGTGGCAATCGGACGCCCAGTGCAGATTTGTATGGTGGACAAACAAACATACATATATACATACACACATACATGCATCGACTCTGCTTTAGATATATATAATCCAAGTATAGATCATCCATTAAGCGTAAAAGGCTTAAAGAAAATCATCTCCTCACACAGGCAAATAAAATTGAGCTTTGTAATCAACAGTGATGCATAAGCAGCATTTATTTCATGTGCTCAATTCAAGCCTTTATTTCAAACAAACGCCGCCCAGTAATGCAGTCGCTAATACAATTAAGCCGTCTTGTTTAACGCTGAGGTCACAGTGCACCGCTTCTCATTTCAAGCCCTTTGCTTTGTTCTCATTACTTGAAAGTCACATTCCCTACATTGTCCCGCTCACCAAAATCCGCACAACAATTTAAGGAGATACAGTTGGCATCTTTCAGCCGCCATACAACACTCTGTCTGAAATCACTGTGCAATCTGATTGTTCAGTAAAGCTGGCCATCGCTTTATTTAAAGAATGAACCTTTTCATTATTCCAAAAGGACTGTGGCAGTAATGGGGCTTTATGTGCGATTGCAGGGCCATTTCCTTCTCGTAATGGCTAAGTAAAAGCTTTCATTTAGACAGTTAAGGTGCAGGCCCATTCTCCTTTCTTATTGTTCGAGAGACATGTTAAGGAAATGTAACTGCACTTACAAGTAAATGACTGCGTCTCATTATTAGCAAAACATGGACTAAGTCATCTGTAGTCAGGTTGTTTTTTTTGGGGGGTGAGTATTGATGTATTTAAATGCCTATGTCACCTTCTGCCTTTACTTAGCCTTAACGTACTTGAAATATTGCACTGTCACTGGAGATCAGCATGCATGCAAAGTTGAAGAAAATCAGTTCGGTAAAAGTGGGTAAAAACTGATTGCAAAATTTGACCCAGACAAATAGAGGGCAAGTTGAATAAAATCATGGAATAATAATAACAATAATCTTTATATATAATACGTTACCTTGGCTGTTCGTTTGTCTGTCCAGGATTTTAAATCACCCGTAGATCTCCATCCATCCATCCATCCATCCTCTTCCGCTTATCTGGGATCGGGTCGCAGGGGCAGCAGCTTAAGCAGAGAGGCCCAGACTTCCCTCTCCCCGGCCACTTCTTCCAGCTCTTCCGGAGAATCCCATGCGTTCCCAGGCCAGCCGGAGACATAGTCCCTCCAGCTGTCCTGGGTCTTCCCGGGCCTCCTCCCGTTGGACGTGCCCGGAACACCTCACCAGGGAGGCGTCCAGGAGGCATCCTGATCAGATGCCCGAGCCACCTCATCTGACTCCTCTCAATGCGGAGGAGCAGCGGCTCTACTCTGAGCCACTCCCGGATGACTGAGCTTCTCACCCTATCTTTAAGGGAAAGCCCAGACACCCTGCGGAGGAAACTCATTTCAGCCGCTTGTATTGGATCTCGCTCTTTCGTCACTACCCATAGCTCATGACCATAGGTGAGGGTAGGAACATAGATCGACTGGTAAAATGATAGCTTTGCCTTACGGCTCAGCTCTTTTTTCACCACGACAGACCGATGCAGAGCCTGCATAACTGTGGATGCCGCACCGATCCGCCTGTCATCTCACGTCCATTCTTCCCTCACTCGTGAACAAGACCCCGAGATACTTGAACTCCTCCACTTGGGGCAGGATCTCTCCCAACCCTGAGAGGGCACTCCACCCTTTTCCGCTGAGGACCATGTCTCGGATTTGGAGGTGCTGATTCTCATCCCAGCCGCTTCACACTCAGCTGCGAACCGATCCAGAGAGAGCTGAAGATCACGGCCTGATGAAGCAAACAGGACAACATCATCTGCAAAAGCAGTGACCCAATCCTGAGTCCACCAAACCGACCCCTTCAACACCCTGGTTGCGCCTAGAAATTCTGTCCATAAAAGTTATGAACAGAATCGGTGACAAACAGCCCTGGCGGAGTCCAACTCTCACTGGAAACGGGCTCGACTTACTGCCGCAATGCGGACCAAGCTCTGACACCGGTTGTACAGAGACCTAACAGCTCTTATCAGGGGTCCGTACCCCATACTCCCGAGCACCCCCACAGGATTCCCCGAGGGACACGGTCAATGCCTTTTCCAAGTCCACAAAACACATGTAGACCGGTCGGGCAAACTACCATGCACCCTCCAGGACTCTGCTAAGGGTGAAGAGCTGGTCCACTGTTCGCGACCAGGACAAAACCACACTGTTCCTCCTGAATCCGAGGTTCACTATCCGACGGACCCTCCTCTCCAGAACCCCAATAGACTTTTCCAGGGAGGCTGAGGAGTGTGATCCCTCTATAGTTGGAACACACCCTCCGTCCCCTTTTAAAGAGGGGACCACCACCCCGGTCTGCCAATCCAGAGGCACTGTCCCGATGTCCATGCGATGTTGCAGAGACGTGTCAACCAAGACAGTCCTACAACATCCAGAGCCTTAAGGAACTCCGGCGATCTCATCCACCCCGGGCCCTGCCACCAAGGAGTTTTTGACCACCTCGGTGACTTCAGTCCCAGAGATGGGAGAGCCCACCTCAGAGTCCCCAGGCTCTGCTTCCTCATTGGAAGGCATGTTAGTGGGATTGAGGAGGTCTTCAAGTACTCCCCCACCACCACAACGCCCGAAGTCAGGTCAGCAGCGCACCATCCCCACCATATACGGTGTTGACACTGCACTGCTTCCCTCCTGAGACCGGACGGTGGACCAGAATCTCCTCGAAGCCGTCCAAAGTCGCTCTCCATGGCCTCCAAACTCCTCCCATGCCCGAAGTTTTGCCTCAGCAACAACCGAAGCCGTTCCGCTTGGCCTGCCGGTACCTATCAGCTGCCTCCAGAGACCCACAGGACAAAAAGTCCTATAGGACTCCTTCTTCAGCTTGACGGCATCCCTCACCGCCGTGTCCACCAACGGGTTCGGGATTGCCGCCGACAGGCACCACCACCTTGCGGCCACAGCTCCGTCAGCCGCCTCAACAATAGAGGCCCATTGGACTCAATGTCCCCACCTCCCTCGGGGCGTGGTTGAAGTTCTGCCGGAGGTGGGAGTTGAAGCTACTTCTGACAGGGGACTCTGCCAGCCGTTCCCAGCAGACCCTCACAACACGCTTGGGCCTACCAGGTCTGACCGCATCTTCCCCACCATCGAAGCCAACTCACCACCAGGTGGTGATCAGTTGACAGCTCCGCCTCTCTTCACCCGAAAGTGTCCAAGACATATGACATGACCACAAAGTCATCATCGACCTGAGGCCTAGGGTGTCCTGGTGCCAAGTGCACATATGAACACCCTTATGCTTGAACATGGTGTTCATTATGGACAATCCGTGACGAGCACAGAAGTCCAATAACAAAACACCGCCGGGTTCAGATCGGGGCCATTCCTCCCAATCACGCCCTTCCAGGTCTCACTGTCATTGCCCGTGAGCATTGAAGTCTCCCAGCAAAACGAGGGAATCCCCAGAAGGTATGCCCTCTAGCAACCCTCCAGAGACTCCAAAAAGGGTGGATACTCCAAACTGCTGTTCGGCGCATACGCACAAACAACAATCAGGACCCTTCCCCCACCCGGCGGAGGGAGGCCACCCTCTCGCCCACCGGGTAAACCCCAATGCACAGGCTCCAGTCCAAGTGGGGGCAATAAGTATGCCCACACCTGCTCGGCGCCTCACCGGGGCAACTCCAGAGTGGTAGAGAGTCCAGCCCCTCTCAAGGAGATTGGTTCCAGAGTCCAAGCTGTGCCGAGGTGAGTCCACTATATCTAGCCGAACCTCTCGACCTCGCGCACTAGCTCAGGCTCCTTTCCCTTCAGAGAGGTGACATTCCACGTCCCAAGAGCCAATTTCTGTAGCCGAGGATCAGACCGCCAAGGTCCCGCCTCGCCACCACCCAACTCACACTGCACCCAACCTCCTTGGCCCCTCCCATAGGTGGTGAGCCCATGGGAAGGAGGACCCACGTTACCTCTTCGGCTGTGCCCGCCGAGCCCCATGGGTGCAGGCCCGCCACCAGGCGCCGCCATCGAGCCCCACCTCCAGGCCTGGCTCCAGAGGGGGCCCGTGACCAGCGTCCGGCAAGGGAAAACGTCGTCCACAGTTTTTATTCTTCATTGGAGGTTTATTGAACTGCTCTTTGTCTCATCCCTCACCTAGGACCAGTTTGCCTTTGGGTGGCCCTACCCGTAGATCTCAAACTGTTTTAACTATTGACCTGAAATTTGGTACACATATACTACATGACGTCTACTATCCGCTTTCGAGGTGATGATTGACCTCCAAGGTTATTCCTCTTTTTATTTTTATGTTATTTTATTGTAGAATCAGCGGGCAGCAGGTGGCCATGAGGCGCAAGCATATGGGTGCCGTTCTCGTTTCTACCACCTTTGCCGTCACTTCCCTTACCTCTTTATATCTTAAATCATTCTTGAGGCAGATTGAAGACTTAAGTGCCATCTTAACTGAAAAATTAAATAAAACATAAAAAGCAATTGCAACACAAACACTGACTTAATCAGTTTTAACGCAAAAAGATGCCGACGAAAGAAGAGAAGTGGGCCGCTAGGGTGGAGAAAAAAAGAGCTGCTCAGGAAGCTGCAAGCGCATCAACCTCTAAGCAAACAAATGCTAAACGTACAGAGAAAGAGGATTGATTACTTGGATTGCTTCATCCTGTCTTAGACGAGTAGCACCTTTAATATTAGACAATTTGAAAAACAACGCTAGTAACATTAGTCCTAAATAACCAAAATTTATGGTTCTCTTTTTGTAGCTTTTTTTCTCGTATACGAAGTATAGGGAAAGTATTGTAATCGTCCAAAAAGGCAATGTCAAGATTTTAATGAATCTCAACATTTTAGACCTCCCTGAGTCAGAAAATACCACTTTTGTAATGATGTCTGTCTGCCTGTCTGTGTGTGTGTATGTAAACATGATAACTTCAGTACGCAGTCACTTTGGTCAGCCAAATGTTGCGTAAAAAATATTAGATACATATAGATTTTTATCAACTTTTAGGCTATTTCCGCTAACCGGATGTGGTTCTTTACCTTTTATTCATGCATCTGCAGAGTCTGATTTATTCAACTTTACTTTTATAATAATTGTTCAATATAATATTAATTTGATTTGATTTGTTGAGCTGGTTCTTTAATGTGCATAATATAAAACTATAATCATTGTCATGTGGTTTACTCCTCAAATATCCTATCCCATATCTGAGTATATGAGAAAGTCGAGGGGAGACCACTCCTGATTTTTTGTTTGCTTGTTTTTGGATGAATCCTTAGTTTTGTCTGCCCCCTGAATAAAAGGGAATGTTTCAGTTGAATCATTTTGGACAATTGGAGATGCAGGTTTCATTGTAAAGGTTTTCACCACAAAAGGAAACGTCATTTTAGGAGTTTGATTTAAAGTGATAGGAGTACAAAAGGAATTGTAAATGAAGTGTGGTTTAATCCCCCCTTCAAGTCACATTAAGGTTTTCTTCTCTCTAGGCCTAATGAAACCAAGATGGAACTGTATGATCTCAATTCTAGGCAGCACATCATCAACCGGCACAGAGCCACTCCAATGGTGAAGTATGATAGTCACATCATCATGGACGGGCAGACTAATTAGGGTTGAGGGAAAGTTGAATGGAGCAAAGTACCGAAATATCATCAGTGAAAACCTGCTCCAGAGTGCTGTGGACCTCATAAAGGTCCACCTTCCCACAGGACAGTGACCCAAAATACAAAGCAAAGACAAAACAGAAGTGGCTTAGGGACAACTCTGAGAATGTCCTTGAGGGGCTCAGCTGGAATTGAACCCAATCGAAACATCTCTGGAGAGACCAGAAAGAGAGGTGCTCACCAATGGTCTTCGTCCTAACCTGACAGAGCTTGAGAGGAATGGAGGAAAAATCCCAAATCTTTAATTTTTTTATATATTTTAAATAAATTTGCAAATATATAAAACAAAATTAAACTTTTTTTAAAGTTATGTTTTGCTTCGCTATGCTAGGGAATTGACTGTTGCTTCATGTGGAGAAAAAAAAAATATTAATTAATTTATAAATTAATTAATTTAGCAAAAGGCTAAATATAACAGTGTGGGTAAAAAGTGAAAGGGTCTCAATACGTTTTGATGGGCTATGTAATTAAAATGAGGGTCCACTGACCATCTACAACAGGGGGCATAAGACTTCATTCAACTGACTGGCACTCCTGAGTGCTTCCAGTTTTCTTTTAAACAACATGAAACAGCAATACCACCAGCATTTGAGAACAGGTCACCCACCTGAAGCTAAGCAAGTTCAGTCCCACCCAGTACTTGAAGGGGGACCATCTAGGAAGAGCTTGGTGTTGCTGCTGGAAGAAGTGCTGGTGAGGCCAGCAGGGGGCGCTTACCTTGTGGTCTGTGTGTGGATCCGAATAGCCCAGTGCAGTGACGGGAACACTGTGCTGTTAAAATGGAGCCATCCTTCAGATGAAACCTAATACTGACTGACTGTGATCATTAAAGATCCCTGGACATCCTTCATAAAGAGTAGGGTGTATCCTGATGTCCTGGCTAACGTGCCCACCTCAGCCTAGTCATTCTGGCCCCCTAATTATCCATTATCTCTAACTGGCTATCAAATTCAGCACTTCACCCCCTAACAGCTAATGTGTGCTGAGAATACTGGAGCAAAAATTGGTGCCATCGCATCATCCAAGTGGATGTTACACATTAGTGGTGGTTGAAGTGGCTCCTCACTATGTAAAGCTCTTTGAATAGTGAGAAAAGGACTATATAAATGTAAATTATTATTATTATTATTATTCCTAGGGGACTCCGCCTCCTGCTCGCTTTGGTGCCAACCCACGGCTAGGCCACTCGAAGGGTGCCGGGACAACCCTTTGTTAGAGAAAGCGATTGTATTTAAAGAGTTGGTATATAGAAGAGCAAGGAGGAGGAAGACGGTTTGGTCCTTAATTATTAGATAGATAGATAGATAGATAGATAGATAGATAGATAGATAGATAGATAGATAGATAGATAGATAGATAGATAGATAGCTGCTCCTCTGTCTGGAGATGATCCTGTTCAGTGGATGCAAAGGATTCTCCATGATTGACAGGAGCTTGCTCAGCCCATCACTCTGCCACGGATGTCAAACTGTCCAGCTCCGTGCCTACAATAGAGCTTGCCTTTCTCACCAGTTTGTCCAGGCGTGAGGCGCCCTTCATCTTTATGCGGCTTCCCCAGCACACCACCACGTAGAAGAGGGCACTCGCCACAACCGTCTGGTAGAACATCTGCAGCATCTTATTGCAGATGTTGAAGGATGCCAACCTTCTAAGAAAGTATAGTTGTATAGTATAATACAGTGGGATGCAAAAGTTTGGGCAACCTTGTTAATAGTCATTATTTTCCTGTATAAATCGTTGGTTGTTACGATAAAAAATGTCAGTTAAATATATCATATAGGAGACACACACAGTGATATTTGAGAAGTGAAATGAAGTTTATTGGATTTACAGAAAGTGTGCAATAATTGTTCAAACAAAATCAGGCAGGTGCATAAATTTGGGCACCGTTGTCATTTTATTGATTCCAAAACTTTTAGAACTAATTATTGGAACTCAAATTGGCTTCGTAAGCTCGTGACCCCTGACTTACATACACAGGTGAATCCGAGTATTTAAGGGGTCAATTGTAAGTTTCCCTCCTCCTTTAATTTTCTCTGAAGAGTAGCAACATGGGGGTCACAAAACAACTCTCAAATGACCTGAAGACAAAGATTGTTCACCATCATGGCTTATGGGAAGGATACAGAAAGCTGTCCCAGAGATTGAAGCTGTCTGTTTCCACAGTTAGGAACATATTGAGGAAATGGAAGACCACAGGCTCAGTTCAAGTTAAGGCTCGAAGTGGCAGACCAAGAAAGATTTCGAATAGACAGAAGCGACGAATGGTGAGAACAGTCAGAGTCAACCCACAGACCAGCACCAAAGACCTACAACATCATCTTGCAGCAGATGGAGTCGCTGTGCATCGTTCAACCATTCGGCACACTTTACACAAGGAGATGCTGTATGCGAGAGTGATGCAGAGGAAGCACAAACAGAGCCGCTTGAGGTCTGCTCAAGCACATTTGGACAAGCCAGCTTCATTTTGGAATAATGTGCTGTGGACTGATGAAATTAAAATTGAGTTATTTGGGCATAACAAGGGCGTTATGCATGGAGGAAAAGAACACAGCATTCCAAGAAAACACCTGCTACCTACAGTAAAATATGGTGGTAGGTCCATCATGCTGTGGGCTGTGTGGCCAGTGCAGGGACTGGGAATCTTGTCAAAGTTGAGGGACGCATGGATTCCACTCAGTATCAGCAGATTCTGGAGACAAATGTCCAGGAATCAGTGACAAAGCTGAAGCTGCGCCGGGGCTGGATCTTTCAACAAGACAACGACGCGAATCACTGCTCAAAATCCACTAAGGCATTCATGCAGAGGAACAAGTACAACGTTCTGGAATGGCCATCTCAGTCCCCAGACCTGAATATAATTGAAAATCTGTGGCGTGAGTTAAAGAGAGCTGTCCATGCTCGGAAGCCATCAAACCTGAATGAACTAGAGATGTTTTGTAAAGAGGAATGGTCCAAAATACCTTCAACCACAATCCAGACTCTCATTGGAACCTACAGGAAGCGTTTAGAGGCTGTAATTTCTGCAAAAGGCGGATCTACTAAATATTGATTTCATTTCTTTTTTGTGGTGCCCAAATTTATGCACCTGCCTGGTTTTGTTTGAACAATTATTGCACACTTTCTGTAAATCCAATAAACTTCATTTCACTTCTCAAATATCACTGTGTGTGTCTCCTATATGACATATTTAACTGACATTTTTTATCGTAACAACCAACGATTTATACAGGAACATAATAACAAGGTTGCCCAAACTTTTGCATCCCACTGTATATTATAAATATTATAGATAGTTGTGGTATTTTAGTACAGCTGCCTACTTTAAATTCCAATGAAAAATAAAACATAGTGAAAAACTAAAACATAATAAAGCGTAATAAAAAGTAAATAAAAAATTAAATTACATAAACGTTCTGTCAAAAGTAATATTATGACTTGCTTTATCCTCTAACTTACATTCTCTAAACGTTGAATATTGTTCAGGATATTTTTGTTTTTCTCGTTTATTGGACAATTCTCTTCGCTCTTGATTTTTATTATAGGCAGCTCTTTATTGTTCTTTTTCTTTGTTTCGATGTTCTTTACCAGTTCTTGCTGCTCTTTTTCTATCACAATCTAAAATTCGACGTTCTTGGATAGATAATTTGCTTTTCTGCCTTGTCATCACATGTGACGAGTTAGCAGCACTGAGAGTGTCACGGGGTGCGATGGAGATGTGCACAGTAGGAGTAATGATTGGGCGAGCGGTGTGTAGGAGAGTGGTCAAGGCTGATTAATGCAGACATGACGGAAAACTTTTTTTAATAAAATGGAGAGATTATCATTATTATATTGATTGATTCTTTACTATCCAGATATGTAAGTAAGAATTTCATTGTACACCTGACAATACTCCAACTAGCTCCGCTCCTGCCACTAGTAATATGACCCCTGAAGTAGCAGAGTGGTTACAAATAATGCCTCACATCTAAAGAATCCTGGGTTCAAATTCAGGCCTGTGTGGATTTTGAATGTTCTCCCCATCTTCCTGTAGATTTTCCACCTTGAACTCCAGTTGATTCGTGCGTTCAGTTGACTGGAGACTCTTGACTTGGGGGAGTGATGGACTTGTCACCTATCCCATCTCTTCCTGGGATACCAACCACCCGGGAACAGACCTGGAAGATGCATGCTTGGTGGCAGTGAGTGAAGGTTCTCTGTCTTGGCATGAAGGCAGTTTGAGAAGGTGGGATGCTGGCAATTATTTCTGACAACAAAGAATTAATTTGTTTTCCTCCTGACTGAAGTGACTTTCCCTCTTACTTCCCTGTCATGGAAAAAAAAAGAATGCTCCTTAAATGCTAAATGCTAAAAATACCACAAGATTCAAACAAGGTGATGCAGTGGTCACAGAACTCAGCTGAACACACGCTCAGGTGTGGAGACAATGACAGAGCTGACATTTTGAGGTGATGAAAACGTGAATCTTCTGCTTTTAAATGTCCTGTGGTGTCTGCTTACTGCCACTTGAGTACACAGCTTCATAACCAAAGCGAGCGGAAGTGACAGCAGCTGAGAGAGCCCACCTTTGTGTCTGTGGAGTCACATAGCAGGGCTGGCATAAGACTCTTATATGCAGATTATTATGTTCACTGCTCTGTGATGGCGACGGCTTTACTGATTCTCTACATGTTCACTCCTGGTTCACTGGTGTCCTGCCATTGGTAGTCACATGGCAGATACTGGAGTGATGGAGCACAAGACTGTCAACTGAGTGTGAATCCTCACCTGCCATGTCACAGTGTCACAGTGTTCTTGGTGTCCAGAAAGTGGATCTGAGAATTGTACATACATCAGAGTCTCTTCTGCTCTCTTTCCAAACCAGAAACCACATGTCCCGTTAGAAAAAAAAAAAAAGACAAGGATCTGTGTGTCTCTGTGTCCATCCAATTACAATGTCTCTGTTATCCAACAGATGGTGCATCACAAACATTGGCAGAGCATTTACGAATTTCATACCAAATGGCTGCGCCATCTGTTGGAATGACAAACATGATGCATTTTATTACTAGAAATGTTTGTGACGCTCCATCTGTTGGAATGAACAATGTAGTACAGTTTAATATTACACACATTACAAATTACACTAAAATGGATGATGCACTGCAAAGTGAATGCTGGTTATTTAGATTTCAACCCCTTTAAGACTGGTAGCACAGCTAGTGGTACAGAAAGGCCACCAGAAGTTCTAGGGAGCCATAAAATAGGACCCAAAAGACTACAAGAAAGGGATGGAAGAGCAGAATGGGCAATCACCTGTGGTTATCAGCAGTGTCTGATATTAAAAGAGCTCCACTCTGCTAAGTGGAGATGGACACTGCACCGTTTGGTCTCCTAGGCATTTGTGTTATCTTTTAAAAACTGACCTGAGACATGCAATCCGTTTAAAAACTGAAAGGGTACCCCACAGTCTGGTTAGGTGAAAGGACACACGGCCACAGTGGCGATGCCCCCTCAGCTATCAAATGTCCGCACATAAACCTCCAGTTGAGCGAACACTGGCATGACTGGTCACCATTGCTATCTAGTAACTTTTTAACTTTTTTACAATTAACTTACAATCTAATGTTCTAAGTTGCTGTTTTTGTTTTCGTTTCGGGCAGATTTATTCGTTGAGTTTTATTTTTCAGTCATTTAAAGCCAGACTGATTTCTAGCTTGACTGCTGATTTGGCTGTGTATGGACTATTTTTCGGCCTATCCCTGCCTTGAGACTTACCTGGCTTTGTTCTCCGGACATCTAAGTTGTCTGCGTCTTCGCTTAACCTGCGGACCGGTAGGATATTTATTTGGTTTGTGTTTGTTTGGTCCCTCTTGTCATACACTATCCAACCTGCGATGGGCCTGCTTCAATACTCAGCTGCCGAGCTACTCTGACTCAGCTTTCACCTGTCTGACCCTCTGCTGACTGGCCTATATCTCCACCCAGAGATCGTATTCCTCTCCTGTCGGAGATACATCCACCATGGGTCCCGCTGGAGTATCCAAGCTGCAAAGAATTATTATTATTATTATCGTAAGTTTGACCGAGTAGACACACGTTGATCCATTCAGTGTAGCGCACGTGCAGTACCGGACATACAAGTGCATCACAGACCTGTTAATGCTCAATCTCACGTGGCTGAAAGCCACTTGTCCCTCTTAAGAATTTGGACGCCGACCGTTGCTGGGTCGTGTAACTATTCAGCAGGCGGGAGTCTCATTCATTTTCGAAAATAACCAGCCAAATTGCTCCACCAACTAAGAACTGCCATGCACCACCACCCACAGAATCGAGAAAGAGCTATCAATCTGTCAATCCTGTCCGTGTGAGGTTTCCTGTGTTGAGTCAAATGAAGCGAAAGGCTCCACACCTGGTGCTGCCCTTCCGTCAATTCCTTTAAGTTAGCTTTGTAACCATACTCCCCCCTGAACCCAAAGACTGGTTACCCGGTTGGCTGCCCAGCAGGTCATGGGAATGATGCCGCCGGATCGCCTGTTGCGGGACCTGCATTGGTGAAGCAGGTGAGACGGTAATGAAACAGAGGCACAGGGCTTATTGGTTTTTAAAGACTGCTTCCTTCATTGGGTTTTAACCAATGCACGGGACGAACGAAACACACAATCGTCCGTGCGTCGCTCAGGGTGGAACGGGAGGAGAGGAGAAGGACATCCACTCCGCTCCCTCCGTCATGCAAGTCTGCTGATTTCTCGTTCTGTATACACTGCCTGCTCATGTGCCCAACTCGTCACTCGAGTCGTTGTCGTCTTTGTACAGTCCAGATGCACCTGTGACTCACGTAGACTTTTCATTGCTCTGTGCGGTTTTGGCTGCCTTTCTATATACAGTATAATCCACCAAGACACCCGACCACGGTGGGAGGAGGGTGTGTACAAAGTGCAGGAGTATCTAAGAAGACGCAAGTTTGTCGCGGATGCGAATTGCTGTATGAAGCGTGTAAAACAGTTAGCTATAGTGCACGCGGTCGTGCGTCGTAACCGAAAACTCATTTTTTAAAGACTGCTCACTTCATTGTGTTTTAACCTCAGTTGTAAAGGAATGTTTTAAGGATCCCATGGGATATCCCTCACAAACAGTTTTACACGCCGCATATGGCGATTCACCTCAGCGAGGAACATGCCTCTATTAACAGTCAACGTGGGTCGGAGCTGCATGTGACCTCTACGACAGACGAATATAAATGATGCCGATTTTTCTGTGTCGTCGCGTCCGAGTTGGTGGGCGTGGCCCTGTGAGTTGTCGTCGTATCCAATGGTCTTGGAGTTGGTGGGCGTGGCTCCTTCCTGCGTACACCATAGGTGTCTCACTTGTCGGCTTAGTGAATCCACGCCCCTTCCGGCGTGCTTTCCATGATTGTCTTGCCTTAGTGAATTATATATATAGATATTAACTTAGACTCTCTTTCCTCTAGTATTGATTCCCTTATGGACATTGATAATTTATCCACTCCTGAAGAACTGGTCTCACACTATAACACTGGACTTAATGGTATTCTTAACTCTCTCACTGCATTAAAAACTAGATCTGTTTCTTTCTCCTTTTCTGCTCCCTGGTTCACGCCTGAACTTAGGCTTTTGAAAGCCAAAGGCCGGCAACTTAAACGGTTATACAGTAAAAAACTGGACTCTTTGTTCACAAAGAGATGTACAAAAACCATATACTTTATTACAAGGACTGTATTGCCCAAACTAAATCTAACTATTATACTCTCATTATTTCTTCCAATGAAGGAAACACCAAGTCATTGTTTTCACTACTTTACAATATCAGGTAACCCCCGGATTCTTTTCCTTCTCACCTTTACTCAGATGAATTTTGCAATTCCCTTATGTCCTTTTATAATGAAAAAATCCAGAAGATTCAGCAGTCTCTCTGTACGGATTCCTCCAGTACTTCATTTGAATTTCACCCACCAATTCACTCCTTCTCCTTTTAAAAGCGTCCTACTTTCTCAGAAATCTCAGATCTTGTCTGTAAGTCCATCCACCTGTCAACTGGACCCCCTCCCTACAGTTCTGGTCATAGCCTGTCTCCCCTCTCTGGTCCTCCTTATCTCTGCTATAATCCACTCTTCTCTCACTACTGGTACTGTTCCTTCATCTTTGAAAACTGCTGCAATAACCCCAATACTGAAAAAACCTGGTGCCGATCCGACTAATTTCAGTAATTTTCGTCCTATTTCTAATTTACCCTTCATTTCCAAAATTCTTGAAAAAATAGTGGCTATTCAAATTCATTCTCATTTATCTCAAAATAATCTGTGTGAACAGTTCCAGTCTGGTTTTCGTCCCCTCCACAGTACAGAAACGGCACTTATAAAAATTACTAATGACCTCCTTATGGCAGCTGATTCTGGTTTAATTACTATTCTCATCCTCCTTGATCTGAGTGCAGCCTTTGACACTATTTGTCACACTACTCTTCTCAATAGATTATCTTCAATTGGCATTACCCACACTCCACTAGATTGGTTCAGATTCTACCTCTCAGGCCGCACTCAGTTTGTTCAGCTTAAAACTTTCACATCCCAACCCACCGCTGTTACTTCAGGTGGGCTCTGTCCTGCGGCCCCTCCTTTTCATTATTTACCTCCTTCGCCTTGGCAATATCTTTCGTAAATATAACATTATCTTCCACTGTTATGCTGATGACATCCAGCTCTATCTCATTAGCAAACCTACTGCTTCCTTTCCATCCTCCTCACTTACTGATTGCATAGCAGAAATCAAATCCTGGTTTTCTTTAAATTTTCTTAAATTAAATATTGACAAAACTGAGGTTCTCCTCATTGGTACAAAATCAACATTATCCAAAACTGATCATTTTTCATTTGTTATTGATAATTCCTCTGCCTCCCCTTCCCCACAGGTTAAGAGTCTGGGTGTCATCCTTGACAGTCCTTTATCCTTTCAGTCCCACATCAATAACATCTCCCAGTCTGCATATTTCCACCTGCGTAAGATTAATCATATTCACCCCACACCACTGCTATCCTTGTTCATAGCCTTGTCACTTCTCGTCTGGATTATTGCAATTCCCTTCTCTTTGGTCTTTATCGCAAATCTCTTTATAAGCTTCAACTGGTCCAGAATTCAGCTGCCCACATCATTACTAGAACCCCCTCTATCCACCATATCACTCCCGTTTCGCAGCAGCTTCATTGGCTTCCAGTTCAGTTCCGAAATCATTTCAAAATTCTCTTACGAACTTTTAAGGCTCTCCACAACCTTGCCCCTCCATATCTGTCTGACCTCCTCCATGTTGCCATTCCCTCCCACACCCTCAGATCCTCCATCCACTTGACTGCCCCCTTCGTCCGTCTTACCACTAACTGAATGCTCTGCTCCCCAGCTTTGGAACTCACTACCACCTGAGCTTAGAAATATTGAATTGTTTTCACTTTTCAAATATAAACTTAAAACTCATTTGTTTAAGACTGATTTTTCTCTTTCATTACAATTGCTCTGTCTGATTTTAAGTTTTGTATTTTACTTTTGTTTATAACCTGTGTTTTGTCTATTGTTTGGTGTCCTGGACTGTTTAGAAAGGTGCCTACAAATAAATAAAATGTATTATTATTATTATATGAGGTGGGCTGGCGCCCTGCCCAGGGTTTGTTTCCTGCCTTGCGCCCTGTGTTGGCTGGGTTTGGCTCCAGCAGACCCCCATGACCCTGTAGTTAGGATATAGCGGGCTGGATAATGGATGAATGGATAAATGGATTATTATTATAAATGTTGCCTTTGCCAGTTTCCACTCTCACATCAAGATGATATAAAAACTAAGCTTGGCATAACACTACTCACATTTTCACAGCAGCCTCACACCTTGCGTACGCACATTTCTGCTCAGGTTTGCAAATGAGCAGCACCCAGTGTCAAAGCAGTGTTACTGTTTTTGCGTGCTCTCCCTTTTTTCAGGTTTGCATCCCTGACACAAGCTTTATCAAATACACTGAAATGAATTGCATATCATTTAAAAATTTAAGGCGCTTGACTGTAATCAATCTGTAACAATATATTGGAGCATGGAATGGCCAGACTATTCTGACTACCATGGCTGTTGCAGCGTTGTTAGAAGATATTTCAAATGGAAGAATTAGAAGAGAGTGCGTATTTACAGATCATACTGACTTCTTGTCCCTTGAACATGACTGGCTTCTGAGGCTGGGGATACACTTAACGCTGCGTGGCTCATACAATTGAGCAGTCTACTGTTTATACTGCTGCACGTACTTTAAGTAAATCTGGAGGATTCCACCAGGTGGCAGTGTGAGAAATCATCACGGTGAGAAATAACATCAAATTTCAATGCATTGTGAGAAAGATGTTAAACATAAAAATTCTTTGCTGTAGCTGTGTTTAACCAAAATTACCAAAGTTCAGCAGCTCTAGTTTGTTTCATGAGATTCTGGCAAAAGCTTGAAGCATTGAAACGGTTCCACAAACAAAATATCTTCAGTTAAAAACTTTAGTGAAAATTCAAGGTAAAACCGTTCACACAAAAACAGAGAAAAAATTGATGAAGCAAAGAAAAGAGCAGTTCTTGTTTAAGAAGTTCTGTTTAAAGCTTATATACAGTATATACTCAGTTGATCATAAATCAGAATTATATGTCCGTTCAAAAATACGACATTTAGTTTTATTTTTTTACATCTTCTTGCCTCCTTCAGTCTCACATCAGTTTCTCAGATGCTTCAAATTTTGTTGCAGCAGTGCAGTTACCAATTTCTTTCACCACTTCAACAACTTTAAATCAAATCAAAATTTTTATTGTCATTGTAGAAATGAGACATTGTACAATGAAATTTAGGTGCAATTTTCCAATGCAAAAATAAAATAAAAAAAAAACACAATCACTCAAGTTAAAACTAAAATAAATAAATACAGTGCATCCGGAAAGTATTCACAGCACATCACTTTTTCCACATTTTGTTATGTTACAGCCTTATTCCAAATTGGATTAAATTAATTTTTTTCCTCAGAATTCTACACACAACACCCCATAATGACAATGTGAAAAAAGTTTACTTGAGGTTTTTGCAAATTTATTAAAAATAAAAAAAAAACTGAGAAATCCCTTGTACATAAGTATTCACAGCCTTTGCTCAATACTTTGTCGATGCACCTTTGGCAGCAGTTACAGCCTCAAGTCTTTTTGAATATGATGCCACAAGCTTGGCACGCCTATCCTTGGCCAGTTTCGCCCATTCCTCTTTGCAGCACCTCTCAAGATCCTCAGGTTGGATGGGAAGCGTTGGTGCACTGCACATTTTAAGATCTCTCCAGAGATGTTCAATCAGATTCAAGTCTGGGCTCTGGTTGGGCCACTCAAGGACATTCACAGAGTTGTCCTGAAACCCCTCCTTTGATATCTTGGCTGTGTGCTTAGGGTCGTTGTCCTGCTGAAAGATGAACCGTCGCCCCAGTCTGAGGTCAAGAGCGCTCTGGAGCAGGTTTTCATCCAGGATGTCTCTGTACATTGCTGCAGTCATCTTTCCCTTTATCCTGACTAGTCTCTCAGTTCCTGCCGCTGAAAAACATCCCCACAGAATGATTCTGCCACCACCATGGTTCACTGTAAGGATGGTATTGGCCAGGTGATGAGCGGTGCCTGGTTTCCTCCAAACGTGACGCCTGGCATTTACACCAAAGAATTCAATCTTTGTCTCATCAGACCAGATAATTTTGTTTTTCATGGTCCAAGAGTCCTTCAGGTGCATTTTGGCAAACTCCAGGTAGGCTGCCATATGCCTTTTACTAAGGAGTGGCTTCCATCTGGCCACTCTACCATACAGGCCTGATTGGTGGATTGCTGCAGAGATGGTTGTCCTTCTGGAAGGTTCTCCTCTCTCCACAGAGGACCTCTGGAGCTCTGACAGAGTGACCATTGGGTTCTTGGTCACCTCCCTGACTAAGGCCCTTTTCCCCCGATCGCTCAGTTTAGATGGCTGGCCAGCTCTAGGAAGAGCCCTGGTGGTTTCGAACTTATTCCACTTACGGATGATAGAGGCCACTGTGCTTATTGGGACCTTCAAAGCAGCAGATATTTTTCTGTAACCTTCCCCAGATTTGTGCCTCGAGACAATCCTGTCTTGGAGGTCTACAGCCAATTCCTTTGACTTCATGCTTGGTTTGTGCTCTGACATGAACTGTCAATTGTGGGACCTTATATAGACAGGTGTGTGTCTTTCCAAATCATGTCCAATCAACTGAATTTACTACAGATGGACTCCAATTATGCTGCAGAAACATCTCAAGGATGATCAGGGGAAACAGGATGCACCTGAGCTCAGTTTTGAGCTTCATGGCAAAGGCTGTGAATACTTATGTACATGTGCTTTCTCAGTTTTTTTTATTTTTAAATTTGCAAAAACCTCAAGTAAACTTTTTTCACGTTGTCATTATGAGGTGTTGTGTGTAGAATTCTGAGGAAAAAAATGAATTTAATCCATTTTGGAATAAGACTAACGTAACAAAATGTGGAAAAAGTGATGCGCTGTGAATACTTTCCGGATGCACTGTATATAGAAAAAATAGTCCATAGCAGCAGAACACTGTTTTCCATTCATACATACGTCATATTGCACTTGTTCCTTAGCCAATGTTGACTTAGAGCTGTATTGTAAACATGAGAGTGTATTGTATTGTAAACATGAGCAGCATTCAGCATGATGATGGCTGAAGGATAGAAGCTGTTTCTCAGTCTATTTGTTTGAAGGCAGGCATTCAAACAATGCGTGTCCTGGGTGTGATGGGTTCTGAAGAATTTTCTTGACGTAGATGAGACAACAGGAACTACTGTATGTAGTTCTTCTAGTGAGGGGAGAGGACAGCCGACTATCTGCTGGGTGACCTTAATGACCCTGTGGATCTCTTTCCTCTGTGCTACTGTGCAGCTGGAGAACCACGCACAAAGACATTTGACCAGGATGCTCTCTACTGTGCAGCGGTAAAAGGACACTAGCAGTTTCTCAAGGTTGTTGTTCTTCCTAAGAACCCTCAGGAAGTAGAGTCTCTTTTGGGCCTTCTTCACTTCCTCAGCAGTGTGTGTTCTCCAGGTCAAGTCCTCCCTAATGGTGACTCCCAAGAAGCAGAAGTCTGAGACCCTCTCCACACAGTCCCCGTTGATGATGAGTGGCTGGATGTTGTCTGCCTTCTTCCTGAAGTCCATGATGAGCTCCTTGGTCTTGGCTGCATTTAGGAGCAAGTTATTCCTACACCATGTTGTCAGCCGCTCCACCTCATTCCTGTAGGTGGACTCATTCCCCCCAGAGATGAGCCCTGCTACCATGGTATCTTCAGCAAACCTAACAATGGTGTACTGTTGTTGGCAGGAATGCAATCATGTGTGTAGAGGGTATAGAGCAGGTGGCTCGGCACACAGCCCTGTTGGGAGCCAGTGCTGAGGCTGATGGGTGTGATGAAGTAGGTGTAGAGTGTGCCCACTCTAACCCTCTGAGTGCGATCACTCAGGAAGTCCTTGATCCAAAGGCAGGTGGAGTATGGAAGTCCTATGTCTGACAGTTTGGTCACCAGTCTGTGGGGTAAGGTGGTATTAATGGCAGAGCTGAAGTCTTTGAAGGGCAGCTGTGCATAGCTCCCATGCTGCTCCAGATGGGACAGAACAGCATGGAGAACAGTGGCCACAGTGTCCTCCATAGACCTATTTGCTCTGTATGCAAACTGGTGCAGATCAAGCAGGGGAGGAATGAATGATATGATGTGGTTCCTGATGAGCTTTTTGAAGCACTTCATAACCACAGGGGTCAGTGCAACTGGCCTGTAGTCACTAAGACTGGTCATGATCTGTTTCTTGTCCAGAGGCATTATAACAGAGGTTTTCAGGCAGGATGGCACAGTGGACTGAGACAGAGACTAGTTGAATATCCTGGTAAAGGTACCCCAGCTAATTGGTCCGCACAGTTTTTCAGCACACGTCCTGAGATGCCATCAGGTCCAGCTGCCTTCCGTGGGTTGACAGCCCACAGCGTGCATCTCACCTTGTGCCTTCCCACTATGAAGATGGGGCTGTTATTGGTTTTTGGATGGGGTCTGACAGTCTCTGGTGGATCCACTTCAAACTAGGCAAAGTAGTGGTTCAGTTCCTCAGCCACAGATAAATCACCTCCCACAGTTCCAGGACTGGTCCTGTAGTTGGTCATATGCTGGACACCCATCCACACTTGCCTGCCGTTGTTGCTGTCCAGGTGTTCTTCAATCTTCCTTTTATAGTCTGACTTGGCCTCTCAGATGCCCCCCTTTAGGCTGGCATGGACTGTGCTGTAGAGCACCTTGCCGCCAGACCTGAAGGCAGTGTTCCTCTCTTTCAGCAGACTCTGGACTTCCTTGGTCATCCAGGGCTTCTGATTGGGGTAGACCTGGATACATTTATCTACTGTGACAATGCCTGTGCAGTTCTTAATATAACACAGTACACTTTCACTAAACACTTCAAGGTCTGGGTGTTCAAAGATGTCGCAGTTGGTCCTACTGAAACAGTCCTGCAGCTGCTGAGAGGTTCCATCTGGCCAAGTTTTAACTGTCCTTGTGCTGTTAGGGGCAGTTTTCCTTAGTGGGATGTGTGCCGGGATTAAAAACAGTGACATGTGGTCATAGTGGCCCAGTTGTGGTAGCGGTGTAGATCTGTAGCCCTGTTTAATGTTTGTGTAGACTTTATCCAATGTGTTAGCTCCTCTGGTGGCACACTTGATGTGCTGATGGAATTTAGGGAGCACATGTTTTAAGTCCACATGGTTAAAGTCCCCAGCAACGATATATACAGCATCAGGGTGCTTGGTCAGCTGACTGCTAATACTGCAGTGTAAAACTTCGATAGTCGAGTTTGCATTAGCGTCCGGTGCTATGTAAACAGTGGTAATCATGATCACAGTAAACTCTCTAGGGAAATAAAGACGACCCCCGAAATTTGCAGGGGTTACGTTGCTAGAGCACCCGCGAATTGTGAAAAAATGCAAGTTTTGGATGTGGTCAAAAAATGCCTATAAATGTCTATTTTTATAGTTTAAAGCCTACATATGCCCCCAAAACACTTTAATAATTTCATTTCAAACTCAGATTAATGCATTACCCTAAAAAAAAAGAATGTAAAGGTAAACCCGTATACTGTAAGTACTGTACTGCTATGTCTCCTGCAGTACTGGAATGTAAAATACCGATGTTACCCTTATATGTACTGTAATTCATGCAAGCGCGTTTTCTTTTGTATGCACTGTTGTTTTCTTTGGTATAAGTAGGATAAATATGTAATAATTTAATTTAATGTAATAATAATACAGTAAGATGTTCAAGTACTCACCAATAATATTGAATTGATTCAATTGATTGAATATGATGAATCTGATGAATTAGCTGTGCAGTACGATGAAGATATGTAATGAAGATAATGACTGCACAGCAAAGGAGTACTTCACCCTTCTCCAGGAGTGTCTTAAACTTCTTCTGGCGCTTAGGTTCATTGCCAGAAGCCTTAGAAGGTGCATTTGGGCGCCATCATAGGGCTTTAAAAGGAACAATATGAAACACATGAGAACACTCAGCGAAACACTCGAGATAGCTACACACGATAAACTGTTATGATACGGGAATGCTGGGCTGCATCTACCGGAGATGTGTCACAGAGCAGCAGCCAATCAGCAGCAAGGAGAAATGAATAACACTCTCGTATTGGCTACTTTCACCATCCCAAGCCGCGTTTTCCTTTATGGTTGCTTTGTATTCCTCTACACAGTACAGAATTGCCATGAAAAAAGCCATAAAAAAATTGTGGAGGATATTTGTGGTTTCCGCTAACAATTATTAGTTTGGTTCTAAGAAAAAATCCACAAACGACTGAGGCCGCGAACTCTGAACCACAACTTCACAGGGGTCTACTGTATATGGGTCTGCATCTGACAGTCACATACTCCAGGTTCGGGGAGCAATGACTGTCTACAGCTTCATATTTTCTTCTGATCAAACGCTCCATCATAGATAAGGGATGCTCTTACTATAGAGGTGTATGACAGTGTGAGATACAAAACACACAAATCAGTGCAAACATCACTTCAGAATACTTCAGGTATTACCGTGTGGTCATGTAGGCACAATACATAGAACAAAAAGGCCGTGCGCTCCGTGGTTTCTCTCTCAGGTGGGTGTTAGCATATTGTAATCTCTTGGACCAATAATGTGAGTTTTCCGCATTTGACTTATAAGACCGACATTATAAAATAAAGGAAATAATATGGTAAAATCAAGCCCCGACTTATCCGCCGGAGAACTTAAACGTGACTATAAATATTTAATTTCTTTAAGTTACTTATACAGTTGAACCATTTCTAAATGTTTAGAAAACTGTATGCTTTATATTAATTTTTATATTGTAAATGGGTCTTTCAGTCCCTGTTGGCAATGGGACCTAAAACATCAACTGACTCAATTAACATGCTGCATCTTAGTTATAGCAAGAAACTTGTATCCATATTTTTGCTGGTGCTCATGCACACATCTCGTTCATTTCTGACAATGTGCTCAGAGGACATGTCAAAAGAAAACTGGGAACATGTGGCAACTAAGATGTGCGTGCATAAGTATTCTGAGTGTGAAGTATAAACTGGCCCTAAGTCGATTTGTGCTATCCTCTTGGCGCTGTGTGCTGAACTGGCACCGGCTTTACAAAGGCAGACTTTGAGGAATTGTGCTCTGCCTGCTCCTTTGCAAGTTCTGTCCTTCGTTGATTTTTAGCCACAGGAGCTTTTCACCATGAATTGGCTGACCAATCGGGTATTTCACACTCCCAGCTGTATGGGATGATATTATCCACTTGTCATCCTGATGTATAAGATTTCCATACAATTTGGTTGAACGGACTAACATCAAAGCGTAATTCATAGCAACATTCGATTTTCCAAATGTAATCAGAGTGGTGGACTGCACGCCACATTGCCATAAAGGTGCCTTCAGAGAATAAATTTGCTAATGTAACTAGAAAGCATTTCCACTCTATTAATATGAAAGTTATCTATGATGTGAAAATGCGTCTCATTAATGTTGTGGTGAGATATATAAGTGTCTCGCCAAGTGTGAGCCTCCAATGGTGTTGACAATCAGTGGGCTGTGACTTGCCTTTTCACATCGACTGTGATATCTGACCACTTCTTTTTTTATTTCAGACATGGTGTGACTTTTTTGCACTTTTAGTGCTTCTGCCACACTCTGCCACTCCATCAATTTCAATTTGTTGCTTATATCACTACTTAAGCCACCAAGTAATACATTTTTCCATGCCTCCATTTCGCTGAGCAGGACATTCTTTTTTTTTTATAGGTGCCTTTGCTATTGTCTCTTAACAAAACACTAAACAGAAGGGGCTATTTATATTAATTTGCATATTCAAATTGGCAAAATTTGGGGAGAAGTCGGCATGGGGCAGTAGGTGCGTGCAATTGTGTTAAAATTCACATTGATTAGAATTTATAAAGGGGAATTGCATGGAACTTGGCATACGTAGTTTTATGCATCTAATTTTTTTTTTTGTGCATACGCACATTTCTAGTCCATATGCCATGTTTTAGTGTGAATTCTACACAAGATGTTATACATGAGCCTCCAGGACTGTCTCCTGCTTTGTGCCCTGTGCTGCCAGGATTAGCTCCACCCCTCTGAAGTAGATTGAGGGGGTTATGTAATGAAATCCACCAGCATGTCTAGACTTAAAAATCTGTTTAATTTTCTTGTGTTTTGATGTTTCAAGCACCTCCTAGTGTTCATAACAGAAATTATCCATTTATTTATCAGTCTTCTTAACCAGCTAATCCAGGGCAGGGTCGTAGGGCATCTGCGGTCTGTCCCTGCAAGCATCGGACACAAAGCAGGAACAATACCTGAATGGGGCACCAGACTATCACAAGGTAATAGCAAAAAATAAAACCAAATATATTTATAAAATAATGTAAGATTGTAGTCACAGTGCTATATTGTACCACGAGGATTCTTCTGCCACCAGTGAGCCGCATCATAAATGTGCACTTTGGCCTACTTAGCTGATTGAAATTTTGAGAGTTACCTCATGAAAGGAAAACGGTGAAGTCAGAAGATTGTGTGGGATTTACCTGGCAGTGCTCACACTGTCAAAAAGGTGCTTTATTTGTATAGAAATTTTGTATAGTGAATTTTCATTTCAGTTGATGCATTTCCCATCTTCTGAATTTTCTTTATTGTGTTTATATGAATTACTTGTGAATGCTTTGAAATGCGCTCAATATGAAATAATGGCTGATTGCTCCTTCACTAAAGACAGTGGGGCTGACAGGGCGACCCTTTCCTGTACTCAACTCTACACTGAAAAACAGAAATTTAAAAATGGCTCTTTTACTGGCTCATGTCGTTCTTCATAGATTAAGAACCTCTTCATTCTATGAACGGCTCTATTCATATGAAGCTGGTGTTATGGGCGTTGTAAAGGTTTCTAAAATGTGGTAAAATAAGAAATCTTTAACATACAGTGGTGTGTAAAAGTATTCAGTCCACTTAAACGTCTTCATAATTTTCTGCATGACAAAAGATTTGCACACATACACTAACTTTGGAGTTTTTGTCCTTTAGTTAAATATCCATCCATCCATCTATTACCCAACCCGCTATATCCTATATCCTGGAGCCAATCCCAGCTAATACAGAGCGCAAGGCAGGGAACAAACCCCGGGCAGTGCGCCAGCCCACCTTGCCGGGCTTAAATATCTATAGAAAATGGTGTTTTTTTAAATATATCATTACAGCAGAAGAGTTCACATTAAAAATACTAAATGGATAAATATGCATGCAAATATTCCATCATGCAGATAACTATGATGACTTTCAAGGGGATTGAATACTTTTACACGGTACTGTATAGTGGGCTAATTAGCAGGATGCAACAGAACTTAGCCTGTGCGATGATACCAAGCAAAAGTCCTTTTAAAGTCAGGAAGCCAGTGGTATTTTATAAATGATCAATTCATGATCTAAATAAATGAAGGATCTTTTTAGTCCCTTCGTGTGGATGGGTCCTTCTTGGTTCCCCTGAGGCATCGCTCTACTTTACGATGGGACAGGACTAAAACCACTAATGTCAGGTTTCTCCTGTTTTGATTTATTTATTTTCTTAAATTAATGATTTTTTTTCTCTCTCATTTCACTGTGAAGTCCCCCTCCAGGTCCCCGAGTGACAGTTAAGCTCCTATAGGAGTCGATCGCTTTGTATTCGCTTCCCCGATGCCATCCAGGGGCTCCCGTTCAGACCGGAGGCGTGGCCTACACGGAGGTGCACTTCTGGCCGATCCTACTGTCTGCCTGTCCGACTCACGGGCCGCTAAGTATTTCTTTTTTAAAAAAAGCTGGAAGTCGACACTCTGCATAAATCACACAAGCCGAGCAAAACGACTGGAAACCGCACGAGAGGCGAACAAAGTGAAGTCCAAAGGCAGCACCAGGAATCGTGAGGATGCGTCCGATTTGAGCGGCGCTTTCATCCTCCTGGCAGGTGGCGAGTGTCAGCTCGGATGAAACACTTGTTAGATCAAAAACCCTGCCTGAGAAACGGTGTGATGACATTTCACAAATCACACATACAAGAATAGGGAGAGAGATGTGTGTGTGTTTTTTTTTTTGCTCAAGTGGAATCCATCTAAGAAAAGGTTACAGGCACTTAAAAGAAGAAGGAAAAAGGAAGATAATGGAAGAACGCAGCGTGGTGCGTGAAATGTGCAAAAGCTCTGTTTTAGCGGAGGAAACTCTAGGCTGCTAGGCTCTAATCTAAAAAGTAATACATAAATAAATAAATAAATAATCACTTGGAATTCCTGAATTCAGCACTCTTATTTGATTTGGGAATCAAACGTTAATTGTCTATCAAAGGAATGTGTAATCTGTACCTTGGGCATTCTGAATTAGTGCTTATCAATGTACCCTTTCGTCAATTCATTATTATTATTATTATTATTTATAATATTCATATATTCATATTCTGGGTGGCATGGTGGCACAGTGGTAGCACTGCTGCCTCGTAGTTAGGAGACCTGGGTTTGCTTCCCGGGTCCTCCCTGTGTGGAGTTTGCATGTTCTCCCCGTGGGTTTCCTCTGGGCGCTCTGGTTTCCTTCCAAAGACATGCAGGTTAGGTGGATTGGCGATTCTAAATTGGCCTTAGTGTGTGCTGGGTGTGTTTGTGTGTGTCCTGTGGTGGGTTGGCACCCTGCCCGGGATTGGTTCCTGCCTTGTGCCCTGGGATTGGCTCCAGCAGACCCCTGTGACCCTGTAGTTAGGATTCAGCAGGTAGGAAAATGGATGGATGGATGGATATATACATATATCATTTATATAATAATAATAATAATACATTTTATTTATATACCACCTTAAACATGGGAAACAAACACAATTCACTTTTGGGGTCACCAGTACTGAGGCCTCATCCAGATGTATAAGCATAAGGTGGGAACCAATGCTTGACTGGGTGCCACCAGACCAATATGGTAAAGGGGGCATCTGAAGTTCATGTGGTGTGATAACCTCTCGATTATCCATCAAGTAACAATGCACACCACAGCATGGGTGAGGGAGAGCTTCATATAATATACAAATTTTAGCTGGGATAAATAACCCACTGGAGCCAGGCCTGCCGTACCATCCCATTACATATTCACACACACATATAATTTAGAGTCATACAAAGTAATGTAGTCACGCAAACATCTTTGGGAACTTACTGGAAAAAACTGTCAAACAGAAAGAGTACCTCCACACTCCTGACAGAGAAGTGACCAGTAGTATTGATCGGCGAAATTCATCAAGGCGCTTTCACTGAGTAATTTGCTGTGTCACTGCTGACCTCGTTTGATGACTGTCTTACTGGGAATTTGTGGTGTGGCTGTCTAAGATTAACTTTTTTCCCATGATGCTTTGCGAGACCAGCTTGACCTGATGGAATGAGATGTGTCGACCAGCAGAGCCATGGAGTGACGTCACCACATGTCTAGACCAGCAGTTTGGTAACAAACATTTATAGGTCATCAATATTCAAGATGATTAACATGCTAACCACAGCAAACCCTATCCTTAACAAAAGTAACCCCTAATTACACGCTAACCTTATTTACCCCTAACCTTAACTTCTGTCCTAGAATAGCTGGTCTAGACCTGCGGTGACGTATGGTGCTCAGTCTCTGAAGCTGAATGTTATTGCACGGCACTGTAGCAGCCAATGTTAGACGGGACAGTCTTCCTGAGCATATAACATACTGTAGATCCTAGTCGTCGACTAAAAAATAGCAGAAAACTTGCAAATAAATTTAAACACAAAACATGAATGCAGAAGAAAACTGGAAATGTGTCAGTGTATTCATGCCTTTTTGTATGGACTGGTTTGTGACCTGTGCTTAATTCATGAGCCTACCCCTTTTCATAGTATTACCCAGAGTACAGTGCAGTTGATGCAAACAGGAAGGAGTGAAGAATCGAAAGAGCAAAAACGTTGAAGAAAAGCAGCGAATTGTACTTTTTGGTTCTAGAGAAGTGAGGACCACCTGTTTAATCTGTGGGATTGGCAAACCTTAGCGACTTCATATTTCTTTGGGAATTGCTCAGTCCAAGATCACAAAGCACTGCAGAGAGTGGCTCATTCAGCAGAGTGCATCTTAACATCAGCACTGTATTCTCTTCAGGACATCTACAGCAAGTTCTGCAGGACCAGGGCAGTTCAAATAATTACGGACTCTACCCACCCCAGTAACAGACCGTTTGGCCTGCTTAGCTCAGGCATGCGGCTGCACAGCCTAAAAACTGGAAGACTTGAGGAGCTTTTAACCCTCAGGCCATCAGACTCCTAAACTCTGACATGGCAGCAAACATTCAAACCTAAAACTCACTTGAACTTTACCGTACAGCCACTTTATACTTTTTACAGGTTTTTACGGTTTCAAATTTTAACTTAATTTTAATCTATCTTAACTTAATTAAAGTTCATTTTAGTTAATTTGGTTAATTTTATGTTCTTTTTCTTAGTTTTATTATTGATTCTATTGTGTATTTGCTTTTGTGTTGCACAGCCTCGGAGTAGGCTAGCTTTTTCACTTCACTGCATGTTGTACTTGTATAACTGTGTGTGTGATAAATAAAACTCTTGAAATCTTAAAATGTGTTTTGTGGGTGCTTCCCTAAGTAGTGGGGCTACCTGCCCATCACTGCAAGGGACTGCTCTCAGCCCTATAAAGGGGGGGTCAACCCACAGTCCCTTGCGGTTGGGGGTTGGTTGTGTGTTGGTATAAACTGAATATTTTGAACCTGTGCTCTGTTTTTTGAGATTTTCTTGGATTTGTGATTTAAGCTTGTTTGCCTTTTGTGGTCAACAGAGCTTACTTTTGTTCAGAACATTTTTTGAAGAATAAATTATTTGTCCTTTTTCAATACTAGCCAGGGTTTTGGTGGTGATTTTCCCCCTCTAGTGTGTATTTTCAGTGCTTTGGAACTCACAAACTGATGTTTGCACTTAATGTCCCCATTTCTTTTGTCAATTTATATCCAGGTCACACATCCTATAGACATGTCGGTTACCTTGATTCAGCACTCTGAATGTTGTCCCAGTATAAAAAACACGAGCCCTGTAATGAACTGGGGGACCCTTCCAGCAGTGGGTCTTATAATCTGTACTTTTGGCATAGACTCCAGCACCTCCTTGACCTCAAAAAAACCCCAGGAATGTTCTGAAAATAAAAACATATTGAATGATAATTTCTATTTATTCACCTTTAGGATCTTTCAGTGTTTTGAACTCTCCCCAGACAGCAGGTACGTCATAATAGCGTATGGGCTGTGACAGTTAATGAGATTATATTAGCCTATAAAACGCAGCCTGTGAGGTGGAATAAACAAGCAGCCAAGACAATCTGTGGAGCTCAAGTGAGGAAAAGCTCTTTATGGTTCATTAGATGAGACTGAATGAAATAAGTGTAGTTAGGCAAAAATGGAGCTGATTTTTAAAGCTGCAACATTTGTCTTTTTGCATTAAAGGTTGTTATTGTGCTGTTTGTGATTTACCTTATAAAGGTTAGGCTCCTCACTATACCCCGTGCTCGCCACAGGACTTCCAATGGCTCATAGGACATACAGTAGTAATGTCCGAGCCTAAGCCATGGTGAGTGAGCATGACACATACAAGATGTTAAACAAAATATAGACAGTTCAAAAAAATAAAATATCAATTTTTGGTATCTTCCAAAAATCATCAGTCGAACAAATAAAGTGCAAGCAGTGCAAAATCCATTAAACAGTCCATATTTATGAAATTAAAAATGTAATAAACAAAAATGTTGGCAGTCTGGGCTTGTTCCCCTTTCTCTCTTTATCCAGGCTACTCAGAAAAGGTTCTGGCCCACTGATCCTTTGCTCTTTCACCATCTTTTCAGTTCTTTTAAGGGTAGGAATAACTAAGTGGACCCGCAGTTCTTCTCAGCAAAGTGATGAGTGCCATGGAGACCCAAAATGAACTTGGTGGGCTCTTCTTGGGAGTTGCTGGAGGGTTTCAGGATCTGGAATGCTGGTTGTAGCATCAATGCTGAAAGGAAGACATCCAAGTGTAATTAATTGATTCCGTTTTAATAATTCTTCAGCATCTTTTTTAGGTTTTCTGCTTTATTTTAAGAGTTTTGACTGAATCTTATTCTCTACTTTAAAAAATATTTAAAGATGTTTATTTATTTTCGTGTCTTTTTCCTTGCCCTTGTTTTGTTTGTCACCATTTTCTGAGACTTACGTCTTCCCAGTGCGGTGCTTACTGACTGAGAGTGCGTGGTTTGTGTTGTCATCAGCACAAACGTATAAAAGGTCAGAACTGTGCACTACCAGGTCATCTGAGACTGGATAAAAGTACCTTGATTATGACATTTGACATTACTGTTTATCAGACATTGGATTTGAACATGTTTGCAATGAATTGTTTGCCTTTTGTCTTTTTCTTTCATTACTTAATTATTAAATAAAACTTTTAAAAGAATGTTTTGCCTTTGTCCTTTTAAGCTTGACGTTTACAGCTTCCTCTTTAAAGGTCTGTTTTGTATATTATGAGCATTTTAAAGTATTTTTGAACTTTTAAAGCCTGAGCCCTATTCTCGGCCTATGCAGGCCTTTAAAGCCTGACTTTTAAGTTTTGGGTCAGGCTGTCTGTGTTGAGGCCTATTTTTGTGTCAGACACAGAGAAGGCCTTTTCTGGCTGGTGTTATTTGGAAGCCTGCTTATAATTTTTGCTATTCTGTACTGCAGCTTTATTACAAATAAATAAATAACAATAATAATAACTACATGTCCGCCAGGTACTCCAGTGTTCTATCTATCACAGTAGTTCTTAAACTCTCTTTTCTCACGACCCAGTTTTATCTTTTTTGTGTCTTGAGACCCAGAATCACAGCACCCCACCCCTATGAGAACCACTGGCAGAAGATGAAGAATTGCTGCCAACAGTCATCCTGCGAGAATCGCCGACGCAGGTAGTGGCAGAGCAATGGTGTTTGCTTAAACTGCCCCTGACGACCCCTCACAAGACACTCCGCAAAACGTGCACAGCCCTTTCACACTGAGCCGTGATTCTGCACAACCCAAATTTAGACAGCACTTCTCCCATTTTGCATCGTGGCCCATAGTTTAAGAATCTACGTTCTACCTTCATCCGTGACATCTCCCTGTTTGGACCTTATGTCAGCCCAGTATGAGTGAGTGTAAGGTTAGTATGCCTAGTGGTGGACTGGCACCACATCCAGGCTTGATTCATGCTTTAGGCCCAGTGGTTCCAGGACAGGCTCCAACTTACTGTAACCCTGCAATCAGATATGCACGTTCTTGAAATGGATGAATGGATAGACAAAAATGAACTGAAATAAACCAACACAAGGGACCTCAAATAAAATCATTCATAATTCAGTTGTAAAGCCTGAGCGCTGGGGGACATCTCCAAGGCTCAGAAAAGGTGAGCAATCCCTTCCCAAACAGGGGTGCTGTCATTAATAACATGTCCTTTTTACCACAAACCATTCAAAGACAGGTAACCTTATTTCTGTTTCTGCTTACAACACCCCACCCTTTCCAAGTTGGCACTATATAGATTAAGAAGGCACCAGAAGTGGGCACTCATCCTGGACCCACAGTTGAGCTCTCACTGAGACATGACTTTCTTTTGACAGCACAGTGCCCTATTTTTGCACCAATGTGTGCATTTCCCATTTTGTCAACTGTCATTATTAAATGGGGTTACCGGTGGGCCTCTTTGTCTTCACATAGTGTATACACATTCAAACGCAGTGTCCATAGAATTCTGATTTCACTGAGAAAAATTGTGAAACGATTAACTAATTGAGAATTAATGAGTCAAGTGTATTGTATGCTAGCAACGTTTGTGTGAGTGTGTGTGTTTGTGCAGTGACAGCTGTGCTGTGCTGTTTAGGTGATGTTAGAATAAAATCCTCAAAATGAGGTCACAGATGGAGGGGACACATCCATAAATTTAATAGACGCACGTGTGCCTGTGTATGAGGGGTGTTTGCTTGCCCAAAGGCAGTGTGCTGCTCCGTTCAATTAAAAGGATGAAGACGGTGTAACAATACACAGGGATATGCAAACGCCTCTCATGAGCATCACTGGGGATGGAAGGTAAAATAAGCCACACCTTCAATTTGTTCAGCTGCCTTCATCCCCATCCTCATCATCATCAGTCCAGACTCTCTTTTTTCGGGCGATCCCCCCTTCTCAGCTAGTCAGACCCCATAAATCCTTTCTGAAATGTGCGGCAGTGATTACAGCCCAGCATTGCTCTAAAGCATCTCTGGCTACAGCATTATTGCAAGGATTGCAATTCATCCTGATTGCCAGAAAAACAAAATAAAATGCAATGGCCAGATAGTGAGTAATAAGCAGTGTAGTGTGGGGTAGGGGGGTGTTAAATTTTGTTGATGTTGCCCACATAGAAGCGACGTGCCCAGCAAGGCAGCCACTGTTGGCTGTCAGTTCTGTGAGTGGCAGCTGCTGATTGATGCTTTGCTGCAGAAACAGTGAAAGGTTAATTTGTTTTTGTTAGATTCTGATCACGGACTTCTGAAGCCCTGGAATGTGGGAGAGAGTGGAAACTGATTAATTTACACCACTGTAATTTTCAATGTTTCGAATCTCTCGCTCTATACATATAAGACAAAAAAGAGAAAACAGAATCTTAATGTATAGTTTACAAGTTTTGCTTCTCACTTTAAACCTGGAAAAACATTTAACGCTTTCAGTACTGCTGAATAGTCTTGAATAAAGCATTCATCCAGTAATATACTGTAATTATACAGCAAAGAGAAAAGTGGAAAAGTACTTAAGTACATGCTGGCAAAAAGAAGCTGGCGAGATTATAAAGTGACAGCTGACACACACACACGCACCTTGGGGAAAGCGTAAAGCCTCTGAGGGTGGTAATTCCTCACCCATCCACAGGGTGGCGCTATATTCTAACATAATTTCTCTTTCTCCCTCTGCAGATCGGATGACTGACAGTGTTACCACCTCTGACATCACTTCCGGTGTCTGTTCACCAGAACCCGCCTCTTAGCTTTATTATTTTTTGACTTTATTGCGACAAACCTTTGTCCTCTTTTACATGTCAAACCCATTAAATTTGCATGCATTTGCTTAACAGATGCTTTTACCCAAAGTGATTTACAAAAGAGGTAAGCATAATCGAGTAACATTAGGCTGAGGCCTGTTTGTTCAGCAAGTGTATTAGAACAGGTGGCAAAAGTTGATTGCTGTAGGTGAAAAGACGTAATAACTCATACATTTACAATCATATATTACAATCAATAAAGCAATTAAACTTAAGCATGAACATAAAGTATCATAAAGCAAAGGTTTTTTTTTTCCTTCATCAATTCGACAGATATTCACAGAACAGATGGGTCATCAGTCGCTTCTTACATACATTGAGGGATTCAGAAGTATAGATGGAGGTGGGCAGCCCATAACACCAACTACGCAGGAAATGAGTCTAAATTGAGACTTGATGCCACATAGAGGTGGCTTCACCAGATGGTGTTTACTGGCAGACCTGAGTGGGCACTTCACCAGTGTCTCCATATATGCAGGTGCTGACCTATTGACCACTCTGTAGGCCAGCATCAGGGATTTGAACTTAATGTGTACTGCAACAGGGGGCCAATATAGCAATCTGAACAGAGGGATGACATGTGCCCCCCTCGGCTGGTTAAATACAAGACAGGTTTCTGCATTCTGGTCCATTTGCAACAGCTTGATAGCACATGCAAGTACTCCTGCCAGAAGTGAGTTGTGACAAGATGTGACAAAGACCAAAGCCTAGACCAGAAGTTGTACTGCATGTCACATAAGGTCTGATCTTGTGGATATTGTATAGCGTGAACCTGCATGAACGAGAAATAGCTCATGTGTGGTGAGAGAAATATAGCTGCTCATTAATTACCTACCCAAGGTTGCAAACTGACCTGGCAGGAATTAGTGATAGCGAGCCAAGCTGTACAGAGACAGGGAGTTGAACAGATTGGCTGGCCGGGATCATAAGAAGCTTGGTTGTTGCCAGGTTGAGCTGTAGGTGGTGGTCCTTTATCCAGGCTGAGATATTAGTAAGACATGCAGAGATGCTAGCTGATACTGTATTGGCCTCTGGAAGGAATTACAGGTACAGCTATGTATCATCAGCATGCACTGATAAGAGAACCATGGATGATGGAGCCTAGAGAGGTGGTGTACAGAGAGAAGAGTTGAGGACCCAGCACTGGTTCTTGGGGTACACCAGTGCATGACGGGTGTGCCTTTGACAGCTCCCCTCACTGGGACACACTGTAGGATCTGCTCGAGATATAGGACTCAAACCATCCGAGAGCAGTCCCAGTGATGCCAAGGTCAGAGAGATTGGCAAGAAGGATGTCATTGTTGACCGTGTCAAAGATAGAAGAGAAATCTAGCAGAATCAGGACTGATGACTTGTTGGTAGCTCTAGCACCGCTTGGCTGGTCGACCACAGTCAGTAGAGCCATTTCAGTCGAATGGTACCTCTTCAAGTCAGACTGGTTGGTATCGACCAAATTCATTCTGTACAAGGAAGGAAGAGATCCAGTTAGAAACAGCACGTTCAAGTGTTTTGAAAAGAAAGGACAGGAGAGAGGGAGGCCTGCAGTTGTTAATTTGGGATGAGTTGTGTGTTGGTTTTTTGAGAAATGGGGTTATCACAGTGTGTTTGAAGATGTTGGGGAGTGTTCCTGAGTGGAGTGTAGTGTTAGTGATGTGTGAAATTGTAGGAATGAGTGAGGGGGAGATGGTCTGAAGGAGCTGTGAGGGATTAGGATCAAGTGGACAGGTAGTGGGGTTATTGGAGAGGAGGTCTGAAACATCAGTGGGCATACAGTGGAGAGAATGTGGAGAATGTTGGGTGTTGCTTGGAAGGGGGCATGATGGGTGGTAACAAGGAAGAGAACTGACTGCTGCCACCCTATTCTGGAAAATTCTGCTGTTAATTCTAGCCTGGTAGAACCTTACCTTAGTGTTGATGGTGGCAGAAGAAAAGGATCCAAGTAGGGACTGATACTTGGTCAACTTATTATTCAAAGTTATTGTCTGCTTTTTTATTTATTTATTTTTTTTTCATTTTTTCTTTTTCATTTTTATTACTATTTAATTTAATATTGTTTGTATCAGTATACTGCTGCTGGATTATGTGAATTTCCCCTTGGGATTAATAAAGTATCTATCTATCTATCTGTCTATCTATCTATCTATCTATCTATCTATCTATCTATCTATCTATCTATCTATCTATCTATCTATCTATCTGCGCTTTGGACTTCCTCCATTTCCTTTCGACTGTCCTGAGCTTGGTCCATTGATTGCAGAGTACTTCAGAAAGCCAGGGACAGGAGAGTCTTTTGAGTGCAGGCCTGGAAGAGAGAATATAAATGTTGTCAAGACAAGAAGAAAGAGTCAAGCATAGGGTGTCTGTGGTAGTGTTAGTGTCAAGAGAGGAGAAGTGGTCAGTAGGATAGATAGATAGATAGATAGATAGATAGATAGATAGATAGATAGATATGAAAGGCACTATATGATAGATAGATAGATAGATAGATAGATAGATAGATAGATAGATAGATAGATAGATAGATAGATAGATAGATAGATAGATAGATAGATAGGTAAGAACTCTATTTATCCCGAGGGAAATTCTTTTGTCAACCTGTACATGCTCAGTGCAACAAGAGGAATAAAGATAAGGTAATAAAGATCAGTAATAATAGTGCAAACAGAATAACTAAATAAACAGAATAACAAAATAACGCTAAACAAAATATCAAATAACTATAACTATAACTAATAGTTTGTATTATAACTATATAACTAATTTGGCAAAGCAACAAACAACTATAATAAAAACTATAACAGATATAATAAAATTACAGATTATTAGTGCAAGTGGTAATGAAAAGTGGCTAGTGTTTATGCTATAAAAAAAGATGAGATAGCAGCATGTGATGATGAGAAGGATCACCTACAGAATGAGGAAGAATTATACAGTCTTATTGCCACAGGTAGAAAAGATTTCCTGTGGCGTACGGTTCTACACTTGGAGGCAATGAGTCTTTTGCTGTGTGTGCTCCGATGACCCATCAAGGAGGCATGCATGAGGTGAGAGGGGTTGTCCATGATACCGAGAAGCTTTTTCAGCATTCTCCTCTCAGACATCTCCGCCAGGTTCTCCAGTCTGACACCCAGGACAGAACCAGCCTTTTAAATCAGTTTGTTCAGCCTGTTGGCCTCAGCTGTCTTTAGCCCATTGCCCCAACACACAGCTGCAAAAAACACCACACTCTCTACCACAGAGTGATAGAGATAGCACAGGAGATTATGGAAGAGAAATGGGAGGCTGGGAGGGGGCACTGTGTAATAACATTGTCTCTTCTCCTTCCCCTCCTGCAGAAAGGAAGATTGGCACTTTACTACCCATGATGTCACTTTCGGTGTCAGACCACATGGACTCGCCTCTTCTTTCCAGAATCCAAATTAAGAGGAAGCAACACCATCTTGAGCAGACTGAATGATTTACATGATTTCTCAACCTAGCGCTGTACACATTTTTGCGTATTCTGCAAAAGACGGGGTTTGCCTTTGAGCGCCCCAGACCCTTTACCTTGTGCTTTTGTTTTCTTTACACCTGGTATTCGACTTTCTGCTTATATTTCTTGGTTTCTAATTCCCATTTTCTGCTCTGTATTTTGATGATTTGGTTGATTCAATCTCTTGGTTTTTGACCTCTGCTTGTTTCTGGCTACACATTCCTTCCAGTCACTTTCTCTCTCAGTGCCCTCACCACAAATGATTAGGTTAAATAATATAAAACAAAGTCCAGGTAAAGACAGCTAGGTGGCTTACACACTTTCTCAACCATCAATGCCACTAACCACAATTCCCTCTTATGTTCTGTGACTCTCTCAACCTGTTATTTCATCTTGGCCTCACTTTCTACTGCTAGTAGGCCTATCACCCCAACCCTTCCTTAAGACTCAAAGAGCTTACAGTGTTGGATGGCTTTAAAACTTCTCCAGGAGTTACTTTCATCTAAACTGGAATTGCTTTTAGAGCCAGGCACCAGGTTGTAAAGTTTTCAGGTGACAGAGTCATTTAGATATTAATGGGAGCTTTGAACACCTAAGCTTTTCCTACTGTAGATGTTAAAAGGCCCAGTGATTTAATCTTAACTAAAAGGTGGTACGCTGTTCAAATCCCTTGTATTTAGAGGCCATGTGTTGCCACTTTATAACATTGACAAGAATTAGCCATTCTCTTATTCCTTTTGATTGTCCAACATAACATCAAATTGAGATATGAAGGACCCTAAAGTTCAGCTCTGTACCACACTACACGGTAATTTATTCCATGTATCTTGTTGGATTAAATGACAATGATCAGTCTACAACCCATTCTTCTGGCGGCAATATGCTCTAACTGTTTTGTCCTCCTGTCAGCCTTTATTTTGCTTATCTATGTCTGTTATCGGGCAGCACGGTGGCGCAGTGGTAGCGCTGCTGCCTCGCAGTTAGGAGACCTGGATTCGTTTCCCGGGTCCTCCCTGCATGGAGTTTGCATGTTCTACCCGAATCTGCGGGGGTTTCCTCCGGGTGCTCCGGTTTCCTCCCACAGTCCAAAGACATGCAGGTTAGGTGGATTGGCGATTCTAAATTGGCCCTAGTGTGTGCTTGGTGTTTGTGTGTGTCCTGCGGTGGGCTGGCACCCTGCCCAGGATTGGTTCCTGCCTTGTCCCCTGTGTTGGTTGGGATTGGCTCCAGCAGACCCCCGTGACCCTGTGTTCGGATTCAGCGGGTTGGAAAATGGATGGATGGATGGATGTCTGTTATCTATTGGGTCATCTTTCATCTGTAGTGTCATAAGGGAGTATGTGACTGAATCTTTCTCTTTCAGTCCCTGGTAAAATCATTTCTGCCTGTTGTCCTTCCTGACCTGAACATCCAGTATATAAAAAAGATTTAGCATATTTCAGTATTGATCTCCTTCCCACTTTCCATTTCTTCTTCTTCTTCTTCTTCTTCTTCTTCTGTCTGTCGCTCTCATTTCTTCTTCTTCTACATCTTCTTCTACCTGTCCTCTCATTCCTTCTTCCTCTTCTCTCTGTTGCTCTCATTTCTTCTTTTTCTTCTTCTTCTGTTCTCTTTTGCTCTTTTCTTCTTCTTTTCTTCTTCTTCTTCTTCTTCTTCTTCTTCTTCTCCCTGACCTCTCATTCCTTCTTCTTCTTCTCTCTGTTGCTCTCATTTCTCCTTCTTCCACCTCTTCTTTATCTTCTTCTTTTCTCTGTCACTCTGGTTCCTTCTTTTTCTTCTTCTTTCTCTTCTTCTATTTGTCTCTTTCGCTCTCTGTTACAGTGCTGGTAGTGTGCATTCCCTGTCTTGTGCCTCCTCTCCCACACCAGTAAAGCCATCACTATATATAGTTCATCTTTGCGCAGCTTATTGAATTGCTTAGAGACGCTCACTGCTTGATAAAGAGACGGGAAGATCATGTAGGCAGCTGTGCTCACCAAACAGACAGAAACGTGGCAAAGAACGATGAGCGCTCAGCTTGTTAGCACACTGCAGGTGTCAGACACCCTTACACTGGAAACAGCTAATTAGTTCTTAGGTTTTATTCACTCTGACTAACCCGATGACAGTTGCAGGGAAAGCCCGCACATGAGGAAGACAAATGATTAAGTAGTATAGAGCTGAATGAAGAGGATTATGAACAGTCCATGATCCTAGAGCGGGTTTTCTTAAATATTTTAATCTGAGGACCTCAATATGAAAATTGGTGCTGTAGTAGGTCCCAAGAAGGGGATTGTTGCACTAATAACAGCAGAGCCATAGGTCGACAAATAACAATGGTCATATAATAAAAAACAGCTAACGGTTATGTTTCCTTAGCATATATCTCACATGAATATTACTAAAAGAGAAAAGTGAAAGTAACAATACACTATAAGGCCCAAATAATGTGTTCGTCCTTTCAAATTATTGAGGTCAGGTGTTTCATCGTTAACAGGTTCATAAACTCAAGCGCATAGCCAGGAAATCTCCACTGACAAACACTGGCAGTAGAGTGGGCCATATTGTCAACCCCGTTTATACGTATCTGCCTTCCAATGGCTGGTGTGGGCGGGGCTAGTTGTCCTCTCCTGGCAATGGCTTCATGCTGCTGAGGAAACTAGAAACATAATTAGAGGCAGTGCCCCCTAATGCCTGGTGATGGCAGTGCTAGGCTTACCTGAGACCCTCAGGAGATCCCCAAGCCTGCATGCATGACAATGGATGTCAAAACTTCCAAAAGAAATTGCAAGGTTACAGCAACAGACATAAAAAGGCACAAATAGACATCTAACAATGATGATCATAATCGTAAGTATGTTAATAAGGTTTAAATACGGACATAAACAGAACTATCTATGAGTTTATTTCCAAACTGTGGATATTTACTAAGTGTAAAGTAATTAGAATTGCACATACTCAACTAGTTACAATTTGAGAGTACAGGATGTCGGTCATTGGCACAGTATATTGGCCAAAAGCATCATTGTATGTGAAGATATCTGCTAGAACAGCTCAGTACCACTCATCAAACAAAGAGCAAGACCACCTCGGTCGAGGGTGACTCATTACAGAGCCTGATGGCTGTGGGTAGAACTCCTTGAAGCAGTGCAGTTGTCTCAGTCAGTTACTAAAGGCACCCCTCTGTTTAGCCAACAGGGATGAAAGACGTTCTAAAATGAGTCCAGTCTGACTCCCAAGATTGAAGCACTCTTTTTAATCAGTTTATTTAGCCTGTTAGCATCATCCATACTACTACTACTGCCATTTCTCCAGTACACTACCACATATTTAAACACACTGACCACTTCAGACTGGTAGAAGACATGCAAGAGTGGCCTCCATAACCTAGAAGACCTCAATATCCTGAGGAAACAGAGACGACGCTGACCCATCTTGTATTCATTCTCTGTGTTGGTGCTCCACTCGAGCCTGTCAGTCAGATTCACCCTGAGGTGTTTCTTACGCCCTCACCACCTCCACGTCTTCACCATCAATGAGGACTGGAGGGCAGAGTAGGCCTGAGCCTCCTGAAGTCTGTGATTATCTCCTTTGTCTCGCTGATGCCGAGCTGCAGGTGGTTCACTTTGTTTCAGAAACAACAAAAGCATTGCTGTGATACATTGGACCTGTTTTTGGTAATTAGACTTCATCCGTTGCATATGCTTCCTATTGTCTGTCACTAAAGAGGAAAATGAAATATGTGATCCAAAACAAATAATGTGACATTTTTCTGGCCATTTAGATGTTGTAAAGTAACACCTTAATATTAGGCATATGTCCTGCCAACGCCCCCAAGGGTCTCTTATTATTTTTTTTTAATTTTATTTCTGGTGCATCTTTGCTCAAATCAGAGGCTAAGATGATTAATGACCTGCCAAATCTTGATGGCCATCAGACAAATGTCATTAGCATGTCTGAACCAGGAGTAACTGAATAAAGCCCACCATAGAGCATGGACTGAGGTATCTGTTTTGTCTTGGTAGAGTTCTCTATTCCTCTACTTTCCCCTTTTGTATTCTTTACTGTGTAGCCTTTGTCAGAATACCTCAAATCTCAAAGACTTACTACTGTTTATAAGGAGAAGGAGGAAGTTAGGAGCATGCGCTGATACAGTACTTTGCCGCACCCACCACATGACAAACCAACTCGGGACCCAAGATTATGGACCCGAGTGCAACCATGCAATGGCTGATGCCTCCGCACCACACTAGTTCAGATGGAGTGTAACCAGCGTGAGGTTTTTTATGGTGGCTGGAGTGCCAATTCTGCTACCAATCACAAGGTTTTTCCCTGCAGGTTGGAGGGCCTACCTACAGGGCTGTTTATAAGGCACTAGCAAAATACCGGTGCTTCGCAGCGGAGAAGTAGTGTGTTAAAGAAGTTATGAAAAAGAAAAGGAAACATTTTAAAAAATAACATAACATGATTGTCAATGTACTGTAATTGTCGTAGGCTTATTTTAGTATTGAGAGTGAATTTGATGATTGTAAAGAGTTTAATTTATGATTGTAAATGTTGTGTATGCATATTTTTAGAATGTAAGGATCTCTTTGTAAATGATGTTTGCAGTAAGAGGCAGGCTCAATCTTGGGGCATGGAAACCACAGGGTACGGGTTGGTGAAATTGTGATTGACGGTGATCACCGGAATAGACATTATTTGGGGTAAACTTGCACCCATTGAGAAAGAAAGTACGAAGGAAGGCGAGAAGCAGTGGAGCATGGAATGAAAAGCAGAAGTCAGCACCAGAAAAATGTACGTGAGGAAGTAAGGAAACCCAACAAGGACAGCCTTGAAGCGGTAGAGTAAATGAAAAGGCAGGAGTCACCAGCAGGAAGACATGGAGCAAGGCGAACAATAACAGGCTTGAAACAGTGGAGTAAAGAAGAAGGGAGCAGTGAGCATGACGAACAGCTGAGGAAAGTAAGGAAGCGAGTGAGGAGGCACACGAGCTTGGGATGTCGTTAATGTATATAGTCAGGGAGCCAACCACGTGGTAGGTGCGCGGACAGCGGCTGTGTGGAAAAAGGAAGGGGGACCGCTGGCGATCTATGAGCATCTCTGCCGTGAAATAAATCATCTGTTAATGGAAATAAGGAATAAAACCGCCAAAAGGAGAGGTCAGTTTCGAAAGTTTCTTACGGCATAATGGTGAGAACCACCAAAAAGAAGACGTTATTTTTGAAAGTTCGTTACGGGGAACGGCGCAAAATGAAACATACTTAACATTTGTAAATACGGTGTAAAGGATGAGCATAGAAAATTTGGGCTTTCTATGTATATTGGAAGTCGCAGAAATATCGTGGAGGTGTTTCCCCCATACAGTATATATATACAGTTTAGGGGTACACTCGTTCCCCCCCCTTGGGTGTTGCAATAGGACATGAAACATACCTAACTTTTGTAAGTAAACTGCGAGGAATGAGCACGCGAAATGTCAGCTTCCCACCAATATGGAAAGTGAGAGAATTAGTGAGGAGTCAGTGAGGGCTTTGCCTTTTATATGTATAGATTGTACTTTATAACTTCTGCCCACCTTCCTTTCTACATCTATGACCTCAGGCAATTGCATAGAGTAAAAGACAAGCAGGAGTTAAGCTACACTTTAAATAACGTATTATTGATAATATTCATAAATAATGACAATAAGCAAAGTACAAGTGAATACTGGCAACCATACAACCTGAGTGTAGTTTCAGGTGGTGCACAGACTTGTAGTTACTTTAAATATCTCTAGTTAAGGTATCATTTTTGGTCGGCTTTCTTCAGAACAGGCCGCTTGCCTCTCTCAATATGGCTGCCTAGCTGTTCTCTTCATTGTGTTGTCCTTTTTAGTTCATGGTGTGTGAGATCAGATCATCAGATGGTAGGAGAGAGAGGGAGAGGGGTAAAGTAAGCAAATTTATAGACTCTCTGTGCAAACCCTACAGCCAATAGGGCGTTATGGTATTTAATGGCTTCAGGCAACTTTAAAACAATAGAATTCTGGTGCCACACAATGGGCTCTCACCTGCCCCCAATACCATTTGTAGAGCTGATGCCTGCCAGCTAAGTAGCTGGCCTCCATGCTGGGGCTGATAAAACACATCCAATTTCAATGGCAATTTCAGGATAACCAAACCAAAGAGGACACACAGCATTGGAAAACCATAACATTTTAAGAACCAACACACAAAATTACCTTCTTCAGATGACCGAGTCTTAACTTGAAAATCTTTTCCTGTTCATGGTACTCAGCAAGAGTCAACCTATTTTAAAGATTAATGAAATGAAAACAGGACTCTAGAACAACAAAAAAAGAGTTGGGAACGGTCCTGTATGGGACAATGAATGCAAAAAGGCAAGAAGTCAGATCAAAGTACTTTACAGTAACTGAACAATGTACATGAGAAAAGATGGTGTTTTTATATAGAGAAAAATGGCAGATGGAAATGAGTTGGCAGGAGATGACGTCATAGCTGTCAGATAGAAGCGACATCATCTTTAGAAGCTGGAAGTGACGTCATGTCGAAGGCACTGGAAGTGACGTCATGACAAGGGCACAGGAAGTGATGTTGCCCTTGGGAGTCAGAGGTGGAAGTGACAATTGGATGCCGTCTTGGGAACTCGGAAGTATGGAAGGTACTTTATATTTCTTCTTTTTGTCTGATGAGAGAGAGAGAGAGTTAGTGCCGCATATATCAACCCCCTGTCTTGCGATATTTCACTTACCTCCAGGCTTGTTGACTGCCTCCTAAGTACACGTGTGTGACAGGTATCAATTTAAGGTCAAGCAGGATTGCCATTTGTTGTAAATTTCTATTGCTTCTGATTCAGTATATGGTGCTGAGCAATACAGTTAACCGGTCTATCCTCCAAATGCAAAAAATATATTAGCAACCGTTAAAATCTTAAATCCCTCTGGGACGAACCGTTCACCAAATACAAAATAAGTCTCCTGACATGCTCAATTTTATCATTTCTATTTAAACCTTAAAAGAAAAAGGTAAAAGTTACTTCTGAGCAGTTTCCATAACCTTCATATGGGGGCTGTCCATTCAATTGAGGAACAAATGTAGAACTCCAATTAGGGTAACATGCATTTGAAATAAAATCAGACACTGGCCCCTGAAGCCCAATCCATTCAGAAGCATCTTTTTGCCCACCATGACTCCCGTTTCATTTTCAGCTCACACAGAACATGTGCAGTGGCCAGAAGGTGACAGGACGGAAAGAGCAAAGTGTCACCAGGGAACAAATGAGCAATGCTAGATGGCAGGTGACTCAGGAGGTGACGAGGATATCTGATCCTCGATCTTACATAAAGAGATGGGTGCCACAAGTGCAGTGTAGAAAGTGGGTGTCATGTAACGATCAGGGTCCATTCTCTGGCTTCGGTGCATTTTCCTTTTTATTGTTGTCTTTGAATTATTATTTTTCAGGTGGTTTATGTATTTGTGTTAATATTTTTCATTCAAGTGTTATTTAGCAATTTTGTATTATGTGTATTCGTTACTTGAAAGGTGGGCAAGCCATCCCACTGATAAACAGGAGCTCAGCCCCCGTGGAGGCAGACAGAAGGTCTGCAGGGATGTTTCTTTCTTTTCTTTTGTTCAGGACTGTAATGCTCTCCCTTTGCTCATCCCACCCTGTGTGCTTTATTTATAATAAACACAGCAGTTTTGATGCCTTATTGCGCATTATGTGTGCTCTGAGTTGATTTAGGCCTTGCGTCTTATCACCAACAATATAATAAGAAGGCAAGGTCTGCGTTTAATTTGTGGAGAGTCCTGTTCAGTGTGGCTGTGCCTTTCACATGCAGCCAGGAGATGAGGAGAACGCAGCTCTGCTGGTCCTGCACTCCCAGGCGGCAGATTAGCGGGCCTACATAAACTCTTCCATTTTTCATTCTGTCTTTCAGTTTTTTTATATCAAGTAATCCATTCAAACAGTTTTAATTCCTCTCCTATTCTCTTTCATTTACAAACCAGATTGCGAATTTATACAGGACTTCCGCGCCCGCCAAGATGGGCTGCACAGCGCTTGTGTATTCAGTGACCTCTTCTCACTTCTGCTTCCCCTCCTAGAGGTAATGAAAGTTTATCCCTGCAGCTTTGCAGCGACCCTTCAGAATGTTCATTCACACCAGCTTTATGGTCCGAGGCTCGTGCCGATGTTTTCCCAACATGTTTGCAAAATGATCCCAGGATTAAGAAGGCAAATGATTGATGCCCACTTGAGAAGCCCCTGTGCGCTCCTGGCTAGCCGATGAGGAAGATTTGCAGCTGAATGTTGTTAAGGGGATGTAAGCTTCTTTCCGACTTTTGTTTTTCCTGCTGCTGTTGCTGTTAGTGATTGATCAGGCAGGGAAGTGGAGCTTCTGTTGCTGCGCCCTCCTCCTCCTTCTCCATCAGGGAGTTTTCAAATTAAACTTCTCTGAAATAAACAAAAGTGGAGAGCAAGAAAATCAACATGGTTATTCTTTTGCTGTGCGAGTTTTATTTGCATCCACTGCTTTCAGGCAGCCCTCCTATTGTCTTTGGTGCGTCACATCCATCCATTACTTGAATAAATGAAAGAATGAAAGGCGCAATCGCTAATGGGACTGAAGAATGGACAGAGCACTTGTGAACAGCAGGAGTCGCCGCAGCAGAGTTAATTAGTGTCTTTAGAAAACCATCATGCTGGAGGATTTTACTGAAACTGTGAACTGAAACAGGCATGAGAGACGTGGCACTTTGGGCAAATTTAGTTGTGGTTTTTAATAACATATATAGCATCTGGAATGTTTTAAGTGCACAGATAGATAGATAGATAGATAGATAGATAGATAGATAGATAGATAGATAGATAGATAGATAGGGGCGCTGTCATCCGCCTAAAACCCTCAGATCAGACGCCAGACACCAGGTAAAAGTCCAATAATTATTTTTTATTAGGACAGCACAGTGCACAAAGCACCCTCCACTCCATAATACTCATAAATCAAATCAATAATCAATCCTCTACTCTCCCAAACGCGTTGTCACCCTGCCACCCGACTCAGCTCGTCCGTCTGGGATTTCCCAGAGTCCTTTATTGTCCTTGACCCAGAAGTGCTTCTGAGCCCTCAGTTCATGTGATTATCCAGCAGGTAAAAACTCCTCTTCTTCAACCCGGAAGCACGTCATTTCCTCTGTCCATGTGACTGTGACGTACTTCCGGGCTGTATGGAAAATACTCCTTGTTCCTTCTAGAGGCCCCCATGGTATCCAGCAGTGCTGTGGATAAAAACTCCATTGTCCAGAATTCCCTGCTGGCCCTCGGGGCTCCTCCATGCTGCAGGGAGGGCTCCATCTGGCAGCCTGGGGGTATTGGCCGGGATGAACGACCAGCCATATGCCACAATAGATAGATAGATAGACAAGAAACTAAGTAAATAAATGAATATACTCAGACACTTTGGTCTGAACGCAAACTGAAATGAATACAAAGCAAGAAAATTTAAAAGAAAGAAAACTTCTGATTTCACAGTCCCAGTCCCAGTGAGGTACTATACAGACGTATTGCTGTTGGTATAAAGGAGCCCTCTTAGCATTTCCTGGCCCACTTCTGCTGAGTAATTTGCTGTCTGAAAGTCTTCAGTGTCAGCATGTCAGAGAGAGGATGTGCAGCACTGTTCATAATGGCACTCAATTTTGTCTTTATCTCAACCTACTACGTCTAGGAGGTCCAGAGTCCATCCCATAACTCAGCCTTCCAGTTTAATTATCTTGTAGAGTCAGTGGGCCTCTCTTGAAGTGATGTGACCAGCCTAGCACACAACAGTGTAGAAAATCCCACTGGCCATCACAGAGTTATGGGAGATGAGAAAGAATGTCATTAACCACATTAAAAGAACGTAGTCTCCTATAACATGTAACATATAACACCAGTAACGCCACACTGCACACACAATAACGTGCAGTGAATACACTTGACTTGACTATTCCTAGTTTTCATCTTCTTTCTCTGTACGCTTAGCATTCGTTTGCTCAGAGTTTGATGCGCTTGCTACTTCCTGAGCAGCTCTTCTTTTCTCCACCCAGGTGGCCCGCTCCTTCTCTTTTTTCGCCGGCATCTTTTTGCATTAAGACTGATTAAGTCAGGGTTTGTGTTTCAATTACGTAGTATGTTTTCCTTAATTTTTCACTTAAGCTGGCACTTAAGTCTTCAATCTGCCTCAAGAATGATTATAAATTATGAAGAGGTAGGGGAAGTGACAGAGAAGGTGGTAGGGATGAGGACGGCACCCATACCACTGCCCTTGCTGGCCGCTGCTGAGAGTTATTTCTACAATAAAATAAAATAAAAAGAGTAATAAAAATCATCACCTCGAAAGTGGATAGTAGACGTCACGTAGTATACGTGTACCAAATTTCAGGTCAATAGTTCAAACGAGCTACAGGTGATTTAAAATCCTTAGATAGACAAACGAACAGCCACAGTAGCATATTATGTAAGAAGAATTATGTTTAAGTAGGTTAACAAAGTGTAAGTATTGATGTGTAAAACGATTAGAATTGCACATACTTATTATTATAGGGTATACAAACTGACAGTTAAGATGTTGCTGAACCACCTCAGTGCCTTTCAACATACACGAAATAAGGCCACTTTAGCCGTGGTTTTATTAAATAAAATACAAGTGTTAGGAACATTGTAAGCGTAAGACTGGATGACCTGACATGTAGATTGAGAAACTTGAAATTTCTTTATGGACTTTTAAATTGTTTTTTGTTGTCCATCATTGGTCACCTTAGTCTTATATTCTATCAGAAATTTTCTCCTCTCCATTCTGAATGAGACTGAGGTTAAATTTTTTTTTCGTCCATCACTGCAAACTACATGGGGTAAGAAGCCTATAATCAAACATGTAATGAATGGGTAGAGAACTCCTTTAAGGCTGACAATGAGGTACTTTTGGGTTACTTAACCTGTCTCACAGAGAATGGCTACACCCAAAGAATGGGCTTTTGTACTTTTACTGGCTGCAGTATCATAACCAGATAGTGACCCATCAAATAAAATTTAAAAATATGACATTTCTCTCAATGGCGAAACATTTTTTGTGCAGTCATCTATTGCCCAACATGATTCTAGAATAAAGCAGAGTTTCATGAAGGATAGCGCCATAGAAATTGATTTAGGATCTAATTACCAGCCAAAGACTACAACATTAAAAAAGTCAATATGGCCAGTACCCACAATCTGAACTTTTTTTCAGGTCATAATCTGTTTAACAATTTAGTAGAACTGTTTTTCTGCGTTTTTTCCCAGTTGATTCTGGGATTCGTCAGGGGTGTGCTTTTGCTCCTACTCTGCTTAATGCTTGCATGGACTGGGTGCTGGGCAAGGTCATGGGGTCCAGCGGCTGTGGGGCATCTGTTGGTGAAGAAAGATTTACTGATCATGGCATTGTGGATGATACTGTGATCTTCGCAGAGGATCTGATGGGGGCTCTCGAGAGTCTGAGTGTCTGGGTTTGCGAGTGTCCTGGATAAAAAACAAGATCCAGGCCTTTAATGACCTTTTGGGCACAGCCATCAGCAGTGTATCTGTCTTCGGAGAGTGTCAACCTTGTCGAGATGTTTACTTACCTCAGCAGCGACATTCATGTCTCTGGTGACTCTTATGAAGTCAGTAGATGGATTGGTAGAGCATGGGGGGGGTCATGATTTTTCTGGAAAGGGGTCTGTGGTACCCCTGACATCTCTGTAAAAGGACAAAGGTCCAAGTCTTTAGAGTCCTGGTGCTTCCTGTCTTGATATATGGTTGTGAGACATGGACTTTATCCAGTGACCTGAGATGAAGACTGGACTCCTTCAGTACTGTGTCTCTTCAGAGAATCCTTGGGTACCGCTGATTTGATTTTTTGTTAAATGAGCAGTTGCTCATGGAGTCCCGAATGAAGCACATTACCTGCATTGTGAGGGAGCGTCAGTTACGGCACCACATCCATGACTGTACAATGAGTGGCAGCTGCAGGTACACACTTTCAGCTGCCTTATTTGTGAACATGCATTTCATACTCCAAGTCATGAAAAATGAATTAATTTGCAACAGATTTTGACAAATGTCTGCTAATCCAAAGTGTGCAATGTTGATTTGTGAAATCAACGTAGCCCTCTTTGCTTTGTGGTCACAGTCACAAATCCCCTTGGGTTCTTCTACCATGTAATGAGCACATTCCTCAGCTCGTTCATTACGCTAACTAATTCATCAGCGTCTAACGCTCTTTAAACACACTTTTCACAAGTAGGCTAGCTTTCCTCCCACTTCCATATATGAGAGCCACATCCTGGCTTTCCATAATTAAATCTGTTATGTAATAGTGAAAAATAAACAGGGAAAGTAAAGAGCAATGTGAAAGGTGAGGGGTGGGAACAGTCAAGTCGATGCACTCAAGAATAAGGAATCAACTGAGTAAATGAAAAGTACATGCGGGTGAGCTCATTGAGGTGAGCATGGTGACCCAATGCTCTATTAAGAGAATTAATCTATCCTGTGATGCTAAGAGGACTTAAACATACGTAGAAAATTGGTCTTTTTTATTAACCATGAAGGAAAAGGAAGCAGATGAAGCTACAATTAAACAGTTGAACAATCAAACCTGCTGCCTATGTGGACCCACAGTCAGGTAAGGTCAGGTTGGGGAGCATGCCCTTGTACAGCACGTTGCTGCACCCACCACACAACGAAACAGCTTGGGGTCCCGGTAAGCAACCCACAAGCAGACTTGCAGTCCAGTCCAGAAATGACCTTACAGTTGCCAGGTGTTACCTGGGCGTCCCCTTTGGGATGGTCCAATTGCTTGGGTCCTCAACAATTAGAATCTTGTGAGCCAAATCGCCATCAGGGAATCGCGTCACATGGCTGAAGTGCAGTAACTGACGCTCCCTCACAATGCAGGTAATGTGCATCATTTGGGACTCCATGAGCAACCACTTGTTTAACACAAAGTCAAACTAGCAATAGCCAAGGATTCTCCAAAGAGACACAATACCAAAGGAGTCCAATCTTCATCTCAGGTCACTGGATAGCATCCATGTCACACAACCACATAGCAAGACAAAGCACCAGGGGCCTCATGTATAACGCTGTGTGTAGAACTCACACTATAACATGGCGTAAGCACAAAAGCGTTAATGTGCTTATGCACAGAAAAATCCAGATGCATCAATCTGTGCGTTCGCAAACTTCCACATTCTTCCGCTACATAAATCCTGATCAGCATGAAAATTAAGGCATGTGCACACGCCTGCTGCACCACCCCTACTCCTCCCAGAATTACGCCTCTTTGAATATGCAAATCAATATAAATAGCCCTTAAGCTCAGTGTTCTGTGAAATGGCAATGACAAAAGCAAGAGGAAAAATAGAATTTCAGCGAATACCAAGTGTAGGCAAGGAAAAACGTACTATTTGTTGGTTTAAACAGTGGTGTAAACAACAAAAGGAAGCTGATCGAGTGACATAGCGTGTCGGAGAAGCTTGAAAGCTCAAGTTCACAAAATCGCACAGTGCCTGAAATAAAAAAGAAGTTATCTGATATCAAAGTCGCCGTGAAAAGGCGAGTCGTAGCCCACCGTCCGAGTGTCATATCAAAGCTTATTAGGGTACAGAGAAAAAAAATGCACACATTAGGAAAAAAGCACGAAATGTCAACTTTAATCTCGAAATTTCCACTTTAATCACGTAGTTTATTTTGTCATTAAAGTGGAACATTATAAACTTCATCTTAAAATTGTTTACTAAATGGAATTGTTGTAACTAAAGTAGCACGTTAAATGCTTTGTTTTGTATTTGATCTTCTATGTGTGTGAATAACTACGTGCTTCTGGGCTTTCTCTTCTTCCGACAGGACACAGAATCCATTACATTTGTGATATTACGGCTCTCTGAATAACTAAAATACTGAGATGTATGCGTGGTATCATTTTCATGACGATAGGAGTTAAAGCATGTTATTAAACATGGGAACAAGCAGGATGCTTGCTGCGCCATGCACGACCTTCGATGAAATACTTTATTGCAGCAGTACTGTCTCTTTCAAACGTACTAACCTCCAATTCCTGTCCTTATTTTTCTTTCTCCAAATACCTAATCGCCACACAGTCAGCTCTGTAATAGACATTAAGCCATCTGTATGCTTAGAACGTCGATTCTTCAAAACTTTTAAGGAACATTGAAATATCTTCATAGTACGTGTTTAATTATTTTATCCATCCAGTGTTGTGCCAAACCCAGAAAATATACAGCACAAGGCAGGAACAATCCGTGAACGGAGCGCCAGCAGCTCGCTAACACTGCGGCACCTTGTCCTCACATTTTTAATTATTAACAATATAGATTTAAATGAAGTCAAAGTTTTAACTGTTGTGAATAAGGTCTTCCCCGTGTCCCACAGGCCCAACACAGTCCCAAACCACTTCAACTCAACCCAAACCAAACCAATTCTTCCTCTGATGGCACCACCATTGCTCTCAGGAAACCTCCTTCTCTTCCAGTTCCTGAGTAGTGCCTGCAGGCTCTTTTTGTAGCCCTCCCAGAGGAGCTCCAGGTGGTAATTGGCCTAATTAGGCTGCACTTCCGGGTGTGGCTACATTCCAGCCCACAGAGGCTCGTTAAGCCATGCAGCTCCTCTGGGTGGTGGCCATGGAGTCCAACAGGTCTGAGTCCTGAAGTCCCACACCTGTTGCCCCCGATGTAACCCAGGAGGGCTGCCACCAAGCATTCCGGGGGACGTAGAGTGCATCCCATGGCTGCTCTCCCAGATCCAGTGTTGAAGGGGTGTCCCGGCCGGGCATGGGACTCGGCCACCCGTCACACTGTATAATATAATAAACATATTTTGCTGCATTTCATCTTAAAAATGATATCATCATCATATGTAAATACGCGCTTTATAAAGTGGCTCAGGTTGTGCAATATTATAACTGTATCGCAAGTTTACAATGAGGTGATTGTACTTATAAGTACAGACAGTTCTACAAGGAGTGCGTTTAGAGTTCTTGGGATGAAACTGTTTCTGAACCGCGAGGAAAGGCTCTGAAGCGTTTGCCGCATGACAGCAGTTCAATAGACAGCATGGCTGAGGCAACGTATGCTTGATGCTGTATACTGATAATTCTCTTTCCAATCAACTGCTGTACAGCTGTGATTCACATTCAGATACAGTGATATAAATACTTTGAGTGAGAGTAATATGGAAAAAGATGATCCGATGTGGCAACCCTTAACGGGAGCAGCTGAAAGAAGAAGAAGAAGGTGCAGTGAGAGTAACAACCCTAAAGCAGTTATGGTATTTGGAATAGTTTGACAATTCTTTGGACCATGATATTGTTACAGGTTAATTACAATCAGATGCAGTAAACTAATAAACAATATGCGGTTAATTTCAATGTATTTATAAAGCCGTGTCAGGGATGTGGACCTGAAAAAGAAAGATAAACCACACAGGAACAATAGCACTGCTTTGATGCTGGGTGCCGCCAGTCTGCAAAACCGAGTGCAGAACTTGCGTACGACAGGGTATTAGCTACCATGTAAATGTACGTGGCTTTACGCCAAGTTTAGGTTTTATACATTGCGATTTGAACATGGAAACATTCTTACGCAACATTTTTGTGCATACGTACCGTTTATACATGAGGCCCCAGGACTCTAAAGCCTTGGACCTTTGTCCTTTTACAAAGATATCAAGAGCGACCATACACACATTTCTAGCGACTTCATGCTCTCCCAGTCTGTCTACTGACTTCAGAGGAAGAGTCACCAGAGACATGAATGCTGTTGCTGAAGTAAGTAAACCTCTTGATGAGGTCAGCATTCTACAGTACTTATTCAATTTTTACTTCCTGTACACCAGGTAGAGATATTCTGCCAAGTGATAAACAGAAGGCCAAAAATTTCGGCTACGACAGGCATGACTGAAAATGGTCATAAATCAAAAAAAGAAGCTGGGGTCAAAAACTAGAGAGTCAAACAAAACCAGTTGCCAAAATGTATTTCATAAAATACAACTCAAAGTCTAAAAGAAGCACACAAAAAGTCTTAACTTCATAAATATAATTTTGCAATACCTAACCTACAAAAGTTTTTGAGGAAATCCAGAAACTTGGACACACCACTGATAGCACACCACCATTTTAAAGAAGAAATGGCCCGTGATATCACGCCTATGATATCTTCCAGTCACATGGTAGCAACGGCCCAACCCTCCATAAGCAACGTGGTAATGACCATAGTAAGAATACACAAAATGGCAGTCTAAAACAATAATAAAAATTGTAATATAAATTTATCATACCTTCAAAATGAAAAGGAAAATAGAAATACGTAGGCCCCCAGATCATTATAAGGGCAGCTCAGACATTTGCCTACCTTACTGGTCCTCAAATAAAAGTCTGCTTTCCTGCATAAATTTCACAGACCCAGCTCAGTTTCTAGAGGTGCAAGACTAACTTACTAAAGAGGAATGAGTGGACGCAAGATTTTATAAAAGCTGTCATACGCACACTTCCACTCAGTTTACCCTTTACAAAGCACAATTATCTTGTAAATGTGAGATTGTGAATGTGCCTAAAAACCCGCCTGGTTCCACCCTGAAACAACCAGAAATTAATTGCTCTTACCAACCTCATACGTATGCAAACGCAATGTTGCACATTTTCATTGGCTGGTAGTGCAGCCACATGACGTAAACAGTAGCATGAGACACGCAAAGAAGAACCTTTATTTGGTGGCCTAAGCATGGTTGTCAGCAACAAGCTCAAATATGTTGAATGGCAACAAGTTACTGATGCTCTAAATGTTGTGCGCTACAGTCACACCATGCCTGAATTAAAAGAAGTAAAAGAAAGGTTCAGTCTCTGGCGATGAAGTGGATTCGCTGCTCATTGGTAAAGTGTATGTGTAGCGAGAAGAGGAAAAAACACATTAACGTGACGACAGGCAGTCTCATCTTGGTATCACAGATGACTTGTATGTGAATGTTATGCCACTGCTGAAGGTTAACAAAAGTCATTAAAGTGCTCTGATTACGGTAGGTGAACTGTAAATTGCCCTTTTATGTTGGTAACAACATAATACAGTGGTGTGAAAAACTATTTGCCCCCTTCCTGATTTCTTATTCTTTTGCATGTTTGTCACACAAAATGTTTCTGATCATCAAACACATTTAACCATTAGTCAAATATAACACAACTAAACACAAAATGCAGTTTTTAAATGATTGTTTTTATTATTTAGGGAAAAAAAAAATCCAAACCTACATGGCCCTGTGTGAAAATGTAATTGCCCCTTGTTAAAAATAACCTAACTGTGGTGTATCACACCTGAGTTCAATTTCCGTAGCCACCCCCAGGCCTGATTACTGCCACACCTGTTTCAATCAAGAAATCACTTAAATAGGAGCTGCCTGACACAGAGAAGTAGACCAAAAGCACCTCAAAAGCTAGACATCATGCCAAGATCCAAAGAAATTCAGGAACAAATGAGAACAGAAGTAATTGAGATCTATCAGTCTGGTAAAGGTTATAAAGCCATTTCTAAAGCTTTGGGACTCCAGTGAACCACAGTGAGAGCCATTATCCACAAATGGCAAAAACATGGAACAGTGGTGAACCTTCCCAGGAGTGGCGGCTGACCAAAATTACCCCAAGAGCACAGAGACGACTCATCCGAGAGGTCACAAAAGACCCCAGGACAACGTCTAAAGAACTGCAGGCCTCACTTGCCTCAATTAAGGTCAGTGTTCACAACTCCACCATAAGAAAGAGACTGGGCAAAAGGCCTGCATGGCAGATTTCCAAGACGCAAACCACTGTTAAGCAAAAGAACATTAGGGCTCGTCTCAATTTTGCTAAGAAACATCTCAATGATTGCCAAGACTTTTGGGAAAATACCTTGTGGACTGATGAGACAAAAGTTGAACTTTTGGAAGGCAAATGTCCCATTACATCTGGCGTAAAAGGAACACAGCATTTTAGAAAAAGAACATCATACCAACAGTAAAATATGGTGGTGGTAGTGTGATGGTCTGGGGTTGTTTTGCTGCTTCAGGTCCTGGAAGGCTTGCTGTGATAGATGGACCCATGAATTCTACTGTCTACCAAAAATCCTGAAGGAGAATGTCCGCCATCTGTTGTCAACTCAAGCTGAAGCGATCTTGGGTGCTGCAACAGGACAATGACCCAAAACACACCAGCAAATCCACCTCTGAATGGCTGAAGAAAAACAAAATGAAGACTTTGGAGTGGCCTAGTCAAAGTCCTGACCTGAATCCAATTGAGATGCTATGGCATGACCTTAAAAAGGCGGTTCATGCTAGAAAACCCTCAAATAAAGCTGAATTACAACAATTCTGCAAAGATGAGTGGGCCAAAATTCCTCCAGAGCACTGTAAAAGACTCACTGCAAGTTATCGCAAACGCTTGATTGCAGTTATTGCTGCTAAGGGTGGCCCAACCAGTTATTAGGTTCAGGGGGCAATTACTTTTTCACACAGGGCCATGTAGGTTTGGATTTTTTTTTCTCCCTAAATAATAAAAACTATCATTTAAAAACTGCATTTTGTGTTTACTTGTGTTATATTTGACTAATGGTTAAATGTGTTTGATGATCAGAAACATTTTGTGTGCCAAACATGCAAAAGAATAAGAAATCAGGAAGGGGGCAAATAGTTTTTCACACCACTGTATGTTATGTGTACCCACGCCATTCAAAAACTGAATGTTACACATTGACAGTCGGGTAAAGGCTTCCAGCACAGCAGGAATGACAGAGTGAAACTTGGCAAAGATATTCCTGACCTGTCGGCCAGTGCACTGAAAGTGCACGGACTTATACATGTAGCCGATATACTAATGAAAAAGAAAAAAGTTTCTTTCGTTCAAATATGCATCAATGACTCTCTTAAAAGGCAACTGAAATATAGCCTGAGCATCACAGTCATCACTTTTGGGGTGTAATATGTTTGTCACGTCAACACACATTATAATAACAGCTCGGATATGCATTATTATATGTGTGAGTCATCATTCCCTCAACAAAGTGTAATTGCAGACTGCAGTACCTATGAGGTCAGTCACGTAACGCCCCATCATCACGACATCTGTCATGAAACGCCCATCGAGTGCCCCGTTGCACTATGGTTAAGATTAAGGTTGTGATAGAGTTACCTGACTGAAAGGGCGTTTCGTGACTGGCGTTGTGGGCATTTCCTGATGTATGTCTTAGGCATTGCAGTCTGAACTCAGACCCATCTCCACCAGTTAGCTGGTTTGGCTTCATTTCCTTCTTTGATCGTGGGTGTTGCCATTTCCTAGTTTCTCCAAAATGCGGGTCATAATTTCCATAAATATACATATGCTCAGCGCCATTGAGTTTCTTTTATAAACCCTGTCATTTGTGTGGGAAGTTGCATATGCACATGTCAAGCCCTTTTTTGTGAGCATGCAAGCTTTATTAATGAGGGCCCAAGTGGTGCCCTTCCTTCTTCATTGTTATGGCCAGCAGATGGCGCTCTCCCTCTCTCTATCTTTTTCTCTCTGCCTCCTGAGGTACTGCCTGGCACCACCCTTACCCTGCGGCCCACATTCATTTCTGCCATCCAATCACTCATGGCCTACTGATCACAAAGCAAAAACCCAAACAGTTCTTAAACAAGTTTGAAAACATACACATGCCATAATATTCAGACTTAGAGCATTTTTATTTTTTTATTAACCTCATCAAATAGATAAATAAAAATAAACATTGTGAAATTACCTAGTAATTGAGGCGGCACAGCGTCTTTTAAGATAGAGATTTTTGATTGTATTTTTTTTATTTATTTACATTTTTTTTGGAAACAAAACATTCAAACAGATCAGTCAAATAAATGAAAATAACACGGCAAGTACAAAGGTCTTCTTTTAAAAGAATCCCTGAAACGGCGCATTGAACTCCCGGCTGACAGGGAGAGAGAGATGACTAGGACGCCTCCCTCTAAAATGGTTCCTTGTATGAAATAAAACAACAATGAAATAGAAAGGTTGAGCACGAGCTCGGCATGTTTAGTTTAGAATTGCAGAAATGAGTTTTTGCCAAGGTGTTGAAAACATTCTAAACAGATCCTAGTAAAAAGAAATGGATTATTTTTTCCCAACCTGAGATAATACAGAGCATTGCTTCCCCCAGCGGTTCTCAAACTGGGGTTTGCGGGACGTCAAATAAATGAACACAACATCAAAATTTATTTTTTACATTTTTATTTCAAATTTAAATTTGCAAGCATATAATCACAACGAATGCATTGTAAGTAGAATTAAAATAAAACATTTCTATGGCATACATCTAATGACTAATATGTGTGTAACAGGTGTCTGGTCACACTTACAGGTAATCTAACCTAGACACCGTTAAAATATCCGACTACGCCACCCAGTTTTATTAAGAGACTGGGAACTCCTGAAATTTACCAATGATAGCACACAGGTTTCTTTAAATTGGGCGGTGAGTAAACACACAATGAAAGACACAACAGCAATTTCAGGAAGTAACAGTAACTTCTATTACACTAGACAATAATAAGTACATGAAAAAGGTAAATGAACATAAACCAAATCTAACAGTATCATGAAGAAAATTTCTTATCTTAGAAAGGAAAGCCCACAGTCCACACTCTAAAAGTCCATTAAAAACATGAATTGGATGATACAACCTGTAGTGGTGCAAAGTCCTGTTTGTTCTCAGTGTTACCCCAACACTTAATTGTTCAACTGTCCACGGATGCACTCTGTTCACCGGACACTCATTTCCAAGAGAATCGTGGAATCCCTGTCGGCGTCTCTTCGTTGTTCCTTTTTTTCCACTCTGGGCTTCTTGTATTGCTGTGACCTAGTCACGCCTTATTTCTTGTCTGCCAGCTTGGCTCGGTCCTTCCATGCAGCTTCCCTCTCTCGCTGGGCCCACAACCGGCGTCTCCTTGTGGAGCTGTCTCTTCCTCCCTGGAAGTATTGCCGTCTTTGTGCCTCACGTCGTGCCAGCCACGTACCCTTGTCAGCCTGCGAGCCCCTTTGCTCTGTCCGGGTGTCTTGGCAGCGTTCTCAGTGGACCGTCCCCTTTCTCTTGCCTTCTCCTGGCCAGAGCTTAAATCTCCTTCAGTCCCTGCACTTATCAGTTCTGGACAACCAGATTAAACAAGTGGCACAGCTAAATTTCCTGGGTTTAATAAATAATGAACACACGAGTTAACAAAATGTATTGTTATCAACCATTAATGAGTGCAGATCTGCTGTTTAGAAACCAATATTGTCAAAAATGTTAATTGCCAAGTCAGGTAAATACAGAAATCCTCCAAGGCAAGACTTCAAAGCAGCGACTCCTTTGCAAGACAGCTGATACTTACACAAACAATCCTGACACAATCAGTAACTGGATTATCCAGGCCCCTCCAAGGAAGCAGCAGTTCTGTTATCACACGTGGTATTGTTTGTATGGTTTGTTTGTTTGTATCTCAACCAGCCATAAACTTCAAAATGGCAACTCCTTTGCAAGACAGCAAATACTTACATCCTGCAGACAGCCATGACACAATCAGTAACTGGATTATCCAGGAAATTGAAAAACAAGGTCCCCTTCTGACATGTGCCTGCTTTAAAGTACACAGCCTGTCCAGGTTTGGTTTGATATTCGAGAGACACTCTGAGCTCCTTTTCCATTTGAAGTTTGTTTCTACGACGAGGGGCGCCGCTGCTGCTGCTTTTATAGTCGTGTATTTTCAATCCAGAAAGTTCGAGACGTATCGGTATCTGTCACGAATATTCAGGTAACAGTAGATCAGGTGATAATGTGGCGCGACTGCACCACATTGGCAGCGTAGCCAATATTGCCAAATTGAGTTAAATAATTTACGGCATATTGGGTTATTTTCATGATACAACTAACAGCGATATAATATTTGTCGGATGAAAATATGTTTGTCTCGCGCAGATTGGCTTCATCGGTGTCCTCATTTACGAGATTTTTAAGAAATGAAAACATATTTAATCGTTTCTTTATATAAAAAATAATTAAATAAGAATAAATAATTTATTCTTTGTTTTTGAGATTAGAATTACTACCAAAAACCACACAAGGCATTTTAACAGTTATTGAACCACTTTAAAAAAATAAATTGCAAATATTTCATCGAAGTTAGCCGAACACATGCAAATCTTATGAAAGTACAAATGATAGGATACGGCGACACCGCATGAGTATCATACCTTTGTTAGTTGTATTATGGGTTATTCTCATCTATCTTATATTATGCAGGGGGCGCAGAATTATTCCAGGTAGAAAAGGGGGCAAAATCCGAAAGTTTGAGAACCGCTGGCTTTCCCAATGAGTTTTAAATAGTGAATTGGGGAGACCTGAGTTCATGTGCCTGGAGTTCTCTCCGTAGAGATGACATGTTCTCCCCGTGTCCACATGGGGTATCCTGTGGGTGCTTTTGGTTTCCTCTCACAGTCCAAACACATGCAAGTTAGATGAACTGGTGTTGCTAAATTGACCAGTGTGTGAGCGTGTGTGGGGCCTACTGTCCAGGACTTCTTCGTGCCGTCACCTTGGAATGGGCACCAGCTTAGCCCCTCTGGATAAGAGGGTTAAAAAAATGAATAGATGGATTTGCTCAGCTGAACAAAACAAGTTTTGGTGCAGTGTAGCATATTATGGCTGATTTTTTCATGGCAGACTTTTATCCAATCCTGTATTCTAAAAATATTGTGGTTAAAACATTTGGAGCAATTTTAAACCCAAGACTTTCTGAGAGATACAGTAAAAAACACATTTTTGCCCAAAATGGCTTAAGTGTACAACATGGCCAAGACCTGTGATCTACAGGTCAAGTTGGATCTTACTCTGAGTGCATTTTAGAGAAAATATGTGTTATTGATGAACCTTGCTCCTAAAATGCAAACAAAAATAGCATGGTTAGCACTGACATACAGTAGTTGGGGTGAAAAATTTTAGTACTTGACTTTTTAGACCTTTAGGACAATTTTGTTTGACAGGGCTTTGGCAAGCTAATGTGTGTTATCTGTGTCAAAATTACACCATTTTTAATGTTTAACAACTGTTACAAATACATATGTGGCAAAGTTATATTTTACAAATGCAAATCTTCGCCCATTCACCGATTAATTTCAACCAGAGACTCTCTTCATGGACTTATTCCAACTTTAGCATAAATTTTATTTTGTGCCAATATAATCTGTGAAATTTATTTCACAAAACCAATGCAATTCAACTGAGAGAGAGAGAATGCCAGAGAGATGGACAAATGACAGCTGGAGGGCAGGCAAGAGAGATGGACAAGAAAACATGTGAAGGACACACAAGCAGGCTGACGTCTGCTTTACCAAATCAAAGCCACAGTCCGCAGTAGCCATCAATAATGAGAACAGGATAAAATGTTATTTTGGCACACAGCCTGCCTGGTAGTTGCTCATATCTGACCAGAAGTCTATGAATTGTCACGCATGCGCGACTAGGAGGCCACAGAAGGATCATAAATTACATCGAAGGACGTTCGCCTGTTGGGAGTGGCGGGGTACTAACCTTTCTTCTTTGTTTACCAGAACCAAAGACGCTCCGCCATGACTCTTGCCCACAGTACGCTTAATTCCGCCCTTCCTCCGCCATCTTCCATGACGTCAGCAGTCCTATCATCCCTCACGGTTCCTTCCCAGCATTCCTCCACTTCCGGCTCCTCCCTTATAAAAATGGCTGCCCGCGTCGCGCTTTATGAACTGTTTAGTTTATGAGTTTTTTTTTGCTTTATTGTGGAGCGTCTACAATATACGGGCCGGAAAACCCCAAACCTTTATGCCTGTCTTTGTTGAATCTTTTACAGAATCTATACTAAAAAAGGCAAAGCCCTCACTGACTGACTGACTCACTGACTCATCACTAATTCTCCAACTTCTCGTGTAGGTAGAAGGCTGAAATTTGGCAGGCTCATTCCTTACAGCTTACTTACAGGTAAGGTTTCATTTTGAAATTCTACGCGTAACAGTCATAACTGGAACCTTCTTTCGTACATATATACAGTCATAGCCTGCAGCTTAGTCGCCGTGTGAGGCGGAGTTGCGTCCCCCATCATCACGTCTCCCATGTAATTGAGTGCCTGCCCATATAAGGCAATCCGTCAGCAGCAATCCAATAGATATGCTGCCGCAAAATATTCGCGGGTGAAGGACTGTGCTTATGCAAACGAAGATGAGATAGTCATAGTGGACTAGTGTTTGGCACAAACTCAGCGAAAGTGCGAAAGAAACTTTTAAGTGCCGGGTCTTAGCTAACATTAAATAAAGCCGTGGACATTGCAAGATCGCACGATATACCACAAGCACAGCTGAGAACCTTCGATGCATGTACTCCGAGTGGCTCACATGAACTGACTGTGAACGTAGTACGCAGAGAACAAGGAAGAGGTCCAAAGAGCACTGAACAAAAAATGCATTACACAATTGAGAAGACAGCAAAAGAATATGAAGCGAGTGACGCATACAAGCATATTCATAAGTGCAGCTACTGCGGAAACAAAGCACGGTGTAAACCTTAAGTTTAAATTAAGTTTATAGACACACTGCCGCTGGCGTTTGTCATGCCAACGATGAGTACGATATTCGCGAGATGCAAGTTTAATGAGAAGACGCGGGGTATAAACGAGACTTTAGATCACTTTGTAACTGAGTTAAAATTGCTGGTGAAGGACTGTGGTCCAGGATAGAATAGTGTTTGGCACAAACTCAGCAAAAGTGCGAGAGAAACTTTTAAGTGCTGGGTCTGAGCTAACATTAAATAATTGCTGGTGAAGGACTGTGCTTATCCAAACGAATAGAAAGCAAATGTTACGTTATTTTTAAAATGTTTCCTTTTCTATGTCATAACTTCTTTAACACACTTTTTTTCCACTGCGAAGCGCGGGTATTTTGCTAGCATTTAATATAATGACAAGGATCCAACACAAAGTCAGAATCACCTCCATGCCGTCGATATTCAGCAGGATGGGATCTCTGGTTGTCAGCATTCTCCCACTTGGCTGTGATCTCCCTTGGCTTCTCTCCAGCCTGAATATGTATGTATAGAGGATGATACATTGTATTAATGGAAATTAATTTTACCTTTCAAAGTAATTTAAAGCATATATCTCCTTCTGTACCATATTTCTCTCTTGTAATTATTTCCGCCATGGTTACAAAAGGGATGGTATTGGTTCTGGTCCGTTCTGCATCAACAAACACATCCCAGGGGAGAAACAGCACCCCCTTCTGGATACACCAACCGAAAGGGATGAACCCTCCAAACTCTTTATTAATATTTTATTATTCTCTCAATCTCAAGATGAAGCAAACAGAGAGCGCTGCTGCTTTCTGAAAAAAGGAAAAGGCGAGGAAAGAAGCATTAAAAAGAATGAGAGGGCATTACTGAAAAACCTCAAACATAATTAATAATTATACATGATATGTGTTATGCTTTATTTTGTAAAGGGGGTGGCAAACTCAAAGACTGGTGACAAAAACTCTAGCTACGTCACTGATAGTCAGCATGCACTGTGGCAAAATGAAACTTAAATTTGAGGAAGACGTGAAGCTAACATTGCACTTTGTTTGATGGAAAGTAGAACTTGAAGAAAAGCAAACGCCCTGCACAATGTATCCAAAAAGACAGAGCTGTTCTGTCGTACTTAGGACAGCAAATGTGACACGTAACCAACTGCATACTCTTCTAATCATTGAAAGTCCCTTTTTATATGGTAAGCATGACAGGAATGCACTTTATTGCGTTCCGTTGCCATTTTCTAATTTTTTACACCAAGTAAAAAATTTTTTTTTTACGCAAGTTCATGCCATCTTTATGGTTAGAGCTATTATGAAGTAAATAATATTGCATCACATCATTTACTTTAATCATGTTTTATTTTCTTGTATTTACTTCTTTACAGCAGCCAGATGAATATAAATACTAAAGAAAGTGAACTGACACCATATAACATGAAATGTAAGAATAAATATAAATACCTCAAGCAACCTTTCTGTCATATTTTAGTAGTAGGATGTTCTACCATATTAGCCATAATGGATGCAATGAGAAGTCCAGTAAAATGACACCTTTTATTTGATTATTATTTAATTGGATTATTGTTTTATTTAATTATTATTATTTGATTACAAGTTGCCTTAAGAAGGGGCCTTAGCTGCCTTGAAAGCTTGCATATTGTAATCTGTGATGTGTGTGCATCCACGAATGTTTTAGTTTTGCTCTGGCAGGACCATGCTGTGTGATACCACCAGTTGGGCATATGCACAATGAGGAAAGGCCTACTGAAATTCACGTGTGTCTGGTCAAAATACAAGCACCTTCATAGCTGCCTGCCATTGTAGAATGAGAAGCATGGGGCGTTAGTTTCATACATGCATTATTTCAGTGAAGGGGATCCTGAGTAAAATTACAAAAAAAGTGGCCTTGGCCGGTCGAAGCAGGTTATGGGTGTGCTCACGTGCACACGCAAGACCACCAAGTAATTTCGTATAGGCCGTGCAGGGGTTGGGCATTGTGCACAATTGGAGTGTGTCTGTGTCATGCCGCTCCCTTACCTCCAATTGAAGCTGACACAGGATTGGTTGAAAGCAACACTCCTCAGTATAAAAGGCATGCCCTGCCTGTAGGGGTCGTCTTTCTTTCATTGGGTCTGCCTTTAGACTGACTAAAGAGTGTGAGGTGGCAACGTTGCAGAGCATTTCAGTCTGCAATAGTTGTTGACGGCTTGTGCCTATTTGTGTATATATTTTTGCTTTTTACTAATTATAGATATCTGCTAGTCATTGAGAAGGTTTGGTGGAAGCATTTAGAATTATTGGGTTTTGGTGCACTTTTTGTATATACACTTGATTTTTCTTTTTGTAAATATTCTTGTAGATTATTTTTTGGGGCTCATAATTGTTTTATGTTTTTATGAACATTTTCCTGAACTGTATTTATATTGTGGTAGGTGGCTGGGCGTCATACCCAGCCAGGATGCATGGAAAGACCAGGAGCCGCTGTGGTTAGTATGGGGGCCACGGGAACCGAGCTCGGAAGCTCAACCCTATTGGGGTTCATGGCCACCGCCTGGGGGAGTCTGGAGGATCCTAGAGCCCTGGAAACCAACACTTCCGCCACATCAGGAAGTGCCACTGGACGTCAGCAAGCACCTGGAGCACATCCGGGTGAATATAAAAGCGGCTGCCTTTCTACAGTCGGAGAGAGAGAGAGTCGGGTGGAAGAAGGCAACAAGGCAAGGGAGGAGGAAAGGCGGCCCTAGAGGGACCAGTGAAAGGTCCAGAGGAAGAGGGTGTTTGGTGCAGGGGCACTGTGTGTTCTGCAGGACTTTGTTTATTTTTAAATAAACGCGTGTGTTTTTAACTTCCAGTGTCCGTCTGTCTGTGTCCGGGCTGATCCTCTCACAATATCAACAGAGAAAGACTGCCTTTCATAGTGTAGTCATGTGAAGGAATGACAGAGAGTCTTGAAATGATTTGGGGCGTCAACCGGGTCTTCTCATTTAGTCAAAAAAACAAGCAAACAAATCAATGCCTGTCGATGCGGGTAAGCTAGCCCTGGCTTTGGTTCTGTTAACAAGATAACATAAATTTAATCAGGATCATAGTTCCAACTAGCGGCAGCTTCACACGTTCAAATGACGCCTCCTTTTGGGAATCTAAGTGGCTTTATTTCCCGGGAATGGAAGGGGCGAGTCAAGCATCCTCACAAGGTGGAGTCAGGTGCCCTCAAGGAGTAGTTTCTCTGTGCTCTGGGGAGAGAAAGAGAAGACAGTATTAGCAGCAGCGTCCCCTCCTGGTCCAACGGATCATTACCTACCTTAGCAGAGCCCGTGAGGAGATCCAAAGATGCACATCTGTGAGAATGTTTTTTCTTTTTATTTGGGGATGTTGAATTGAACTGTAACTACTATTAATAATCTTTTTTTTTCTTTGTTCTTTTTTGTGTGTCATTGTGTATGGATTGTGTTACAAAGCCTGCACAACACTGTTCTGTCCCTAAACCTGTAAATAAATAGCACCTTTTTGTTAAAACCCAATATTTTTGTCTGTGGCTCTGTTTCTTAAATCTCTCTCGCTGGTCTCAAACTACAATGGTGTCCAGTGTGTAGTTTGGTGTCCACATTCACTCCACACGAGGTGTCACAGGGAGACATAACTGAAGTGTTTAAAATTATGAAAAGGATTAGTACAGTGGAGCAAGAAGGTTATTTTAAAACAAGTCCAACAAGAACACGGGAACACCATAGGAAATGTGTTAAGGGTACATTTTCACACAACAAACATTAGGAAGTTTTCTTTATACAAAGAACTAGTAACACGTGGCATAAGTGGTAGACAGTAGAACTTTAGGGGCCTACAGATCTCAACTTGATGCTATTGTGGAGAAAATGGGTGGATTTGTTTGTCAGGCTTTGTTGGGGTGAGCAGCCTGTTCTCGTCAGACTTTTTTTAATGTTCTGATATAGCCGTGGGTCATTTTAGTTTAATATATTTATGTTTAGAGAGTTAAGCTTCAGTAATATTGCTTTAGTATCTTGTTATTAATAAGTATGATTTTTTTTTTTTTTTGAAAAAAAAAAAAACTAAAAAGTATTGTGGGTAATATTTTCATTACCAAACATTTTACATATGAATTGGGTTACAAACTTTGTCTGGAGCAGAACTAATTCATAACTCAGAAGCTGCGTTTATTTCCTTGTAATTAATATTTCCAGGTACTTAAACTGATCTAATGCAATCAACAAAATGTTATCCAGTATAGTCTGATGTGCCAGAGAATTCACTGGATAAGGTAAAATTATTAATTTATTAAAATTAATTTTAATTCTGGATATCTTATGAAATTCTCCTAATGTCATAGATGAATGTGAATCTGAAGTGCAACACACCATATAATTCACATGAAGAGACTTTTTTCTGTCCAAGCTCTCCCCTTATGGTCCCTTTTTAATCTCTGACTGCTTCTAGAGAAGATAATCAGCGGTGAAATAGCAATTACAAATTGCATTGGTGATAATGGACACCCTTGTCTGGTTTCATATTCTAACTTGATGCCATCCACGTTTGTATTATTAATACAGACTGAGGCCTCTTGACAAGTAATGAAGTAATTTCATCCATGCAGGTATATCAGGGACAAACCCAAATATGCTAATCACAGTAAATATTACCATTCAATTTTCTCAAAATCCTTTTTTTCTGCATCCATAGATATTTAAATCTCTGTGGATTCACATTCTGTGGGTGAATATATCACATTAAATAAATAGCAAATACTAGTTTTTAATAAATCTGATCTTGTGATATTACAGAGTGAAGCGCCTTCTCACTAAAACTTTTGCCAGAGTTTTAACATCATTATTCAGAAGAGAGAGTGGTCTATATTTAAAGCATGTTGTAATAAGACTTTGTTTCCCAATGGAATGACAGTAATTGATGCTTAGCACACAATTTTTTGAAGAATTTTATTTTTGCTAACAATACATACATTCACATGCTTAAATCTTTTATATAAAATTCCACTAGATGACCAACATGGGTCAGCAGCTTTTCCGCATTGTAATGCGTTTATGGCATCTTGTATTTCAGAGAACCTCTGAGGTTGATCAAGCTCACCAATGATTTTTATAAGGGAGCCTTTTGAAAATTTGAATGCTCTTTTCAAGAAATTTCAAGAAAATTGAGCTTCGCCAACAAATTTAGATACGAAACTTGCAACAAAATCAACCCAGTTGGAGATTTACATGCAGTCGGACAGACATGACAACCAGTGCTTTACATTATACGCAAATATGCATAAAAACTGTGCCATTAAACAAAAACTAGGAGAGACTGACTTCCTCTGGTCTCTTTTTGTGGTTCTCATGAAGAACATTTTTCAACAGAAAAGTAACATGGTCTATGTGCAAAAAACTCATGTCTTCTTAATCGTTCCATTCTTATTTAACATAAATGGTTGCATGAACTGCATTTCAGCAATTGCATTATCCCATTATCCACCAAACAAGTGTCCATTTTAAAATATCCAAATGTCATTACAAGCCATGTTGAGTGCAGAAGCAGATCTAACAGCAGGATAGAATTACAGCTGAACCTTTAAAAATACAAGCAAAACCAAGTTGAAAATTACAATGCAGAGTTTTCAAATAAAAAATGGAGTTCCACCGTGGGTGCCCACCTGGTTTGTTTGTACAGCTTGTGGTTTTATTTTAATTTATCTTTAGATTATATAGTTCTGTTTATTTTATTGCTATGGTATTTATCATTTAGTCATGTACTTAAAATGAATGTTGTGCTTTATATGTGGTGTGAAAAAGCAAAGGATTGAATTTCATATAAAGCGTAACCTTTCCAAACCTTTTTACTCCTCTAGAATTTTCACAGGAAATTACTGTGTGCACCCCTGTTCATTAAAAAGTAGGGTAGGTGTGTTACAACAGTGACCTAAGGACATTTTGTACTGGCCCAATAGCACAATTGTAAGGGGTACAAACAATTGAGTTAGTCTTCTAAGAAATGAATTGTGGTAAGCAGTCTGCCTTATGTATTGGTGTGGTGTTAAGGGTCCACAGCTCACTGAGCTGTGGCCATTTTTAAATCACTGCACCCGAGGCGGCTTCGTGAGGGGGGGCGATGTTGTAGCGAGCCGCGGGGTGGTCGTTGATGTGGGCGTTTCTCACCATGTGCACAGGTGAGGAACTGCCCACATTCGTGATTGCTCCGTGGTTAATTCTACAGCTGTGATGGCCCCTCACGTTATAAAAAAGAAGCGCAAGTGGTTGAAGGGGGAAAAAAAAGAACGAGAGGAGGAAAAAAGAAAGGAACGAGATAAGGAAAAGACGGAGGTTGTAGGGAGTGAGTGAGGAAGCATGCGGTGCAAGAGAGACGGACAGGCGGTGCGTGCGTGTGGTGGCGCGATCGAGGGCAGCTGTAAGGAAGCTGGGTGTTAGGCCAACACCCAGGCGTTTGAGTTGATGTTGCTCCGCTGGTGACCAGGTAGCGGGAGTGCCTAGAGGAAGCGGCGAGCCGCAGAAGGCCGCGGAAAGGCAGTGGAAGTCGAGAGGCTTGGTGGTGGAGTCCCCAATGTGTGCGTCCTGGCCATTGGTGGAAACTAAGTCTCGGGGACTGGGATGAGTGCCAGACCGAAGCCAGGGATCGGGAGGTCTCCAGTCTCATGCGTGTGTTTCAGGAGGGCAGCTGCAGAGAGCATCTTGCCTGCTGCTAAGCCCAAACGGGATAAGCAGGTGAGACGCTAACGCTAACATAGAAGAACACCGGATTTGTTGTTTTAAAGAACTGCTTCCTAAAGAAGATTTTCAGTGAGCTGTGGACCCTTAACACCACAATTGGCTACAGAAAAGTGACAGGGATGATGCCGGATGAGGATGTTTTCAGGAGTTGTCTGCCAGCATTAAGAGAAGGACAGTCGCATGATAAAAGGAGGCAGGTAAATAGTAACGAAAGTGACGATTTGAATGAAATTGAATTAGCAGAGAACTATAGTACGTTGTTATGCAAAACAAATTTCAAAACAAATTTCATGTCATGTCAAGCAAAGGAATAAAGATACTTAGTTCCTGTCTGAAAGGTTTTTCATATGTTAATTCCCCTTGCGTATGTGATGCCCCTTGCGTGGTTGCACAGGCTATGCCCAGATCATCTTGTAGTTCATGACCAAGCAAAGCAGTGGCACAGTGAGGGACACAGACAAAAAAAAATGGTACAACGTACCTGTTCTTTATTATAATAGGTGCCACTATCAATAATTTCAGTTTAGTATGAAGCAATCAATCATAATCAGTCCACTGGTAATGACACTAATTAAAAAAAAGGCAAAAATGAAAATAATCATTAACTATTCACATACAGAGCCAAGTTAATTGTCAAAGACAAATAGAATAATTAAAAAAATATGTACTATATCTTGTCTTATGTATACCTTCAGCACCTTTCCTGGGCATTCACATGTATGTACTGTAAATGACTCTTCACAGGCTCTCACTCTCTCAAGCTCATTCTCGTAAAAGCCTGCTTTTTATACTCTCGTTATTTCTGAGGCGGCTTTCTAGCCTCCTCTCCGGTTTTATACTTTCAATCTTTGAAGGTGACTCTCTCAGCATGCCTTGTATGCCTTTACTAACATCTCTTCACCCACACTCCTTCTCTTTCTCCTTCCGTCCTCCAGTTGAGTGTTGCTGACCGCTTCCCGACTCTGACTCAACCATGTGTGGCAGTGTGCTCCCTTTTATGTCAGTCTTGGGGGTGTTTCCATTGCCATGTCATACTGGGAACACTTCAGGACCATAAGAAAAGTAGGGAGGTCCACCACCAACAGTGCCCTCAATCAATATGTAGGACCTAACAAGGCTGCACTTCTGTACTCCAATTCCCAAGCATCCATGTGGGTGTCCTGACTGAACTCCCATATGAAGACCATTGGCACCTAGCAAACAGAGGATGGAACAACTCCTGATTCAAGGCTATTACTTGTCCGTCCTTTATTTCCTGTTGGCTGGACACAATGTTATGTCTCTGGTCTGCCAGCCAATAGGCTTTCATCGTCACTCTGGCCTCCCATCCGGGTAATGTATATTTCCCCATCTCACCCGGGTTGCCCGTTCTCCTCCTACAATGTATACTTATAATATGAGAGGAGATCACCAAAAAGGTGATTACAATGAAATGGTAAAAGATCTGTGGGCCAAACCTAGAAGATACCCCCAAAAGTTTTCTGGAAGCAAAATTTCATTGCCCAGTGTTTTAAAAATCATTATAATCCACTTAATGGTGCTAAACATAAGGTAGCTTAATAACTTCAGACCTGCTTAACCACTTGAGGCTCATGGGGGAGTGAAACCCATCAGATACAAGGAAGGAACCAACTCTTAGCAGTGGGCCAGTACACTGCAGAACCCACTCACACACACTCACTCACTGGGCCAATATTTAGAACCTTTGAACCAGCAGGTTGGGGGAAGAGGAAGGAAAACCAGATTAACTGGAGGAAGAGAGTGCCAACTCCATATTGTGGCAAACCAGGGTTGAGATTTGAACCCAGGACACAGAATAGGTGAGGTGGGGAAAGGTGAAGCCAGGACACCATCCTAATCACCAGTGCTGTTCAACTGCACTGAAGGATACCCCTTAATGAAATGGAATGGCTTGAATCCGGTTTGGATGAAGAGGCAGGAAGCCAGTTATTGAGACCCAAAGTGAGGCGAGCACTTAATCAATGAGGAGCACAAAGGTCGCTTGATCAGTCAAGCAGGCTGATGGCTTGATACCAGCTGATGCTTGCATCCTTTTACATTGACCTACGTTGCACCTTCGGAGGCAATAAGAAATAAAAAGAAAAAGAGCTCTAGGAAAGTCGTGTGAACATCGGCCCCCGCCGAGTCTGCGAGAGATGCAAAGGGATGGATTTCTCTAATGATTCAACTTTTCTTCCTGGTGTGCCAAGCCCTAATTAATTATTTCAACTAATTACCCATCTGCCATTAAGCTGGGGATTTGAGTCTCTGTAGGAGAGGAGATTTTGGGGAAGTATTTTATTGATTTAAAAATAAATTGGAGGTCATGATGAAAAAAAATTGCTGCTACCTTTGTTCCCTGAAGGGCACACGACTGGTTGGATCAGCAAATCTCCAACGGTGCTGCCTTTTGAATGGTAGACATATAGAAAAAGCTTCCTGCAGGGCCTCTCAAAGTGCACAGGGGGCCTCTTAAAGAAGCTTGGTGAACAAAGTCACCCAAAACCTCTAATGAGTTTCTGAATTACATGAAATGTCTTTCCATCAAAACAAGCCCCCAGGGAAGTGTGTTGATTTCCAGATTCTTTGGACTTAAAATACACACAGAGTTTTGTCGTTGCTTTACCTGCTGAGAGCAACAGGGACGCCGAAGAGTTTGAATAGCTGATTTCTGATAATGTATTTAAATGCAGATCAAGGCTCTACACCAGTGGTCTTTCAAGGCCAAGACAGGAACGGGAATTATTCTCAATTTTCATTTTTTTATCATTCTGACATAGCTGGGCATCCTGTCCAGGGTTTCTCCCTGATTTGTACGCAATCTGATGGGCTGCCCTTTAGCTTCAAATGCCTTAAATACACAAAAAGCATGGTGGGATGAATTTATTTATGGAATATGTGGTTGTAAAAGAAAAGAATTTTTATGCATTTTTTCTATATATTTTATATATTATGTAAGAGGAGGAGGTTGGGAGTGTGCGCTGACCTACCCCATAAATATTATGTAAAGTATATTAAATGTACTGTATGTATTAGCTTAAGCTATTGTCCAGGCTTCTTATATGTGAATCATGAAAATGAAACAACAAAATATTCAGATACACTATATATATATATATATATATATATTGTCACGCACGTGCAAGTAGGGGGCCGCGGACGGACCTGAATAAGATCGGAAACTCATACACCAGGAGGGAGTGGCGGGTACTAACCTTTCTCTCTTTGTTTCTTACAGAAGGAAAGACGCCCGCCGCCATGAGCCTACCTTCAACAGTTCCCGCAGTACGATACTTCCGCCCTTCCTCTGTCTGATACCTATGATGTCATCAGTCCCATCATCCATCTCGGTTCCTTTCCCAGCATACCTCTACTTCCCGTCCCTCCTACATAAATATTCCTCCGCCGACATCTTTTGACTGTCACATACTGAAGGAATTCATGTACTTGACCGTGTCAACAAATTGTGATATTTTGTTGATTATTTTACAGTATACGGGGCTGGAAACCCCAAACCTTTACGACTGTTTCTCATTTCTTTACAATATATATATATATATTGTGAACGCTGGCCCGGACACAGGCAGATGGACAACATAGTTTCACCACACACCCTTTATTATATACAATATTTACAGTTTTCGTGCACTACCAACCCCAGTACCTCCTGCACCGATCCCCCAAAGTCCAGGCCACACAGTCCTTTTGTCTTTCTCTCCTGGCCGCCTCCAGTCCTCACTCCAGCTCCGTCTTGCTTCCTCCCGACTCTCGCCACGACTGCTGGGAGGCGGCCCCTTTTATGGGAACCCGGATGGGCTCCAGCTGCTTCCCGGCACTCCTCCGCAGACACGCCCTTGTGTGGCGGAAGTGCCAGCTGCGCACCCGGAAGCCGTCCGGATGTCCCCTGTCGTCTTCCCCCCAGCACTTCCTGGTGTGGCGGAAGTGCTGGGCTCCAGGGCTGTTCAGGCAGCGGGGCGCCGCCTGGCGGTGACTACGGGCCCCTACAGGGCTGGGCTTCCATGCCCCCTACCCGAGGCCACCAACATAACCAGGGCGGACACCCCCTCGTGGTCTGGTGGAGGTACAGGCCCTCCTCCGGTCCTCCTGGGCATCCCAGCCGGGCTCCTGCCATGGCCGGATGTGGCAGATGATGGTCTGGAAGTGGGGAGTCACCTGGCGGTGACCACGGGCCCCTACAGGGCTGGGCTTCCATGCCCCCTACCCGAGGCCACCAACATAACCAGGTGGGACACCCCCTCGTGGTCTGGTGGAGGTACAGGCCCTCCTCCGGTCCTCCTGGGCGTCCCAGCCGGGCTCCTGCCACGGCCGGATGTGGCAGATGATGGTCTGGAAGTGGGGCGTCACCTGGCGGTGACCACGGGCCCCTACAGGGCTGGGCTTCCATGCCCTCTCCCCGAGGCCACCAGCGTAACCAGGACGGACGCCCCCTCCCGGTCTGGAGGAGGTACAAGCCCTATTCTGGTCCTCCTGGGTGTCCCGGCCGGGCTGTATATATATATATATATACAGTACCGTACTAGCTGTGTAAGTCCGTGCTGTAAAAAGCCCGGGCTCCTAGAAACTATTGAAATCATCAGAACAAAAATTGAATTGCAGAGTCGCAGATTTTGTTTTGCGGACATACTCACCCCCCTTGTCTATCAGCAGTTAAGTGAGTTTCTCTCTCCTCAGAGGTTTCGTTTTGCCGATGTCCTCGCCTCGCTTCTGTATTAGCAGCTAAGTTTGCATTTCCTCGCCAGTTTTACTTTGGTGACCTTAGTCACTTTCTTTCAGCTTCATGTTGTAGCCTCGCACTTCTTTCTTCTTCCGACTCGTAAACTTGGGTCTGCCTTGCTGGGTCTTTGAGCTTCATGCTGTAGCCTTGCATTTTTGGGCCGGACAGACAGACATACACATTTCTACGTTTAGACGTGTTTATATATATATATGTGATACAGTATCTGCCAAATAACACAAAGAGTACATGACACATGTCATGTACTCTTTGTATTATTTGGCTAGTACTGTATCACATTCCACCCCTTGACAGGTGCCATTGTAATGAGATAATCAATGTAATTCACTTCACCTCTCAATGGTTTTAATCGCTAATCAGAGTGTGTCAGAAAGTATTCAGACCCCTTCACTTTTTTCACACTCAGGTGTATCCCATTCTATTGAGCATCACTGAGATGTTTCTACACCTTGTTTAGAGTCCAGTTATGTTTCATTCAGTTGATTCGACATGATTAGGATATAGAAGGACCTTAGCTAAGCAAAGAGACAGGATAACAAGTTTAGAGACAGAATTGTGTTGAGGCACACATCTACAAAAGGCTACACAACGTTTTTGCAGCAGTGAGAGGTCCTAAGAGCACAGTGGCCTCCAGAATTCTTAAATTGGAACAACCACAACTCCTTCTAGAGCTGATCAGTCAGGGAGAAGGCCCTTCATAAGAGAGGTGACCAAGAACCTGATGGTCACTCTGGCTAAGCACCAGAGAACCTGTGTGGCCACACCCTTTTCAGCCTTCTCTCTTCACCTCTGGCCTGTTAGCCTATCGTGCTATTGGCAGTGGCTACTTTTCAAATCCAATGCATGGACTTTTCATACCAGGGAGTTTTTCAAGGTACGCAGGTTACCTGGCCAGCACTCAATGGTTTGATGGTAGTCCTCAGGAAGTCCCAATTACAGCATCAGGCTTCCCAGCGGGCTCCTCATACCACAGAGTGTGACTGGGAAGACTGGTGAGTCTAATTCCCTGATGCCCTCTAGTGGCCTGGGAGATACTGACAAGAGGAACGAACCTGTCATTACCTGTCCCGTGTTCACACCATCCTTGCTGTGCTGCTACAGAAAGAACATGTAAGGAGCAGAATTGTCCACTGTGGAAATTTATATTCATGAAATAGGAAGTGCTTGCCTCCAAATGTTTTTCTAGATAGCCTTTTAATGAATCTGCTTTATATATGACAGGGTTAGAGGAAGGCAGAGTTTAACCAATCAGTACTGAGCACAAGACAAGGCCCAGTCTTGACTAGGACCAGCCCACCATGTGGCACTTTAAAGTATGCACTAATAATTATGTCTATTGGGTCAATCACAACTCACCGGTTTTTAAAATGTGTGGAACATGAAAACACCTCAGAGCATCAGTGACCAGGCTAAAGCTGAGTCAGTGTCTGTGGAGATGTGATACAGTTTCCTTAACCAACGAATCAACACACACGCATTTTAATTTCCCTTACTTTACATATTTTAATAACCTGCTTATTCCAATTCAGGTTCACAGGGGCTGAAGCCATTCAAGGCCAAACTCAAGCAAACTCACTTATATCGAGACGATTTATAGACCTAGCTGGCCGACTAGAATACCAGTTAAAAATGACACGGTGACAACTGGAAAGTCCACATAGGCAAATGCAGGTCCATAGAGTTTTGAGAAAACTTCTCTAACTGCCGTGTGCTACGGTACGTCTATTCTCATTTCAATCCATCCATCTCTTTTATGGATCCACTCCTCCCAGTTCAGGGTCACAGGGAGGGAATCAGTCCAGCCAGAAGCATTAGAGGGTCAGGAATCAACCCTGGATGGGGTACCAGTTTATTATACGGCCCACCCAACTTCACACCTCCACTCAGTTGTACTGGGCCAGTTGATAACTTCAACATACTTGGTGTGCAGGAACACACTGGAGTACAAAGCACATACCCAGTAGCCTCAACGGCACATCTTTGGGATATGGAAGAAAAACTGAAGTGGCCATGGATAACCACACAAGCAGAATCAATTGCCGTCTTCTTGCCATACCACCTGCACTTCAAAAGAGGTCATCCACCGGAAGCTAAGCATGCTCACACTCGGCCAGTACTTGGATGGGAGACCATCTAGGAAAAGCTTGGGTTGCTGCTAGAAGTGGTGTTATGTGAGGCCTGCATGGGGAGCATACCTTGTGGTTTGAAGATAGGTCCCAGTGCAGTGATGAGGACACTGTGCTGTAAAAATGGTGCCATCCTTTGGGTTAGATGTAAAACTGAGGTTCTGACTCTCTGTGGTCATTAAATATCTGGGCACACTTTATAAAGAGTGGTTTGTATTCTCGTGTTTAGGCTAAATTGCCCACCATGGCCTGGTCATTCTGGCCTTCTAATCATCCCCTGTCCCTTATTGACTAACAGTCTCTCTCTCATCCCTTCATCACCTATCAGCTAATGTGAGGTGACCATACTGGCACAAAAAGGCTTCTGATGCATCATCTAAGTGGATGCTACACACAGGTGGTGGATGAAGTAGCTCCCCTCTCTGCTTTGAGTGTCTTGAAAGGCGTTATATAAATGCCATGTCTTCTTCTTCCCACAACCGTGCAATAGAAGAAGCAGGTTTAGAAAAATGGCTTTATGGATAAATACCATAACTGGAGGTAAGCACTTCCCATTTCTGAGTGTGAATTTCATGTGTGGACAATTCAACTGCAAACAGACATAGGTTGGGCCAGGAATTAATCCCAGGTCCCCAAAATGGCCTTTAATGACCTCTTGGGCAGAGCCATTAGCAGCGTGTTGGTCTGCAGAGGAAATGTCAGCCTCGTCGAGAGGTTTACTTACCTTGGCAGTGACATTCATGTCTTTGGTGACTCTTCCTACGAAATCAGTAGACGGATGTGGAGAGCATGGGGGGATCTTGAGGTCGCTGTAAAGGGGTGTGTGGCGCTCCCGATATCTCTGCAAAAGGAAGAAGGTCCAAGTCTTTAGAGTCCTGGTGCTTCTTAACTTGCTATATGTTTGTGAGACATGGATGCTATCTGGTGACCTGAGATGAAGACAGGAGTAGTTGTGTTTCTTTGGAGAATCCTTGGATATCACTGGTTTGACTTTGTGTTAAATGAGCGGTTGCTCATGGAGTCCCTAATGAGGCACATTACCTGCATTGTGAGGGATCGTCAGTTATGGCACGATGTGGTGTGATTCACTGAGGGTGATCCAGCTCGCAGGATCCTCATTGTTGGGGACCCGAGTGGCTGGACCAGGCCAATGCAACACCTACATAGCACCTGGCTGCGGCAGATAGAGGATCAATTCTGGAGGGTGGGACTGGATTGCGTGTTTGCCTGAGGGGTTGCCATCCAGGATCCCGAGCTGTTTCATCGTGTGGTGGGTGCACTGTACCAGTGCATGCTCCCCAACCTGAACCTGAACCCCAAAACGGGGAACCGCCAAGCCATCCAACATGGCTTTTAACTGTAACTGTATTCATAATAAGTGAATGACAAAGATGGACCTTGCATTTCCAGTAACTTCAGTATATAAGAATAGAAATCCAAAGAAATTACACCAGCATTTTTTGTGTCTCTCCTTTGTGTTCTTTTCTATGATGCTAAGTAGCCTGGCTGTGACTGATGAGGCCAAAATGTGCTGCTACACAGTAGATCCATTAGGTAACATAGGTGGCCACTTAGGGCGTTGTCATCCAAGGGGTGCCATTAATAAAAATCATAGAAGTATGATAATAATGTCTGCTGTAAGCATACAAAGAGGTGCCCTCCCTGGCAGTCAAACAAACTGGGCGCCATGAATGAAAGTAAACCTGAGGGGCACCTAATAACCTGTCTTCAAACTCTGATGATACTGAGGAGGTGCCGTTACCCACTGGGCACTATTTATGAAAGAAAAATTGTGTAGTCCTTGTAAACTAAGGGGCAAGCACTCCCTAAAGTCTGTATTCTGCTACTGAAGAGACATGTTCTGGACACTAACGGGGACCCCCTCACAGGTCATTAAAGTCTAATAATACAAACTACTCGATATGGACAACGCGGGGCTCAAAATGGGTTTTGACTGGCACTGCTACACAGAGAGAAACGCCTAGATTTCACAACAATGAAATGTTGCTCATACCACACAGCCGTGCCCTTGCTGCCCACTGCCAGCTCCCCCTTTCAATCTGCTCCTCTTGAAATCAATGGAAATGGCCTTTTCAGTTACCCGTACCACACACAGTTCACCCATTATTACTCGAGATAATGTGTTGCATGGCAATGTCTGCTCTCAAAGCACTTTACATTTTTACTCATCCAAGCATGGAGTGTGGAAAGGTTAAGTGACTCAAACAATGAGTGAAAGGTGGGATTGGATCATGTGACCCAGCATTGTCCACCTCCTTTACCTTCTTTTGAAATGGCTTCACCAGAGCCTACAATTAGGAGCTCTTGACTACTAATGTTAGAACATGGCAGTCGGCTGATCCAGCCTGGTCCTGACCCAAGAGCGAAAGCTCAACTTCACAGTTTGAAATTCCTTTGTGCTGGACAGGCGCCACACTCCACATCTGCCAGCAGCCTCTCATCTCTGTATCCCTGGTTATATTTGCATGCGCTCCAAATAAGCTTTGCATTGCACCATTTTATGGTAGTAAAGTACACCTTCAAAAAGCCCAAATGTCTGCATTTAATGAAAAACAAAGCCTCTTGCTTCGGTAGGTCACACAGGCACAAAGCAAGATGTGCTGCTGGAAAAGAGCAACTTTACCTTTGTAAATGTAAGCAGTGCCCCCTGCTGGAAGTGAGCTTATTTAGAAATCTGCATGACGACATTCTTAAGCCAGAAAACACACATTAAAAAAAGAAACTTTGAAAATGGATGGCAGTAGGAAAAATGCACACCGATTCAGAATTCTGAGTGAAAGACACTTTATAACCAGACCCCGCTGCCTGCCATGGCATGGCTTTAATCTTAAATGCTATCATCCACACTGCATACCCTTCATTCAGGGGTAAAGGGCACCCCATAGAATTCAGTATTGGGATCTTCACTGCTCATTATAGGCCAAACCCCAGGGAGCCATGACCAGAACCATGCAAGTTAATGGGAATTTTCTTTCTTTGACTTTGATTTTTCTTCCCGCCTTTGAGAAAATACACTTGACATGAATACACCATTCAGCCCAATATAGGCTGTCAGTTTGTAAACGCATAAAGTGTCGAGTCGAGACTGGGAGCTCCCCAAGGTCATCTTTTTATCTACAGTATTCTACATAGCAGCTCCTTTCATGCTTCTGCGCTTTCCTGTGTGAAGAAGCAGCTTCTCACTTTTATTCTTTATCATTATCCATTTGTGAACCTAAAGTATATAACATATTTTAAGTATCTTGGCATCGGCCTTAGTTATCTATCTATCTATCTATCTATCTATCTATCTATCTATCTATCTATCTATCTATCTATCTATCTATCTATCTATCTATCTATCTATCTATCTACCGTGATAGAAGGCCGGCAGCTCAATTCGGTCTGGACGTCCCAGAATGGGAAGAATGGAGAAGGGCAGCCTTCCCAGGACACTGCCTTCCTCAGGACGCTAGGTGGCAGCTCCCCTGGATGGTAACTGTGCCCCGGTTTCCCTCAGGGCATCATGGGACATGGAGTCCATTTTCTCAGCCCTGTTGGGTGCCGTGGGTGCCGCCAGAGGGAGCTAATAAAAGACCTGGGGACTCCTATTTTCACTACAACCCAGAAGTACTTCGTAGTCACGAGGACGGAAGCCCACAGTATTTCCGGGATGCTTGGGAACTGATGGTGTGTCATTTGAAAAAGAGAAGGAGCACTTCTGGGTCATGGACTATTTAAGGGACTGGTGAAGACCCAGCAGGGAGAGCTGGAGTTGGGAGGTTGGGTGATGAAGCTGCTGGGAGTGGAGGTTTATTGTTTATTTGTATGATTATTGATTATTGGAGAATTGTTAATTGTGGCAAGTGCGGTGCTTTGTGCATTTTACTTAAGAAAATTATTAAAATTAATACTAGGTGCTTTTACAAGTGTGTCCTGGACGTCTATCTGTTGGGTTTCACGGGGCAACAGCGACCCCTAGCGTCCACACTATCCATCTATCTATCTATCTATCTATCTATCTATCTATCTATCTATCTATCTATCTATCTATCTATCTATCTATCTATCATTATATATAGTGCCTTTCCTATCTATCTATCTATCTATCTATCTATCTATCTATCTATCTATCTATCTATCTATCTATCTATCTATCTATCTATCTATCCAGTGTTATCCTTAGTATTTGTGACACAGACATATTTTTCCTTGATATCACCCTCTGCTCTACAGTTTAAAATTACAAATCAAACTATTCTGACATGATTAAATTGCACATTGCAGACTTTCACTTAAGCAGATTTTCATACATTTCGGTCATACCATGTTGAATTGACAACACTTTTTCTAAAAAGTCCCCCATTTTAGGGCGCCATAATGTTTTGGACATGCATTGGCAGGTCTATTTAGGACTTTGTCACATATCCCTTGCATGCAATGACTGCTTAATAATGTGTCTTTGTCCAAATCATTATGTAGGGCCATTCATTAATCAATTTACGTTATATTGTGATTTCCATATCCATTGATTATGTAGTGCTCCATCTATCTATCTATCTATCTATCTATCTATCTATCTATCTATCTATCTATCTATCTATCTATCTATCTTCTAAGCACATCATCAGAAAATAATGTGACAAGTGCCCGGGTTGCAGTCCAAGCAAAAATACGGGTGACGTATGTGTTCAAGTTTTGGTACGTGACATCAGCATCATTGCTTAGTATCAACATGTGATGACAGGCTTGAGCTCCAGCAGAATCAATGTGCGTGCTTCGATGTTTGATGGATTGTTCGATGCAGTGAAGTGAATGTGAATGTCTTCATGGTGCTTTTCTTAATGCATTTCTCACATAGGCAATACAAGCATTGCATATTCCCCATTATAATGACACGATACATCAAAAGGTCTCACATACCCTCTGCTGTGTCACGGTTGCTGTCTATTCTTCTTTGTTTTTTTGCACCTTCACAACACAATCAGAATGCAAACAACTTATATCTTTAACATCTTTCTTCCCTTTCACAACACAGCAAAACCAGACGTGGTTTTCTCACCATTGCCACCTGGTGGAATCCAGTACACACACAAGTTATTTAGCAGCAGCGTCCTCAAGCGCACGCATTGTGTAACGTTCAGTTTATCCCCAGCCTTTTTGTGAAGTGGAAGTGTCAAAAACAACATCTCAGCCATGAAGTGGTAGATCACGCAAAAAAACAGAGTGGGACCGTCGAGTACTGAAGTGCATATCATGTAAAAAGCACTTGTCTTATTTTGACACTCCTTGAGTTCTCCTGTCCATAAACCCACCGCTGGGTCTCTCTTCCTACACGTGTCCACACCGATAGTTCTGTGCATAAGCTCTCCCTGTGTTTCACCTCCACAAGGCTACCACTGTGTCTCTCCATCTTCTTGCATCCTCCCTGGCATCACTGAGCTCTTTTCCTCTGGCACTGCCATACCACTCTGCCTATGTCTGTCCACAATGACATGACCATGCAGCTCTTTTTCTATATGCCAGGGTGATCCTGCCATGAGTCTGTTGCTGCCAGGGCAGAGAGATGCCAGTTCCCCAATAAGTGTGAATGTGATGTGTTAAATTAGAAAGTGGATGGGCAGACGCATAAATGAAATTCAAATTTCAGGGTTTGGCCTAAGGCAGTAGAGGCAGAAGTCATGTTTTAAACATTATTTTTTAATTAAGCGTTCAAGGCTGACTCTAATACAAACATTTTCCGAAATATTAAAATAATAAAATAACCAGCCCCTGTGATGAGTTTTTGAAATACAATGATCAGTCAAGAAGAGAAATGAGCTTTGTGGATGAAAATGGAAGGGACGCAGAATGTGGATGTGTTGGTTATGCTGCCCAAAGAGGCTACAGGCAGATCCCTGAACACGTCTGTGTCCTTCTGAATGAGCCATTACAGTTGGGTCCTTCTCCTGATGTTGTCTTTCCTGGTTAATTTTTCCTCACATGCATTAACCAAGGCTCATAAAAACCATTCATTCAGGGCAGAGGAGCAAAGCTTCAGGTTTTGATCCACTTTTAAATTTACTCATAGGAAACAACTGACATGAAGTTCATGAGGACTTTAAAAATGCATTTCTCTGTGAATATTTTTTTAAATACTTGTTTTAAGTAGATTGTAGATTAAGTAGGTTGTTTTAAGGGTTTGGAAATATGGAGAATCAGAATGTATACCTTTTAAGTATGCATATCAATAATTGAAGAAGTCATTTTAGTTTTCGTAGGTGGCATGGTGGCGCAGTGGTAGCGCTGCTGCCTCGCAGTTAGGAGACCTGGGTTTGCTTCCTGGGTCCTCCCTGCATGGAGTTTGCATGTTCTCTGCGTGGGTACTCCGGTTACCTCCCACAGTCCAAAGACATGCAGGTTAGGTGCAATGGCAATCCTAAATTGTGCTTGGTGTGAGTGTTTGCGGGCTGGCGCCCCTGCCAGGGTTTGTTTCCTGCCTTGTGCCCTGTGTTGGCTGGGATTGACTCCAGCAGACCCCCGTGACCCTGTAGTTAGGATATAGTGGGTTGGATAATGGATGGATGGGTTTTAGTTTTCGTTATCTTTGGTTTTAACCACAACACCATTTTTTCTGTGGATGGTTGGCTGTTAGGGGAACAGCTTCAGTATAATCACTGATTAAGACCCCCACAAACTCCCTCCCCAGTAGGACCCTGCATGAAGTAATGAATAGAGCTCCTTAGTAGACAGTTGATCATACTTTTACTAATGCAGCGTCTAGACACCTGGTCATTTAATGCAGCCCAGTAAATCCCACTCTTGCTTTCAGCGTGGAGACTCAATCATTTCTTCAAACAGGACTGGAGGTTCCTCTTTGGTTATTTTGGCGCACAATCACTCGATCATTTCTTTTAATGATAGGTATTTGGGGGTGGTCCCTTTGCTGTGAGTTCAGCTTGCAGATACTCGATCATTTCATCGAGTAGGGAGGAACGAACTGGTGAAACGACCGATTGCCGTCACGGGCTCCTGTGCACCCTGAGGTTACATCAGAGAAGCTGCTCCAAAGAGTTGAAGTCAAAAGAAAGAGCAATAGGTTACAAAAAATCCAGAAATGCACTGAAAATCACAATAAAAGCTCACAACCAAAAAGAGTGCATTCACAATGAACCGCAAAAGACTCTGGGTTTTCCTCAGTTTTTATAGGAATGAGTGCAGTACCTCGATAATGATGGGCAGGCAGCCCCGTCTCTTGGGGGACCACCAACAAAACACACTGAAAATAGCAGAATACACAATGACATATAGGGATTAATTATTTAGCACTGTTATCATAAAAAATAGGCATTATTGTGACATTTAAACCAAAGTAACAGACTCCATCCAAGCTTTTGGATAAATTCGAAAGCAATTGGGGCTGCTTTGGTGCACAGACATTCGATTGTTTCTTCTAATAACAGGGGTGGTGGTCCCCTTGTTGTGATGTCAGACTGCATTTACTTGATTGTTGCATCAAGCGGTGCTGAAGGAATCAGTGAAAAGGCCCATTACCATCACAGGCCCCCTGTGCACCCTGATGATACATCCGCCCTGCTCCTGGAAGTCATGAATCAACACATCACATCAGCAGAATCCAACATTGCAGTACCAGCAACATCTTAGATTGTGGAGAGTTTCAAAGACTTTTTGAGTGCAAAACATTAATTTTCCATTTATTGGATGCTGACTTTATTCCTTCATTTTTTGACTTCTTCTTCCCTTAATGATTTTGCTACGTTACCAGTCATTTGACAGTTTTGATCTGTGCTTATTTTTTTTGACTATACTTCTCTCCCAGTGCTTTCTCATTATTACTCGACCATGTAGGCTGCCATTTAATAATACTGTGGTAGAATAAAAAACATTTTTTCATCACAGGTGCTGGCATTTTATGCTCATTTTTCATAGTCATGGCCATTTTGTTTATGAACCCTTGTTGCTAACCACGAAATCTCCTGCATCAGGGAGTGTGACGTCATCACATGGACACTATTTAAGATGGTGGTGCTATAAGGATGCTATGAATCCTCTGTTATGAACTGGAGAAGTTCAAGGCACATAAAGTCACGCTAGAGAAGGAAAAACTTCAGTTACACAAAGGGAAACAAAGAAACTTTGTAAATAAAATTATTTATTTTACAAAACAATACTTTGTAACAAAAAAAGCTCAGAAGAGAACAAAGACACAAAATTCATTAAATTCAAAACCGTCAATTCCAATGGTGAACACAATGTCCCAATACGAATCCAAAGAGTTGAAGTCAAAAATAAGAGTAGTAGATAGATAGATAGATAGATAGATAGATAGATAGATAGATAGATAGATAGATAGATAGATAGATAGATAGATAGATAGATAGATAGATAGATAGATAGATAGATACTTTATTAATCCCAAGGGAAATTCACATAATAGTAGGTCGCAGACACACTGAAAATCACAACAAAAACTGGCAACCACCATTCACAATGAACTGCAAGGGACTGCGAGTCTTCCTCAGCCTTTATAGTGATGGTGATGGGCAGTTGGTTCCGCCTCTTGGGGGACACCTCACACACACACAAAACACACTGAACATAGCAGAATACGCAGTGGCAAACAGAAGCTAATTATTTACCACTGTTATAAAAATTGACAAAATTTATACATAATTGTGACGTTTAAACCAATGTAACAGATTCCATCCAAGCTTTTGGATAATCTCTAAAACAAATGGGTTAGCTTTCTCAGTTATTTCACTGACTGAAAAGGACAGCTTAGTGTTCTCCAGAATATTAGGCCAATGTGGGTCACCAGCTTCACTTTGTCCTTCTGCCTTAGATCTTTTTGAATTGAGCTTTTATGGTTGTGCTGCAAGTCCGACATCTTTGGAGATGAATGGGCCATGACAAGCACGACTTTTGTCAAAGCTCTTTCAATTAGTTAGCTCTTACTTGGGAATTTTCTGTGGCTAAGAGCTGGCTGGGCTCCATGAACCATCACATGTTAGAATTTCACTGTACTCTGTGTGAAGCAGGAGCTGAGCCTAAAGACAAAGCTCTTGGTTTACCAGTTAATCTACATCCCCGTCCTCACCTATAGTCATAAGCTACGTGGGTAATGACTGACAAAATGAGTACAAGTGGCAGAAAAGTTTCTCAATAGGGTGGCTGGACTGACACTCTGTAATGAGAAGCTCAGTGATTCAGTTAACTCATAGTAGACTCGCTGCTCTTCTGGATCAAGAGGAGTCGGTTGAGATGGTTTGGACATGCCAGAAGGGTGTCCCCCTGGAGCTGCTTTGGGCACGTCCCACTGTGGCAGACCCACTGGAGGGATTATATCTGTCATCTGCCTTAAGACCGCCTGGGAATTCCCAGGAAGAACTGGAATCTGTAGCTGGGGACTGGTAGGATTTGGCCGATCAGCTTGGCCTGTTGCCTCTACGATCCTCACCAGAAAATGAGATGAGATGAGGTGTCCGCAAAAACCTACAATAATGGCCATCGAGTTAATGGAAGCGGGTTGGGACTGGTTTCGCTTTGTTAACTTGGGCGATGCGCCTCTTCTTCTGGAAGCCACTCACTCACGTCTTCATTAAGTCATTTTAGTGCTTCCTAACATTAAGTAGCTCTTGACATGCCACTCTCAGCCAGAGCTTAATTGCATGCAATTGCCAGCAAGGGAAAGCTTTCACAGGAAATCAAATGATTCATTAATTCTTTTATTTTAGATATTGCACATTTTGAAGGAAAGCAATCACCCAGTCACTTTATTATTTCATCTAAATAAAAGGATGAATGTACCTTTTCAAACTAATAAGTAAAGCATTCTGCATTCTGTAATTCTGCCGTCTTTACGAGAATAAATTCATTTTTATCAAGGAATAAAGAAGAGGAGGGGAGACAGGGAATACTTAATGATATGTTGGTATATGAATGAAGCCAGTAATAGAAATGGGCACAAAAGAAATTTAGGAAGTGTAAATGCAATGCAAGGCTATATAAAGGAGGAATTTGTGGTTGACAGCAGTGTTGTTTCATCCAATATGGAAGCCATCTCACCAGTGTTTACCAGCAAAATATTAGAATCATAAACCCACTTGAAATCGAATACTTGTTTCTTATTCTGATTTCCTAATTTATGTTTAATTCTCTATTTGTCAAAAATTAGGTAGTTTTGTTTTTAAGAAGAAAAGAGAATTCAAATTTATAAATTACTGAATCTGTACTGGGTTATCTGTCAGGGTCGTCGGGTGTAAAAAAGATCATTCCGGCATCTTCTGGTTCTACTTAATGCTCTTTCATTAACCAATCAGTGGCACAGGTTGGAGTGCCGTTGTCCAATCAAGCGGCAAAGCTGATTTGTGTTGTGATTTTCGATCTTCATTAATTTTTCCTGATTTTTATTACAATCAAAAAAATGAGAACCAAGTAATCTAATTCTGCTGTTAATTTTTTTGAATTACTACCTTATTTAAAAGTAAATAATGTCATTTTAGATGACGTCACCTGCTTTGAGAGTTCATTGTGCTCTGTTGCCATGGCAATTTCCCATGATCCCTTGGGGAGTACATGACTGACGATGTCATGTTGCACGCCAGTATAAAGAAGCAGCGCAAAACTTTATGTCCTGTCTGAGATTGGATAAAAACTTAGCAATTAGTGCAACTTTCTTTTTGAGTTTATACTGGCCACAGGTGACTCTCTTTTGACTGTTATTCTTTTGGTTCTTTTGGTTTACGTTTTCTTGGATTTTCTGGTATCAGCTTTGCTTTGTTTTCCTGAATGTTGTTATCTCCTGGTCTTTTCATAAAGCATAGTACTGAATAAATGCTAAACTTTGAGAACTTTCTGTCTGTATGATGGCAAGCTTCTTATTGCGATGAACAAGTGACAGAGTGTATGGCTAGGACTTCAACTCCCAGCAGCTATCAGGAGCATGCAGAGAAGAAACCTTTGGTGTACAATTAGTCGATGTTCAGCAGGAGGACAGAATTAAAGTGGAGTTGTGGCTTGGGTGGAATGTCAACTTGCCTGGGTATTTTTGTCATTTTCACACTTCCTGCAACATTTTGGGCCGATTTGGGCATCAAAGTCCCAGAGCCAACTTCCTTTCCATGGTTGCCTCTGGCCCACGGCCAAACTGATCCAGGTCTTCCCTGTCTTCTCAGTTCTTCTGTTAGTCAATGTTTCAACCATGACAGCAGTCTTACAGGATGTGCCTTGTGCTTTTACACCATCCTCAGACCTCCATCTTTACTGGTTCTAACTGGTCATGCGGCAAGCAAAGGATCTCACAAAAATGATTAAATTATAATTAACCCCAAACTTTCCTGTTTTACTAGTATATGCTTTTATCACTATGACATTGCTTGTCTAGTCAATATATGCATGATATAAGAAAGACACCGCACGTAATTATTCATAGTCAATCTCCATATCATATATGGAGGTCACAAAATCCTTTTAAAACTTAGACAGAGAAATAAACCCACTAATGAGTTTATTATCTCTTTTAAAAGCTGGACTGCAGACTCCAGGTGGGATGACACAACCCTTGCCACTGTACTTTGAAGTAGTTGAGTGGATAACGTAAAAGTGATGAAAATTGCTGAAAAAATGAATGATGTATCAGTTCCAATGGGCTCAAATCCAGGCCCACACAATGTTTGTGTGGAATTTGAATGTTCTCCCAGTGTCCGTATGGGCATTCCCTGAGTATGTTGGATTTCTTCTACTTCCTAAAAAGCAGGTGTCCTGCAATACACACTCTGGAGAATCACAGAATGTGTGTTTGATTACTGACATCCCATCCAGAGTTGACTACTCATAACATGTACCAGTAATGGATTAAGATGATGCAGAAAATGGATGAATGAAAGGAAGGAAGGTCAGGTACCTGATTTACAGTCTTGGCCAAAAGTTTTGAGAATGACACAAATATTCATTTTCACAAAGTTGCTTTCAGCGTGGAGACTCAATCATTTCTTCAAACAGGACTGGAGGTTCCTCTTTGGTTATTTTGGCGCACAATCACTCGATCATTTCTTTTAATGATAGGTATTTGGGGGTGGTCCCTTTGCTGTGAGTTCAGCTTGCAGATACTCGATCATTTCATCGAGTAGGGAGGAACGAACTGGTGAAACGACCGATTGCCGTCACGGGCTCCTGTGCACCCTGAGGTTACATCAGAGAAGCTGCTCCAAAGAGTTGAAGTCAAAAGAAAGAGCAATAGGTTACAAAAAATCCAGAAATGCACTGAAAATCACAATAAAAGCTCACAACCAAAAAGAGTGCATTCACAATGAACCGCAAAAGACTCTGGGTTTTCCTCAGTTTTTATAGGAATGAGTGCAGTACCTCGATAATGATGGGCAGGCAGCCCCGTCTCTTGGGGGACCACCAACAAAACACACTGAAAATAGCAGAATACACAATGACATATAGGGATTAATTATTTAGCACTGTTATCATAAAAAATAGGCATTATTGTGACATTTAAACCAAAGTAACAGACTCCATCCAAGCTTTTGGATAAATTCGAAAGCAATTGGGGCTGCTTTGGTGCACAGACATTCGATTGTTTCTTCTAATAACAGGGTGGTGGTCCCCTTGTTGTGATGTCAGACTGCATTTACTTGATTGTTGCATCAAGCGGTGCTGAAGGAATCAGTGAAAAGGCCCATTACCATCACAGGCCCCCTGTGCACCCTGATGATACATCCGCCCCTGCTCCTGGAAGTCATGAATCAACACATCACATCAGCAGAATCCAACATTGCAGTACCAGCAACATCTTAGATTGTGGAGAGTTTCAAAGACTTTTTGAGTGCAAAACATTAATTTTCCATTTATTGGATGCTGACTTTATTCCTTCATTTTTTGACTTCTTCTTCCCTTAATGATTTTGCTACGTTACCAGTCATTTGACAGTTTTGATCTGTGCTTATTTTTTTTGACTATACTTCTCTCCCAGTGCTTTCTCATTATTACTCGACCATGTAGGCTGCCATTTAATAATACTGTGGTAGAATAAAAAACATTTTTTCATCACAGGTGCTGGCATTTTATGCTCATTTTTCATAGTCATGGCCATTTTGTTTATGAACCCTTGTTGCTAACCACGAAATCTCCTGCATCAGGGAGTGTGACGTCATCACATGGACACTATTTAAGATGGTGGTGCTATAAGGATGCTATGAATCCTCTGTTATGAACTGGAGAAGTTCAAGGCACATAAAGTCACGCTAGAGAAGGAAAAACTTCAGTTACACAAAGGGAAACAAAGAAACTTTGTAAATAAAATTATTTATTTTACAAAACAATACTTTGTAACAAAAAAAGCTCAGAAGAGAACAAAGACACAAAATTCATTAAATTCAAAACCGTCAATTCCAATGGTGAACACAATGTCCCAATACGAATCCAAAGAGTTGAAGTCAAAAATAAGAGTAGTAGATAGATAGATAGATAGATAGATAGATAGATAGATAGATAGATAGATAGATAGATAGATAGATAGATAGATAGATAGATAGATAGATAGATACTTTATTAATCCCAAGGGGAAATTCACATAATAGTAGGTCGCAGACACACTGAAAATCACAACAAAAACTGGCAACCACCATTCACAATGAACTGCAAGGGACTGCGAGTCTTCCTCAGCCTTTATAGTGATGGTGATGGGCAGTTGGTTCCGCCTCTTGGGGGACACCTCACACACACACAAAACACACTGAACATAGCAGAATACGCAGTGGCAAACAGAAGCTAATTATTTACCACTGTTATAAAAATTGACAAAATTTATACATAATTGTGACGTTTAAACCAATGTAACAGATTCCATCCAAGCTTTTGGATAATCTCTAAAACAAATGGGTTAGCTTTCTCAGTTATTTCACTGACTGAAAAGGACAGCTTAGTGTTCTCCAGAATATTAGGCCAATGTGGGTCACCAGCTTCACTTTGTCCTTCTGCCTTAGATCTTTTTGAATTGAGCTTTTATGGTTGTGCTGCAAGTCCGACATCTTTGGAGATGAATGGGCCATGACAAGCACGACTTTTGTCAAAGCTCTTTCAATTAGTTAGCTCTTACTTGGGAATTTTCTGTGGCTAAGAGCTGGCTGGGCTCCATGAACCATCACATGTTAGAATTTCACTGTACTCTGTGTGAAGCAGGAGCTGAGCCTAAAGACAAAGCTCTTGGTTTACCAGTTAATCTACATCCCCGTCCTCACCTATAGTCATAAGCTACGTGGGTAATGACTGACAAAATGAGTACAAGTGGCAGAAAAGTTTCTCAATAGGGTGGCTGGACTGACACTCTGTAATGAGAAGCTCAGTGATTCAGTTAACTCATAGTAGACTCGCTGCTCTTCTGGATCAAGAGGAGTCGGTTGAGATGGTTTGGACATGCCAGAAGGGTGTCCCCCTGGAGCTGCTTTGGGCACGTCCCACTGTGGCAGACCCACTGGAGGGATTATATCTGTCATCTGCCTTAAGACCGCCTGGGAATTCCCCAGGAAGAACTGGAATCTGTAGCTGGGGACTGGTAGGATTTGGCCGATCAGCTTGGCCTGTTGCCTCTACGATCCTCACCAGAAAATGAGATGAGATGAGGTGTCCGCAAAAACCTACAATAATGGCCATCGAGTTAATGGAAGCGGGTTGGGACTGGTTTCGCTTTGTTAACTTGGGCGATGCGCCTCTTCTTCTGGAAGCCACTCACTCACGTCTTCATTAAGTCATTTTAGTGCTTCCTAACATTAAGTAGCTCTTGACATGCCACTCTCAGCCAGAGCTTAATTGCATGCAATTGCCAGCAAGGGAAAGCTTTCACAGGAAATCAAATGATTCATTAATTCTTTTATTTTAGATATTGCACATTTTGAAGGAAAGCAATCACCCAGTCACTTTATTATTTCATCTAAATAAAAGGATGAATGTACCTTTTCAAACTAATAAGTAAAGCATTCTGCATTCTGTAATTCTGCCGTCTTTACGAGAATAAATTCATTTTTATCAAGGAATAAAGAAGAGGAGGGGAGACAGGGAATACTTAATGATATGTTGGTATATGAATGAAGCCAGTAATAGAAATGGGCACAAAAGAAATTTAGGAAGTGTAAATGCAATGCAAGGCGCTATATAAAGGAGGAATTTGTGGTTGACAGCAGTGTTGTTTCATCCAATATGGAAGCCATCTCACCAGTGTTTACCAGCAAAATATTAGAATCATAAACCCACTTGAAATCGAATACTTGTTTCTTATTCTGATTTCCTAATTTATGTTTAATTCTCTATTTGTCAAAAATTAGGTAGTTTTGTTTTTAAGAAGAAAAGAGAATTCAAATTTATAAATTACTGAATCTGTACTGGGTTATCTGTCAGGGTCGTCGGGTGTAAAAAAGATCATTCCGGCATCTTCTGGTTCTACTTAATGCTCTTTCATTAACCAATCAGTGGCACAGGTTGGAGTGCCGTTGTCCAATCAAGCGGCAAAGCTGATTTGTGTTGTGATTTTCGATCTTCATTAATTTTTTCCTGATTTTTATTACAATCAAAAAAATGAGAACCAAGTAATCTAATTCTGCTGTTAATTTTTTTGAATTACTACCTTATTTAAAAGTAAATAATGTCATTTTAGATGACGTCACCTGCTTTGAGAGTTCATTGTGCTCTGTTGCCATGGCAATTTCCCATGATCCCTTGGGGAGTACATGACTGACGATGTCATGTTGCACGCCAGTATAAAGAAGCAGCGCAAAACTTTATGTCCTGTCTGAGATTGGATAAAAACTTAGCAATTAGTGCAACTTTCTTTTTGAGTTTATACTGGCCACAGGTGACTCTCTTTTGACTGTTATTCTTTTGGTTCTTTTGGTTTACGTTTTCTTGGATTTTCTGGTATCAGCTTTGCTTTGTTTTCCTGAATGTTGTTATCTCCTGGTCTTTTCATAAAGCATAGTACTGAATAAATGCTAAACTTTGAGAACTTTCTGTCTGTATGATGGCAAGCTTCTTATTGCGATGAACAAGTGACAGAGTGTATGGCTAGGACTTCAACTCCCAGCAGCTATCAGGAGCATGCAGAGAAGAAACCTTTGGTGTACAATTAGTCGATGTTCAGCAGGAGGACAGAATTAAAGTGGAGTTGTGGCTTGGGTGGAATGTCAACTTGCCTGGGTATTTTTGTCATTTTCACACTTCCCTGCAACATTTTGGGCCGATTTGGGCATCAAAGTCCCAGAGCCAACTTCCTTTCCATGGTTGCCTCTGGCCCACGGCCAAACTGATCCAGGTCTTCCCTGTCTTCTCAGTTCTTCTGTTAGTCAATGTTTCAACCATGACAGCAGTCTTACAGGATGTGCCTTGTGCTTTTACACCATCCTCAGACCTCCATCTTTACTGGTTCTAACTGGTCATGCGGCAAGCAAAGGATCTCACAAAATGATTAAATTATAATTAACCCCAAACTTTCCTGTTTTACTAGTATATGCTTTTATCACTATGACATTGCTTGTCTAGTCAATATATGCATGATATAAGAAAGACACCGCACGTAATTATTCATAGTCAATCTCCATATCATATATGGAGGTCACAAAATCCCCTTTTAAAACTTAGACAGAGAAATAAACCCACTAATGAGTTTATTATCTCTTTTAAAAGCTGGACTGCAGACTCCAGGTGGGATGACACAACCCTTGCCACTGTACTTTGAAGTAGTTGAGTGGATAACGTAAAAGTGATGAAAATTGCTGAAAAAATGAATGATGTATCAGTTCCAATGGGCTCAAATCCAGGCCCACACAATGTTTGTGTGGAATTTGAATGTTCTCCCAGTGTCCGTATGGGCATTCCCTGAGTATGTTGGATTTCTTCTACTTCCTAAAAAGCAGGTGTCCTGCAATACACACTCTGGAGAATCACAGAATGTGTGTTTGATTACTGACATCCCATCCAGAGTTGACTACTCATAACATGTACCAGTAATGGATTAAGATGATGCAGAAAATGGATGAATGAAAGGAAGGAAGGTCAGGTACCTGATTTACAGTCTTGGCCAAAAGTTTTGAGAATGACACAAATATTCATTTTCACAAAGTCTGCTGCCTCAATTTTTATGACGGCAATTTACAAGTGCTTCAGAATGTTAGTGAGTGATCAAATGAATTGCAATTAATTGCAAAGTCCCTCTTTGCCATGAAAATGAACTTAATCCCCCCCCACAAAAACCATTTCCACTGCATTTCACTCCTGCCACAAAAGGACCTGCTGATGTCATTTCAGTGATCCTCTCTGTTATATGTACACTCACCTAAAGGATTATTAGGAACACCATACTAATACGATGTTTGACGCCCTTTCGCCTTCAGAACTGCCTTAATTCTACGTGGCATTGATTCAACAAGGTGCTGAAAGCATTCTTTAGAAATGTTGGCCCATATTGATAGGATAGCATCTTGCAGTTGATGGAGATTTGTGGGATGCACATCCAGGGCACGAAGCTCCCGTTCCACCACATCCCAAAGATGCTCTATTGGGTTGAGATCTGGTGACTGTGGGGGCCATTTTAGTACAGTGAACTCATTGTCATGTTCAAGAAACCAATTTGAAATGATTCGAGCTTTGTGACATGGTGCATTATCCTGCTGGAAGTAGCCATCAGAGGATGGGTACATGGTGGTCATGAAGGGATGGACATGGTCAGAAACAATGCTCAGGTAGCCCGTGGCATTTAAACGATGCCCAATTGGCACTAAGGGGCCTAAAGTGTGCCAAGAAAACATCCCCCACACCATTACACCACCACCACCAGCCTGCACAGTGGTAACAAGGCATGATGGATCCATGTTCTCATTCTGTTTACGCCAAATTCTGACTCTACCATTTGAATGTCTCAACAGAAATCGAGACTCATCAGACCAGGCAACATTTTTCCAGTCTTCAACTGTCCAATTTTGGTGAGCTCATGCAAATTGTAGCCTCTTTTTCCTATTTGTAGTGGAGATGAGTGGTACCCGGTGGGGTCTTCTGCTGTTGTAGCCCATCCGCCTCAAGGTTGTGCGTGTTGTGGCTTCACAAATGCTTTGCTGCATACCTCTGTTGTAACGAGTGGTTATTTCAGTCAAAGTTGCTCTTCTATCAGCTTGAATCAGTCGGCCCATTCTCCTCTGACCTCTAGCATCAACAAGGCATTTTGGCCCACAGGACTGCCGCATACTGGATGTTTTTCCCTTTTCACATCATTCTTTGTAAACCCTAGAAATGGTTGTGCGTGAAAATCCCAGTAACTGAGCAGATTGTGAAATACTCAGACCGGCCCGTCAGGCACCAACAACCATGCCACGCTCAGAATTGCTTAAATCACCTTTCTGTCCCATTCTGACATTCAGTTTGGAGTTCAGGAGATTGTCTTGACCAGGACCACACCCCTAAATGCATTGAAGCAACTGCCATGTGATTGGTTGATTAGATAATTGCATTAATGAGAAATTGAACAGGTGTTCCTAATAATCCTTTAGGTGAGTGTATGTGCTCTGTGTTATAATTAAATTGCAGGGTTCGATTATGCAGCCATGTGCTATAGGTCTGCTTTTAGTGAGATGACCTTGATTGCTTTGGTCTGAGAAGTGTAAAATAAAAAGAAAACAAAAAAAGGTTTGAGCAAACAAAACGGGTCAAGGAGGACAACATAGCAGCAGGCCCGCCGCCAGAAATATTTGGGCCCCAGACAACTGGGTATGTGTGGGCCCCTCTGCCTTCTACCGGGTCCCCACATGCCAAAACCTTCAAATATGTATACAAAAAAAAAATCAAGTGTGAAGGGGCCCCCATCCGTTAGGACCCCGGACCAGAATCCCGTTTGTCCCCCCTGGCGGTGGGCCTGATAGCAGTCTCGGATTGGGTAAGAGTTCGGAAGCCTCATCGCAATAACAAAGTGGCCTCTTTCCAGCCCTCTCCAGTGTAAGTCACCAACAGCTTGGCCCAGCCACATTTGGTATTGCTGACTGTTCTCGGTGGCATGCCACATGTCTCATCCTGCTGACAAAAACTATGCAAATTCTTTGGCCATTCCAAATGCATGGCTGGGTGATTCTGTTATCCAGCCTGATGGAGCACAAAATGAAGCCGAGCCTGTTATTCAGCCCCAGGAGCCATCTCTACGTCCCACTTGATTGTGTTCTCGCCCTGGACACTTGCAGGCTTTTGTTACTACGTTTCATGTTTAACTGTTCTGTTATATACTTAGATTTCTTTGGTGTTGGTGGAAGGGGGGAGAAATAACAACAACAACAACATTTATTTCTATAGCACATTTTCATACAAACAGTAGCTCAAAGTGCTTTACATAATAAAGAATAGAAAAATAAAAGACACAATAAGAAAACAAAATAAATCAACATTAATTAACATCGAATAAGAGTAAGGTTCAATGGCCAGGGGGGACAGAAAAAACAAAAAAACTCCAGACGGCTGGAGAAAAAATAAAATCTGTAAGGATTCCAGACCATGAGACCGCCCAGTCCCCTCTGGGCATTCTACCTAACATAAATGAAACAGTCCTCTTTGTATTTAGGGTTCTCACGGAAGGGCTTGATGATGATGATGGTCACGTAGACTTCTGGCTTTCAGTCCATCATTGTTGGAGCATCATGAAGCTTTGAGTAGGTGGAGGTGGCGCAGGCCACCACCACAAAGAAACCAGAAAAAGAAACAGAAGAAAGAGTAGGGGTCAGTATGGATTTTAGAGCCACCATGAATAGTTATTTTGAGGAAATTGAACATACAGAGTATCAGGATTAAGTTAAATTAAGTTAAATTGAAGTTATAGAAAGGCCATGTTAAAGTAATGTGTTTTCAGCAGTGTTTTAAAGTGCTCTACTGTATTAGCCTGGCGAATTCCTATTGGCAGGCTATTCCAGATTTTAGATGCATAGCAGCAGAAGGCCACCTCAATGTTGTATACTGTATATGTGCACTGTGTTAGCTTGATTGCTTTGGTCTGAGAAGTGTAAAAAAAAGAAAACAATAAAAAACGTTTTTTGGGGGGGCTGCACTTACCAGCTGTCAGTGTCTCTCTCTTAGATATAAAACTCTCATTAGTACAGGTGAGAGTGCTGACAAGGACAAGGTTGGAGATCACTCTGTCATGCTGATTGACTTAGAATAGAGAGGTTCAATTGTGTTTCTTTACACAAAGAATGATAGACACTTGGAATAAACTACCAAGTAGTGTGGTAGACAGTAAGATTTAGGGACTTTCAAAACTCAGCTTGATGTTTTTTTGGAAGAAATAAGTGGAGAGGACTGGCGAGCTTTGTTGGGCTGAATGGCCTGTGCTTGTCGAGATTGTTCTAATGTTCTAATGATATTCTGCAGAAGGTACAGGGATTGGACTGCTGAGGACTGTTGGGGAAAAGTAATTTTCTCTGATGAATCCCCATTCTGATTGTTTGTGGCATCCGGATAAAAGAAGAAAAGGTGAGCGCTACCATCAGTCCTGTGTTTTGCCAACAGTAAAGTATCCTGAGACCATTCATGTGTGGGGTTGCTTCTCAGCCAAGGCAGTGGGTTCACTCACAATTTTGTGTAAGAACACAGCCCTAAATAAAGAATGGGACCAAAACATCCTCCGAAAGCAACTTCTCCCAACCACCCAAGAGCAGTTTGGTGACCAACAATGCCTTCTCCAGCATGATGGAGCACCGGGCCATAAGGCAAAAGTAATACCTAAGTGGCTCCTGGAACAAAACATTGAAATTTTGGGTCCATGGCCAGGAAACTCTCCAGACCTTAATCCCATTGAGAAGTTGTGATCAATCCTCAAGATGCGGGTGGACTAACAAAAAATGACAAATTCTGACAAACTCCAAACATTGATTATGCAAGAAAGGACTGCCATCAGTCAGGATTTGGCCCAGAAGTTGATTGACAGCATGCCAGGGTGAATTACAGAGGTCTTTCAAAAGAGGGGCCAACACTACAAGTATTGACTCTTTGCATAAACTTAATGTAATCTCTCTATATATATATATAAAATCCAACATCTGTCTGTCTGTCAGCATGTCCGCTTTTCACAAGAGAACTACTTAATGGATTTAGAGCAGGTTTTTTTCTATAATTTGCTTGAACATTCCGGTTGATTTTGCAACTTCCCTCATCGTGCTATGAATCATGGTTCGCTTGTAGGAGCGGTATATTCGCATTAATCTGAGAGGGGGAAGCGTGACGTCAGGAGTGGGGAGCCAGGCACAGCCATCCTCGCTGTCCTGTTTCACTACTACACTGGTGGAGTCGCAGGGGATGGCTAGTATTAGTTTGCTTGTGGTGCCGAATTATTTGCGCACATCCGAGAGAGACACAGTGGGCCGAGGGGAGGGGGAAGCGTGACATCAGGAGTGAGGAGTCGGTCTACCTCTACATTTTGGAGTATACCTTACCTCTACTTAGCTAGCGATACCTTTTTGTTTATTGATTTTTAAAGTTTGTCCTGTTTCACTACTACGCGGGCGGAGTGGCAGGAGACAGCTAGTTGTCAATAAAAGTCAGTGAATTTTATGAAATGCTTGTAGTTCTACTTCAGTATACCATAAAAACATTGGACAAAAAGATCTAAAAACACTGAAGCAGCAAACTTTGTGAAAACCAATACTTGTGTTATTCTCACTGTATATCCAAGATCTGCCTCCATTATGGAGGATGCAGGGCTACAGCACGCACTGAAGGCCCTATCTAATACCAATTCATAATTTCACCAATCTCAACCAATTTGGCCCTATGGATATTTCCAGAGCATCTGATCCAAATCTAATGGTAAGCATTCTCTTTTCTCAGATTCATTCCTTTATTCCACTCAGAAAATTTCCAGTTGTCAAAGTCTATGTGGCTTTTTTCAATAAGGATCTCTAGCTGAGAGACCTCCTTCTGCTCCCTGCATGGCACCCTCGCTTTCATCTGAACACTCTCATATTGTATGAATGTGTCTTTTTTATCCTGCTCTGTTTTCTGCCCGCCACTACTTCCAATATTTATTAAACAGATTTGAGCTGGTGCATGGCGAGCCACGGATTACAACGCAGGCTCAGAGCTGCACTCTCATCTCTTAAATCCTTTTTTTATTGTTCACTCCTAAGCAAATCGGTCACACAACTTTGCTTAGACAAATGTCACTTTCTGTCAGATTCAGAATGCTGGAAACTTATTTTCAAAGCAATAATGTCATTTTTATTGGACACAAAGGAACAGTGAGTTGAGTGATTTTACAAGAAGCACTGTCGGAGATTTCAGTGGTCTTCTTTACAAAGCACACTACTGATTTCCTCCTGAGCTGGAGGAAGGCTCATGTTATTTAGCAGGCTAATCCACTGGTGTGGTGGACAAGACACCAGTGACACAATAAGGTTGGGCCAGTAGGACTCAGACATGCAATATGAACTTGAATTCAAATTTAAACTCAAACTTAAACTGAACTAAGCCTTCTATGGTGTTGCTGAACATACGAGTAGCCACATACAGTAAATGCTAATGGGGTTCTGTTCTACTGAAAGCCACTGGCCCTGGCACATTGCTCTCTGGAAGTCTGAAGAAGGATCCTAACATGGATCAGTTTACATATTTGGAGAGTGAGAGAACGCTGTTACCTTGCAGAGTGATGCAGCTGGTGGATGCAGAAGAGGGGAGCGAAGTGACAGGAGTTTGACAGGTGCCTTTGTAGTGTGTGATGGACAGCCGGGTCCCATGCCCGGCCGGGATGCCCCTGCTGCATATGTTCCAGGGGAGCCACCATGGACAGCTCAATACCTCCCCTGGGACGCTTGGTGGCAGCCTCCCTGGCCAAAGTTCATTTCCCACTCTCCTGCGTGGCTCCATGGGACATGGAGTCCTCCACAGCCTGGTTGGGAGATAGGGTGGCCACTAGGGGATGCTGCCGAGACTCAAGAACCCGGCTGGACGAGTCATCAGCCCCACCCAGAGGTGGAAATGGGACCGGGTGGTCAAGCACCTGGAACACTTCCGGGTGGGGTATAAAATGGGCCAGCCTCCACCACTAAAGGGCCAGAATCAGGAGGAAGAGGACGAGGTTGCCTGAGAGGAGGGGTGGTGCTAGGTGAAGAGTTGTTGGTACTTTTGTGTGTTAGTGCTTTTGGGACTGTGTTGGGCCTGTGGGACACAGGGAAGACATGCCCCACGGCTGAAGAAAAATAATATAGTGCCTTTCACAAGTGATAAAGCATGAGGGATGGCTGGGATCCTTGCCTACCCGGAATGACCTCATTGTGGAAGAACAGGGGGAGACAGCATGCATAGGACATTGTCTTTCCTGGAACGCAAGTTGGCAGCCCCCCTGGGTTATAGCAGCACCCCAGATTCCAACAGGGCATTATGGGAACTGGAGTTGTTTGGCACAGCCCTGTTAGGTTCCGTGGGTGCTGTGGGAACTGGTAAGCCTGACTTCATCAGGCTTCCACCTCACCTGTAACTGCTTCCGGACCACACTTACGGGACACTGGAAGTACTCCTGGGTGCTGCAAAAAAGAAACCAATTGCCTCAACTTCAAGAGACAGAGTCAGGAGGAAGGAGGACAAAGCTTGCTGGAAGGAGAGGAGAAGGCAGTGGACAAAAGATAGAGAGAAGAAGGAGGAGGAAGAAGAAGACGGAGAATCAGAGTGCTGCATATTGCTCTGCTTAGCAGTACTTCTACTGTGCCGTGGGAAATGCTTATAAAATTTGAGTTTGCCACAGTAAAAAAGGCTATTGTGCCTGGAACTTGTGTCTGAGACTGTTGGTGTTGGGTGTTGGGTGCCCCTGGTGGCCACACTAGAAAGAACTTTCAGTAGTCAGAAGAAAGACTTGTTGGTCTTTGTTTGTAGGTGGCTCAAAGACATAAGTTGTGCCTAGTCAGGATTGGGTCAAAGGGTACAGGTTCTGAATATGAGAGGGGTGTTGATCCTTGCACTACACTGTCCCATCGGTCCAAGACACACAGCAGGCAAGCATAAATCCAGCATTATTGTGAAACAAACTAACTAGAATAATATCCCTCTGATCTGATCACTCTGAGTATTGTGAAATGGAAATAATGGGAGGCCTTCAAAACTGAGCCACAGAATCCTAACCAGCTTGTCCAGATAGGGTACAACTCCATATCAAAAAAGTTGAGATGATTTTGAAAATGGGCGGCACGGTGGCGCAGTGGCAGCGCTGCTGTCTCACAGTTAGGAGACCCAGGTTAGCTTCCTGGGTCCTCCCTGCGTGGAGTTTGCATGTTCTCCCCATGTGTGCGGGTTTCCTCCCACAGTCCAAAGACATGCGGTTATGTGCATTGGTGATCCCAAATTGTCCCTGGTGTCCTGTGTTGGCTGGGATTGGCTTCAGCAGACTCCTGTGACCCTGTAGTTAGGATATAGCGGGTTGGATAATAGATGGAAGATATGGAAAATGCAAAGAAAAAAACACAATGATTCTTAAATTTACTTTGACTTTTATTTCATTGCAGACAGTATGAACCCAAGATATTTCATATTTTCTCTGGTCAGCTTCATTCCATTTGTTAATATACAGTACATCCATTCCTGCAATTCAGGCTTGCAACACATTCCAAAAAATGTTGGGCCGGTAAAGCATGTCACCGTTCCTTCTCACGACACTTAAAAGTTGTTTTGGCACAGAGGATACCAAGTGATGTAGCGTTTCAGGTGTTATTTTTTCCCATTCTTCACAAAAATGTCTTAAGATGTGCAACAGTACAGGGTCATTGTTGTCCCATTTTTCTTTTCACAATTCTCCACACATTCTCTGTTGGGGACAGGTCAGTGGTTCAGGTAGGCCAGTCCAGTACCCAGACCCTCTTCTTCTACAGCCATCCCTTTGTAATGTGTGCAGAATGTGGTTTTGCATTGTCTTATAGAAAAAAGCATGGACATCCTAGAAAATGATGTTGTCTGGAAGGCATCATATGTTGCTCTAGAATCTCAATGTGCTTTTCTGGATTAATTTTGCATTCACAGAAGTACAAATTACCTTTTATAAGGATACTGACACAACCCCCTACCATGACAGACCCCGGCTTTTGAACTTGTGGCTGATAACAGTCTGGATGGTCCTTTTGGTGTCCATTTCTTCCAAGAAACATCTGGAATACTGGTTCGTCTGACCACAGTACATGTTTCTACAGGGTGATGGTTCATCTCAGATGCCTCTAAGCTCAGAGAAGTTGAGGTTGCTTCTGGACATGGTTAACATGAGGCTTCTTTTTTACACAGTAAAGTTTGAAGTGTCATTTCTGACTGTAACTCCACATTGTAGTGCTTCAGAAAGGTTTGCCAAAGTACTCAGGCCTTGCCCATATGGTTATATCAGTCAGCTATTGATGAGTGACGGTTCTTGATGCAGTGCTATCTGAGGGATCAGAGATCACGGGGGTTCAGCTTAGCCTTGCACCCTTGTCCTTTATGCACTGAAATTCCTCCAGAATCCTTGAATCATTTAATGATATTATGCACTGTTACCATCCAATCTTTATTTGATGAACATTGTTTGTAAACATTTGAATCATTTTACTCACATATTTGTTGACAAACTTGAGATCCTCTTCCCATCTTTGCTCCTGAAAGACTGAGCCTTTCATGGATGTTGCTTTTATACCAAGTCCTGATTAGAATCACCCGTTGACATCACCTGTTTGAAATCACATCATTATTTGATTATATGACCTCATCACTGACCCTAATATTCCCCTGTCCCAACTCGTTTTGGAAGATGTTGTAGGCCTGAAATGCAGGAATGAATATATATTAACAAATGAAATGTAGTTGACCAGACAAAACATGAAATATCTTGGGTTTATACTGTCAATAATGAAATAAAAGCCAAAATTAATTAAAGAATGACTGTTTGTTTTTTAATTTGCAGTTTTCCATACCGTCCCAACTTTTTATGATTTGGGGTTGTACATTACAAGGCAGCTATGTGTTATATTTTGAGTGCCATGGTAGACATGCTGAGTACCTCACATCAGGTTGGGGAGCATGCACCACACGATGAAACAGTTCGGGATCCTGATTGGCAACCCCCCAATGCAGACATGCAGTCCAGTCCCAACCTCCCCAGCCAGGTGTTACATTGGCATATCCTTGGCCTGGTCCAGCCCCTAGGGTCCACAGCAATGAACTAGATCACCCTTGGGGAATCGCGCCCCATGGCCATAGTGCCATAACTGACGGTCCCTCACAATGCAGGTAATGTGCCTCATTCATCCGTCAGCAACCACTCACTCAACACAAACTCAACCCAGCGATACCCAAGGACTCCCTGATAAGACACAGTACTGAAGGAGTCCAGTCTTCATCTCAGGTCACTGGATAGCATCCATGTCTCACAACCATATAGCAAAACAGGAAGCACCAGGACTCTAAAGACTTGGACCTTCATCCTTTTATAGAGATCTCAGGAGCACCACACACTCTTTTCCAGCGACCTTGTGAACCCATGCTCTCCCAGTCCATCTACTGACTTCATAGGAAGAGTCACCAGAGACATGAAAGTCATTGTCACGGTAAGTAAACCTCTCGATGAGGTCGAAACTCTCTCCGCAGACAGACACACTGCTGATGGTCGTGCCCAAAAGGGCTGGATCTTGCTTTTTCATTGGGACACTCGCAAGACCAGACACTCAAACTGAGTGTCTACTGTTGGTATTGGAGGAATCTCATTTGGAGAAGTGGAGACCAACAAAGATAAAGAGCTGGGGCACCACCTTGGTGACCCCATATAATGAAGGTTTTGAATAAAAACAAAAGAACTCACGTAACAATTGCATAAATGTTTTTCTCAGACTCGAGTTCAAGATCGAATTAAGATCTGCTGCTCCAGGTAGGAAGACAATGGAAATGACTTGAGTGGTGGTACAGCGTCAATCATCTGGTCTGCAGAGGGAGGGAGATAAATGGCATTAGCACAGTGCCAACCCCTGGTTCAGCGATTAATTACCATCACCAGAGCTCTGCTGTCCCCTATGCGTGCGCTTGTGACTCATTCTAATGATTCCAGGATTAACATGGAGCATTAAAAACAATGGGTGCAGTGGGAGCATTAAAAGCACTGGGTGCAAAGCACACACATATGTGTGCATGGGAGGCAGCTAAAGGGCTCGAAGGAAGGTAATTCCACACCAGACCACGGGGTGGCAAGGTGCACTGATCCTTTCTCTTTTTCCACTGCAAACCCATTACAGGAAATTTTGCCTGGCCTCCATGACATCACTTCCGGTCCAGAAGACGCCCATTCCAGTCACAAGCCCGATGATGTCACTTCCGGTCCCAGTCATAATTACCTCACTTTCTCTGCCACACTTTAAAAACCCACCATCACAACCTCACCAGTTAGTTCTGTTTTGGACTCAAACTTGCACACATCTGTACTCAAACCTCAGCCATTTGCAGCCAGGAAAAATTATATGGGTGGCTGCCCCAAATCATTTTTGTGGCTCTTGTCTCGCTTTTGACAGCAGGAACTAACGAAGGACAGGGCATCAAGATGCATTAGCGTTATTTATACAGTTTCTTTTGAACTATGCTGGTATCCATGGGCAAATTCTTGAGTTCAGCCTCCAATCTGATCCTCCGGTATCCCTTAAGCCACATCGCCCACATCATGGATCACAGAGACATTGCTCTAGTTAGTTTCTCTAATTCAAAGGCTCCATTTTGTTCCCAGCTGGAAGATGAAGAACACCGCAGCTGTTTATTCAAATCTTCTTATCAGTCTTTCATATTATTAATTGACATCACAATTATTTACACCTCAGCCTGTTTCTGTATAGGTAAAATATTTTAATTTCTTCAAACTGTGCGCCCCCAGTTCAACTTTCTTGCAATGTTCTAATTAAGGTTGCTCCGGTCATTAATGATATTACTTCTCAATTGCATAGAGAGGCTGGCCTTGTGTAATTTTTCATTGTGCTCAGTGCTCACGCCAATTACCGCGACTGTGACACAGGCCAGGCGTCTTTTTCATTGCTACTCATTAACAGCCTCCACTGCTTTAGATGACTACAGTTGCAATTGAATTTCATATTATGATTAATAGGCTCCCTTAGTAAAGACAATCTAAACCCTCGTCCAATCCCTGTACTCGCTTCAATCAATTTCATGGTTGTAGGGTGAAAGAGCTTATCACAGCAGCATTGGACAACATGCTAGGCAAACTTTGTTTTATTTTAGACCAATTGAGAGAAAATTATCAGCTTAATCTGCTTATTATTTTTTGATGTGTGGAAGTGTATGGTGTGGAGGACATTATCTCTGAGACCATCTTAAAGAACAAAATAATTACATGTTGGGTGTGGTTTGACAGTAGACTTCAAAGTATGAGATGAATAAGAGGAAATCCTATCAAGAAATAAAGAAGTGGGTCCACTTTTGTTAACACCTGTGAAGAAATAGACCCCCTCACTATTACTAGGCCTAAAGCCACGACCCGTTCATTATAATAAACTCACTGTGCACCTCCCATTTAAAGGCTGACAAAAATCTCTAAGATGATTCATCACTCCACCAGAGAAGACCCCCTTCAGTTATAATAAAGTCATCCTCTATTTGAAGACCCACATACCATAATTGATAAGCTGCATTTTCAAACCAACATAATCCGATGCAGGGCCACTAGGAAGATGCAGAAAACATGGCAACACTTGGGACAAAGAGAGAACTGGCCAGGACAGGGCATGAGTCCATCACAAGGCCCACTGGCACACATCCACTGAATGGAATCCACAATTAACCCTAACTTGCATGTCTTTAAGGAGGAAAACCAAAGTTTCTGGAGGAAAGCCCACACTGACATCAGAAGATTTGCCAACTCTTCATGAACAGTTACTGGGTGCTGGAATCCTAACACGCTCCACTGCAGCATGATGATGAGCTGAACAGCACCCCTAAACTTAACATTTAGACTTGTGACCAGGCTCCTGTGACACCACACACATGCACATACTTAGGCCACACCCCTTGATGATGTATGACATCATTGCATGGTAATAGAAGTAGTGTGAGTTGGACTATCACATGTAGACATTAAAGTGAACTCCTTACTCACATGTCCAGTCAACATGCACAGGTATGACCAGCGCATCACACAGGAGGTCATGGTAGACCAAATGGCGACAAAAGCAAACATCAGGCCACTGTCTCATATTCGATGGTTGCTGTTCATTGATTTCATCTCGGTATTCTTCTGTTGTGACTGTGGGGTTTTTGAATTGTGGTGCTATTAAAAGGATGACTGGCATGTGAAGGCTGCTCAGCAGGTTAGGGTGGATGGTGGATGCTGAGTACTGCAGGGAGTTTGCTACATGTGCACGCTGTAAAAGCAACCACAGGACCAGGTTTGATTTTTGGGGCACCTTAGAGCCAACCCCGTATAATTTTCCATAGTAAATATAGAATAAATGTGTTATAAAACTAACGTGAATCATCTCGACTTCTGTCAAATGTTGACTTGTTAGGATAGTAGCTTTTCTGTGTTTAAGGCATTCAGGGAAGAAGAGGCGGATCCAGGTGGACGAACTCCAGAGGTGACGTTAAATGGGACGGCTTCAATCATTCTTCCTGCAGAAGAAGGGATCGTTAGAACACAGTGCCACTTTCTGTCTCAGTGGAGAATTACCGTCACCCAAGCCTTCAAGCTGTTTCCCACTCACACGCACGTGACAATGCATACGGCATGACATGCATAGATAAGGAGCAGGTGGGGTGTGCGACCAGGGAGAAGGGTGTTACACTTTGATCAGGAGATGTTTTCAGTCAGGATAAATGCTGGTCTGTCTGCTGGCTGGGGCAGTTCAGTTCAACTGGGACAAAGAGGAGGTCAGACTCGCTCATTTCAGTCTGTGTTAGACAAAAGCTGCTGTAGAGTGACTTCCATGCAGTGAAATTGTTATTCCTGTTTTGCCCTTTCAAGCCAGCTTACCATCTGAGCATTACATAGAGAAAGCAAGCATGAAGGATTTTTTCTTTGTCTTTACATTTTAAGAGCTGACTACACAGAGCTCCTTCAAAAGGATTGTTTTTTTTTTTTTTTGGTGGGGCAGGTTTTTTTACTCTTGTCTAAGTGTGTGCTATATTGTGTTTGGGAATTTTTGTGCTTTCGATGATCATTTTATTATTCAGTGTAAGAGCCATTTATTTGTTAATAGGTTATGTTAAATTGATAGAAGTATTTTGTTAGTTATGTTACAATGTTCTGCGGTGGGCTGGCGCCCTGCCTGGGGTTTGTTTCCTGCTTTGCACCCTATGTTGGCTGGGATTGGCTCCAGCAGACCCCCATGACCCTGTAGTGAAGATATAGCAGGCTGGATAATGGATAGCTGGATGGATGTTACAATGTTTGCCTGTATATTAATGCATAATCTACCCCCATAAGATAAAATTAAATGGAATATTCTAATCATTTCTTGTCCCTCTAACTACAGATTTGCCCCAGTTTATGATCTGCCTTGCAGATGGTAAGGCATGGAGGGCAAACAGTTTTCAAATTGTATCCTTTAACGTATCGTTTTGACCGCATTGAATGTGCTGTACGCATACAATGTACTGAATTTATTAAGTAAAGCATATGTAAGTTTGCCATACAGAAATAACACAACCTTTAAGTATAGAAAGTAACTGAAGTTTAACAAGAAAAAACTGCATTTGAAGAAGAAACTGGTTTTCCTTTATTCTATTTTAACCTACATGTTGCGGCGGATGGCTGAGGCCCTTGCCCGGCCGGGACCCCCTATGATGGAAAGATGGGGGAGAGAACAAATTCACAGCAATACAGTATCTCCCACGGAACATGAGAGGGCAACCCCCCTGGATTGCATTGGGGTCACGGGCTTGGAGCTAGGAAGCTCAACCCTGCAGAAGCCGGGGGGGGGTGCTTGGACAGTTCCAGACCCCTAGTCTACAGGAAGAGGATTAGAGTACACCTGCAGCACTTCTGGGTGCACTATAAAGGAGGCCACCTCACCTCAGGTGGTTGACAAAGCTTGCATGGAGAGGAGTGGAGGTGGCAGAGAAGGAAAAAAGAGAAAGAAAGAAAGAAAGAAAGAAACAAACAAACAAAGAAACAAACAAAAAAAGAAAGGGACTGAGCATTGTTATGCTCTGAAGTGGGGAACTGGGGAACAGAGCTGCCCTATGAGGAAATAAACTGTGTGCTGCTTTTGAACTTGTGTCTCTGTGCCTGTCTGTGTCCAGGTTTAGAGAGCTGCACGTCCCTGTGGCTTTCACAATGCATAATAACGTTTCTCTCTATTTTTGTGTGAATTGTTTTGCATTGAATTTTCACTAAACATTTTTAAAACGATCTTTATTGGACAGAGAAATTGACACATGCTAGATCCTACCTTGCCAACTCAGTAACACTGGATTTTGGGAAACTGGAAAAGACGCAGTTGTTTTTCTACGGTACTTATTTTCTGATGTATTTATTTGCGCTTTTTGCTATTGCTTTTAAATAAACATTACATTTTTCACAATAAGTGAGCCTTTTTGCTTGCAAAATCTATCTATCTATCTATCTATCTATCTATCTATCTATCTATCTATCTATCTATCTATTATATAGTGCCTTTCACATCTATCTATCTATCTATCTATCTATTATATAGTGCCTTTCACATCTATCTATCTATCTATCTATCTATCTATCTATTTATCGAGAATTATTACGTGAACCAGGAAATGTGAACACATAGGTCCAGTTCTTACATCCTTACACTGGCTCCCAATTAAATTTAGGACTGATTTCAAAATGTTCCTTTTAACTTATAAAGCTTTAAATGTCCAAGGCCCTGCTGACTTACCTGAACTTATCATTACTTACAAACCAAAGCACATATTGAGATTTCAAGATGCCGGCATACTTAAGATTCCAAGGATTCATTAAATAACATTGGAAGGTCAAGCTTTTAGTTACAGGGCCCCAAAGCTGTGGAATGGTCTGCCTGCTACTATAACATATGCCCCTTCAGTCTCATCTTTTACATCCTGGCTGAAGACTCACAACTTTATTCCAGCATACCCTGACTAGAGCTGCTGATTAGTTATGCATACTGCATTTCTATTTGTTAGTGATTTGTACAGAAATATGATACAGGAGAAAGTAAAGTGAAATGACACCTTTTATTGGCTAGCTAAATAGATTACAAATGCAAGCTTTTGAGGCAGCTAAGGCCACTTCATCAGGCAAGGTGTAGCAAAGAAACTGAAAAATACTCTCGCTTACATTGGGACAGCAAAGTGATTTTTTTTCTTTCCTCTTAACGACCTTTTTATTCAATTGTCAGAAAAAGGAATACACCTGAGATGAATGAACCCTTAAAGAAGAGAACAATGAACTAATAAAATGTAAAGACAAGATAACCATCACTAGAGAAAGTCCTGTAAGGTTTTTTTTGAAGTGCATTGTCTGTAAGATAGGCCTCTGATGGAGTCAGCTGGTCAGTCAGTCTGTTAGTTCACATATCTGCTCATAAAACTCTTGTCTATATTAGGACCATTTTGTAGAGTGTTGAATTTAAGCATAAGTTTGTATTCCCAAGTTTGAAAATATAATAATAAAAATAATTAACCTAAAATAATTAGGAAATGGCAATACATTATTTCTGCATTTGGTGAAGTTAATTAAAGCAATTAAATTAATTTACATTGTTTACACATAAATTATATTTATAATGGTGACACCCAATAAATTTAATTTAAGTCAAGTGGCTTTATTGTCATACTATTGATACACCATATTGCAGCATACAGTGGTATGAAATAACGTACAAAATATATGTAAACACAGGGCCAGGGCAAGACAGGTAAAACACTATAGGATGCTATAAATAGATGAATAAACAAATGATAAATAATAGGTAAGTTAATAGTGTGACCTCCAGGGGATGCACAGATCCCCAAACACCCAACACAACAGACACAGACACAAGTGCAGCAACATACCCATTTATTTAGATAAGGAAACGCTTCCCAAATCGTTCCCCTCAGCAGCACAGTACAAAAATACAATGTACCATACAGCACCCTTCTGTGTGTGTGTGTGTGTGTCTGTCTGTCCGTCCATCCAGCTGACTCCTTTTTAAGCATTCCAGGGAGCTCATTAGGGAGGTCTGGGATTACTCCCAGGTGTGGCAGAAGCCCAAAGTAGGGCTAAGCAGCTCCTAAAGCTCCCCCTGGTGGCATCCACAGAATCCAACAGTGCTGAGCCAACAAACAGCAATTCCCATACAGCCCTTTGGGACTCCGAGGCATCTTTGCAACCCAGAGGGGCTGTCAGTTAGCAGTTTGAGGGAGATAACACCTTTCAAAAGCCATCCTTCCTTTAAGGAGGTGTCCCAACTGGCCCTCACGTTAGATAGTAGTAATCTGGATTAGATAGAAATAAATAAATAATACAAAAACTACTATTAAAAGACAATGGTTGGAACAAGTGTAGCAAATCTGCTGCATGTAAATAAACTACCAGCAGCAGATCTGAGGGCTGGGGGGCAGCACAGAGATCAGAGTCCACAGAGCTAAGGGGTAAAAGCTGTTGTAGTACCTCGTAGAAGTGGTTTGGATGCTCCAGTACCTTCTGCCAGATGGAAGTGGGACAAAGAGACGATGGGAGGGGAGGCAGTGGTCCTCCGCAATGCTATAAAGCCCAATACTGTTGACTTTGCAGAAGTAACACTTTATGGAGATGTCTTTAATGGAGAGCAGGTAGGTCCCAGTGATATTTTCTGCTGTGTGCTCCATGTATTGTAGGACCTTATGGTCAGAGATTCTGCAGTTCCCAAACCAGATGGTGATACAGCTGGTCAGAAAACTCTCAATGTTTTTTGTTTTTTTTTTAGCTATAATCAAATCTGTGTTGTCATGTTTGTTTATCTATCCTGGCAAACCAGATCAGGCAGATTAACAGCATACACTATTGGTCAGGCAACAAACCCAGAACACATGGCCTAATAGAAATGGCTGTCATCCCTTTCTTCTGCATCACAGCTTCATGGTCCTTCTTCTCATACCCATCCTTCACTGAACTCAAAGGATATATATGGTGGTCAAGAAATCTTTGGGGGCAATTCCAGTGTTGCCATTCAGTTCACCTACCCACCTCCTTACTCACAATATAAATGAGATCCCCTCTCTTGAATGATAACTCATCCAGCTGGTCTCCTGTGCAGTGACACATACCTGGTTAGTAATTTTCAAAGTCCACAGAGCTGTCTTCTGATGTCCATTTGGTTCCATATCCTTCTCCACTGTTAACTAGTATGAATTCCTCATCTTCTCTGAAGATATTATTTTGGAGGCAGTGGACAGCACACTGCTGCAATTTGTCCTTGTAGAACAGGTAGAAGAGGTAGGCTTGCCTTCTTCATCATGCCGAAGAGAGTGGAGATACTGGTGTGCCTTCTTGGCTATGATGATGGTGTTTATTGAAGGTCAACTGCCAGGTGCACACCAAGGAATGTGATGTTCTTGACAAGTTCCTCCTTAGAGCCATTGATGTGCAGTGGGATGTGGACAGCATGGGCATCCTGAAGTCAACAATCATCTCTTTCATCATGTCTTCATGAAGAGACAGATTTTTGCACTTGCACCAGTCCACCAATTATCATTTATCCATTCTGTAAGCTGACTCATCCCCACTGCTGATAAGACCCACTACCATTGTGTCATCTGCAAACTTAATGATGGTGTTAGAGTTTTACACAACCATAAAACAATGAGTCAACAGAGTGAACAGATGTGAGATGAGTACGCAGCCCTGGGGGGCACCAGTGTTTAGCGTGAGGGTGCTGGTAATGGGGTTTCCAGGAGTCTCTCAGTGAGAAAGTCCAGTATCTAGTTGCATATGGAAGTGTTGTAGCTAAGCAGACCCAATTTCCCTATGACCTTCTGAAGGATAATAAAAATAAAAGCTGAAGTATTATGTCATAAGTATCTCTTTTGTCCAGATGGGACAAGGCAAGATGAAGAGTACATGATATAGCAGACTCGTTGAAGTCAGATGTGTAATTTAAACATCTGGAAACAGCCATGAGTGAATTTTGCTATAAACTGGTTTGGAGCAGTTAGAGTGTCAGATTTCTAAATCAATCCAATGCCTCCTGAAGGTGGCGCTGAGTGTAGGCCCGGTGATTTTGAATTGCAAAGATCAGAGGTGCTCTCGTTAACTTGGTCCGATAGACAGTGTCACGCATGCGCGAGTAGGAGGCCGCGGACGGACCTTGAACCGCTTCGAAAGACGTTCGCCGGCAGGGAGTGGCAGGGTACTAACCTTTTCCTTTGTCTTCCAGGAAAAGAGACGCTCCGCCATCATAGCCTTCCCGCAGTACGTCCACTTCTGCCCTTCCTCCGCCATCTTTCCTGACATCAGCAGTCCCATACTCCCTCACGGTTCCTTCCCAGCATTCCTCCACTTCTGGCTCCTCCCCTATAAAATGGCCGCCGACGCCTCTGAAGGGCGTCGCGCATATAAACTGTTTTGTTTATATTTTGACCTGCTTTCTTTTTGAAATTATTGTGGATTGTCTGCAATATACGGGGCCGGAAAACTCCAAACCTTTACGCTGTTTGCTTCTATTCTTTTACAACAGCAAGCTTCTTTTTACGATGAATCGTCTGCACTTGAACAGTCTCAATAAAAACAAACCCTATTAGACATATAAGTGTGTGTCACGTGTGCAGAAAGCACATTGCACACTTTAAAAATAAACATAACCTGATGCAGAAGAAAATGTAGCATCAGATTATACATTGGCATTCAATGGCAGGAATGGACAAGTGGTAAGTATGAACGATATGTTATCACAGTTGCTGTATGTGCTCTGTGTTATTCAGCGTTAGGACGACAGTGTCGGGGTCAATGTAAGCTTAAAAGAATTGGCGGCTTTATTCATAAGAATATAAACTGCAAAATATGCAATTGAAGTAAATGCAGTAGAAAGGACTGCCTTTATGAGAGCTGATTAAGAAGAGGAGATGCAGATTTCAGAGCTCAAAACACCCGAATCAACAAATCAACCTAACGACACCAATAGATGCAGAGATGAAACTGTGTAACATCCACCTTCTTACTTCTAAAGTCTAAACAAATAACTAAATAAATAACATTACTGTAGTAGATACCACATGGGCTGGACAGGCATCCCGGCCAGGAAGGAAACACAAAGCAGAGCCTGAAGGAAGGATAGGAAATGATGGATGGACAGCCTATGTAAAAGAAAAAAGATCGCTGAGGAGTTTTTATTCCCCCAGCACGCTAGATGGCAGCAGTCCTGGATATCCGTGCCCAGTGGGAAGCCAGCAGGAAAATGTAGTCCAGAAGGGCAGCCCTGCTTGGGTCACGGGGTGCTGCAAGAGGGTGCTGCAGGGAGACAAGCTCTCTGTTATAATGAACTTCCATGTGACCCGGAAATGCTTTCATCGGGCAATTGCCCTGGCACTGGAAGTACTCCTGGGTCTGTACTCCCTTATCCAGGCAAGTTGGAGCTGGAAGTTAGAGAGGCAACACTTGACTGGAGGAGGGCAGTGCGCTGGTAAGAATATTGCAGAGAGAGAGAGAGAGAAAATCCTGTATTCTGTGCTTATTGTGACACATTTTGAGGTAATTTGGTTAATAAATAACCTTTATTTGAATCCGGAACCGTGCTTCTGTGTTCATGCCGGGGTTTGGGCTTGCTGACGCCTGGGTTTTCATCACACTGTCTAACTGGAAATGCAAACATGCCAAGACAAAACAGCTGCAGGTTTTCACAGATTGTATATCCATAGATCACAATGCCTATCTAAACTCTATGTGCTGTTGTTACATCATGTAGTGATGCAATGATTAAAATGACAGAAATATATCCTAGCAGACAGAGACACTTCTCAAATGTGTGGAGCTCAGTAGCGGTGGTGGTCTACATGTGTCTGTCTCCACTGTCACAGTGCTCATTACAATGTGCAAATTAGTTATTAAGCTTCAGTTACAACAGCAACAACAATTAATTAATTCAGGGGAAGACTCAATGGGCTTTAACAGGGTGTATTTTGTGACAGCCCCCCACCAAGACAAAAAAGTTACCTTGTGATGCTGAACTCCTGAATGGACAAGAGCAATTTTAGCCTTTTATTTTTTTCACACCGTCAAGTCTTTTGTTCAGTACCTTTTGCTCTCTCCCTGAAACCCCAGAGTCAGTTTAAAATGCACGGACTGGAGAAATCGGTGGTGAGGTTTTTTTAGGAATAAGCACTATGGGCAGATCCTTTGCAGCACAAGATTTCGCCATTCTTCACTGCCTACTTTTTCATGGGTTGTCCCCAGATGTGTGTTCTAGTTTGAGAATCACTTCTGGACCCACAAGATTAGATGATACGGCATCTACAATGGAGAGGGTCACATGCAGGGATGACATCACCATTAAGGTGAATTAGGCATTCAACTAAGGTGCAGATAATAACGGGGCGAGAAACCAAGCCACATAGGTCGGCTAACCAACATGTCGGCTGGCGCACTAATAAGCTTGGCCTAGAGTGCAAAATAATGTAGCAAGGGCATTGATCATGTGATGTGAGCATTCTGTCCTTGTCCTTCTGCTGGTTCTTTAATGGCACTTTATGATTCTTTACTTAGTTGTGTGGTTACTCGTTGACAAAGCATTTCACTCTGGGACGGGTTCTTTACATATGAAGTTGGTTCCTTGGGCTTTGAAAAAGTTCCTAATATGTATGAAATTTTTAATGTATGGTTGGCTACCTAGCAGAACACTAACAGATTATGAAAAAATGAACTGTGTTATTGTATGCAGGAAGAGTCCTTTTAAAATCAGGACCCACTGATATTTCACAAATCTGTTACCATCTGTTGGAGGTTATTTACTGCATGGAGCCTGTTACGGATATAAATAAATAAAAGTCCTTTCTGGAACCTTCATGTGGATGGGTCCATTGGGAACCAAAAATGGGTCTCCAAAGACATCGCTCTGAAGGATCACCTTTATTTTGTCTCTGGAATCACTTCACTAGGGCTACAGACACTGAGGACAGTTCCAGGAAAAAAGAATTTGCAAAGCTTGAGTAAAGTTCGTTTAATTAGCTGTGTAATAGCAACACATCCCAAGAATCTTTTTTTTTTTTAGTCTTTCCAGTTAGAACTTCTTATATTAGTGCGGTAAATATTTTCCTAGATTAAGGTAAAATGTGAAAATACTTTGTGTTGAGACCAAATTAATTATAATTAAACCCCTAAGGAGCCAGAAGCACATGAAAAGTTACAAAGCTAATTAAGAGAGCCCACTTAGCGCGGCGGCCGGCACTCGCTAATTTGCCTGTAAACACGACTGACTGACTTATCGAGCAACAGTCTAAGCTGCGCACTTCGTCTTTCCTGCCTGTACATTCGCCGCAAATTTAATTATTATTATTTTTTTCCCTAGAATGTTCTCTTATCCTGTAGGGATATTGTAAAGAAAACAAAACAGCCGTCACGGCTTGGCTGGCTTTTCTCAGAAATTCTTGAATTTTCTCCCTTTTTGTTATTTACTTCTTCTCTGCAGCGGAGCCTTTCTGGCAGCAGGGAAGCGCGTGGCCCGCCAGTCATCGAGTGCGCGCAGAAGCCGATCAGCCAGCCGGCGGTGAGCACTTCATTGTGAAGGGGACTTGCGGACTGAGTGGTTAGTAGGATTCGCTCTAATTTCAGGCTCTCAAAAAAAAAAAAAATGAGCCCCGTGGAAGAGCTCTGATTTATTATTAGACGTCAGACAGCGGCTGCACTTTTCTGCCAATTCGCACTTCCCGCTGTCAAGACGGTCGGACTGTCACTGAACAACGGCAGAGTTTGTAGCATCAGCAGCACGCTGACTGCAATTTCCTGCGAGTGGCACATCGTGAGAACTGGAACAGATGCAGTCATGTTATTCGATTTATTTTTGGAAGTGATGACAAGCGCATCCAGAGCCATTCATGGATACCGAGGTTGGGGGGACTGGGACTCGTAGAGGGCACATTCATTTTATGAGCGTTCTAAAAAATATATCTATAAAGGTGCAAAAATAGTTGATTTATTTTTAATCCGTATGTTGTTAATTGGCGACTTTAAACTGGCACAGTGTGAATGTGTGAGTTGATTTTCTGCTGAGTCTCCAGTCCGTAACCCTGAAGTGGATAAGAAGAAGGTTATAGAAAATGGATGGATACGTGGATTTAAAAAGTGATTTTTTTTCTCTGTAAAATTTACTTCTTGCAATGGCTGTGGATCATGAAAACCAAATATTCTTTCAAGACCATTAACTCTTCCCTCCAAAGGACCCTTCAGCCCACCCTTTTCAGCCTTTACTGCAGCCGCCTGTCCACGTGACTCTGGAGATGAACCTTCGGTCGCTTCAGCGGGGACGTTTCCTGTCACTGTGATAAATGCTAACAAGCGTTTATGCTTGTGCTTTGAATTGGGGGGCTGATGTTCTGACCCTAATCGCCTCTGCCTTGACAGAGATAAATATCTTTGAGCTATTGAATAAAAATATCTGTCTTATTGGAGCGTCAGCAATCCATTTTGCAGGTCCTGAAAGAGGAAGGTCTGTCACACAAAGAGATTTTGATTTGATTTGTAGGAGGGCGTTACTTCTGCTAAATATTTGAAAGAGGAATCTACAGACACTCTGAAGCATTATATAAATTACATTTTTTTGTTAGAATATTGAACCCAAATTAGTGTCATAGAATAAGTGGCCTGTCCTGGACTTTGATGAGTCATCTGTAAGAAATCTTCCAGTTCTGTTCTCAAGAAATCCTCAGCCCATCCACCACTAAGAATTAATGTCCTGTCTCCCTTCTGCCATTCCTGGCTAAGACTGGAGGACTCAAAGTCCACAAACAACTCCCCTGTTTTCTCTCTGACTAAATCAGGAGTCCCCAACTCTGGTCCTGGAGGGCTGCAGTGGCTGCATGTTTTCATTCTAGCCCGGCCTTTTCTTAATTAGTGACCAGTTTTGCTGCTAATTATTCCCTTTTCTATTCATTTTAATTGACTTTTTTAAAAATGTGTTCCCCTGAATTTCTTCATTGTTCCCTTGAATTGCTTCATTTTTAAATGGCACCCAAACAGAAATGAAATGTGGAGTGAGTGAGCCAACAGAAGACCAACTAAGTCAGGGTCTCAAACTCCAACCAATTTCATTCCAACCAGTCCCTTAATTAGGCGGCGAGTCTTGTTGTTAATTAAACTCGTTCTTTAATTCCAAGGCTTGGTGCTGCTCTCATTGTGCAATAGCAGACATTATAAAATTTGTTGATTTTCTCTTCTCTAAGAGTACTGTTAAAATGTTTTGGGGACCTGAGCAGATCAACATTCATGAGACCTTCATATTTCTGCATTTTCAGATACTGTATGATGGACGCAGTTTGCAGGTCCTGTTTTGGCTCATTTTCTATCTGATTTTTGTTTGGCTGCTAATTAAGGAAAAAGAAGCAATTAAGGGTCTGAGTCTTCAAGATCACTAATTAAAAAAAGGGTTACAATGAAAACCTGCAGCCACTGCGGCCCTCCTGGACCATTGGGCTAGATCATCTCCTGTCTGGATTCTCCAAGGTTCTCTCTACCGGAAATGCACCACAGACCTGCTTGAGATGCTTCTCTCTCCTCTGTCCTTATCCTTCCGGACCTCTCTCATTAGCTTTTCATACTGTTAACCGCTCCTTGTTGATCTCTTCCCTCAATAAACTCAAAATCCTTTGTTCAGTTTTAGACTGATTTGAGTCCCACCTTTCTGATTAATTCTTTTGTGTCTCCATGTCTAACTCCTTATCTTCTCCACAGAAACTCTCCACAGGTGCGCCCCAAGGGTCAGTGTTGGCTCTGCTTCTTTTTTCTCTCAACATTTGCTCCTTATACACTGTTATTTCTTCCCATTGCTTCTCCTACCATGTCTGTGCTGATGATGCACTGGTTTTCCTCATACTTTGTATTTCTGTCTAACAACCCACATATTTCACCCCAGATCTCCAGCAGTCTGTCTGCTGTCTCATCATGGATGAATATTCATTACGTTAAACGCATGCTTTCAAACTTCCAATATCCTTTATTTTCCTTCTGATTCTTCTTTCCCAGTTTTATTTTCCAAGCATTGCTCTTAAAGTTGTCATCTTTACACCATCAGTCACAATCAGTAACCTCGATGTGACTCTGGTCTCCTCAATTTCATTTATTGAATACTAGCCATACCCCCGTGGCTCTCCCAGCGTAGCAGTGAAACAGGACAGCAAGGAGAGCCTCACCCGGCTCCGCAGTCCTGACGTCATGCTTCTGCCTCCCCTCAGCCTGCAGCCTCTGTCTTGGGTTAGCACAAATATATCACTCCTGCAAGCAAACTATGATTCTTAGTGAGATGAGAGAAGTCGCAAAATCAACTGGAATTTTCAAGCAAATTATAGAAAAACTAGCCATGTAAGCCCGTGCTGTAAAAAGCCTGGGGTCCTAGAAACTATTGAAATCGTCAGATCAAAAAAACCTGAAATGTAGAGATGTCAGGTAATTGAAAAGAACTACTCGGGCATCTCTCTCCTTGGAGGATTCGTTTTGCCGACATGCTTGTGCATCGTTTGTGCATTAGCGGATAAGCGACTGTCTTTCTTCGGACGTTTCTTTTTCTCAGTGTGCTCGCTTCGCTTGTGTATTAGTGGCAGGAGGAAAAGTAAAAGGAATACCATTGTGCCAATGTGCTTGCCTCGTTTCTGTAATAGGGGATAAGTGAGTGACTCTCTCTTCAGATGTTTCGTTTTGCTGACGTGCTGGCCTTACTTGAGCACTGTATCCTCAGAGGTGGAGCCCTTCCGGGCCGGATAGATAAACACACCCATTTCCACGTGTAGATGTTTATATGTAAGAAACCAGATCTAAATCCATTAAGTAGTTCTCTCGTGAAAAGCAGACAGACAGACGTTGGATTTTATGTATATAGAGATATTTCTTCAACAACTCGATCTTTCCGCAAGATGTTCAGAGGACTTGAGTCACTCGATTCTTCCTCACTAAATATGCCACCCAACTCCTTAACTCAGCTGGACTATTAGTTCCTTCAACTGCTATCGGACATCTTCAGCTCCTCCATAATGCATGTGCCCGACTGGTGTTCTCTGTGCCTCGTTTCACTCCTACAACTCTTCTGCTTTTTCTTCACTGTTTTCTTCACTGGCTTCCTGTAGCTGCAAGGATCCAGCTTAAACCTCATATCTTGATTTGCGGTTCTCTTTATGGTTCTGCTCCTCAGTATCTGCAGTCTATGATAACTTTACACATCCATTCCAGAAGACTCCATTCTGCCGCTGCCTATCTGCTCTCCAGCCAGAAATGCCAGGACTGCACAATGCTTCTCTGTTTTGGCTCCAAAGCTGTGAAATGATCTCCCATTGTCTATTGAACTGCACCCACTTTCCTCCTGTTTAGACATCTTTTGTCAAACACATCTTTTCATTAAATACTTTGGAACTGCTTAGTGTCTCTTCCACAGAATGGCTGCTGTTGTACCAATCAAAGAGTTTAGGAGACTAGTTTATGTCTTAGTCTCACTGCTGGTATAATTATAAAGTAGCGGTAGTATGACCCCATCTTTCTTGTTTGTCTTGTGCTCTGCTGCTTTTGATGATTGCACCTTCTAATTATTCTTCCATTCATTACACCTTCAAACTGCATTCTTGCAATGAAAATCTGCAGCCACTGGGGCCCTCCAGGACCGGAGCTGGGGACCTCTGGACTAGATTGCACATATTGCATAACCTGCTTTGTAAGTCACTTTGGATAAAGGCATCCACCGAATAAATTAATAATAATTTCAGAACCAGCCAAATCCACATTAGGATCATGGAAAATCCAAGCCAATCCTGGATGGATAAGTCAGGGACCAAACCCTGGGTGGAATGTCTGTGTGGAACAGAGCACCCTGACTTATCCGATATGGAATCCATTTTGGGTCACCAGATAAGCAAAACTGCACATCTTTGGGAGGACAGTCCATGTGAGGTTAAGAAAAGTGTGACATCCAGACCTGGGGCCTCATGCATAACGCCGTGCCCAGAGGGGACTGGGCGGTCTGTTGGTCTGGAATCCCTACAGATTTTATTTTTTTTCTCCAGCCTTTGGAGTTTTTTTGTTTGTTTTTTCTGTCCACCCTGGCCATCGGACCTTACTTATTCTATGTTAATTAATGTTGACTTATGTTTATTTTTTATTGTGTCTTCTATTTTTCTATTCTTAATTTTGTAAAGCACTTTGAGCTACATTTTTTTGTATGAAAATGTGCTATATAAATAAATGTTGTTGTTGTTGTTGTGTGTAGAATTCACACTAAAACATGGTGTACGGACAAAAGCAGAAATGTGCGTACGCACAAAAAAATCCAGGTGCATAAATCTGTGCGTTCACCAACTTCCATGTTCTTCCGCTACATAAATCCCAGTCAGTGTGAAAAGTAACGCACGTGCAAGCGCCTGCTGCCACTCTCCAGCTCCTCCCAGAATTATGCTTCTTTGAATATGTAAATAAATATAAATAGCCCTTAAGCTCAGCGTTCTGTGAAAAGGCAATGGCAAAAGCAATGAGGAAAATAGAAGAATATCAGCGAATAACAAGTGGAGGCAAAGGAAAAACATACTATTTGTTGGTTTAAATAGTGGCATAAACAACAACAGGAAGTTGATCGAGTGACATAGAGTGTCGGAGAAACTCGAAAGCTCAAGTTCACAAAGTCGCACAGTGCCCGAAATAAAAAAGAAGTTGTCAGATATCAAAGTCGCCGTGAAAAGGTGAGTCATAGCCCACCATCTGAGTGTCATATGAAAGCTTATTAGGGTACAGAGAAAAGAAAAAGAAATAGGGACACAGTGGGAAAAAAGCATGAAATGTCAACTTTAATCTCGAAATTTCCACTTTAATCACGTTGTTTATTTTGTCATTAAAGTAGAACATCATAAACTTCATGTTAAAGTCGTTTAATTTACTAGTTTCTCAAATCACATCGTAACTAAAGTAGCACATTAAATGCTTTGTTTTGTATGTGTTCTTCTATGTGCTCTATGTGTGTGAATCACTACGTGCTTCTGGGCTTTCTCTTCATCCGACAGGACACAGAATCCATTACATTCATAATATTACAGCTCTCTGAATAATTAAAATACTGAGATGTATACTTAATATCATTTTCATAATGATAGGAGGTAAAGCATGTTATCATGGGAACACGGTGGTGCAGTGACAGTGACGAGTTGGTGCACAAGTTGCTTCACCGTGCGCGACCTTGGATGAAATAATTACCTACAGCAGTACTGTCTCTTTCAAACGTACTAACCTCCAATTCCTGTCCTTCCTTTTCTTTCTCCAAGTAACCAATCGCCACATAGTCAGCTCTGTAATAGACCTTAAGCCATCTGTAAGCTGAGAACACTGATTCTTCAAAACTTTGTAGTATATGTTCAATTATTCTATCTACCTATCCTTCCAGGGTCATGCCAGTCCCAGCAAGAATACAGCATGAGGCAAGAACAATCTCTGAACGGGGATCCAGCTCCTTGCTAGCGCTGCGACACCATGTCCTCACATGTTTAATTATTAACAATATACATTATTTAAATGATGTTAACATTTTATCTGTATAATGTAATAAACATATTTTTCATCTTACAAATGATATTGTCATCATATGTAAACATGCTCTTTATAAAGTGGCTCAGGTTGTGCAATATTATAACTGTTTCGCAAGTTTACAGTGAGGTGATTGTACTTATAAGTACAAACAGTTCTACAAAGACCACTTGATGGACTGATTGAGTGTGTTTAGAGTTCTTGTGATGAAACTGTTTCTGAACTGTGAGGTCCCTACAGGAAAGGCTCTGAAGTGTTTGTCATATGAGAGCAGTTCAAATAGCGCATGGCTGAGGCAGCGTGTGTTAAATGCTGTATACCAATAATTTTCTTTTCCGATCAGCTGCTGTAGAGCTGTGATTCCACACTCAGATACAGTGGGATAAATACTCTGAGTGGTGCATTGTGAGTAACAACACTAAAACAGCTATGGTATTTGGAACAGTTTGGCCATTCCCGTGGTCCATTATATTGTTACAGGTTAATTACAATCAGATGCATTAAACTAATAAACAATATACAGTTAATTTCAGTGTATTTGATAAAGCCATATCAGGGATGTGGATCTAAAAAAGAAAGGGAAAACACACTGGAACAAAAGCACTGCTTTGACGCAGGGTGCCGCCAGTTTGCAAAACCGAGCAGAGAACTTGTGTACGTCAAGGATTTAGCTGCCATGAAAATGTGTGTGGCTTTACGCCAAGTTTAGGTTTTATACATCGCGATTTGAGAGTGGTGCGTATTCACCGTTTATACATGAGGCCCCTGGACATTGACACAAATTGATGAATATCTACAAGCCTGATCTGCAATAGGAATAAAATCTTGCAGTATTTCTTTATATTCCCTGCTGTGCACCCCCGTTAATACAAACTACCCCCTTTACACTAAAAATCCAATTGTCCTTCATTTACTCAGAATATTCAGAATAGGAAGCACTTTAAGACAGAGAAGCTGTTATGTGTTGCAGTTCTACATGACAACCATCTTTTCCAACCTCTCAAACTTATACACTACTCAGGGTGTGGAACATGTCCACTTAGAGACTTGTACATAGATAATGTCTTTGTATCCTACCAACAATTATGCTTCAAATGCAACTTGTCATCAACCCAATTCTTCCACTACTTTCAAGCTAGACACTTTACCAAACAGAACCTGCCCAATTTTCCTCACATCCCACCTATTTATATTCCAGAAGAAGAACTGATCAGTCTTGAAGACTCAGATAGCAAAGGAATTCCCTTCCTTTCAAAGGCCCCAGACTACATTGGGTATGTCACTTAATATCTCGGAAAAGGAGTGTAATGTCGTCATGCACAGCATACACTTGAGCTCCAAATGTGCAAAGCATTCAGTCGTTCAACTTAACATCTTTTATTGAGTGCAATTATTATCTCATTTAAAAATGTTTCCAGGGCAAGATTCAACCTGTGAATGTTGCAATTGAGCTCCATCCTCACTGGGACACATGTTCTGGATGTACACCAAACTAACAACATTTTGGACAAAAATCTTTTCCTGCCTCAGTGTCCCAATCACTCTGAACCCATTAGCAGTTGTGTTTGGTGGACTGTCAGACGGGCTTAAAGTGGAGAAGGACAAACAAACTGGAATTTCCTTTACTACATTAGACTTATCTTGCTTCACTGGAAGAATCCCACCCACCACTCTTAAATTAGTGGGTAACCGATGTTCTATACTGCTTGAAATTGGAAAAAAATCTGTCCAAAACTTTTTTACAACATGGCAGGATCTATTTAATAACATTTTAGAATAAGCTTCCATTTTGGGGTATAAGATACCCTTCTTTTCTTGCTCCTTTTATAGAGTAGTTTTGGCTGCTGGCTCCCCTCTCTTTCTCTTGGGTGTGGGTTGAATTTTGCTTTGATTTGTTAAATATGGCTTGGCTGTATGGGACGTTATCAATTTGTAACTAAAATCAATAAAAATATTTAAAAAAAAAGAAGAAGAAGAAGAGTGTGACATCCCAACACAGAACGTGAGCAGAGCTCTGAAGCAGACGTGTTAACCACTGTACCACACCCTGCAAGAAACCAACTGGGTTTAACACCCACTGGCAACTGGCAAATGTGCCAGGTAGAAAAATGGCAATCTGAAGATATTTTCACTTGTTGCTTACACCATGGACATGGCAGAGTAAACTGCCTCTGTGTGTGCTATGGCTGTAGGTACGTGGGGACAATTTCAGGGATGATCTAATGATCCATTAAACATCACTTATAAGAAAGAAAGAAAGGCTGCTCACCCCTTGGCGTGGGCCACTCACAAGCTGCTTCTGCACTTGCAATCCAATGGTGGCTGGTTTATTATTAATATAAAAAATTTGAAACAGAAAGTCAAGAATGGCAAAATTACTCACAAAATTGTTCACTCAAGCACTTAATACGTTAATGCACTTTGCTTTTAATATTTCAGTAACCAGGTCTGTGTCTGCCATCCGTATTGTAAAGGTTATGGCAGCTGAAACTCTTCAGTTTATTTAGAGACCCCATCCAGGTCTTTGCACTCCTCAAGAGCATCGGCTACCCATCCATTAATGCAGTTTCAGAATTTTTTCCTATACCTATCAGCAGTGATGGACCCAGCAGGGCGGACGCTCATCCAGTCTCCACCTGTACAGGGGGCCCGTAAACGGGACAGATGGAAATGTCTACATCATTGAGAGAGACACCTAAGGTCTAACAATGTCTCTGCTCTTATCGATCATGTGCTAAATCTTTGTGCGTAGGGTGTGCATTAATATGGGGGCGATTTTTGTATGGGGGGGGGGATGTGCGAGCACAAATGGAACTTTCCACATTTTTGAGGGTCCAGGTCTAATAAGCTTTACATTCTTATCAAACATATGTTAAGTTTTCGTGGGCTGGGCATGCATTAACATGGTGGGGGGCTTTTAAGGGGGATCCAGTGATGAGCTTGCCCCTTCCTGTTCAAAACCATTGAACCTCCACTGCCTGTCAGGTAAAGATTTTTGGTTTTATTTTATTACATTTGGAGCTCTGGCTGGCCAGGTGGCTCACTCAGGGTGACGCAGTGAACCCACATTCGCTTGGTTTAGAGGACAGCGCTATAACCACTATGCCAGTTTTCGTCAAGCATATTCTAGCAGCACTGGATATCAGGTAGGAACCAAGGAGTTAACCCTGGATGGTGCACCTGTCTATTATAGAAACCATTCAAAGTCACTCGTGAGGGCCGTCTTTGGTATGAGGGAAAACAAACATACAGGGAGAGCTCACAAAGAAAGGGACCAGTCTAGGAAATGAACACCTTCTGTTTGGAATGTGAGGTCAGCAGCATTGGGCCATCTTGATATAATTCTAATATAATTAAAAAAACATGAAGTGGAATCTAGGGAATGTGAAACGTTAGTGCTAGCTGCCATGCCACTCTCACAGACATCCATCCATTATCTGTGTCTTCTTAACCTTAATTAAGGTGACAAGAGCAATAGCTGAAATGAGTACTGCACTCAAAACAGAGAAAAGAGTTCCAGGCCTCCAAAAGACACACAAACCAGGCCAGGACCTTCACTAGCCTGCCTAAAAATAGGCCTCACCCCAAGTAGCCTGCCCCAAACTCCACAGATAGGCTTTGGCCTGTGAAGGCTAAAATAGAGATGTGGCTTTAAAAGTTCAAAAATATAATATTTTAAGCATCAAGTTGTGCTCTAGACACGGGCCTTTAAAGAAAGCAGACAGAGTCCCAAAATGGCTCAGAAATGAGCACTGGGGACAGGTGGAATCTGTCAAACCCTGGCTAGTCAGGAAAGGGCAAGCACTGGATCTTTATAAATAAAATATTTACTTTACAAAAAAAAATGATTAAAAAATTCATGATTTTTTTTAGATGCCTTAAAAGGAAACAAATTCCAATATACAAATCCCAAGAATAAAATGAATGAAACAATAAACCATAACACGTCCAAATCCTGCAAATCAATAATAAAAAATGAGCAATAAATCACCAGAGAACTCACCAACTCTAGAATATTCAATGAACCGCAAGGGACTGCTTGTTTTCCCAGTTTCTAAAGTGATGAGGGAAGTCCCTTGATGGTGATAGGCAGGTGACCCCACCTCTTGGGGAACCACCCTCAAGACACATGGAACATAGTAGAAAATACATAGATACATAGAAACTAAATGATTGGCAATATTAACATAAACCAAAGAATCATAAATGAACAAAAATATGTAAAAAAGTAACCTGAGCCCCAGCCAGGTGGGGGGTCCTGAAGGAACCATACCAGTCACAAAATATACCAAAAATGCCCCTCAAGTGAGAAGAACTGTCAAACCACTGGCTTAAGAGACAGGTCCAAGACAGAGAAGAACAAAATGGCAAAACAACACTAAATAAGGCAAAAGGGCAGCCCAGAGCAAACAAGACCCCAATACTTAATCCAAGACTTGAAAAACCAAAGACAGAAGCGATGGACCCCAAAACCAAGAATAAATACTCACAGAAACTCTACACTCTTCAAATGTCAAAGAACCTCTGTGGGGAACCATCTCTTACACCTCAATATAAAGGCAGAGGGTGGTCCCAGCAACAGAGATGTCAGTGAGGCCCTGACCCGTAGAAACACAACACTTGCTACTTAAATATTTATATAAACGTAATAAATAAAAACATGACTTTACAGGAAGCCAAAACAAAACCAGACTTCTGCCACTAATTTGGTTCCCCTCCAAGCACTGGTCATGTTCAGATATTGTGTTGCACTATGTGATGCATATTATGGATGTTCTCATAGTTTGATACCTGCTTTGCCAATTATGGTGGCAGTCCAACAAATATATTAGAAATAAAGATCATCATAGGTACTTTTCTCCAAGGAGCTTGGAGCATACGTGTGCTCATTGCTCAAGGGCAATTGCTTTGGAAAAGCAAGGGGTACTCTTGTTATGTTGTGCATGTGCCAGCAGGAAAAAACACAGTAACGTACACAATGCTGCATTTAAAATATGGTTTGGCATCTTTAAATGATTTTTATGTGTTTATCAACCATTTTGAAGGATCTGGTACTACATTTTTTTGAGGTTCTCAATTTCATTCTGATGTTTATTTTTCATTTTCAGCATACTTTAATAATTGTTTTATTTTCTGCACCATTTTGGCCTCCATTTTGTTTTCTTAGCTGCTGTCACCATTTTGCACTCCAGCCGTTTAGGACTACATTGTGCGTTTCTTGGGATGTGTCCTCCGAAGTTGCAAACTGAGTTTAATTGATGCTATGGGCTAAAAGGCCAGCTGAAAAAATGCAGTAATGTGCACAATACTGCATTTAAGTTATGATTTGGGATCTTAAAATAATTTTTATGTGTTTACTCCAACCATTTTGAATGATCTAGCACTCTTTTCTGTCGTTCTCAATTAAATGTTGGTGTTTATTGTACATTTACCACATAATTATTAGCTGTATAATTTTCTTTTGGGTGCCATTTTGCTTTCATAGTGATAGTCAAAATTTTGCACTCCTGTCGTTAGGATAACATTGTGTGTTTCTAGCGGTGTGTCCTCAGAGGTTGCGACACAAGGGTAATCGATGTGATGGGCTAAAAGGTCCACATTGTGGATTCAAAACCCTTTTTCCAAACATCCATTGGCTGAAAATCTATTTTGATATGTTTCATCGATTTGGTTCTTACATTAGCGCTAACGGATTTTTGACGATGAATTTTGCTTCTCGTTTCAGTTTTTCAGTCATGCTTTTTTGACATTTTTTGCGTATATACGAGGTGAAACACAAAAATAACTGGATTGGTAAAAAAAAATAAATAATTATTGATGAATTACAGATATTCTAAACATTATCCCCTTCTATATACTCCCTCCCCCCACCCCCCATCTCTACACCGCTCTATACGTATCATCCATTGATTGAAATAGTGCTGGAAATGTTTTTGCTTGAGGCTCTTCAACAGGCTTGCCGTTTCTGTCTTCACTTCATCCATTGAAGAAAAATGTGTTCCCTTCAGGTCACTTTTGATTTTCAGGAACAAGTAAAAAAAATCACAGGGAGCTAAATTGGGTGAATAGGAAGGATGATCGAAGACTGGAATGTTTTTGTCAGTCAAAAACGGTTTTACGGTAAAAGAGAAAATTTGCGAGAAATTTGATGTTGATTCGCTGTTCTTTTTTTCACCTGACATTATTGCCGCAACTCGTGTAGCGATTGTTGCGCATATACTGACTGGGCTATTCTCAGAATATACCTAGCCGGTCGGCGTTTTCAAAGGATATGCAGGAGGGGATATAGTTCTATGATTCACGTCCGGCCAACCTCCAGACAGTTTTCCAGGAAAGCCCCAAGCCCAGTTTGGTTATTTTTGTGTCTCACCTCGTATTTATTTCCTGGATCCCTCTCAAATTATTTTTTCAAAACACACTGCACTACTCCTTAGTGTGTTGCACAGTAATTGCATTAGGTAAAGAAATGCAGGAGTGTGAGTGTGCCTTTATTCAGTGGTGGATTTAGATAGGGACGACATGGACAGCCATCCTGGGTGACATTTTACAAGGCAGTGGCATGGGGTGACTATAGCAAAAAATCTGGAATGGTGATTACAGCCTGAGCTGGTGAATTCATTAGGGCCACCAGTTAAGGGGCACATGCTCCAGACACCAAGGGGCTTACAGTCTGTATAGTCCACCAAGGGATGCAAATTATGTAATTGAAGGGGTGTGCACTCCAGATATTGAGGTGAGGGGTCATTGAAGTCTAGTGATATTGTTTGCAGGCTGTCATGTGAGGAGTGCCGTTTTTGAAACCGAAGGGGTGCGCACTCCTAAAATACCATGAAAATGGTATGTATACAGTGGGTCAGTGTTTATGTAATTGAAGGGTCACACAGTCTGGACACCAAGAGGGGCCCCTTCAATCGTTGAAGCCTAATACTGACTTATCTCTATGAACACTAAGGGGCGCTCCCACGCCCAGCCTTGACTCCAAATGGGCTTTGACCGGCACCACCCTTAGTACTGTAAGAATTCTGCAGTGGGTTTACAAATCTTTACTCATTCACTTTGGAAGGCCCTTAGGGTAATCATGAAAGTTGCATCCTCCCCTGCCACACAAATTTCTTTAGTGAGTGCCACCCACAAGGTGCCTTTCACTTATAGTGTCATTGCTTACAGCTGCCGGACTTTTGACAGGTGGAGTGACTCGATCAGGGACAGAAAGCAGGCAAGAGATTTCTGGGTTACAATCTGGTGGCTTAGCCACCAGGCAACACTCTCAACGTCTAGGTTAGGATTTAATAAGTTTCTCTATTGAAAAAAAGGATTTTCTGCAATATTCACAATAACTGGAACTGTCAAAGCTTCTGCACAGCTGATGTATCTATAATACTAAGCAGAACTGCTTCATGCGTCGGACATAAAAGACTGGCAAAATTTGTAATTGAGCCACCTGCAATCTCATGGGTATTGATCGGCCAGGCATTTGGCTGATTTCAAAAGTGTATTATTGTTAGCAACATGGACTTCTAGTGGGCAGAGAAAATTAAAACTCTCCACTCCAGTATTCATGCTGCTAAATCTGGGTGGCCGTGATGTCACTGTTACCATGGCATACAGTCACCATAATGTTTTACACAGCATAAGGAAGTCAAACAAGTTTCACAACAAATTGTTTTTTGTGTACATGGCAATTATCTTTCAGTTTGTTTGAGGTCATAAGTGGGCCTGAAAGCCTGCCTGTGGAGATTTGAGGTCTGGCTACTTAAGGTGAGGCCGATTTTCGGGTCTTATTATCTTTATTTTACCAAGTTTGTGTCAGTATTTCACTGTGCTGTGAATGACTGGGTTTTCTTCTGACATCAGCCAACACATTTTAGGTGACGTTAATTGTGTTGTCATTTAAAATTACTAAAGTGGTGAGAAGCCCTTCAAAAACGGCATGGGAAGAAGGTCTGAATCCCACCAGAAGGTAGCATAGTTTTCTACACCAGGCCAAAAATATACTTCAATAGAATACTCTATAAACTCCGAGCCATCTTAACAGCATTATAGGCCCCCAGGCAAAGCAGTGCACTGGGGCCCCTACCTACACAGCCACTCAGCAAGTCACAACATACAGTACATACATTAGCATGGAGCCCCTATGCTCGTCTAGCCCCCGCGCTACTGCCCAGAATGCCCATGCGTTAAGATGGCCCTGTACAAACTGTCTCAGAAAAAACTCAAAATGCCCTTTAAGGGAGGGGATCACCATCAAACCCTGGTTTGTACAGAGCAAGGCAAAGAAGAAACTTCATAAAAGATTAGGAAATATTAGAATTAGAAGTATTAGGGAAAAAAAAAAATCAAACATAAGCAAAAAGAACTTGTCTAACAGGTAATCCAATATGAAATTCTCAAAACGATCCAAAGAAAATAGCACAAAAACAGAGTTGAGAGCCAGAAATCGAATTCAAACAAAAATAAATACTCACAAATTTTTATAGGGCTGGTGGGCAGTCCTTTAATGGTGATGATTGGGAGGCTCCGCCTCTTGAGTATCCACCCACAAAATACAAGAAACACATATTGACACTAAATAATAACTAAACAGAATAAAATGATCACATCTTCTTATATAATACGCTACCGTGGCTGTTTGTTTGTCTGTCCAGGATTTTAAATCACCTGTAGCTCGCAAACCGTTTGACAAATTGACCTTAAATTTAATACACATAATGTATACTACGTGACGTCTACTATCCACTTTCAGGGTGATGATTGACCTCCAAGGTTATTCCTATTTTTATTTTTATTTTATTTTATTGTAGAATCAACTCTCGGCAGCTGCCAGCAGTGTGGCTGGGCGGTGCATGTGTAGGGGCGCTGTTCTCATTCCCTACCACCTTCGCCATCACTTTCCCTACCTCTTCATATTTTAAATCATTCTTGAGGCAGATTGAAGACTTAAGTGCCAGCTTAAGTGAAAAAATCAAAGAAAACATACTAAGTAATTGCAACACAAACACTGACTTAATCGGTTTTAATGCGAAAAGACGGAAGAAGAGAAGCAGCGGGCCGCTAGGGTGGAGAAATGAAGAGCTGCTCAGGAACAGCAAGCGCATCAACCTCTGAGCAAACAAATGCTAAACGTACAGAGAAAGAGGACGAAGACTGCGAATGCTCAAGTCAAGTATATTCACTGCACTTTATCGTGCAGTGCGCCGTTACTGGTAATACATAATTAGACAAATAATAAATGAACAGACCAATATTATGAAAAATAATGAAAACCAGTAAACAATAATGAAAGTACACAAAGAAGATAAAAAGAAACAGGAGGATCCCTGGCTTGACCATAACAGATTGGTGACTATAAATGGTCCTACTGCATGAGTGTTCCCAAGTGTTTCCACGATACACAGCTGCCTTCTCTGGGGTAAAATGTATTGTTATTATTATTATTATTATTATTATTATTATTATTATTATTATTATTATAACATAACAATAATAATAATAATAACATATACTCAGTGCCACTTGGGGAGCTGTTGCAATGCCAAGACCATGAATTGGACTGAGTGGGTCTCAGAATAGTATGTTGTGTTCAAAGGCTTAGGCTTCCTTAGAAGCCGTTTTGAGAGAAACAGATCCAAAAAAAAGATAAATAAGTTGCGGCTCTGCCCACATAGTAGTGTAACAGGACAAACATTTTTATAATCAATAAAAAAATGTTCTGTCCAAGCGGAAGGTAAGTACACTCCAACGTCAAACACTGGCACTGTAGCTGATCATGTTCAGATCTGACGGTGGAGCGTCCCCCACGTGGGGAAAAAAGCATGTGGCTGCATCTCTGGTAATAAGCAGCTACCCTCTAAAACACACGTAGCTCTGATCTCTTTCTCAAAAATGTTAAACGTTACTCCTTAACAATCTGTAGATGATCATGTGGAGGCAAGGTACGCTCCAACACGTGGCGAGAGGTAGAACAACTCAAACAGAGGCAGACGTGTGAGTGAAGAGATCACAGCCACCCCCCTCCCCTCATCCCGCTGTCTCTCTCTCAGATTTGCGCAAATAAATCAGTTCCACAAGCAAACCATGATACTTAGCGTGATGAGAGAAATCCCAAAATCAACCAGAATGTTCAAGCAAATTATAGAAAAAATACCTGATCTAAATCTATTAAGTAGTTCTCTCATGAAAAGCAGACAGACAGACAAATGGACATTGGATTTTATATATTACTAGCAAAATACCCGCGCTTTGCAGCGGCAAAGTACTGCCTTAAAATTTTTATTAAGAAGAAAATTAAACCTTTTTAAACTGAGGGAAAATATACCAATAATTATTTGTTAAGGATCTCTTTGTATACCACATTGTGAGTTCGGCCCTCCGGTTGTAATATGACCAAGCTGTGCGCTGAGCTTACTCTTGAGCATGCAACGTACAGTTGGCCATGTGAACAGTAATCTTGTTTCAAATCTCACAGCTTGGATTGCTGCTGTCATAATCGGTTTGAGTTTCATGGTTTGTTTCAATTATGACAGTATTTGCAGGACTTGTGTTGAAGAGACATTCGGCATCTGTCAAGCGTTGTAAGTATACAACCGGTTTCATCGATAACTTCACATCCAGCTTTTGAGAGTTTAAAAATTCATAAACATCAAAGTGTCCACTACTGAAATCGTCACCTGTCAATCTAAGATGTTTAAGAGGCATTGGCGGTTGTCCAAAGCTGTAAAATATTTGGCCATTTTGGTACACTTGAAAGCGACAACCGAACAATTCAGCGGCAGCCATCAACTCACATGCAGATGCATAGGTGAAGGGCTTAAGCATTTCACTCTTCTTGTGCTCCTGTGTAATATAATTATCTCCTGTACCGTCATCAGTCCACACCTTGAACCTGTCCCAGTCATTCAATACATAAGACACAATGTTCCTCCGGATATCAAGAGTGAGCCTGATATGGCCGTGCAATATGTAACAAAGAGAATGGAAAAGGTAGGTGCCATCTCCGGGCATGGAAACCACTCGGTAAGTGACAGTTCTTTGATCGATGGTGATCACCTCGATAGACATGTTAATGGGGGTATGGTTGGAATGATAAAGGAAATGGGTACCTGAACAATGTAAAGTAAGTCTAAAATACCTAAACAATAACTATAATCATAATAAACGAACAATAAAACAGCGGAGAAGCCGTGGATTAAATAAAAAGGCTGTAGTTATCAGCAGGGAGACGTGAATTCCATGGTGAAGCAAGAAAGGGAATGTAGAGACTGGAGCGACGGACGGCCTTATATAGGCAGGCAGCCAACATCGTGGGAGGCGTTGGGATGGGGGACCCAACGTCGCCTCACATGGTGACCGAGCTGCAAGCTATGGCCGTATATATGTACGTAAGTAGGATTCAGTTAGCGTTGGGAACCCGCGTACCAAATTTCTTGAAGATGTGCCCATAAGTAACAAAGACTGTTGAAAAGTTCAATATAGCGGCCGACAGTGGCATCATACCACCTAAATAAGTACCAAATTTCAGCCTTCTACCTACACGGGAAGTTGGAGAATTAGTGACATTGGAAAGTTCAATATGGCGGCTGACAGTGGCGTAATACCACCGAAATAAGTACGTACATTGGTTTCGGTTAGCGCAGGGAAAATTTCGTGAAGACGGGGCCATGAATAAGAAAGTTCAACATGGCGGACATTGTTGACCATTATGACCGTAACGCGTAGAATTTCGAAATGAAACCTGCTTAACTTTTGTAAGTAAGCTGTAAGGAATGAGCCTGCCAAATTTCTGCCTTCTACCTGCACGGGAAATTGGAGAATTAGTGACATTGGAAACTTTAATATGGCGGCCTAAAGTGGCATCATACCACTGAAATAAGTACGTACATCGGTTTTGATTAGCGCAGGGAAGCCACCTACCAAATTTCGTGAAGATGGGGCCAAAAATAAGAAAGTTCAGCATGGTGAATGTTGTCAACCGTTATGACCGTTATGCATAGAATTTCGAAATGAAACCTGCTTAACTTTGTAAGTAAGCTGTCAGGAATGAGCCTGCCAAATTTCAGCCTTCTACCTACACGGGAAGTTTGAAAATTAGTGACGTTGGAAAGTTCAATACAAACAGTGGCGTCATACCACCGAAATAAGTACATACATTGGTTTTGGTTAGCACAGGGAAGCCGCCTACCAAATTTCGTGAAGATGGGGCCATAAATAAGAAAGTTCAACATGGCGGACGTTGTCGACCGTTATCGACCGTTATGACCGTTACGTGTAGAATTTCGAAATGAAACCTGGTTAACTTTTGTAAGTAAGCTGTAAGGAATAAGCCTGCCAAATTTCAGCCATCTGCCTACACGGGAAGTTGGATAATTAGTGATGAGTCAGTCAGTCAGTAAGTCAGTCAGTCAATCAGTGAGGGCTTTGCCTTTTATTAGTATACAGTAGATATAGTATATAGATGTGTTTCACAATTCACCAGCCCAGCTCAATAAGTTTGCATGGTCTACCACTTCTTGGCTGCCTTGTTGTTGCTCCTTGACTCATCCACTTCATAATAACAGCACTTACATTTGACCAGAGTAAATCTAGAAATCTAGTGGAACAGACCTCTCACATACTGACTTGGGGCCAAAGATGGCATCCTATGCCAGTGCCATGCTTACAGTCAGTGAGCTCTTCAGTACGCCCCATTCTACTGCCAGTGTTTGCCAATGGAGATGGCATGGCTATGCGCTTGGATTCTATTCACCTGTTAACCAGGGACATGCGGTGAGGTTCATGGCTGGTGAGGCACTGACTCCTTCAGACTCAGATTTATAAATACAGGTAAATGAACCTAAAAGACTAGCTTATTCACTAGTTGGCAGCATTCATTGACTACTTGTTATGTTTCACATCTTATCAGCATTCTTTACACACACATAGGTAAGGTGCATATTTGGCTAACAAAGAACGCTACATTTATAGCGGCGAGAGAGAGCGTATTTGCTCTGCACCCTCCCTGTGTTCTAAATTTGCAATTCCACAATTCATACTCATTCAATACAAATGAAAGTGTTGAGTGGTGTACAAAAAAACAGATTTCAATTTTGACCTTTTGAAGAACAGCAGCAATAAGCACCTGCTGGGCTCACATGCGCTCCCTTCAGGGCGGCACGGTACTGTCTGCCTCACCTTGTGCCTTCTCACTCCTGTTTTAGGTCCGATCAGCAAGACTAAATATGTCACACACATTCATTAAAGATATTAGCCAGGCTGTGGAAAGTCAGGGTGTATAATAAACATGTCTGAAAACATTATATTGACGACATACAGAGAGACAGCAACAGGAACATGCCAATTGAATGCATCAACCCCGTGTGTGAGGGAGAATTCTGTCTGAGGTGAGGATCGCTGCTGACGCACCTCACGTTTCCCCCCTGTATTTGAACAGAAAATGCGGCAATTCTGCGAATTTGACTATAAAATGATCAAAGTTATTGGAATCATACAGAAAACAAAATTATAGCACAAACCAGTTGACACATTTATTTTATGTTATTATTATTTTTTTTTTTTACTTTTCATTCCTCCCTTGACCACACATCCCTGCTGTTAACAATACCTAAATTCAATAATTCAGAGGGGTGTCCACATCCCTTGGGCCATATGGTGCAGCTCACAGGCCCCGGGTGCTTTAGTCAGCCTCACTGCGGCACATGGAGACTTGTTTGCGATTTTTCAGTGACATCAGTTCATTCTTGGCTGTGCTCTCTGGACCCTTTGATCTTGCTGTTTATTTTTTTAGCGATCTACTGATATTTTCATTTTGGATTCCCAGTTTTACAACTCTTAACTTTTTCTTTAAAATTTGGCTCTAGGTTTTGTTATTCTTGGATATTTTTTATTTGATTTTTGAACCTTTTTGATTAATTATTCACATTTTTGTCTACTCTTGGTTCTTTTGAAGTTATTTGTTTTTGTATTAGTTTGGATTCATGTTTGCTTTTTTGTATTTTTGCTTTTTAAACTTTATAAATTTGTACTGAGAACATTTGAATTTTTTTGATTAATAATAGGCTTCACTTATAATAAGTTACATTGTGTGTCCAGGGTATTTTGCTGCCTTCCCACTCCATTTGTGGTTGGATTCATTACAGCTACTTTTTTTGTGGAGGAGTATTAATGTAGGGAAGGTCAAACTGGGCATGATCTCCTGCGGAATGGATTGCAGCTTGAGCAGCCGGCTGTGAGACTCCACAGAGGCAGCTGGCACGTCACCATGAGCCATCCACTGGGCCAAACTGGCAGATAACGAATAACATAGGCAAGTCATTTGTTATTTTAATGGGGACTCCTTGTGCGCATCCAGCCATGTAGCTAGAGTCTGACTCACATCTGCCCTGTAGCCTTTTCAGTTATGCTGCATAGTCCCAACTTGTACAGTAGCAGTTGTGCCTACGTTTCAATTGTAAAAGACAGAATATACACCCATTGACTCCAGTAGGGTCACCCGATAAACTAGTATGTGAAGTAGAAAAGCCTACATTATGTGGGCCAGCATGCCGTTTGTTCAAAGTTTCAATGAAACTGTCCACACTCCCGTTTGTCTGCAGATGGAAGATTGCCATGTGGATGTGCTTTACGCAACTGCTAGAAAGGAATAATTGAAATAAAGATGATAGTTTTTGGATATTTCCTATATTTTGGAATGCCTGCCCCCCTACACTCTAAGTCATAACCTTAGATCTTCAAATGGTGGGCTGCTTATAATTCCAAGAGCCAAGCTTAAAAGAAGTGATGAGGCGGCCTTTAGTTGTTATACATCTAAAATCTGGCATACTTTACCGCTAGAAATTCATCAGGTTGGCACTATGGAAACATTTATTAAAAAAAAATCTGAAAAGTCATTACTTTCCTTTGGCTTTTTCGTAGCTACATTTCAGTTGAATTCCTAATAGACTGTAATGGTAATAAATGATCATATTTTTCAGGGATCTGCAATCTGTACTAATCTCCACTTTTCCAGTTCTTCTGTGGTGGCGATCTGTGCCTCCACCACCTGATTAAAGCACCAAGAAGCCCCCTGTGTTAATGGAATGAAGGTGGGTGTCTCAGCTGTCCATGAGACCAACTTCATCAGAATCTTATCATGTGAAACACGAAAACAAAGAGGACTGATTTAGGAACATTTATGTTAGGTAGAATGCCCAGTCAAGGGTGGGTGGTCTTTTAGCCACGGAAACCCTGCAAATTAGTTTTTTTTGTTGTTGTTTTTTTTTTATGTCCTCCCAGACATTTGACCTTACTTTGTTTTGTTTTTACCTATTCTTGAATTTTCTTGCCTTATCCTAATTGTTTTTCTTGTCTTGTAACGTTTTCTTTGTCATCTTGTAAAGCACTTTGAGCTAAATTGCTGTATGAAAATGTGATGTAGAAATGAATGTTGCTGTTGTAACAGGAGACAGAACTGGAGGTGGCAGAGGTAAAGATGTTAAGATTTGCATTGGGTGTGGCAAGGATGGACAGGATTATAAATGAGGACATTAGAGGGTCAGCTCAGGTTGGGAGAAAGTCAGAAAGGCGAGATTGCGTTGGTTTGGACATGTGCAGAGGAGAGATGCTGGGTATATTGGGAGAAGGAAGCTAAGGATAGAGCTGCCCAGCAAGAGGAAAAGAGGAAGACCTAAGAGAAGGTTTATGGATGTGGTGAGAGGGGACATGCAGGTAGTGGGTGTGACAGAAGAAGATGAAGAGGACAGGAAGATATGGAAGAAGATGATCCGCTGTGATGACCCCTAAAGGGAGCAGCCGAAAGAAGAAGAAGAAATTGTTATCAATGACGGCACAAGATATTTCCTGATAAGAAAGCCAGTTACAGAGAACATCTACAATATCTCCCCATTAGGCCTGTTGGTGAAGGTTCTTACAAGACATCTAAATGTAATTTGGGTTGCTGTGTGGTTCATCCCAACATCTACAGGTGGGTTCATCAAATCAGTTTGACTTGGGGCCAAATTTTCATTCAGGCAAAAAGAACACACACATTAACAGGAACACTTCCCTCATTGATCTCCTTTTCCTTCCTCTTCATCTTTTCCAACTTCTATGTGGGGTCAATGTGATCAATCAACCTTCTCCAAACACCTCAGCTCTGCACCTCCTCCCCAGTCAGACCCTTTTCCTCCAGATTTTCTTTTACTTTATCCATCCACCTCTGTTTCGGCCTCCCTGGCTTTCTCTTCCTCTGCCCACATATTCATCATTTCTCCTCATTACAAGTCTGCACCACTTCAGCTCACTTTCCTGTCATTTCTTAGATATCTCTCCCACTTTTGTTGTACCTGTGATTGTCTCATTCCTTATTCTGTTCTTCTAGTGTAACTCCGTACATCCATCTCAACATTTCTACCACATCCAACTTCTTCTCCTGCACTCCTCTTACTGTCCATATCTCAGCTCCATACATCATTGCAGGTCTTACCACTGTCTTAAAATCCTTATCCATCCATCCACCCATCATCCAACCCGCTATATCCTAACTACAGGGTCGCGGGGGTCTGCCGGAGCCAATCCCAGCCAACACAGGGTGCAAGTCAGGAAACAAACCCTGGGCAGAGCGTCATCCCACCGCAGGGCACACACACACACACACACTAGGGACAATTCAGAATCGCCAATGCACCTAACCCACATGTCTTTGGACTGTGGGAGGAAACCGGAGAACCCAGAGGAAACCCACGCAGACACGGGGAGAACATGCAAACTCCACGAAGGGAGGACCCGGGAAGCGAACCCAGGTCTCCTAACTGTGAGTCAGCAGTGCTCTTACCCTTATCTTTCACCCTAATTCTTCAATCACACCATCGTCCCGATTCCTTCTTCCAATTGTTTCTTCCACTCTGTTGGTTACCTCTGCATCTAATTCTCTATCTTGGGCTACAACCGAAGTGAAATATTTAAAGTTGTCCGCACATAACTCCATCACTCTATCCAATCACCTGCTTATTCACATCACACACATTAAATCAATTTAAGCTGTCAAACTTAAATCCATCCAAGGGAAGGAATCATCAGGCATATGTTGTACCGAATTCTGGTCTTGTTATCATTCCAGACGAGTAAGCTCGTTCATTTCAATTCATATTTTTCCCTCATGAAAATTCAAAGTGGTTGTACCTAATCATGTAATGTTTGCTGATTAGTTAGGAAATAACATTCAAATTTCTAAAGAGGGCCAGTGATTTTTTTGGTTGAAACAGAGCCATTGCAACTCCCAACTGAAATATTACCCAGTGAACAATGTAGAAACAACAAAATAGTCATACGTAGCTAAAAGCTGGTGTTGTAAAATCAATCAGGTGCCTTTTAAAAATTAATTTATATTTTACTGTATTAATAACCCTTCCCTGAACAAATAGAATATGATCTTGTCTTAGTTTTCCTCCATCATTCACCTTCCTTAGTAGATTCAAAGTCTTGGAATGACCCGAGGTGTGGTGGGGGACACCCAGAAACAAGCAATGGTGAATGGACCCTGGAAGGGCTGATTATGACTGTCATGTTTTAGCTCGTCCTATAAGAGATAAGTAAGAGATAAAAGGCCCCAAAACAAGTTCTGAGCTGCTGCCCTACTGCCCTATGGGAAGGGTGCTACCGCTGGCCAGGTGCTGAAGGAGATGGCCAATACCAGCTCAACTTCCATCTCTCAGTACAGACGCCGCTACCCAGTGTGACAGATGGGGACAAGTCTGATGGTACCCCTCTACGAAATAAGAAGAGCTCATAATTGTTTGCCACTTTAGAATAGTCCAATGTTTGTTCTTCACCATTCTTGGGTGCTTTCAGCTGTGTTTTTTAGCTCCTTATTTGTTGGAGGGTCCATGACCTGCGACTGACTCAGAGCTTTCTGACACTGGGCAGTACGTTTCACTCCAGAATGTCTTGAGAGTCTTGAGATTTCATTATTCCCTGCACAGACTCAAGGCACCCTGTTTCAGACGCAGTAAAGCAGCCCCAAACCATAAGTGAGCCTCCTCCATGTTTCTCAGCAGGTCTGGTGTTCTTTTCTATAAAAGCTTCATTTTCTTCATCTGTGGACACAGAGCTGTTGTGACTTGAAGGAAATCTCCAGTTTTGTCTTTCTGTCCAAGGGACATTCTCCCTGAACAATTTTGACTTCTTTAGTAAACACCCTTCTGGCATTTCCATATTATTCTTTCAACAGTGGAGTTCTCCTGAGTCTCCTTCCATTGAGCCCACTATCACTCAAAAAGTGACAAATGGTGTGATCAGACACTGATGGACACATGATATTCTATATGGTGTTCCACAAGGCTCTATCCTGGGTCCGCTGCTCTTCTCAATCTACATGCTTCCGTTAGGTCAGATTATCTCAGGCTACAACGTGAGCTACCACAGCTATGCTGATGACACACAACTGTACTTATCAATAGCACCTGATGACTCCGACTCTCTCGATTCACTAACACAATGTCTTACTGGTATTTCTGAATGGATGAATAGTAATTTTCTCAAACTAAATAAAGAGAAAACTGAAATTTTAGTGATTGGCAATAATGGATTCAATGAGGTTATCAGAAATAAACTTGATACATTAGGATTAAAAGTTAAGACAGAAGTAAAAAACTTAGGAGTGACTGTTGACTGTAACCTGAATTTTAAATCACATATTCATCAGACCACTAGGACAGCATTTTTTCACTTAAGAAACATAGCTAAAGTTAGACCTCTTATATCATTGAAAGATGCTGAGAAATTAATTCACGCTTTTGTTTTCAGTCGACTAGATGACTGTAACGCACTCCTCTCAGGACTACCCAAAAAAGACATAAATCACTTGCAACGAGTGCAGAATGCAGCTGCTAGAATCCTAACTAGGAAAAGAAAATCCAAACACATTACTCCAGTTTTGATGTCACTACACTGGTTACCTGTGTCATTCAGGATTGACTTTAAAATTCTGCTTATGGTTTATAAAGCACTTAAATAATCTCGCTCCATCTTATATATCGGAATGCCTGACACCTTATATTCCAAATCGTAACCTCAGATCCTCAAATGAGTGTCTCCTTACAATTCCAAAAGCTAAACTTAAAGGAAGTGGTGAGTCGGCCTTCTGCTGTTATGCACCTAAAATCTGGAATAGCCTGCCAGTAGGAATTCGCCAGGCTGATACAGTAGAGCACTTTAAAACACTGCTGAAAACACATTACTTTAACATGACCTTCTCATAACTTCACTTTAACTTAATACTGATACTCTGTATGTTCAATTCATCATAATAACTACTCATGGTGGCTCTAAAATCCGTACTGACCCCTACTCTCTCTTCTGTTTCTTTTTCCGGTTTCTTTGTGGTGGCGGCCTGCGCCACCTCCACCTACTCAAAGCATCATGATGCTCCAACATTGATGGACTGAAAGCGAGAAGTCCACGTGACCATCATCATCAAATCCTTCCATGAGAACCCTAAACACAAAGAGGACTGTTTCATTTATGTTAGGTAGATTGCCCAGAGGGGACTGGGGGGTCTCATGGTCTGGAACCCCTGCAGATTTTATTTTTTTTCTCCAGCCGTCTGAAGTTTTTTTTTTGTTGTTTTTTCTGTCCACCCTGGCCATCGGACCTTACTCTTATACGATGTTAATTAATGTTGACTTATTTTATTTTCTTACTGTGTCTTTTATTTTTCTATTCTTCATTATGTAAAGCACTTTGAGCTACTGTTTTTATGAAAATGTGCTATATAAATAAATGTTGTTGTTGGAGCTTGACCTCGGAGTTCACCTTGAATTTCTTTGGAAGGTGTACTTGGATTGTTGTCTGCCATTCTCACTGTCCTTCTGCCAATCTGAGGGTGATTTTCCTCTTGCAAGCATCTCCAGGATGGTTGGCTTCAGTCCCACAGACTTTAAACTTCTTAACAACATTTCCAGTTGTTGTCACAGGAACACCAAGCTGTTTGGAGGTGGTCTTCTAGCCTTTTCCTTTAAAATGCTTGTCTATTATTTTCTTGCTGATCTCAGACAGCTCCCGCTTTGCCTTTCTCTTGTCCGTGTTCAGTGTGAGACACACGATGACACCAAACATCATTGTGGCAGATTTTCTCCATTTAAATAGGCTGAATGAGTAACTGCACAATTGGAGACATGTGCGATACAAAGTCAAGAAAAACGCGTTTGAAAAATTTATCAAATCCAGTCATATATGATCTTTTCCTGGGGTACCAATATATGTGCCCAGGCCATTTTAGAGTCTCTTTGTAGAATAAGCAACACTTGCTCTCTTTTCACACTTATTTTGCTTTACTTGATGACATATTAAAGTAATGTAGGTATGCATGGGACATTTGCTTTTTCATGAAATCATTTTTAATTAAGCATACAGCACTTTTTCAATGAGCGGTAAAGGGGACCAACAAATTTGTCCGTGTCTGTATAAGCTTCCTCAAGGCTGGGAAGAAGCCAGAACCATGGTCAAAGGCAACAGCAGGAGTACTTTGGAGAGAAATACCTTGCTAGACAACTCAGTTCCCAGAGAGTACCACCAATACCACATACAGGTCAGACATGGACCTGCTATCAGAAGCAACAAGGCAGGTGGTTTTGTTAAAGTTCACAGTAATCTGGAAAGAACAGATGGAGGAGGCCTTTTTGAGGAAAAGTGTAAAGGGCACAGCACCTGTCCATTGAAGTAGGATGCAGGGGGGGTGTTGGTAGCTCCCTCTGTCAGACATTTAGTCTTCTCAACATCACAGATGCTCGTAAGAAAAAAATCCATCTGAATTATCAAATTGACGCAACAGAACAGGACTGCATGTGGCTACGGTTTAGGAGGAGCAGCCCATGGACAACTGCTACTTTGACAGAAGCTAAGGTCTGATCAGCGCCAACTCTGTTGCCTGAGTGAGTGTGTCTGATGTTGAGAGACTCAAACACTGTATGACCCCAGACGCAGGATGTGAGAAGGTGTTTTGGTTTTCCTCAGATTTGTATTTAGTTTTAGTTCTTTGAATTTTGTTCTTTTGAAATGTTTAGACTTTTGATAATTAATTTATATTTAATAAACTCTTAATGTATGGGTTAGGAGTTTTGGATAGTTTTGGCCTCTACCATTTAGGGGTTAAATCGTAACACATGCTATTCTGGGCAAAATTACAGTAACAGGAATTGCAGCGATATGCTGGCTAAATAACCTCTTCTTTCGGAGAGCACTCTTTAATGTTCTTTTCCAGTGACAGTCTTAGGCCAAACACATCTGTGAAGTTCAAACTAACAAGCTTACCCTCGAGCCAAAATGAACAGTATGAGGAACAACTACTACTTCAGAAAAAGGTGAGACGTATTAGAAGTAGTCGGGTATAATGGGGGGGGGGCACTGATTATCACTGCTGCTTCACAGCTCCAGGATCGAGGGCTTAATCGATGGACAATCACTCCCAGTGTGCAGTTTGCATGTTCTCTCTGTGCTCTAACTCCGTATTCTCCATGTTAGTGAAAGTGTACAGGAGAAGGCACAGTGGTGGTTGGTTTCCGCCTTATGATGAACCCGGTAAGAATGGCTCTTGATTTCTTGAAAGCCATAAAATGGAGATGGTTGTTACAGAAAAGAGAATTTTGAAAGGAGTAGGAAATGTTGATGCCAGATGTTACTTTAAAATAAGTTCTTCGGCAAGAACAGTAGGGCACAGATGAAAGCTGTCAACACTGAATTTGGCACAAATCGTAGATAGCAGTTTTCAGGAAGAAGATCATTCATCGAAGGAGTCGGGTACCTAGCCAGTCTCACAGGCAATGGATAAACCTTTGCAACTGCCATTTTTTTTCAGAATTGAGTTTTTTTCAGTTTTTGGAGTTACTAGGTCTTTCCTGATGTTATAAGGTAGTGGTGATGGTCAAATATGTCTTCATTCCAGTCACAGCATAATGGAGACGCTAGTATATACACATAGTATTTTACATAATGGAGGACAAAAACCTACCAGCTCCACTGACGAATGAGGAAAGACCACCTATCAATGAAAATATCGGATTACGATCACGTGATTTTAAATGTTGCAACTGCATGATTTAAATGGCAGGTGAAAAAAACAAGGAATAATGAAATCTAGAGATCGTTAATTATAGGGGCAACATCCATCCATTTTCTAACCCACTGAATCCAAACATAGGGTCACAGGGGTCGGCTGGAGCCAATCCCAGGGCAGGAATCCAATCCCGGGCAGGGTGCCAACCCACCACAGGACACACACAAACCCACACTAGGGCCAATTTAGAATCGCCAATCCACCTAACCTGCATGTCTTTGGACTGTGGGAGGAAACCCACGCAGACACGGGGAGAACATGCAAACTCCACGCAGGGAGGACATGGGAAGCGAAACCGGGTCTCCTAACTGCGAGGCAGCAGCGCTACCACTGTGCCACCATGCCGTCCTTAGGGGCAACATCATTTTGTCAATTTGATGAAAACTTGAAAGATGTGACATTCTAGCTTTTTCCATAGTTGGTGAGCAGTGCTTGAGAGTTGCACCTTGGGGACCCTTGGATCATGGCTTGACGTTGTTTTTGGAAGGCCACAAAAATGGCAATTGATAAGCTGTACTTAGCTGAATAACTTTTTCTTTTGGATTCATTTGTTATACACGATATGAAGAAGACTGAGGCATATGAGGCTCCCGTGTAACAAATGGTTAACTGACAGGTACTGAATCTAGGGGGGGCACTGCCCCTGCTGAAAGAGTTTAGATCTGATGGTTTCAAGACTTGTATGCTCAGGGGAGCTTAGCTTATGAAGTAAAAACTGCCATGGCTTGTGATTTTTAGGTGTGGAGCTGGAGTCAAAATGTTTGCAAATCGTTAATCTAGACCACTCACTTTGCTTCACAGGGTCCCACCTTACTGCCCCTGTATTGTTATTATTGGGATGGCGTTTTATATCGTATAGACACCACCATTTTGTGGCACTAGGCAGGCAGTGTGGCATAATGGTTAAGGGTTTGGATGAGGTTGTGGGTTCAAATCCCACTACTGAGACTGTGTGACTATGAACAAGTCACTGGTCCTGCTGAAAACCAAAGGAAATATAACCAATTTTATCATGAATGTTGTAAGTCGCCTTGCATAAAGGGGTCAGCCAAATAATTAAATGAACTTGTGTTAGATAACTGAACATTCCACAGTACTGGAGTTAGATTTCAGGGTGTGTCCAGCACTTAAAAGGACCCCCAACCTGCCAATAGCAGAGGGTATTTCATGTACGTCAGTAACCTTGTAGTAGAAGGAGTTGTTTAGAGCTATACTGCATAGTGCACTAAATTACAGTCTGAAGTGAGGTGATTTTAAAACAATTATGAAGCTAAAGTTCTAGTAACAGTGATAAAGGTAAAAACTTAAAAAAAAATGAGTGAAATAAAATTTACTGACATCACATCCTTCCACACAAATATGGTCGATGAGTTATCAAGACAATTCTCATCCCAGCATGCTCATGGTCACCTACAAAATCCTCATAAAATGCCTTCATTCTGGCTAACGTGGTAAGAAGATCTTAATGACTTTGAAAGAAAGCTGCGTGCTGGCCTATAACTTTCAGTTGTGAGGTCTCCGAGTTAAGGGCCAGTTTCTGTTTTCTTGTCACCCTTACTGGCTGGCACTTTCCCGCTGCTCCTTGTTTTGGTTCTCCCATTTTAGTGTTGTCGTTATTAGTAGTCGCTGTTTCCTTGCCTTTAAGGTCCTGGAACCTTTGCGATTGTTCTGTGGTCCTCTCTTTGATGGCTCTGAGTGATATTGTGGAGGGTGGAGGCAGTAAGTAAAGGCCATGAGAACCAAAGAAAATTTGGGGTACCAACCAAGCCACCATATTAACAGCAGTTGTCTAAAAAAACAGAACAAAATGAGCATGCATTGGTGAAACTGAAAACAATCGTAATAATTGCCATTTTAACCTCAACAGTTTTCCTAAATAATCCGCACTGCCAAGCACGTCTGCTTCTGGAGACGCCATCCTCCATGAGCCCTCAGATTTATACAGTCTTGACATTGAGGGGCGTGGCTTACTTGAGTGTGGGTGTGGCTGAGCTCACATCCATGGGCAGTTTCCCTGAGATAGGGAAGAGAAAACAGAAGATACAGTGAGCTTTGGTGCCCCCTCTAGTCCAAGTGGGTTATTGCATACCTTATCTGAGCCATGAAGGGGATCCTTGTCCATGCTGAACAATATTGCCAGAGCAATTGTGCGAACATTCATCTATCCATCCATTTTGTGAACTCATATTTTTCCATTGCAGACATAAAAATCAATATTTAAGTAGACGTCATCACAGGGAAAGTCAATCACACCAAGCCACTCAGAGACATCAATTAGGGTAAAATGAATGTGCTTGGGATGTGGAGAGAAAATCAACCGAAACATGGACAAAAGAGCCACGCAGATGAGAATAGTAGCAAAACTACAAGGATATCATGGCTTCTTGGCCACCAAAAACCATAGCGAGCACTTGTGTCTTCCAGGGACATTTAAGGCAGTGCTGTATCATCAAGCTAGGAATCGAGTTTAAATTCTCATGGAAGTATGGTGCTGCATCGCTCTTAGAGAATTCCTGTCACACACCTGGCACCAGGTGGCTCAATGTCCCATTAGCTGTGTCCCAGATGCGCATCAGTAGATACATGTTGTACCAGCCTGGGACAAGAGGGGGCGCTGGCGCTAATCACGTCCTCTCGTATTCCCTCCATAGCACTGAGTTGACGCCCAGAGAGGTAACCTGACTCCACCCCTTTCCAGTCTCAGGCCTATAAATGATAGGTTTGGCCGAAGGAGGGCGTCACTCTGTGAGCAGAGCACACCACAGAGCGCAGCTCCTTGACGCACACCTTGAAGCCCGTATTTGGCTACCCTTCATTTGCTGTTTGTTTCCATTGCCTCCATGCCATAGAGTGCTTGCACTTTTTATTTGCTATTCAGTTCGAAGTGAATGGGGACGACTGGGTTTGGCACCCCGACATTTATTAAACGTACTTGTATCTCCGTACTCGACCACAGCTGCTTTTAAATTGCTTTGCCATTTATTTTAAATTAGTTGGGCAGGTTCAAGCGTTGGTGCATGTTATGTAATTTTTATATTATGGGGAGAATGTATTTAAGGTATGGGCATTGTAACATAAGCCATCCACTCAGGCGGATGTATTATTAGCAGTAAATTATGAACCTATCTAACCTGCCATGGACGCTGCTACTTTTCAGAGCAGTTAAATAGTCAAGTGATTTGCATAGCGTGACTTGTCCATTCTGCTGGGCCTGTCATTTATGGCAGCCTAAGAGCAGAAACTGAAAGGAAGGACAATGGAGTGGAGAGCTCCTGCTTAACAAATGCCTGCTCTTAGGAGAATAAAGCATTTGAAAGAGCAAAAGAGAGCGAGAGAGGACTGAAAACCCTCTGGATGAAATGTACTAATGTGGTAAAAGCAGCACTCAAGCTCAATTCAGGTTTGAATGAGGATCCAGTTTGTGTCATCCTGCTTTTTAAAAAGGAAAAGTCTCAATATAAACACCAGCAACAATTACCTGAATAGGGCCAGCGGAGCATTTCATGCCTCATCACGCTCGGCTCCCTGTGTCAAATCCCCGGAGATAACTTTAAGGTTCTACGGAGAGTTCTTTTAATGTAATGAGCAGGATCATCTATTCACTTATTTTGATTGTTTTTTTTTTCATTTAATTTGCTGTTTAGATACTTTGGGAGTTTGCATACTGCAAGGCAAGAAGGGACACGTTGGGAGAGCTACAGAATGAGAAGGCACGCGTGTGCAGAGTCGCTGAATGTTTAACTGGCTTAAAAGTAAAGAGCCGCCTTTAGGACCGGCTTCTTGTCTGTTGACCCCACCTTAGGATCTTCTGCTGGCACATGGACTTGGAAATCATCCTGACGCAGCAATGGCTCATTTTTTATGAAGCACCCTACACATTGTCGGTAACAATACAGATCACCTAACGCAAAAAATAAATTACAAATGATAAAAGCCCCAAACTCATGCAAAAGTTCAAATAAATGGCACATGTAGAAAAGTTACAATATTAAGTACATATTGAAAGTGTCATGGGCACACACAGAATGATGCAAGACCTGGTGAGGCACAGCCATATAAACGCCAGTCTGCAGGAAGACTGACCATAAACAGTCAAAATACAGTGCTGTGCCACAGTCCTAAGCACTTGTAATTATAATGTTTAGTTCTATTTATACAGCGCTTTTCTCACTACTCAAAGCGCTTTACAAAGAAAACAGGGAGCCACTTGAACCAACCACCAATGTCTAGCACCCAAACCTGGATGAAGTGACGGCAGCCGTTTTACAGCAGAGTCTGCTCACCACACATGAGCTGTCAGGTGGTGAAAGAGTGAGAGAGACAGCCAATCAGAAACAGGGGATGATTATTTGGGCAGAAGGACTCGGCCGAGGAAGGTGCAGTGGGGTGAATAATGAGGCCGGGCACATTCCAAGTGCTTAGGGTGCCAACCAGGCAAAACCCCGTTTTTATTACAACGTAAAAGAAAATGTTACATAAAACTGGTGCTTCATGGAGCTGTCTCATTGGGACAATTCCCTTGATATAGTGAGCTGTAGATGGGGTACACTCCTTCTCTCTCACTCTCTATAACCGTAAGATCGAAAACGAGGCGCCACCTTCCGGGTGTGTCTCCAATTTAAACTGAGTGGGCTGGAAGGGGGGATTTCTTGGCTTTGCTGCCCTCAAGGGGAAGTTTCTCAAAGTTGTAAGGGAGAAAAGAGAGAAAGCAGTTAGTCTGCAATGCGTGCTTTTGGTTTTCAAATATATGAGGCCACGGCTGAGTCTGTGTGTGCTAATAGATAGACAGATACAGAAGATATGGATGGCACTATAGATAGATAGATAGATAGATAGATAGATAGATAGATAGATAGATAGATAGATAGATAGATAGATAGATAGATAGATAGATAGATAGATAGATATGAAAGGCACTATGTAAGATAGATAGATAGATAGATATGAAAGGCACTATATAAGATAGATAGATATGAAAGGCATTATATAAGAATTAAATAGATAGATAGATAGATAGATAGATAGATAGATAGATAGATAGATAGATAGATAGATAGATAGATAGATATGAAAGGCACTATATAAGATAGATAGATAGATAGATAGATATGAAAGGCACTATATAACAGAGATAGATAGATATGAAAGGCACTATATGAGATAGATAGATAGATAGATAGATAGATAGATAGATAGATAGATAGATAGATATGAAAGGCACTATATAAGATAGATAGATAGATATGAAAGGCACTATATAAGATAGATAGATAGATAGATAGATAGATAGATAGATAGATAGATAGATAGATATGAAAGGCACTATGTAACATAGATAGATAGATAGATAGATAGATAGATAGATAGATAGATAGATAGATAGATAGATAGATAGATAGATAGATGAATGAAGTATGGTGTGCACACAGACATTGTCTAAAGCAAAAACAAGAAAGTGGAAACCAGAGCCCAAGTTCACAATTCAGACTTATGCCCACACCACAGTACATAATACTCAGCTTTTTTTTTTGGTTTTGCAGATTTCCTCTATTCAAGGTCAAACTGTATGTAGCAGAATAAGCAGCACAACTCCTGGTCCTGTTTCAGAAGTCACACTTGTTCCCAAACTCCTAGACTGATGTTTCTCGATTATATTGATTTCTTTTGAAAGACGCTTTGGATGGAGCCTTCTGTACATTTAGTATATAGTGACTATATAGAAATATTATCCCCATGCCAATTTCTTAGTTATACGCTAATAGCTGACAAAGTTGATTGAAAATCAGGAGCTCACATTATGCCTACTTATGTCGGTACATTAACAATTGTAATGATGAATAGCATTTAAAAAGAAATAAAGAAATAGTTCCCTGAGCAAAAACACAGAAGGGACAGACCTGCGAACCACAATTAAACTGACACACATCTTAGTTTACTGAGACACTGCCAAGTGTATTTTAAAACCAACTGCTTATTCCATATACACTGAGAGTAACAATGCAACATTTAAATATAAAATTTATTTTAAAAGAAAGAACCAAGCTTTGATTATTGATATGGACTAAAACAAAATCCCAGGATCTGAGCTAGACATTGCTAAGCTATGATGACATCCATTTTCTATTTGCTGTATTCTACTGGGCCTGATGGAATCAAAGTCCATGCTTTAAAAATTAAAAGTGACATAATGAACAGAATTCTAGTTTTAGACAAAAGAATGTGCATATTACAAAACCAGAATGGCAGCTGCTATGTGGAGGGAACTTTTTGTCTGGAAAACTTTCTGCCTTTTATTTAATTCTTTTATGAGCTTCATGAGACACCCGCAGGCAGAGAAGGGGAAGTGCAAGGTGGACACAATCTGAAATACTGCATCGCTGACTCATAAGCAGAGAGCCACAATAAAGAGTGACTTAATTCTTCTAGAGCGTCTTTTCTGTAAGACCCTGTTCCCTTCTCATTGAATGCACATAGTGGGCACATTTTCCAACAAATACAGTAAAGTTGTTATTTACTAGTGGGAGTATAATTGTGTCTTTTTATAGCTGCAGTAAACCAGTTTGAATATTTTACACTGCACAGATGGCAAGTTAAACTATACTGCATAATACTTAATATTGTTAGTGTAAAGTAAAGCAAGTCTTCATTTTTATAAAGCGCCTGTCATAGTTTAAGGCGTTCAGGAACACTTGTTTACATGAACTTTACAGACCTTATCTATCTATCTATCTATCTATCTATCTATCTATCTATCTATCTATCTATCTATCTATCTATGTAATCTAGTTCTTTTTCTATCTATCTATCTATCTATCTATCTATCTATCTATCTATCTATCTATCTATCTATCTATCTATCTATCTATCTATCTATCTATCTATCTATCTATCTGTCTGTCTGTCATTATATAGTGCCTCATAATCTATCTATCTATCTATCTAGTTCTTTTTCTATCTATCTATCTATCTATCTATCTATCTATCTATCTATCTATCTATCTATCTATCTATCTATCATGTACTGCCTTTCTTATCTATCTATTGTATACAGTCTGGGTGGGCAAAATCAACACAAGCAAAGTAATAAGATCTTTGACTGTCATGATTTGGGTCTTTCAAGGAGCTCCTTCCAGTGGTCTTCCCTGTTTACAAAGACACCTCCTCCCGGGCTTCCGGGTTTCTTATGTCATGTGTGCCTGGAAGGGGCGGGGCTAAGGGATCTCATTGGGTGGAGAGATGGAGAAAAACCTGTTAGCAACAGGGCCCCCTTGAATGAATCCTGTGAGGAGATCCTCAGATGCACATGTGTGACATTACATAAACTTTTGCAAATTTATTCAAAATTAAACACAAAAATCTTCTGTCCATCCAAGTCTTCAGACCGTTAATTCAGTACTTTGTAGATGCATCTTTCTCAGCAATTCCAGCTTTGAGTCTTCTTGTGTAAGTCTCTACAAGTTCTGCACACCTGGATTTGGGCAGTTGATCCCATTCTTCCTTGCAGATCCTATTAAACTTCCATTGGATTGGATAGGATGTGTCGATCAACTGCCATAGTCAGGTCTCTTCACAGATATTCTTAAGGGTTTAAGCGTGGGCTTTGGGTGGGCCACTGAAGGTCAGTCACAGACATGTCATGAAGCAACTCTGGTGATGACACAGCTGTATGCTTTAGGCCCTTGTCATGCTAAACACTGAACCACTGGCCCAGTCTGAGGTCACATGCACTCTGGAGCAGGTTCCCTTCAATGACCTCTCTATATTTGGCTGCATTTATCCTTCCTTCAATTCTGACCAGACTGTCTGTCCTCACCACTGAGAAGCATCCCCACACATGACGCTTCCACCACCATGCTTCACTGTAGAAATGGTATTAGGCAGATAAAGAGCAGTGCCTAATCAACTGCCTGAAGTTCTGCCCAATAGGTTCAATTTTTGATTCTTTACATGCTGTTGGCAAACTCCAAGCAGGTTGTCCTAAACCTTTAAGTCGAGAGTAGCCAAGCCGTATAGCCGCTCCACCATAAACACCTGATTGATGGAGTGCTGCTGAGATGGTCATCCTTCTAACAGGTTCTCCCATATCAACAGAGGACTTCTGAGGTGGACCATTGGGTTCTTGTTTATCTTACTGACCAAGGCCCTTCCTGCCTGGTTTACACAGTTTGGCAAAAGCTCAACTGATGGGAGGTAAGGAGGCCAGAGTCTGAACAGAGAGGGGCAGAAGGGGTGAGAAGAAGGGTGTATTTGTGTGGGACAGTGGGGAGTAAGTGGGTGAGCCATCCCTCTAGACAGACAAGCAAGCAGGCAAGAAAAGTGAATTAATAAAGCACATTTAAAAACCACATTATTAACCCAAGTGGCGTACATATTGTGACATATGGCCAATGCTGGATTAACCATATAAGCAAAGTAAGCACATGCTTAGGGCAATCAAGGGTAAAGGGGGCACCACAAAAATTTTTCATGGCCGAATTTATCACATAAATTATTAAATGAATTAAATTTATAGCCTTTTTCAAAATTTAATGAAATATGAATAATGCCTCCCTGTACCTCCCTATGCCGTCACAGTTCGTAGATGGCGCCTTACACAGTGCGTTCTGCATACCGGTGCCATCTACGATGGGGAATTCCCGTTTCATGGTGATTCCCTTAAACACCATGTTATGTCAAAATATTGTGAAAATAATTTGATTCAAAACAATATGTTTTTATATTTTTAAATAATAGTTAATATTTTATTAAAAATTATTATCACGTAATTTTTGTGTTTCGTGAATTATCTGTTATTTAACTTAAAATAAATTTCTAGTGCGTAGAAAGCGTTATTTTCTGTTTTAAGCAAAAACAAATAAAGGAAAAAATACTCTGGTAAGTCTATTTAATTCTATTCTTGGATATTTTTAAATTCATTTACATTATGTAAAAGTGAATATCGTACAGCTGATTACTATTGGATACAAATGTTTATAACTTTTTCACTAATAAAGATTTACTAACAAAATTTTCACAAAATATTCTTCAAATCTTGTACTAAGAATATGTGTAAATAGATTTGCTAAACTGACACAAAAGCCATAAATGAATGAAATAATCAAAATGGTAAATCTATGGTTTTCATGTCAAAATGAAAACCGTACATTTCAAAAAAACCTTTAAAATCGACCCCAAACGTTAAAATTTGTAAAATTTCAGATGCCATTTTCTCTTCAAGTAATGATAAAAAACGCGATCAGATCTTTATCGAAAAGCAGTGCGGCACAAAATAAATTTTTAAATCAATTTCGGGGTTAAGGTTAATTTCTACAGGAAATTGGATAATTTGTAGTCCTTAGAATAATGGCAGATAAAATTAATATTTGTAGCCATTTAAGCCACTTTGTAGTCACTTTGAGACCTAAAACATCCTTAAATATCCATCCATCCATCCATCCATTATCCAACCCGCTATATCCTAACTACAGGGTCACGGGGGTCTGCTGGAGCCAACAAAGGGCGCAAGGCAGGAAACAAACCCCGGGCAGGGCGCCAGCCCACCGCAGATCCTTAAATATGAGATGTAAAAAGTATGTTTTGTTTAATTTCGAATTTTCAATAATAAAATAAACATTTATTTTCTAGTTTGTTATTGTTTTAATATTTTGAATTACTAGTGTAAGAGGGCACCAAAATTACTTAGTGTTTAGGGCATCTAAGGGTCTTAATCTGGCCCAGCACATGGCATAGGAACCACGGCGCTTTTGCTCTCTGGGCAGTTTTTAGTGTCTAAGGAAA